>NC_079493.1:98972547-99587547 GCF_030052815.1 Hevea brasiliensis
CTCACAAAAACTTAAAAGAATGCAAGCCAATGCAATTGGTACAAATAGTCAACATGAGAAAACTATGAAGGAGGATACATGAATTGAGAATATAGCTATTTCATGACCTCTGAGCAGGATGAACTATGTGAATAATGGAGAAACTTCAACGAGCTGACCAAACAATGCGTATTAAAATACTTACAACCACGGATGGAGAAATCACCCAAATTTCTCATGGTCTAATCGTGAACCAACCAATAAACAAGCAATAAGGGCACAAACCTCCAACACCTGGATTTTAGAGCAGAGGTCAAAACTTTGCAGCCATCACTACCTCTCCAACCTCAACAGCTGAGCCGAAAATGAACATGGAAACCATGATGGAAGGATTCCTAATGACTCAACAACAACAAACTAAATTGATTAAACAATTGACTTCGAATGGACCGACTTGCTACCCATAACAAGATGCTAGAAAATCAAATCACTCAAGCAAGTTCTTCAAGTAAGGCTGTAAGTGCTTGATCAACAAAAAATGAAGCCAAAGGAGCATTGTAAGGCGGTTGCAGCTGCGAGTGGGAGAACTCTAGTACAACCGGAGGTAGAATCGTGGAGAAACCATAGAAAAATCTAAAGACAAAGCAAAGAAAAGGAGGAAGAAGCTAAGAAAGATCGGGAATAGGAAGTAAGGAAGACAAAGAAATTACAGAACCATAGACCTCCCTACCTTTTCCTCAAAGATTTCACAAAGCCAAATTGGACAAGCGATTTGGGAAGTTTTTGGAAGTTTTATAGAAACTTTACATTAACACCCCCTTCCTTTGAAGCACTTTCTCGAGATGCCATCTTATGCCAAATTTCTTGAAGTCTGTCAAAGAAAAGGAAGCTGAAGACTATGGAATAGTAGCTCTACTTGAGGAGAATGCGGTGTCATTACGAAAAACAAAGCGCCTCGAAAGTTAAAGGATCTAGGAAGCTTCTCCATACCTGTATCATTGGTAACAAGAAAATAGATAAGGCCCTCTATGATCTTGGGGCAGCGTCGACAATGCCTCTATTAATATGCAAAAGATGGAGATCGGGAACTAAAACCCACATTAATCTCATTGTGATTGGTTGATCGATCCATTAAATATCTGTAGGAATACTTGAGAACATCCCTATCAAAGTGGGCAAATTCTTCATTCGATGGACTTTGTTGTCCTTGAGATGGAAGAAGATGTCCAAATTCCTATCATTTTGGGAAGACCATTCTTGGCAGCGCGGAGCCATCATAGGCGTCAAAATGGACGATTAACGCTCAAGGTAGGAGAAGAAGAAGTGGAGTTCAACTTGTTGACATAATGAAACACAAATTTGAACTGATGAATGCTTCAAGGTTGACATAATTGATGAACAAGTTAAAGAGGAATTTCGTAAGACCGTCCTAAAGATCCTCTTGAAGCATGTATTGTGCAGTCACCACGATGGATGATGAAAATCTTGAAATACTGACATGTGCACAATAGTTGGTAGCTCCTCACCCCTACCCTTAGCTAAGGCTTTGAGATAGAAGTTGAAGGAGGAACAAACCAAAGGTAAGCTCCGGAAAACTCCAAGCAGTGAAGCTTAAGCCTCTCCCATCTTCACTAAGATGCGCATTCTGGACTCAAAGTCTAATTATCCTATTATAATCAATGCTAGCTTTGTCTAAGTTAGAAGAGGAGAAATTATTAAAAGAACTTAGGATCCATAGCAAAGCATTAGGGTATAAAATAGAAGACCTGAAGGGGATCAACCCTTCGATTTGCATGCATAGGATACCCATGGAAGAGAACAGTAAACCCACAATCGAACATCAAAGAAGACTAAACCCAAACATGAAAGAAGTAGTCAAGAAAGAAATTTAAAAACTATTAGATGCAGGTATCATATACCCAATTTCTGATAGTAAATGGGTTAGTCCAGTACATGTAGTCCCTAAGAAAAGTGGGACAACTGTTATCCAAAATGCAAGCAATGAACTAATCCCTACTAGGGTAGTCAATGGTTGGCGAATGTTCATAGATTATAGGAAACTGAACAGTGCCACCAGAAAAGATCATTTCCTTATTCCTTTCATCGACCAATTGTTAGAAAGGTTAGCAAAACACTCTTATTTCTGTTATCTAGATGGGTACTCGGGATTCTTTCAAATTCCTATTGTGACACCCCTTACCCGTCTACAGTGTAGCCGAGTAAGTTATGTCACTCAGTGTGTCGGAACACCAATTCGTGTTTCAATTTCAATTAATCCCTTTTAATTGATTTATTTAAAATTTTTGATAAATCTAAATTTTTCCGCAAATTTTATAGAAAATCCGGCAGAGTGCCGGCTATAAATTGGAAAAACAGTTCTTGAACACAAGTTAACACTCCCAATAACATCATCACATTATTCTCACTCAACCTCCAATATTTTTCAATCATTTCTCAAATCAATTCAGTATTCCAAAATTTACATTCATCTCATATTCACCAAATTCAATGATAAATACTCATATTTAATTCTGAACACAGTTCATAGATAATTACAACAAAAATATTATTACATGAGCTCATAATGTACATAAAAAAATTTTACAAAATACAAAATATCAAAATATCCCAGATGGCCTAATGTTCTACCAAATGCCTTTGCAATGTGAGGTGACTACGAACTCGAGTGCGGATATGATAGCTCACCCGGTATGCGATCTTTGGACTCCCGACTCGTCTCTCGATTACTGGCGTGGCAATGGCGGCTAAGCAATTCTTAGTGGTGACAATATAAAATAAAATAAAATAAATTAAAATAAAATATGCGAGAATGTATATTTACATTTACAGTAGACTTAGTTTACGATATTTATTGCGGTGTTATTCGATTTAAGTTTAATAAGATTTATTAACATTGGCGAGTAACCTAATTTATTCAATGGGTGGATAAGCGGGTAAGCCTTTGGGTACTAAGTACCTCGGACCATCACACCATCGGTCACATTGTGTCTCCGGTGTGCAGCGACTAATAAGTGTAATATTTATCGGGGTTAAACCAAAGTATTACAACTCAATATCATAGTCAAAGGCTATTATGTCACAGAATGGCATGGGAAGCCATGAAATCTGAGAATGGCATGAAGTCATATGCGATCTGCTATGAGAACCCTATTGGCATGCTAAACTATCAACCAATCACATTAGGCTACTAGGGCATTTAACACTTTTAATTTGTGAAATTCTTTGAAATTGAAATTTTTATGACTACTATTCATTTCACTAGTCAACCAAAATGTTGACTTTTATATTGATAATAGGTAAATTAGTTTAAATATTATCAATAAATCACATTGCATTTAAAACTTGTTGGTATTGGATGCCAATACCATTTCTAAACAATGATAATTAGACAAAAATTTCAGTTTTCATGCTTTAACTTTACTGTTCCATTAGTCATCTTTGCAGTGCAAATTTGGAAAAGTGATCAACATGAAAGTTGTTCCTTATTTTGTCTAGATGAGTTTCCTTTTGAATCACTCCATTTGGAGTTTGTAGCTCAAGTTATAGCCTAAACACCATAACTGGCCGGATTGGACAGATTCAAATTTCTGGGCAAAACTAGTTCTGCCAGATTTGGTAGCTCCAGTGTGGTTGGAAATTTGATTAGGTTATGTTCATAATTTGGGTCAGGTTTCCTCATGAAAGTTGTTGGTCTATATGTCACCTTGTTGCTGGTAAAATTTCAGGTCAATTGGACCTTTATATATTGAGTTATGGCCAAATGACCAAACACTGTTCATTTGGTCATTTTGCCCAAGCAGAGTGCAGGTCACCCGGATTAGGGCAAACTTTTGGTCAAGTTGGTTTGGTTTTCTGGGCATGATTTCTTCATCAAAGTTGTGCCATTATGTGTCTAGTTTCATGTCCAATTGGCCAAACACCAATTGAACCTCTACAATTCAAGTTATGGCTGTCCAAACAGGCTGGACTCACAGCCATACCTGCAGGTCACACAAGGCAGCCACTCCAACCTCAAATCCCACAACCCAATTCACTTCATTTTTGGTTCAAACCAAACCAAATGGTCACTAATTGATCATTAAAGCCTACTTCCATCATCACAAGATCAAGGTCTCATTTCTCACTCCAAGCCCTAACTCAACATTACCACAAATGCATTTTTACTTAACTTTATCAATCTACTTAGCAAATACATATTGTGGGCAGCCCTAATACCCTTTTAACTTAATTAAATTCAACACCATCAAACCCTAACCATGGCTGCCAAAAATAAGGGATGGCATACTAATGTCTTTCATCAAGTTTCTTTGTCATTTAATCACTAATATAGTGCTTAAACATGAAATTGAATTAAAATTTAAGGTTTTAGTCACTAACCTCTAATGGAGTGATTTTTCTCCTTGCTCAAAGTCTTGATTCCCTTTTTCTTTTGCTCCCACAATAATCACCAAGATGATAGAATGAATTTTTGTGTTGGTAGTTAGGGTTTTTAGTGGAAGAAAGCTAAGAAAAATGAGAAATGGAAGGTTGTTAATGGTGGAATGAGTAAGGGTGAGTGGGTGGCATGAAGAAGAAGATAGGGAGCTGGTTTTGGGTTTCTAGAATTTTGCCTCCTTTACCCATTTTATTTCATTTTAATGGTCTTACTTAAATTTGATTGGCCAATACACTTTTAATTACCTCATGCTTACATAAGCATGAGGTAATAAATCCATTATCTCATTTACTTTTCTTTCATTTCTTATTCATTTTAAATCAATTTTTGATTAATATTTGTTCACATTTTATGTCATATAATTCATTTACATAAATGGAAAAGTTGGTCAAAAATTATCTCTGAAAACGAAATGACCAAAATGCCCTCAGTTTGGCTTAGAGCCAAAATTGTGTGTAGATAGAAAAATTTTTCTAAGTATTTTCTTGGCATTCTAATGCCATAAGAACCTCAATAACCCTTCTCTGGAGTCTCAAAAATTATTTTATAATTTTCCCCACAGTCTAGAAATGCTACGGCCTTCACCATCACTTCCCTTTGGGTTACCCATCCACAGTGTTTATTTCGTTTAACCTTAGTGTATTTGATTTCCAAAATTTTTCTTTGATTTTTATGAGCATTATTTAGCTACTTGATAACTCCTCACTCTTGTCTATTTATGATTTCAAACATCCAAATTTGCTCGGTGACATTGGTGTCGGAGCAGTGAAGCTGTATGGACTAGCTAAAGTGAGGATGTTACACCTATTCACCCAGAAGACCAAGAAAAAACAACGTTCACTTGTCTCTATGGAACATTTGCATATAAAAGAATGCCTTTTGGTCTTTTTAATACCCCTGCTACCTTTCAAAGATGCATGATGGCTATCTTTTCTGATTATGTTGAAGATATCAGGAAGTTTTTATGGATGATTTTTCTGTCTATGGAACTACTTTTGATGATTGCCTTGCTAATTTATCTAAGGTGTTGCAAAGATGTGAAGAATCAAACCTGGTCCTAAATTGGGAAAAATGCCATTTCATGGTAAGGGAAGGCATAGTTTTGGGACATTTGATATCAGAAAGAGGAATTAAAGTTGATAAGGCAAAAATTGAGATCATTGAAAATATGCAAGCCCCAACATCAGTCAAGGGAGTGCGAAGCTTTTGGGACATGCAGGATTCTACAGAAGATTCATCAAAGACTTTTCCAAAATAGCTAAGCCACTTACTAACTTGTTAAGTCAAGATGTTCCTTTTGATTTTGATGAACATTGCCTTGTCTCTTTTAACAGAATCAAAGAAGCCCTAATATCAGCACCAATAATACAGCCACTGAACTGGGAGCTACCATTCGAGGTGATGTGCGACGCGAGTGACTTTACAACTGGAGCAGTGCTCAGGCAAAGAAAAGATAAAAAGCTCCATGCTATTTATTATGCTAGCAAGACACTCGATGATGCATAAATCAATTATGCTACCACAGAGAAGGAATTCCTAGTAGTGGTATTTGCAATGGACAAATTCAGATCTTACCTCATCAGGTCAAAAGTCATTGTATTCACAGATCATGCTGCAATCTGGTACCTTATGAACAAAAAGGAAGCAAAACCAAGACTAATTTGATGGATTCTACTCCTGCAAGAATTTGACCTTGAAATTAAGGAAAAAAAGGGATATGAAAATGTAGTAGTTGACCACATTTCCAGACTAAAATTAGAGTACAGAGAGGACTTCAAAGATTTTGTTAGTAGTATGCCCTAGAGCATATCATTTAGTATGTATCTTGTATATGTTTTTATTAATAAAAGGCATTTTTACTTTTCTGTTTACATAATATATTTATGTGTAATAGAAAAGGTCCATTGATATTTTATTAGAAATTCTATTCTTAAGTTGTTAAGAGTATGAGTGACAGTATTTCTAGCACAAAGTATCATAAATAGGTTCACAATCGAGGATACTTCACAATAAGGACATGACTTATCCAAAAAGATTGTAATCATGTTTGTTCCCAAGTTATTTATATGAGATATAAATAAGATGGAATGGTGAGTCTCATGCCATATAACAAACATGGTAGGCACTTATACATGATAAGTAGGTCGAACCAGTGACACTTATGACAAGCACATGGAGTTTACTCTTGTCAATGTATTGTCATAAATCATATCAGTGCATATAATCTTTAGACCTGAGATAGCACAGTTATCTTGTATATAGGTGGTTTGAGTTTGATATTGCTTTCATACTTGTACTGTGTATGAATATATGGGCATGTGTTGGCTCCTACTAGTTATATATGGAGGTAGGTGTTGATCAAGATGGAATCTGTTCCTCTAAGTAAATAGGGATAAAATCCTATATTCATTTAATTGTTCTTAATGTTTCAAGTTCCTGGCCAGGACAGATAGATTTATTTAGAAAAGAGTTTCTGATGAGGAAAATCTTTTAATCAAGAACTGGAATTAAAAGAAAACATAATATTCATAGCAAATGGGGTTTGACATAAACCATGACTCCAGCTCAAATTGGGATTTTGTAATAGAGAGATTCTAGTGCATGGTAACATATGATTATAGGTTCATTTAAGGTAAACCTTATTATTCATTGGGTGGCCATGGCATGCTATGCTAGGTGTTAACCATGGTCTATGAGGTGCATAAAATGATTTAGAGAAATCATTTATGGTAAGAAAGAGTTCTGATGATATTAAGAGTTGATGTCATGTCTATTGCCAATTAGTGATGAGCCTAGTAAGTCACACACATACACAAGTAATCACCAAATTAAATATGATTTAATTAATTAATTAAAGAGTTTAATTGATTAATTAAATAGGTTTGGTTTGCAATTAGATTACAAAGTCCGTAATATGACTTGAAACCAAATCTAGATTATTGGATGTATAGTATAAGTTGAATTTGTATTTAAAGTGTTTAAATATGAATTTAATTAACGAGAAATTAATTAATAAAGATTAATTAATTAATTTATATTTGTTATAAATTGATTAGAAGAAGAGAAATAATTATTTTGGGTTGGGAACTCAAAATTAAGACACATGGGCATTTTGGTCATTTCACAGGGTGACATGTGTCACCATGAGATGGTGACACATGGAACTATACATAAACTTGCCAAATATTTTTTAATCATGTAAGATGATTACAATCAAGATTAAATATAGGTTTGACACTTGGCACAATGTGATTGGGTCAATTAAACCTAGAATCAATTAGAGGGTGACATGTGGCAAGGGTTTAAGTGGTGACCTAGCTATATAAGTGTTGTTATGAAAAAGAAAACAGCATAAGCTACTCCTCCCAAAGGTCTGCCATGCTTGGCTGCCTCTCATCCCTTTCTCCTCATTTATTCCAAGAGATTAGCAAACAATCTCTTGAATTAAAAATACTAGAAATCGTTTCTAATGTTACATTTACATCTTTAATCTCTTAAAAGGCAAAACTTGATTTTCTAATTCATAAAAAGCTTTAGAAGCTGTTCAAGGGCTGCCATAGGTGAATTTGGTATGGACAAGTGAGAGAGACAACACTTGGTGTCCTAAAGGCGCATCCCAAAGGTACAAATCTGTGTAGTGCATCAAGAGGTTATTGCATTTATTCTTGATCTAATCTATAGTTCTAAAATTAATCTAATTAATTCTAAAACCTTAAATAGCAAATCAGATCCAAAAACATATTAAAAGAGTTTTAATATGTTATTTATCATGAAATCAAATAGATAAAAATAAATCTTGCATAATGCATGTGACCCTAGGTGAAAAATTTTGAATTCAATGATATAAACTTGTGTTTTCATGCTTAGCTCCTTGATTTGCCAATTGATGATTCATTTCTGATGAGCAATTACTTGCATTCTCCAAAGCTCCATGGTACTTGACTTTGTTAATTTTCTTGTATGTAGGTACTACATCCAAACATAACTTATCGAAAGGAAGAAATTCCTACATGATGTGAGATATTACTTATGGGAGGAACCCCTCTTGTATAAGAGATGTAATGATGGGTGATAAGAAGGAGCATACAGAGGAAGATATGGAAAGTACCATTTATCACTTGCCATTCATCACTATATGGAGGACATTTAGGCACTTCAAAGACTACACTAAGATTTTACAAGCGGGTTTCTGGCCACATTTATTTAAGGATGTAAGATCCTTTGTGCTAGCTTGTGATCAATGCCAAAGAACTAATGTGATTCAAGAAGGAATGAAATGCCACTGCATGGTATACTTGAGATAGAATTATTTGATGTATGGGAATAGACTTCATAGGCCCATTCCCTCTTCCCATGGAGACAAGTATATTACAGTTGGAGTTAATTATGTGTCAAAATGGGTAGAAGCTATTACAACACCAACCAACAAGGCTAGAGTGGTCACCAAGTTCCTTAAAATGAACATCTTCACAAGATTTGGCACACCACAAGAGATAATCGGTGATGGAGGAAGCCATACGCAACCAACAATTCGAAACACTACTAAAAAACTATGGAGTGACTCACAAGGTGGCCACACCTTATCATCCTCAAACCAGCGATCAAGTAGAAATATCAAGCAGGCTGAGTAGATTCTAGAAAACTATAAGCAGATCCGGGAAGGATTGGTGCATGAGGCTAAATGATGCACTATAGGCATATCATACTGCATATAAAATCCCAATTGGCACAATACCCTTCCAGTGGTTTATGGAAAATCATGCCATCTCCTGTTGAACTTGAGCATAAAGCCTACTAGGCAATTCGATACTAAACTTTGACCTCAAAGCTCTTTGGTGGGAAAAGGCTCTTACAAGCTGAATGAGTTAGAAGAAATCCAACAGGATTTATAAGAAAATGCCAAAATCTTTAAGGATAAAACCAAAAGATGGCATGATAGGTGCATAGCAAGGAAAGAGATAAAGAAGGAGATCTTGTCCTCTTATTCAACTCTAGATTGAAACTCTTTCGGGAAGCTGAAATCAAGATGCTTTGGACCTTTTAAGGTCACCCAAGTCTTCCATATGCGGTAGAAGTATGGAGCGAAGCCTCGGGCGTATTCAAGGTTAATGAGCGGTGAAGCCTTACTGAGGAGAACCCATAGAAGCGGAGTCAATTGCACTCTCAATCGTCCTCTTGACGGACCATAAACAAGCAAAGTCCTAAAGATTATAAACAAGCGCTTTTGAGAAGCAACCCAAATTTTACGAACTTTCCTTATTTAATATTGAATTTTTTGTTTCGTACTCATTAGCATTTCATTTTTGAATTTTTGTAGGATTTTTGTAAAAGGGAATAGAGATCAAGAGGAAGGGAATCACCAAGTCAAAACCAAAAAAAAGGGAAAATTGAACAAAACTGAGGAAGTAACTCTATTGTTAATCTTTGCATCCATTTCATGTGTTATGATGATAAAATTTTTCATTTGCAAAAGATTTGAAAAATCAGAAAATTACAGATTCGTGTACTAGTTTTACATGCCCCGTGTAACTTTCTAGAAGTTCATAAATTTCATGCAATTTTAACCCTTCAGGAGACAGAAAATTACACGGGTCCATAGCCCAATTTACACGGACCGTGTGATGTCTCTAGCAGAATAACTAAGAGACAGAAGGTTACACGGGGCTCCTTGTATTTTACACAGGCTGTGTAACATATACAATAAAGAAACTTAAGAGACAGAAAGTTACATAGGTCCCAAAGCTCATTTACACGGGCCGTGTACTTTGATAGATTTTGTAAATTTTGGGTAGCAAGTTACACGGCCCTACATGTCAGGACCCGTGTAGTGATACACGACTCGTGTACTTCGTCGCAGACGCGACTCCTAGGGCGTAAAATGCGCGAAACGAAGAGTCCTAATGGCTCTTTAAATGCACCCCTAGCATTAAAACCCTTCATAAACACAAAACCCTTCATCTCGTCCCTTCCTAGCCTATAAAAAGCCCTCAAATCTCATCTCCCTTCATCAAAATCCTACTCTTCTCCTTCCCAAAAACACATCCATGGCTCCTGCGAAGAGATCTACAAGAAGGATTGGCTCTTCTTCAAGGCAAAGAGGAGAATCCTCACCTTCTCCACCTGACCTCAACCGAATGCTCAAGAAAGAGAGTAGCCACTCTCCAACCATCTCAACAAGCCCCTCCTCCATCATGACCACAACCCGCTCCACAACCCGAAATCTCTATTCCTTGGGGATTTCGAAATGATACCCACAAAGCAATGTGCACCCGACTTCATGCTCGAAAAATATCCTCTAGACTTTCCGCTTTTAGAGCAAATAAGGTTACAAGATGAAATCAATGGGTTACTTGACAGCATTGTGTAAACAAGGTTTGCCCAACTTTAATTTCTAGCGTATAAGGACTCCACGCTGGAATTTTTGGGTAGCTTCAAGGCCAACTTATGGCCTACTGATAGGGAAGACAGAGGCAGGATTGAATTTCGCCTCCTCGGTGTCAACCGGGTAATGAACATGGACGAGTTCAATGCCATCTTTGGTTTTGACAGCGCCGATCACCAAAAGATCCCAAGGAACCGTATGCTGTATAACAACATCAACTTTTGGGATTCCATTGCACAAAACACAAAGCCCTACAACTCCAGCAAATCCAAATCAACGAGGCATTACTAGTCCAGCACTGCGATACATGCATCGGTTCGCCGCCCACACTATCATGGGCCATGGCGATAGCATTGGCATTGTCAATGCTAGTGACCTATTCTTTTGTGGTGTATGGTAACAGGACAGTGGTGTAGCACTGGCTTCTTTTTATGCAAACATTTTCGATGCCTCTGTCAACAGTCTACTGGGCACATTGTGCTTGGAGGCCTTGTCACCACCATTGCCCTCCACTTCAGCTTCATTCTAGGACATCACAATTTGCGCTTTATTCTTTGGAACATTGAGAATTGATCAAACTATTTGCATATCCATGGGGATATGTAAGAAAGTGGGCAACGCATGCTACTTGGTGGATGCCAAAGGAAACACTATTCCTCAGAGAGACGAAGGAAGAGAAGGACCCGGCGAAACTTCGCAACCTCAAGAAGAAAGGCAAGAGCAAATGTTTGAAGAGTTCCTGTCAGAGTGCCCCCATATACACCACCACCAAGCGGACCAGTCCTAGCATACACATGGCGCATGGAGACCACAATATACGGCGGGATCACGAGCTATCGAGGATAGCCTCCGGGAAGCACACAACAATTTGGACATGCTAATGGACAAACTAGATGAGGAGGATGAAGGGAAGAGAAGCAAGGATCACCGGCATCACCATCATCATCATCAAAGGCCTTTTAGAGCTAAGGCGTAGGATAGGATCTTTCTTGTAATATCTTACATACCCTAGTCCTAACTTGAACCATAGGTCTTTTTTATTTGCTTTATGTTTAAAAATTTACCATGCTTAATAAATATTATGCTTCCTTAAATTTTTTGTACATTTGATCTGATTTTGCATATTATATTGACATTGAGGACAATGTCTAGTTTGAGTTTTGGGGGGGATACATTTGCACTTGCATATCATTACATGCACATCATTGCATTGTTTAAATTCAACTACATTATTCTTGTGTATCGAAATTTTCGAGAAATTTTGAAAATCTTTAGATTACAAATTGTGAAACTTAGCGCTATAACCAAATTTTTAGTAAGCTAATAATTAGACTCCACGGGATAGAGGAATGAACGTATCTAGATGGGCAAAAAGGGATTCTAACATGTTGTTTGTGAAGAAGCTAATCTCTTTAATGGAATTAGACTGGCTAAACCTCTTCATAACTATTAATTTATCACATTGAACTTGCAAAATTAGGAGAAAATTTTTGAAATACAAGCAAACCTAAAAATGCCTCACCAATTGTAGAACATGTCTCTTGGACTTATCAAAGCGAAATCCTAATATATGCTTGATAAAGAGATGATCAAGGCATTCTTTGATATAACCTCATTAAGCCTTAGCCACCCCTAATTAAAATGTATATCCCTTGTAGCCAACTTGAAGCCTATGTTCATCCCTTAAAATTTATTGCTTACCCATGTTATTCACCTAGCTCCCAACCTAAACACCTACCATACCCTTTTGAGGAAGCAAAATGCATAAAGAAAATGAAGAGAGGATGTGGAACTCAAGAAAGAATGCAAGTGTGCAATTGAAGCCAAAGAAAAATTTACCTTTCTAACCTAGCAAAAGCAATAAGTTTGGGGGAGAGGACAAAAAGGAATAAGAAAAAAAAATCCCAAGATAAGTATCATGGAAGCATGCTTAGCAATATAAAAAGCCAAAAACCTTACCTCCCCACACAAAATAAATAGAAATGAACTCAGTATACTTGGATTTTATGTATACATGCTATCCTCATATTTGCATTCCCTAAAAACCTTTCATTGGTAACCAAGTCATTATCCCTTAGCCCTATTACAACCCTTTTAAAGACCTTTTGATCTTTTGAAAAGTGTATGCTACATTAGTGGAGATAGAAAATTGAGATATGCCTATGGAGTTGGAATGTCACTTCATCACAATTATTCGCAATAGAGGTAAATCTAGGAGAGTAAGTGTTTCTAAAGTCTATCCTAATAAAATAAGTTATTTGTGACTTATTAATGGCCTTGCATAAAGGAATAGTTAGTTGAAACACCATGAAACGAGGTGAAGTTCCAAACAGGTAGCTATTAGAACCCTTATGCCTTGAAAGAGGGAAATTGGCATGAAGGTTGGAGGAGTTCAATTCTATGCTTATTAAATTGATGGTTGTATTCCTAAGTACCCCCTGAAATGTGCTTTAAAATAGAGTTTTATTTTACTTGAGGACAAGCAAAAGTTTGAGTTTGGGGGTATTTGATACACTTGAATTGTATAGATGTTTTTAAGCACATTTCTATTCTAATTCATAGCATTTAGGCAAGTATTTTCATGCATAGTGGTTGATTTCATTAGTTTTCATAAATTTCGTTGCCAAGCCCTTAATTTCATGTTTTCTGCATTATTTCAGGTGTTTGGGTGAAGCCCCAAAGAATGGGAGTGCAAAGGAAAGCTTGGAGAGGTAAAAAGACAAAGAATTGTTGCTGATACAAAGTACATGGGTCGTGTAAACCAAGTCCCAGACCCACGTAACTCTCTGCCAGAAGAAAGCCAAGAGAATCGATGAGAAACACAAGTACACGGGTCATGTAAGTGGGCAGTGTAATCTCTGGACAGTGTAAGTCTCTGCCGGGCGCAAGCTTGAAGAACCTTATGGGAACAACAGTACACGGCCCGTGTAATCAGACCTGTGTAGTTGGCATAGATCCGTGTAACTTTCTGTGCCAAAATAAGACCACGCAATTCTCCTCCAGCAAGTTACATAGCCCTACTTTGCGGGACCAATATAGTGACACACGGGCCATGTACTATCCTGCAGCCTGTTTTTTGACTCGAATTCCCCCCCCCCCCCCCTATTTTCTGATTCGAACGAGACTCCTAAAGCCTTTTGGACTCAAAATGACCTAACCCTAGAGTAACCAATATAAATAGAAAAGAAAAAAAGAAGAGGGCGAGGTCACTGCCATCGGGACGGTTGTTGAAGGTTGCTGTTGTCGGGCTCTACATCAGTACCAAAAGAAGTTTTCCAGCTGAAGCTCCACAAGATCAAAGCTGTAAACTCTCTTTGGTTCCTTCGTTTCATCTCCTTAGATAGATTTTTTACTACTCTATTTCTTCTGCATAACTCTCTTTTTATTGTTTATACTTTTTATCATGACATTTGCTGAACTCACCATGAGTGAGTAGTTTTCTTATTTTGGATTTGGGAGAGTAGCTCTTGTAATTATTATTATGGATGAACACTGAGTTTTATTTATTGGATTTGAGATTCGTTTCTTGATTTAATTTCTCGCGATCTTAATGCATGCTATGTGTTGGTACCCACTTAGTTATGATTGTAGATGTTAATTGAAGGACTGAAAGGTGAAGATTAACATTAGAAAATCAAGATCTTGAACCTAGGAATTCTGACCTAGACATAGGCTGATACCTTTGTGGAACCTAAAACTTGGTCAAAGGTCTTAAAGGATTTTAATTAATTTGATCACCACGAAAGTAGGGTTCGAGTTAATTAGAATACACCCTAGATGCCTTGTGAGAGGATTTAGGATAGCTTAGGACTTATTTCCATCAAAGAAAACAATCCTCAATTCAGTATATAAATGAGATAACATCCCTAGTATTCGATAGCCTAGATAGTCATTTCTGTGAAATCTTAATTCCATAATTGCTTCAAGTAAATCATTTCATTTTAAGTTTACCATTTTAGAGTTTAAAGTTAACAAAATTCATTCCTTAAGTATTCGATAGCCTAGATAGTCAAGATTTCTGTGTAGATTGGTACTTACTAAACAAAATTCCTCGTGGGAATGATACTCTACTTATCACTTTATTACTTGTTAGCGATACGTGCACTTGCGATAATTGCAAAATAGCGAAACAGCTGACTAGATGGATCTATATCCATTTGATCTATTGGTTGGTTAGAATTCTCCAATTCTAACTCTATTTGCCTTTCTTTGCCACTTTCTTGAATAAAATATTGTTTAAGAAATATGGCATCTTTGTTTACCACAACCTTTTGTGATGTAGGCAAATAAAAATAATATCCAAAACTTTCTTTTGGATATCCAATAAATCAACCTTTTTCTGATCTGGTTTCCAATTTATCAGTGTTCAGCTTTTTAATATAAGCTGGACAACCCCAAATCTTAACATGCTTAAGACTCGGTTTTCTTCCACGCCATATCTCATAGGGTGTAGAAGAAACTAATTTTGATGGAATCTTATTTAGAATATGCAAAGCTAATTCTAATGTAAATCCCCAAAAGGAGATTGGCATATCAGTATAGCTCATCATACTGCGCACCATACGTAATAGGGTATGATTTCTCCTTTCAGATACACCATTCAATTATGGCGTTCCTAGAGGAGTCAGTTGGGAGACAATGTCATGCTCTTTTAAGTATTCATCAAATTCAATATTTGAGTATTCACCTCCACGATCTGATCGAAGAGTTTTAATATTTTTTCCTATTTGATTTTCTACTTCACATTTAAATTCTTTGAACTTTACAAAGGATTCATGTTTGTATTTTATCAAATACAAATACCCAAACCTTGATTTATCATAAGTAAAGGTAATAAAGTAATGAAAACCGCTTCTAGCCATTTCCTTAAATGGACAACATACATCACTATGTATCAATTCCAAAATATTTTTAGCTCTTAACCCTTATCCAATAAAAGGTGATCTAGTCATTTTGCCTTGAAGGCAGAATTTACAAGTTGGAGTAGATTCAGAACCCAATGAGGATAAAATCCCCATTTTCTCCAGCGTTGCAATCCTATCTTTTGCAACATGACCTAATCTTAAGTGCCAAATATATTTTGAACATGAGTTGATTTTCATCATGGCATTACATTCATTTAGATTGCTTGCATTAGATTTGTATTTAACATTATTATCTAAATAATAAAGTTCATCATGCATATAGTGAAGGAGCAGAAGCATGTAAATTGTTAGATTAGAGCATTGAATTTAAAAAATTTTTCTTCTAGGGCTATATGAATCATGTCACATCTTTTATGTGCCTAATCAATTCAATACTCAATTGCATATTAAAATACTTTTAATATGTATTAGGGTCTATGTTTGCCATTCAAGATTGTGTTAGTAGTATGCCCTAGAGCATATCATTTAGTATATATCTTATACATATTTTATTAATAAAAAGGCATTTTCACTTTTTCGTTTACATAATATATTTACGTATAATAAAAAAGGTCCATTGATATTTTGTTAGAAATTCTATTCTTACATTGTTAAGAATATGAGTAACAGTATTTCTAGCACAAAGTATCATAAATTGGCTCACAATCGAGGATACTTCACAATAAGGACATGACTTATCCAAAAAGATTGTAATCATATTTGTTCCCAAGTTATTTATATGAGATGTAAATAAGATGGAATGGTGAGTCTCATGCCATATAACAAACATGATAGGCACTTATGCATGGTTAGTAGGCCAAACCAGTGACACTTATGACAAGCACGTGGAGTTTATACTTGTCAATGCATTGTCATAAATCATATCAGTGCATATAATCTTTAGACCTAAGATAACATAGTTATCTTGTATATAGGTGGTTTGAGTTTGATACTGTTTTCATATTTGTACTATTTATGGGTATATGGGCATGTGTTGGCTCCTACTAGTTATATATGGAGGTAGGTGTTGATCAATATGGAATCTATTACCCTAAGCAAATAGGGATAAAATACTATATTCATTTAATTATTCTTGTTGTTTCAAGTTCCTGGCCAAGACAGACAGATTTAATCAGAAAAGAGTTTCTGATGAGAAAATATTTTTAATCAAGAATTAGAATTAAAAGAGAACATAATATTCATAGCAAATTGGGTTTGATATAAACCATGACTCCAGCTCGAATTGGGATTTTGTAACAGAGAGATTCTAGTGCATAGTAATATATGATAAAAGGTTCATTTAAGGTATTCCTTATTACTGATTGGGTGGCCATGGCATGTTATGCTAGGTGTTAACCATGGTCTATGAGATGCCTAAAATGACTTAGAGAAATCATTTATGATAAAAAAGAGTTCTGACGATATTAAGAGTTATTATCATATCTCATTTCCAATTAGTGATGAGCCTAATAAGTCACACACACATACAAGTAATCACCAAGTTAAATGTGATTTAATTAATTAGTTAAAGAGTTTAATTGATTAATTGAATAGGTTTGGTTTACAATTAGATTGCAAAGTCCCTAGCATGACTTGAAACCAAAACTAGGTTATTGGATGTATAGTATAAGTTAAATTTATATTTAAAGTGTTTAAATATGAATTTAATTATGAGAAATTAATTAATAGAGATTAATTAATTAATTTATATTTGATATAAATTGATTATAAGAGGAGAAATAATTATTTTGGGCTGAGAACTGAAAATTGAAACGCAAGGGTAATTTGCTCATTTTACAGGGTGACATGTGGCACCATGAGATGGTGACACATGTGTTACTAGTATGTCCTAGAGCATATCATTTAGTATGTATCTTGTACATGTTTTATTAATAAAAGGAATTTTCACTTTTCCGTTTATATAATATATTTATGTGTAATAGAAAAGATCCATTGATATTTTGTTAGAAATTCTATTCTTAAGTTGTTAAGAATATGAGTGACAGTATTTCTAGTACAAAATATCATAAATTAGTTCACAATCGAGTATACTTCACACAGGACATGACTTATCTAGAAAGATTGTATTTATATTTGTTCCCAATGTATTTATATAAGATATAAATAAGATGGAATGGTAAGTCTCATGCCATATAACAAACATAATAGGCACTTATGCATGATAAGTAGGCCGAACCAATGACATTTATGACAAGCACATGGAGTTTACTCTTGTCAATGAATTGTCATAAATAATATCAGTGCATATAATCTTTAGACCTGAGATAGCACAGTTATCTTATATATAGGTGGTTTGAGTTTGATACTGCTTTCATACTTCTACAGTGTATGGGTATATGGGCATGTGTTGGCTCCTACTAGTTATATATGGAGGTAGGTGTTGATCAAGATGGAATCTGTTACCCTAAGTAAATAGGAATAAAATCCTATGTTCATTTAATTATTCTTGATGTTTTAAGTTCCTGGCCAGGACAGATAGATTTAATCAGAAAAGAGTTTCTGCTGAGAAAATCTTTTTAATCAAGAACTGAAACTAAAAGAGAACATAATATTCATCGCAAATGGGGTTTGACATAAACCATGACTCCAGCTCGAATTGGGATTTTGTAACAGAGAGATTCTAGTACATGGTAACATATGATTATAGGTTCATTTAAGGTAAACCTTATTACTGATTGGGTGTCCATGACATGTTATGCTAGGTGTTAACCATGGTCTATGAGGTGCATAAAATGATTTACAGAAATCATTGATGGTAAGAAAGAGTTCGGATGATATTAAGAGTTGATATCATATCTCATTGCCAATTAGTAATGAGCCTAGTGAGTCACACACATACACAAGTAATCACCAAATTAAATATGATTTCATTAATTAATTAAAGAGTTTAATTGATTAATTGAATAGGTTTGGTTTGCAATTAGATTACAAAGTCCCTAGCATGGCTTGAAACAAAATCTAGGTTACTGGATATATAGTATAAGTTAAATTTATATTTAAATTGTTTAAATATGAATTTAATTATGAGAAATTAATTCATAGAGATTAATTAATTAATTAATATTTGATATAAATTGATTAGAAGAAGAGAAATAATTATTTTGGGTTGAGAACTCAAAAGTAAGACACAGGGGTATTTTGGTCATTTCACAAGGAAACATGTGGCACCATGTGATGGTGACACATAGAACTACACATAAGCTTGCCAATTGTCATTTAATCATGTAAGATGGTCAAATTCAAGATTAAATCTAAGTTTGACACTTGATAGAATGTGATTGGGTCAATTAAACTAAGAGCCAATCAGAAGTTGTCATGTGGCAAGGGTTTTAAGTGATGACATAGATATATAAGGAAAAGGATGAAAAGAAAAATAACAATCTACTATTTTTTTAATTGGTGCCGCCACTCAAAGCATCTCTCCCTTCTCTTCTTCTTCATCTCTCATCAATTCAAAGAGAATTGCCAACATTCTCTTGAGTTAAAAATACTAGAAATCGTTTCTAGTGTCCTGTATGCATCCATAACATCTCTAAAGGCAAAACCTGAATTTCTAATTGATTGGAAACGCTTTAGAAGCTATTCAAGGGGCTGCCATTAGTGATCTTGGTGTGGACAAGCTAGAGGGATAACATATGGTGTCCTAGGTGCATCCCAAAGATGCCAAACACAACTGCAGTGCATCAAAAGGTTAGTGCACTTGTTCTTGATTTAATCTAGGGTTCTAATGAATTAATCTGTTAATTCTAAAATCTTAAATGGCAAATTTAGATCTAAAAATATATTGAAAGTGTTTTAATATGCTGTTTATCTTCGAAATCAAATAGATAAATAATGAATCTTGCATGATGCATGAGACCCTAGAAGAAAATTTTTGAATTCAATAAACTAAATTTATGTTTTTTATACTTTCGCTCCTTCAATTGGTATCGGAGCCATTATATTTGCTATTTAGATTGTTTAATATATGATTTAATTGTGTGACTTGATCATGAGATGATTATTCATTACTGGTTGCAAAAGCAAAGGTGACGACATGAGGATGAACACCATGGTGCGCATGGTTTTGGCACCATTGTGGTGCGCAAGGTTTGATGGATTTTAAATGTGCAATTGTTGTATGATCTAAAGTCTATTTCATGACTAATTAAAGTGTTTAATTAGAAGTTTTAATCACACAATTAAATTTTGATTCAAATCTGAATCTTTAAATTTGTTTGAATGTGATTTAAATCTAAATTTTTAAATTTGTTTGGATGAGAATCAAATATGAATTTTTAAGTTGAATATGAGATATTCAATTTAATTTAAGTATATATGTTTTATTTAATTGTTAAATAGTGATATGGATGAATGATGATCATGGACAATAAAAGACCAATGTGATTAGATTTATTATTTTATATTTCTTTGGGTTGTAAATTAATTTATTTATTTTAGTGGCATGTATTATAAAGGTTGTAATATTTTTGGGTTGCAATTTCATTTATTTGGTTCTTGTAAATTCACCTTGGTATGCTAAGGATTACAATGTAATGGATTGCAAGAAGATCAAGGAGGTCAAGAGCATTGGTGGGACCAGTGGGAGGAATCCAAGATCAAGTGTTGATTATGTACTCCTTCAGCAACTCTTGTAAAATAAATGAATGAAATGCACATAGGAATGCTCTGATTCAATTTTTGGTGGCTCAGAATTGAATCCTTAGAAAGTCCATAATCATACCATATTTATATGGTTATCTAGGAATGCATGAGATGTATGGGAATGTATGCAAGTATATGATATATGCATGCTAATTGGATAATGTGCAAAGTGAGACCATAATATTAATTAGGCTTACCACAAAATCTTCCAAACAAATGATTAAATTTGAAACGGTATAATTAAAGGTAATTATTTCATGGGCCCTCCATTGAGGCAATTATTTTAAGAAATTTTAAATACTTGCATATGATTCAATTAATTTAATAGATTTTCCTAAGAATAATTGTTAAGCATGAGATGTTATAAATATGTAAATGGTTTAGTGGCCAATAATGGATGTGCCTGAGGACATTAAAATTATTTGTGTTTACTGGCTCAATGGGATCAACTTAACTAATGCAAGATAAGTCAATAATGGATATGCCTGAGATTTTGAGCATTACGGGCTAGGTAAAAGGATTGAACCTCATATGAGATGTGATGGGCAAGGAGTTGCTCACTTATAGTTTATTGTAATTCCAATAATGGATGTGCCTGAAGATGATCAATAAGACTATAAGAATTCAATCACCCACTAGAAATCCATCCAACTAGGATTTCCATTTTCTACATTGGAAGTATAGGGTTCGCTAAGTTAGTGGGAGGACCAATTTGATTAAAAGACCATAATCATTTTGGTTAAATACATAATACATTTACTAATTAATCTAGTTGTTTTATGCAATTAATTTTCTGATAATAATGAGCACACCACAACCACCACCATCCAATATCTTTGCGAGCATACTTGGTCACAATAGGTTGACAAGACCTAATCTTTCTGACTGGCTAAGAAATTTGAAACTTGTCCCAAACCTTGAACATATAGGATATGTTCTAGACTCAAAGGTTCCTGGTCCATTACCTCCAGAGGCCACTCAAGAGGAACATGAAACTTTGGACAAGTGGAAGGAGCATGATAT
This sequence comes from Hevea brasiliensis, assembly GCF_030052815.1. Lineage (NCBI taxonomy): Eukaryota > Viridiplantae > Streptophyta > Magnoliopsida > Malpighiales > Euphorbiaceae > Hevea > Hevea brasiliensis. The sequence continues at coordinate 98,993,957 of NC_079493.1, forward strand.
GACAGCTAAGTGTTACATGCTTGCTTTTATGAGTAATGAGTTACAGAAGCAGCATGAGAACATGCAATATGAAAGTGAGATCCTCCTTCACCTATAAGAGTTGTATGGTGAACATGGCAGGAATGCCAGGTATGAGATATCTACGCAGCTATTTTATATAAAGATGTCTGAGGGATAAAATGTTAGGGATCATGTCCACAAGATGATTCGACTGATTGAGCAGTTGGAACATTTTGACTTTCACATGGATTTCCAACTACAGACGGATTTGATCCTTCAGTCCCTTCCTGAGTCATTTGGGAATTTTGCGACAAATTTCCATATGACTAAACAGAAGTGCACCTTGTCTGGTTTACTCAACATGTTGGTTATTGCTCAAAAGAATATGTCGGGCAATAAAGGAAAAGAGGTAGCTTTGATTGCATCTTCTTTTACTAGAAAGTCCAACAAGAAGAAGGGTAATATGAAAAAGAAACCTCAGATTCCTTGTCCTTCCAAGAAAATAGCTAAACAGAAAGGGAAAACTAAAGCTGATAGAGGCAAAGGAAAGTGTTTCCACTACCAACAGGATGGGCACTGGAAAAGGAACTGCCCAAGATATCTTGCTTCTCTAAAGGACAAGAAGGATACACCTTCAGAAGGTATGTCCATATCTTGTTATTTAGATTCTAATGATACTCATAGTTTATCTACAGCTTGGGTTTTAGATATTGGTGCCAGTTCTAACATTTCTTATGATATACAGGAACTAGCAAATAGTAGCAGCTTGCATTCTCGAGATGTTAGACTCTGAATTAGCGATGGCTCAACTGGTGAAGCTTTAGCCATAGGATCTAAATCTTTTTACATGTCAAGACATATTTTGTGTTTGGATAATATTTTTATATGTACCTGATTCTTTTAAGAACATCATTTCTATATCTAGTTTGACAAGAAATGGCTATGAATTTTAGTTCACAGATGTTTGGAATATTTATTTTGGAAATAAATATGTTGGTTCGGGTTATATGAATGATGGTCTTTATTATTTGGATAATAATGACAAACACAAATTGAATGCAAGTGATCTAAATGAATGCAATGCCAAACACAACTGCAGTGCATCAAAAGGTTAGTGCACTTGTTCTTGATCTAACCTAGGGTTCTAATGAATTAATCTATTAATTCTAAAATCTTAAATGGGAAATATAGATCAAAAAATATATTAAAAGTGTTTTAATATGTTGTTTATCATTGAAATCAAATAGATAAATAATGAATCTTGCATGATGCATGAGACCCTAGAAGAAAAATTTTGAATTCAATGATCTAAATTTATGTTTTCATGCTTAGCTCCTTTAACATGGCACTATATAAGCTTGCCATTTGTCTTTTAATCATGTAAGATGATCAAAGTCAAGATTAAACCTAACTTTAACATTTGGCTTAATGTAATTAGGTCAATTAAAATTAAGGTGCAATCAGAAGGTGACATGTGGCAAGGGTTTTAAGTGATGACCTAATTATATAATGTGATGTTATAAAAGAATGAAAGAACATTCTGATTTTTATCAAAAGATGCCACCACCCTTGAAGCCTTCTTCCTCTCTTCTTCTTCTTTTCTCATCAATTCAAAGAGAATTGCCCATATTCTCTTGAATTAAAATTGCTAGAAATTGTTTCTAGTGTCCTATATACATCTACAACCTCCCTAAAGGCAAATCCCTATTTTCTAATTGGTTGGCAAGGCTTGAGAAGCTGTTCAAAGGGCTTCCATTGGTGATCTTGGTGTGGACAAACTAAAAAATAACATTTGGGGTCCTAGGTGTTTCCCAAAGGTACCAAACACATCTACAGTACATCAAAAGGTTAGTGCACATGTTTTTGAATTAATCTAGGGTTCTAATGAATTAATTTGTTAATTCTAAAATCTTAAATGGAAAATGTATATCCAAATACATATTAAAAGTGTTTTAATATGCAATTGAACATTGAAATCAATTAGGTACATAATGAATCTTGCATGATGCATGAGACCTTGGAAGAAAAATTTTGAATTCAATGTTCTAATCTGATAATTTTCATGCTTCTGCTCCTTCAATTGGTATCAGAGCCACTATATTTTCCATTTAGATTGTTTAATATGAAATTTAATTGTGTGATTTGATCAAAAAAATTGATTGATCATTGCTGGTTGGATGTCCATGTGTGGCGGCACACATGGTGTAGTCACCATAGGTGGCGGATTCAAGAGCACCTCATGGTATGGACTTCAATTGTGCAATTATTGTATGTTGGGTGCCCATAATTATGTCTATGTATAATTAAATTGTTTAATTAGAATTATAATCACACAATTAAATTTGTTTGAGTGTGATTCAAATCTGAATTTTTAAATTTATTTGAATGTGATTTAAATCTAAATTTTTAAATTTGTTTGAATGAGATTCAAATCTGAATTTTTAAGTTGAATATGAGATATTCAATTTAATTTTAGTATATATGTTTTATTTAATTGTTAAATAGTGATATGGATGATGTATGATCATGGACAATAAAAGACCAATGTGATTAGATTTATTTCTTTTATATTTCTTTGGGTTGTAAATTAATTAATTTATTTTAGTGGCACATATTATAAAGGTTGTAATATTTTTTGGTTATAATTTCATTTATTTGGTTCTTGTAAATTCGCCTTGGTATGCTAAGGATTATAATGTAATGGATTGCAAGAAGATCAAGGAGGTCAAGAGCGTTGGTGGGACCAGTGGGAGGAATTCAAGATCAAGTGTTGATTATGTACTCCTTCAGCAACTCTTGTAAAATAAATGAATGAAATGCACCTAGGAATGCTCTGATTCAATTCTTGGTGGCTCAGAATTGAATCCCTTAGAAAGTCCATAATCATACCATATTTATATGTTTATTTATGAATGCACGAGATGTATGGGAATGTATGCAAGTATATGATATATGCATGCTAATTGGATAATGTACAAAGTGAGACCATAACAGTAATTAGGCCGACCACAAAATCTTCCAAACAAATGATTAAATTGGAAATGTTATAATTGAAAGTAATTATATCATGGGCCCTCCATTGAGGCAATTATTTTAAGAAATTTTAAATACTTGCATATGATGTAATTAATTTAATAGATTTTCCTAAGAATAATTGTTAAGCATGAGATGTTATAAATATGTAAATGGTTTGGTGGCCAATAATGGATGTGCCTGAGGACATTAAAATTATTTGTGTTTACTGGCTCAATGGGATCAACTTAACTAATGCAAGATAAGTCAATAATGGATATGCCTGAGATTTTGAGCATTACGGGCTAGGTAAAAGGATTGAACCTCATATGAGATGTGATGGGCAAGGAGTTGCTCACTTACAGTTTATTGTAATTCCAATAATGGATGTGCCTGAAGATGATCAATAAGACTATAAGAATTCAATCACCCACTAGAAATCCATCTAACTAGGATTTCCGTTTTCTACTTTGGAAGTGTAGGATTCGCTAAGTTAGTGGGAGAACCAATTTGATTAAAAGACCATAATCATTTTGGTTAAACACATAATACAATTACAAATTAATCTGGTTATTTTCTGCAGTTATTTTTTTGATAATAATGAGCACACCACAACCACCACCATCCAATATCTTTGCAAGCATACTTGATCACAATAAGTTGACAAGACCTAATCTTTCTGACTGGCTAAGAAATTTGAAACTTGTCCTAAACCTTGAACATATAGAATATGTTCTTGACTCATAGGTTCCTGGTCCCTTACCTCCAAAGGCCACTTAAGAGGAACATGAAACTTTGGACAAGTGGAAGTAACATGATATGAGAGCTAAGTGTTACATACTTGCTTTTATGAGTAATGAGTTACAAAAGCAACATGAGAACATGCAATATGCAAGTGAGATCCTCCTTCACCTATAAGAGTTGTATGGTGAACATAGCAGGAATGCCAACTATGAGATATCTAGGCAGCTATTTCACATAAAGATGTCTGAGGGACATAATTTTAAGGATCATGTCCACAAGATGATTCGACTGATTGAGCAGTTGGAACATCTTGACTTTCACATGGATTTCCAACTACAGACGGATTTGATCTTTCAGTCCCTTCCTGAGTCATTTGGGAAATTTGTGATAAATTTCCATATGACTAAGCAGGAATACACGTTGGCTGGTTTACTTAACATGTTGGTTATTGCCCAAAAGAATATATGGGGCAATAAAGGAAAAGAGGTAGCTTTGATTGCATCTTTTTCTGCTAGAAATTCCAACAAGAAGAAGGGCAATAAAGAAAAGAAACTTCAAATTCCTGGTCCTTCCAAGAAGATAGCTAAATAGAAAGGGAAGACCAAAGCTGATGGAGCCAAAGGAAAGTGTTTCCACTGCCAGCAGGATGGGCACTGGAAAAGGAACTGCCCAAGATATCTTGCTTCTCTGAAGGACAAGAAGGATACACCTTCAAAATGTTTGTTCATATCTTGTTATTTAGATTCTAATGATACTCATAGTTCATTTATAGCTTAAGTTTTAGATACTATTGCCAATTCTCACATTTCTTATGATATGCAGGAACTAGCAAACAATAGCAGCTTGCGTTCTCGAGATGTTAGACTCTGGATTGGTGATGGCTCAACTGTTGAAGCTTTAGCCATAGGATCTAAATCTTTTTACATGTCTGGACCTGTTTTGTGTTTGAATAATATCTTTTATGTACCTGATGCTTTTAAAAATATCATTTCTATATCTAGTTTGACTAGAAATGGCTATGAATTTCAGTTCATAGATGATGTTTCCAATATTTATTTTGGAAATAAATATGTTGGCTCAGGTTATATGCATGATTGTTTTTATTATTTGGATAATAATGATAAACAAAAAATGAATGCAAGCAATCTAAAAGAATGCAATGCCATGGTCAAAATCAACTCAAGTTCAAAATATATTTGGCACTTAAGATTAGGTCATGTTGTAGAAGATAGGATTGCAAAACTAAAGAAAATAGGGATTCTATCCTTATTGGGTTCTGAACCTACTCCAACTTGTGAATCCTACCTTCAGGGAAAAATGAACAGATCACCCTTTGTTGGACAAGGGCTAAGAGCTGAAAATATTTTGGAGCTAATACATAATGATGTATGTGGTTTATTTAAAGAAATGGCCAGAGGTAGTTTTCATTACTTTATTACCTTTACTGATGATAAATCAAGGTTTGGGTATTTGTATTTAGTGAAATACAAACATGAATCCTTTGAAAAGTTCAAAGAATCTAAATCTGAAGTAGAAAATCAAACAAGAAAAAGTATTAAAGCTCTTTGATCAGATCGTGGAGGTGAATACTTGAGTACTGAATTTGATGAATACTTGAAAGAGCATGGCATTATTTCCCAACTGACTCCTCTAGGAATACCACAGCTGAATGGTGTATCTGAAATCGTACCCTATTAGATATGGAACGTAGTATGATGAGCTATACTGATATGCCAATCTCCTTTTGGGGATTTGCATTAGAATCAGCTTGGCATATTTTGAATAAGATTCCATCAAAATTAGTATCTTCCACACCTTATGAGATATGGCATGGAAGAAAACCAAGTCTTAAGCATGTTAAGATTTGGGGTTGTCTAGCTTATATCAAAAAGTTGAACACTAATAAATTGGAAACCAGATCAGAAAAAGGTTGATTTGTTGGATATCCAAAATAGAGTTTTGGATATTATTTTTATTTGCCTACATCATAAAAGGTTGTGAAAAGTAGAGATTCCACATTTCTTGAACAACAGTTTGTTCAAAAAGGAGGCAAAGGAAGGCAAATAGAGTTAGAATTGGAGAATTTTAACCAACCAACAGATCAGATGGATATAGATCCATTTAGTCAACCTACACCTATTGATGAAACATCACCTGTAATTCCACACAGATCAACCAGGATATCTCATCTACCAGTGAGATATGGTTTTCTTCATGAAGAAGAATAAGAGTTGTTTATGTTAGTAGTATGCCCAAGAGCATATCTTTTAGTATGTATCTTATACATCTTTTATTAATAAAAGGCATTTACACTTTTCCGTTTACATAATATATTTATGTGTAATAGAAAAGGTCCATTGATATTTTGTTAGAAATTCTATTCTTAAGTTGTTAAGAATATGAGTGACAGTATCTCTAGCACAAAGCATCATAAATAGATTCACAAACGAGAATACTTCACAATAAGGACATGACTTATCCAGAAAGATTGTATTCATGTTTGTTCCCAAGTTATTTATATGAGACATAAATAAGATGGAATGGTGAGTCTCATGCCATATAACAAACATGATAGGCACTTATACATGGTAAGTAAGCCGAACCAGTGACACTTATGACAAGCACATGGAGTTTACTCTTGTCAATGTGTTGTCATAAATCATATCAATGCATATAATCTTTAGACTTGAGATAACACAGTTATCTTGTATATAGGTGGTTTGAGTTTGATACTGCTTTCATACTTCTACTGTGTATGGGTATATGGGCATGTGTTGGCTCCTACTAGTTATATATGGAGGTTGGTGTTGATCAAGATGGAATCTGTTCCTTTAAGTAAAGAGAGATAAAATCCTATGTTCATTTAATTATTCTTGATGTTTCAAATTCCTGGCTAGGATAGATAGATTTATTCAGAAAAGAGTTTCTGATGAGAAAAATCTTGTAATCAAGAACTGGAATTAAAAGAGAACATAATATTCATAGCAAATGGAGTTTGATATAAACCATGACTCCAGCTTGAGTTGGGATTTTGTAACAGAGAGATTCTAGTGCATGGTAACATATGATTATAGGTTCATTTAAGGTAAACCTTATTACTGATTTGGTGGCCATGGCATGCTATGCTAGGTGTTAACCATGGTCTATGAGGTGCATTAAATGATTTAGAGAAGTCATTTATTGTAAGAAAGAGTTCTGATGATATTAAGAGTTGATATCATGGCTCATTGCCAATTAGTGATGAGCCTAGTAAGTCACACACATACGTAAGTTATCACCTAATTAAATATGATTTAATTAATTAATTAAGGAGTTTAATTGATTAATTAAATAGGTTTGGTTTGCAATTAGATTGCAAAGTCCCTAGCATGACTTGAAACCAAATCTAGGTTATAGGATGTATAGTATAAGTTAAATTTATATTTAAAGTATTTAAATATGAATTTAATTAATGAGAAATTAATTAATAAAGATTAATTAATTGATTTATATTTGATATAAATGGATTAGAAGAAGATAAATAATTATTTTGGATTGAGAACTCAAAATTAAGACACAGGGGCATTTTGGTCATTTCACAGGGTGACATGTGGCACCATGAGATGGTGACACATGGCATTACACATAAGCTTGCTAAATGTCTTTTAATCATGTAAGATGATTAAAATTAAGATTAAATATAGGTTTGACACTTGGCACAATGTGATTGGGTCAATTAAACCTAGAACCAATCAGAGGGTGACATGTGGCAAGGGTTTAATGTGTTGACCTAGCTATAAAAGTGTTGTTATGGAAAGAAAATAACATAACCAGCAGCTATTCTCCTTTGTGCCGCCACATTGAAGCTCTCATTCTCTCTTCATCTTCTTCTCTCAACTATTCCAAGAGATTAGCAAACAATCTCTTGAATTAAAAATACTAGAAATTGTTTCTAGTGTTCTGTTTACATCTTTAATCTCTTAAAAGGTAGAACTTGATTTTCTAAATAATAGAAAAAGCTTTAGAAGCTATTCAAGGGCTGCCATAGGTGTTCTTGGTGTGGACAAGCTAGAGGGACAACATCTAGTGTTCTGAAGATGCATCCGAAAGGCATAAATACACTGCGATTGCATCAAGAGGTGTGTGTATTTGTTCTTGATTTAATCTAGGGTTCTAAAATTAATCTGATTAATTTTAAAATTTTAAATGGCAAATACAGATCCAAAAACATATTAAAAGAGTTTTAATATGTTGTTTATCATTGAAATCAAATAGATAAAAATAAATCTTGCAATATGCATGTGACCCTAAGTGAAAATTTTTGAATTCAATGGTATAAACTTGTGTTTTTCACGCTTCTGCTCCTTCAATTTACTCATGAAGTAGTAGATCATGGAGATGATCCACTTACCTATGAAGAAGCTATATCAGATATAGACTCTTCAAAATTGATTGATGCTATGAAATTCAAAATTAATTCCATGTATAAGAATCAAGATTGGGATCTTGTTAACCCACCTGAAGGTATTGTACCTATAGGGAACAAATGGGTTTTCAAGAAGAAAATTGGTTCTAATGAAAAGGTAGAGACCTATAAAGCAAGGCTAGCAGCGAAAGGGTTTCGCCAAAGGCAAGGAATCGACTATGAGGAGACTTTTTTACCTGTTGCCATACTTAAATTAATTAGGATTCGATTAGCAATAGTTGCATTCTATGATTATGAGATTTGGCAAATGGATGTCAAAACAGCTTTTCTCATTGGATACATTAAAGAGAACATTTTCATGGAACAGCCTAGGGGTTTTGAATCCCAAGATGGTTCTAAAGTATGCAAGCTAAAGCGATCCATTTATGGGTTGAAACAAGCTTCGAAGAGTTGGAACATCCGTTTTGATGAAGCCATTAAGTCATTTAATTTTATCAAAAATAAGGATGAGCCATGTGTATATAAGAAGGTTGGTGATAGTGCTGTCACTTTCCTTGTCTTATATGTGAATGACATGTTATTGATGGGTAATGACATAGCTATGTTGACAGCTGTAAAGGTATGATTTTCAAATACATTCTCCATGAAAGACTTATGGGAGGCAACCTATATTCTTGGGATTCACATCTATAGAGATAGAGCAAAAAGAATAATTGGTTTATCCCAAAGTCTATACTTGGAAAAGGTGTTAAAGAGGTTTAACATGCTTGATTACAAGAGAGGATTATTACCAGTGAGAAATGGTATCCACCCTTGTCTCCAAAGACACCTGAAGAAAGAGATAAAGTGGCAAGGATTCCATATGCTTTGGCTATTGGAAGTTTGATATATGCAATGTTGTGTACTAGGCCGGATATAGTATATGCTGTTAGTTTAACTAGCAGGTATCAATCCAATCCAAGTTTGGAACACTGGATAGCTATCAATAATATCCTTAAGTACTTGAGAAGAACTAAGGATTTATTCTTGATATATGGAGGTAGTGACTTGCAATTGGATGATTATACTGATTCTGATTTTCAATCAAATATCGATGATAGAAAGTCTACCTCCGGGTATGTGTTCATTTGTAATGAAGGTGCAGTTAATTGAAAAAGTTCCACACAGAGTATGACTATAGATTCCATTGCCGAGGCTGAGTATATTGCTGTATCAGATGCTGCAAAGGAAGCTGTTTGGATAAAGAAGTTTTTGATAGAACTTGCAGTAGTTCCTTCCATTGAGTCAGTAGTTCCACTCCACTATGACAATAATGGAGTAGTCATACATGCTAAGGAACCCCGGTCTCACCAGAAATCCAAACACATAGAAAAGAGCTATCATATTATCAGAGAGATAGTTGGGCAAGGCGATGTAGCCATGCAGAAAATAGCATCAGTTGAAAATCCAGCTGATCCATTCACTAAGCCTATGTCACAAGCTCAGTTAGACCGATATCTTGAGATGATGGGTCTAAGATATTGTAATGAATGGCTCTAGTGCTAGTGGGAGATTGTTAGTAGTATGCCCTAGAGAATATCATTTAGTATGTATCTTGTACATATTTTATTAATAAAAAGGCATTTTCACTTTTCCGTTTATATATTATATTTATGTGTAATAGAAAAGGTCCATTGATATTTTGTTAGAAATTCTATTCTTAAGTTGTTAATAATATGAGTGACAGTATTTCTAGCACAAAGTATCATAAATTGCAATTGAGGATACTTCACAATAAGGACATGACACCAAGATCACCAAGATCATAAATTACAATCGAGGATAAGTCATGTCCTTATTGTGAAGTATCCTCGATTGTGAACCAATTTATGATACTTTTGTGCTAGAAATACTGTCACTCATATTCTTAACAACTTAAGAATAAAATTTCTAACAAAATATCAATGGACCTTTTCTATTACGCATAAATACATTATGTAAACGGAAAAGTGAAATTTCCTTTTATTAATAAAATATGTACAAGATACATACTAAATGATATGCTCTTGGGCATACTACTAATAATCTCCCAATAGAACTCGAGCCATTCATTACAATAACTTGGACCCATCTTTTCAAGATATCGGTCTAACTAAGCTTGTGACATAGGCTTAGTGAGTGGATCAGCTGGATTTTCAGTTGATGCTATTTTCTGCATGGCTACATCGTCTTTCCCAACTATCTCTCTGATAATGTGGTAGCGCCTTTCCATATGTTTGGATTTCTAGTGAGACCGAGTTCCTTATATCCAAACAGCCTCTTTTTTGTAGCATCTAATGCAACAATGTACTCGGCCTCTGTAGTGGAATCAGTAGTCGTACTTTGTTTGGAACTCTTCCAACTGATTGCACGTCCATTACAAATGAACACAAACCCAGAGATAGACTTTCTATCATTGATATCTTATTGAAAATCAGAATCAGTATAACTATCCAATTGCAAGTCACCACCTCCAAAAATCAAGAACAAATCCTTAGTTCTTCTCAAGTACTTAAGGATGTTCTTAACAACTATCTAGTGTTCCAAACCTGGATTGGATTCAAACCTGCTAGTCAAAAGCGATATCCAGCCTAGTACACATCATTGCATACATCAAACTTCTAATAGCCGAAGCATATGGAATCTTGGCCATTTTATCTCTTTCTTCAGGTGTCTTTGGAGAAATCTCTTTAGAAAGGTGGATACCATGTCTCACTGGTAACAATCCTCTCTTGGAATCAAGCATGTCAAACCTCTTTAGCACCTTTTCCAAATATAGACTTTGGGATAAACCAATTATTCTTTTCGCTCTATTTCTATAGATACAAATTCCAAGAATATAGGTTACCTCACCTAAGTCTTTCATGGAGAATGTATTTGACAACCATACCTTTACAGCTATCAACATACCTATGTCATTACCTATCAATAGAATATCATCCACATATACGACAAGAAAAGTGAGAGCACTATCACTAACCTTCTTATATACACATGGTTCATCCATATTTTTGATAAAATCAAATGACTTAATGGCTTCATCAAAACAGATGTTCTAACTCCTCGAAGCATGTTTCAAACCATAAATGGATCGTTTTAGCTTGCATACCTAGGAACCATCTTGGGATTCAAAACCCGTAGGTTGTTCCATGAAAATGTTTTCTTCAATGTATCCATTGAGAAAAGATATTTTGACATCCATCAGCCAAATCTCATAATCATAGTATGCAACTATTGCTAATAAAATCCTAATTGATTTAAGCATGGCAATAGGCGAGAAAGTCTACTCATGGTCGATTCCTTGCCTTTGGCGAAATCCATTCGCTACTAGCCTTGCTTTATAGGTCTCTACCTTTCCATCAGAACCAATTTTCTTCTTGAAAACCCATTTATTCCCTATAGGTACAATACCTTTAGGTGGGTCAATAAGATCCCAAACTTGATTCTTATACATGGAATCAATTTGGGATTTCATAACTTCAATCCATTTTAAAGAGTCTATATCCGATATAGCTTCTTAATAGGTAAGTGGATCATCTCCATTATCTACTTCTTCATGAGTAAACAACTCTTGTTCATCTTCATGAAGAAAACCATATCTCACTGGTGGGGGAGATATCCTGGTTGATCTACAAGGAATTACTGTAGATGTTTCATCAATAGGTGTAGGTTGACTAGATGGATCTATATCCATTTGATCTGTTGGTTGGTCAGAATTCTCCAATTCTAACTCTATTTGCCTTCCTTTGCCTCCTTCTTGAATAAACTATTGTTCAAGAAATGTGGCATCTCTACTTGCCACAACCTATTGTGATGTAGAAAAATAAAAATAATATCTAAAGCTCTCTTTTGGATATCCAACAAATCGGCCCTTTTCTGATCTGGTTTCCAATTTATCAGTGTTCAGCTTTTTGATATAAGCTGGACAACCCCTAATCTTAATATGCTTAAGACTTGGTTTTCTTTCATGCCATATCTCATAAGGTGTGGAAGAAAGTGATTTTGATGGAATCCTATTCAGAATATGCAAAGCTTATTCTAATGCAAATCCCCAAAAGGAGATTAGCATATCAGTATAGCTCATCATACTACGTACCATATCTAATAAGGTATGATTTCTCCTTTCAGGTACACCATTCAACTGTAGCGTTCTTGGAGGAGTCAGCTGGGAAACAATGCCATGTTCTTTCAAGTATTCACCTCCACAATCTGATCAAAAAGCTTTAATACTTTTTTCTGTTTGATTTTCTACTTCACATTTAAATTCTTTAAACTTTTCAAAGGATTCATGTTTGTATTTCATCAAATACAAATACACAAACCTTGATTTATCATCAGTAAAGGTAATAGAGTAATAAAACCGCCTCTAGCCATTTCCTTAAATGGACCACATACATCACTATGTATTAGCTCCAAAATATTTTCAGCTCTTAGTCTTGTCCAACAAAGGGTGATCTAGTTATTTTGCATTGAAGGCAAGTTTCACAAGTTGGAGTAGGTTCAGAACCCAATGAGAATAAAATCCCCATTTTCTCCAGTTTTGCAATCCTATCTTTTGCAACATGACCTAATCTTAAGTGTCAAATATATTTTGAACTTGAGTTGATTTTCATCATGGCATTACATTCTTTTAGATTGCTTGCATTCAATTTATGTTTATCATTATTATCCAAATAATAAAGACCATCATGCAAATAACCCGAGCCAACATATTTATTTCCAAAATAAATATTGTAAACATCATCTGTGAACTGAAATTCATAACCATTTCTAGTCAAACTAGATATAGAAATGATGTTCTTGAAAGCATCAGGCACATACAAAATATTATTCAAATACAAAACATATCCACACATGTAAAAAGATTTAGATCCTATGGCTATAGCTTCAACAGTTGAGCCATTGCCAATCTGGAGTCTAACATCTCGAGCATGCAAGCTACTACTATTTGCTAGTTCCTGCATATCATAAGAAATGTGAGAACTGGCACCAATATCTAAAACCTAAGCTGTAGATGAACTATGAGTATTATCAGCATCTAAATAACAAGATATAGATGTACCTTCTAAAGGTGTATCCTTCTTGTCCTTCAAAGAAGCAAGATACTCTGGGCAGTTCCTTTTCTAGTGCCCATCCTTCTGGCAATGGAAACACTTTCCTTTGCCTCCATCAGCTTTGGTCTTCCCTTTCTGTTTGGCTATCTTCTTGGAAGGTCCTCAAACTTGAGGTTTATTTTTCTTATTGTCCTTCTTCTTATTGGACTTTATAGTAGAAGAAGATGCAATCAAAGCTACGTCTTTTCCTTTATTGCCCGGCATATTCTTTTAGGTAATAACAAACATGTTAAGTAAACCAGCCAAGGTGTATTCCTACTTAGTCATATGGAAATTTGTCATAAAATTCTCAAATGACTCAGGTAGGGACTGAAGGATCAAATCCATCTACAGTTGGAAATCCATGTTAAAGTCAAGATGTTCCAGCTACTCTATAAACCGAATCATCTTATGGACATGATCCCTAACATTCTGTCCCTCAGACATCCTCATTCGAAATAGCTGCCTAGATATCTTGGACCTAGCATTCCTACTATACTCACCATACAACTCTTGTAAGTGAAGGAGAATCTCACTTGCACTCTGCATGTTCTCATGCTGCTTCTGTAACTCATTACTCATAGAAGCAAGCATATAATACTTGGCTCTCATATCATGCTCCTTCCACTTGTCCAAAGTGTCATGTTCCTCTTGAGTGGCCTCTAGAGGTAAGGTACTAGGAACATTTGAGTCTAGAACATATCCAATACGTTATAGGTTCATAACAAGTTTTAAATTTCTTAGCCAATCTGAAAGATTAGGTCTCGTCAACCTATTGTGATCAAGTATGCTCGTAAGGATATTGGATGGTGGTGGTTGTTGTGTGCTCATTATTATCAGAAGAATAACTGTAGAAAATAACTAGATTAATTAGTAAATATATCAAATAATTAACCAAAATGATTATGGTCTTTTAATCAAATTGGTCCTCCCACTAACTTAGCGAATCCTACACTTCCAAAGTAGGAAACGAAAATTCTAGTTGGATGGATTTCTAGTGGGTGATTGAATTCTTATAGTCTTATTGATCATCCTCAGGCACATCCATTATTAGAATTACAATAAATTGTAAGTGAGCAACTCCTTGCCCATCACATCTCATGTGAGATTCAATCATTTACCTAACCCCTAATGCTCAAAATCTCAGGCACATCCATTATTGACTTATCTTGCATTAGTTAAGTTGATCCCATTGAGTCAGTAAATATGCAAATAATTTTAATGTCCTCAGCCACATCCATTATTGGCCACCAAACCATTTACATTTTTACAACATCTCATGCTTAATAATTATTCTTAAGAAAATCTCTTAAATTAATTGTATCATATACAAGTATTTAAAATTTCTTAAAATAATTGCCTCAATGAAGGCCCCATGATATAATTACCTTAATTATATCATTTTCAACTTAATCATTTGTTTAGAAGATTTAATGGTTAGCTTAATTACTATTATAGTCTCACTTTGCACATTATCTAATTAGCATGCATATATCATATACTTGCATACATTCCCATACATCTCATGCATATATAGATAAACATATAATATGGTATGATCATGGAATTTCTAAGGGATTCAATTCTGAGCCACCAAGAATTGAATCAGGGCATTCCTAGGTGCATTTCATTCATTCATTTTACAAGAGCTGCTGAAGGAGTATATAATCAACACTTGATCTTGAATTCCTCCCACTGGTCCCACCAATGCTCTTAGCCTCCTTGATCTTCTTGCAATTTATTTACATTGTAATCCTTGGCATACCAAGGCGAATTTATAAGAACATGGACTTTAAAGTCCTTAAATAAATGAAATTACAACCCAAATTATTACAATACTTATAATACATGCTACCAAAAATAAAATTAATAATTTTACAACCCAAGAAAAATAGAAGAAATAAATCCAATCACATTGATCTTTTATTATCCATGATCATCTATCATGCATATTACCATTTAACAATTAAATAAAACATACATGCTAAATTAAATTGAATATCTCATATTCAACTAAAAAATTCATATTTGAATCTCATTCAAACAAATTTAAAAATTTAGATTTAAATCTCATTCAACCAAATTTAAAAATTCATATTTGAATCTCATTCAACCAAATTTAAAAATTCATATTTGAATCTCATTCAAACAAATTTAAAAATTCAGATTTGAATCTCATTCAACCAAATTTAAAAATTCAGATTTGAATGTAACATCCTCACTTTAGCTAGTCCATACAGTTTACTATTCCAGTGACTAGTATTGGTCCGCACAGCTAGAACTCCGAAAAAATATTTAAACTAAAGTGAGGAACCATAATTAACTCAAATATTAATAAGAAAAATTTAGCAAAAATTTTAGAAATAAAATAAAACCAAGTTAAATGAGCCGGTGCCCTAGCGCTGGGTAACCTAGTGAGAAGTTACGGTTCTCACAACTAAGAGCCCTAGACCCAAGGAAAAAATTATAAAATAATTTTTGGGACTCCAGAGAAGGGTTATTGAGGTTCTTATGGTATTAGAATGCCAAGAAAATACTTAGAAAAATTTTTCAATCGATACAGACAATTTTGGCCCGTTAAGCCAAACGAAGGGCATTTTGGTCATTTCGTCTTCAGAGATGATTTTTGGCCAATATGTCCAATTAAATAAATAATTTATATAACATAAAATATGAATAAATTTTGTTAAAAATTTAATTGAAATTAAATAGAAAAGAAAAGGGTAAAAAAATGAAAGAAATTAGAATTATGACATCATAATGATGTCATTAAAAGTCTTCCACCCAATCAAGTGTTGACACATGGCATAAATGTGTTTAAAAAGACAAAATGAGCTGAAAATGAAAAAAAAAAATCAGATCTTTCTCTCCCTTTCTTCTTCCTTGCGTGAACCTTCTCCATAACCACTATTTTCAAGATTTTTCAAAGCTTGATTTTACAAACTTCTACCCAACAAAACCCTAACCTAGCAACATAAAAATTTTTTCTTACATCCTAATGAAGCTTTTGGGAGCAAAAAGAAGAGGAAAACAAGAATTTGATCAAGTGGGAAATTCACACCCTTAGAGGTTAGTGACTTAAATTAGATTTTCTCTTTAAATTCATGTTGAAGGAGCATGATTGAGTGTAAAAGTGCAACGAAATTTAATAAATATCATGTGTATGCCCATCCTATAATTTTGGCTACCATGGATGTGGTAAGGTTTTGATGATTTTCATGGAGCTAAAATGGTAAGAGGGCTGCCTTAACAATAGTCTCTCAAGTAAAATGATGAAATGCTAGTTAAATGCAAGATTGGAGATGATAGGGTTAGGGTTTGAGTATAAAATGAAGACTTTGAACATGTAATGGTGAAAGTGAATTTTAATGGTCAATTAGTGACCATTTAGTGATGTGCAAACAAGAAATGAAGTGGTTTGTGTAGTGGGAATTGAGATTAGTGTGGCTACCCTTGGTGACCTGCAGAATTGGACATGAGTCCAGCAGGTTTGGGCAGCAATAACTTGAATTATAGAGGTCCAATTGGTGCAAGGCTAATTGGAAATGAAACTAGACACATAATGGCACAACTTTGGTGAAGAAACCATGCCCAGAAAACCAAACTAAGTTGACCAAAAGTTTGCCCTAATCCAGGTGACCTGCAATCTGCCTGGGCAAAATGACCAAATGAACAGTATTTGGTCATTTGGCCATAATTTAATGTAGAAAGGTCCGATTGACCTGAAATTTTACCAGAAAAAAGCTGAGATATAGACCAACAACTTTCATGAAGAAACCTTACCAAAATTATGATCATAACCTAATAAAATTGCCAACCAAACTTAGGTTACCAAATCTGGCAGAACCAGTTTTGCCCAGAATTTTGGAATCTGTCCAATCCGGCCAGTTATGGTGTTTAGGCCATAACTTGAGCTACAAAACTCCAAATGGAGTGATTCCAAAAAATAAATTTAACTAGACAAAATAACGAACAACTTTCATGTTGATCATTTTTCCAAATTCCCACTGCAAGAGTGACAAATGGAACAGTAAACCCAAAGCTTGAAAACTGAAAATTCTGTCCAATTCACATTAAGCTTAGAGATGGTATTGACAACCAATACCAACAAGTTTAAAATGCAAAATATGGTATGTTGATGATATTTAAACTAATTTACCTATTGCCAATGCAAAAGTCAACATTTTGGTTGACCAATGAAATGAATAGTAATCATAAAAATTCAATTTCAAAGAATTACATAAATGAAAGGTGTTAAATGCCCTAGTAGGCCTAATGTGATTGGTTTGGATAGGTTGGCATGCCAATAGGATTCTGTTAGCAGTACTGAATATGGCTTCATGCCATTCTGCATTTCATGGCTTTCCATACCATTCTGTGACCTAATAGCCTTTGGCTATGATATTGAGTTTTTATACTCGGGTTTAATCCTCGATAATTATTACAGCTTATTAGCTATTCTATTGCACACCGGGAGACACAATGTGACCGATGGTGCAATGGTCCGAGGTACTTAGTACCCAGTACCAGTTTACCTGTTTATCCAGTCCAGTCAACTAGTATACGTTACTTGGGCAATGTTAATAAATCTTACCAAACTTTAATCGAATAATATTGCAATAAATATTTGAAATTAAGTCTACCCAAAAATGTAAACATACATTCTGATACATGTTTTTATTTTATTTTATTTTATTTTATTTTATATTGTCACCACTAAGCAGAATTGCTTAGCGCGTCGCTTTTGCCACGCTCAGGTACTGGAGACATAGCTGGGGAGTCCAGCAGACCTCATACAGGGTAAGTTTTCAAATCTGCACTTAGAGTTCAAAGTCACCTCACAATTGCAGTGCATTGGTAGGACATTGGGCTACCTAAGTCTTTTGTATTTGTAAACTTTTGTTATGTATATTATAAACTCATGTAATCATATTTTTGCTGTAATTACCCATGAGCTGTGTTCAGAAATAAATATGAGTATTTCTCATTGAATTGGGTGTGATATGAGATAAATGTGAATTTTAAGATACTTAATTGATTTGAGAAATTGTTGAAAAATGTTGGTGGTTGACTGAGATTGAGATTATAATTATATTGGAAGTGTTTTTAAACAGGAAGAACTGTTTTCCAATTTATAGCCGGCACTATGCCGGATTTTCTATAAAATTTGCAGAAAAATTTAGATTTATCAAAAATTATAAATAAATGAATAAAAAGGGATTAATTGAAATTGAAACATGAATTGGTGTTCCGACACACTGAGTGGCATAAATTGCTCGGCTACACTGTAGACGGGTAAGGGCTGTCACATTTGGTTGTATCAGAGCATCGGTTTAGGCGTTTCTGGGTCTAGATAGAGTGCATAACATTGCATTGCATTTGTAAGTGTTGAGGTGACACTGATGCAGATCTGTTTGTTTTCTTCTTTTGAATAGGACATGGATCCTGCTTCGCAAAGAGCAATTGATGAAGAGGTGGAGAGTCATGCTCCACCAAGGGCTGAGTCTGGGGGCAGGGGAGAACCTACTCCACCAGCAGCTAAGGCACCTGCCCAACCTCAGTTTACACTATTTCAACAAATGACCGAGTTTTACCTGCAAATGATGGGGGCAATTCCACCACCACAACCATAGCCACAACCATCGCCAGCACCATAGAAATCTCATTTGGAGAAATTGAGGAAGCATGGGGCTGTATATTTCTTTGGGTAGAGGGAGGATGATCCCATGGCCGCAAAAAATTGGCTGGATAGAACCATCAGAGTGCTGAAACAGCTAAACTGCACCCCCGAGCAGAACCTGGTGGGTGCTGTGTCCCTACTTCAGGATGATGCATATCAATGGTGGGACAAAGTAACCAGTGAGGTGCAACCTGAAAGGATCACCTGGGAATTCTTCCTCACAAAGTTTAGGAAAAAATATGTTAGCAAAGTGTATTTAGAAGAGCGAAGAAGGGAATTTATCAGTCTGAGACAGAGACAGTTGTCAATGGCTGAGTATGAGTGTGAGTTTGTCAGACTGAGCAGGTATGGGAGGGAGATAGTCCCTACAGAGGTAGAGAGGTGCAGACGGTTTGAAGAAGGACTCAATGACAACATCAAAGTCATGATCACAGCATTGGAGATCACAGATTTTACTACGCTAGTGGATGTTGCATCAAAAGTGGAAAGGGTCAGAATCAATGAACAAAATAGAAGGGAAAGACAGCAGAAGAGGGGTCCGGGTCAGTCCAGTACATTTTCTACTCCCAGTAAGAAGAGTAAGGGTCCTCCTGCTCAGAGTTCAGGACCACCACAGGGTCAGGGTCAGTCTCAGGGGCCCAGACCACAGTTCACACCTAGGAGAGGCCAGTCCACACCATCAATGGGCAGCTCTCCAGGGACGGTGTTTAAGGGACCAGCCCCTACATCTTCTGCTTGTCAGTACTGTCACAAGTGGCATAAGGGGGAATGTTGGCGAGTGACTGGTGCATACTTATGGTGTGGATCAACAGAACATCAGGTCAAGAATTGTCCGAAGAGGACTACTACTGTTGCTCCAACACAAACTGACAGACCTGCTCCTATATCACAAAGGGGTAGGAAGCCTGGTAAACCTGAGGCAGCTGGTCCATCACTGAGGCCTGCATCCGAGTCAGCTGAGAGGCCAGACACTAGGATACCTGCCAGGGCCTATGCCATCAGAGCTCAGGAGGAGCAAGATGCCTCGGATGCCATCAGGGGTACGTTTTCCCTCTACAACACTTCTATACATGCATTAGTGGATCCAGGATCCACTCATTCCTACGTTTGCATTAAACTACCCATAAAGAGGGGAGTTCCAGTAGAGGAGAGTGATCAAGACATTCTGGTCACAAATCCACTAGGCCACAGTGTGGTAGTGAATAAAGTGTATAAGGGTTGCCCATTGAGGATTCAAGGGTATGAATTCCCGGCAGACCTAATTGAGTTGCCCTTCCATGAGTTTGACGTGATTTTGGGAATGGACTGGTTGTCACATCATCAGGCAATAGTTGATTGCAAATTGAAGAGGATTTCTCTGAAAACTTCTGAGGGTAATGAGATCACTGTTGTGGGTGAAAGGACAGATTTCCTATCCAATGTTATCTCAACCACAGTTGCAAGAAGAATGATGAGAAAAGGCTGTGAAGCTTACCTAGCACACGTGGTTGATACTAGGCAAGCTAAGCCAAACCTGAGTGATATGCCCACAGTAAGAGACTTCCCAGATGTATTTCCTGAAGAGTTGCCTGGTTTACCACCAGAAAGGGAAGTCGAGTTTGCTATTGAGGTAATGCCGGGTACAACACCCATTTCCATTGCTCCTTATAGGATGGCACCCACTAAATTGAGGGAGTTGAAAACTTAGTTGCAAGAGTTGCTTGATAAGGGGTTCATACGCCCCAGTGTCACACCATGGGGAGCTCTGGTGCTATTTGTGAAGAAGAAGGATGGAACCTTAAGATTGTGTATTGATTACCGGCAGTTGAACAAAGTAACTGTGAAGAATAAATATCCATTGCCCAGAATTAACGATCTGTTTGATCAATTGAAGGGAGCCAGTGTATTTTCAAAAATTGATCTCAGATCAGGGTATCATCAGTTGAGGGTAAAGGATGCAGATGTGTCAAAAACTGCATTCAAAACCCGATACGGGCATTATGAATTTCTAGTGATGCCGTTTGGGTTAACAAATGCACCAACAGCATTTATGGACCTTATGAACCGTATCTTCCATCCATACTTAGATCGGTTTGTAGTGGTCTTCGTTGATGAGATTCTGGTGTATTCCAAGACCAGGGAAGAACATGATGAACATTTGAGGATTGTTCTGCAAACCCTGCGAGAAAAGAAGCTTTATGCTAAGTTGTCCAAGTGTGACTTCTGGATGAGTGACATCTCTTTTCTTGGACACATAGTGTCAGTTGAAGGGATTAGAGTGGATCCCAAAAAGATAGAAGCAGTGATGGAATGGAAGCCTCCCAGAAATACAACTGAGGTCAAAAGTTTCTTGGGGCTAGCTGGGCATTACAGAAGATTTGTGAAGGGGTTCTCTCTTATAGCTGCTCCAATGACCAAGTTGTTATACAAGAATGTGAAATTTGGCTGGAATGACAAGTGCCAAGCTAGTTTTGAGAGGCTAAAGGCTATGTTGGCAAAAGCACCAGTGTTAACACAGCCAGTGTCGGGAAAAGACTTTGTGGTCTATAGTGATGCCTCGCATAATGGGCTAGGGTGTGTATTGATGCAAGAGGGGAAAGTGGTTGCCTATGCTTCCAGGCAGTTAAGGCCACATGAACAGAACTACCCTACTCATGACACAGGTTAGCGGCAATTATCTTCAGATGAAGATATGGAGGCATTATTTATATGGTGAAAAATGCTACATCTATACAGACCACAAGAGTCTAAAATATTTGCCAACCCAGAAGGAGCTCAATCTTAGATAGAGGCGATGGATTGAGTTCCTAAAGGATTATGATTGTGTGATAGATTATCATCCTGGGAAGGCAAATGTAGTTACTAATGCTTTGAGCAGGAAGTCCATCACAACTTTAAGATCACTCAATGCCTGTCTATGCTTAGCTCAAGATGGAGCTATTTTGGCTGAGTTGTAAGTGAGGCCAACCCTACTACAGCAGATACAAGATGGGCAGAGGGCAGATGAAAAGCTAATGGCCATTGTGGGTAAATTCCTAAGGGGAAGGAAAATGATTATGAGGTGAAAGCAGATGGGTGTCTGTATTACAGAGGAAGAGTGTGTGTACCAGATGATGGGGAACTGAAGACTAGTATTCTAAAAGAAGCACACACTAGTGTTTATGCTATGCACCCGGGGAGCACACTTATAGCTGACTATGTGACTAAGTGTTTGACATGTCAGCAAGTCAAAGCAGAACATCAAGTTCCATCAGGATTGCTACAGCCTATAAGCATACCTGAATGGAAATGGGACCGGGTCACTATGGATTTTGTTAGTGGTCTACCTCTCACCCAAAGGAAGCATGATGCAGTGTGGGTGATAGTGGATAGATTGACGAAGTTAGCACATTTTCTGCCAGTTAGGACTGACTACTCACTGGAGAAGCTAGCAGAATTGTATATTAGTGAGATAGTTAGACTACATGGAATCCCACTTTCCATCATATCTGACCGAGACCCAAGGTTTACATCGAGATTCTGGAAAAAGTTGCAAGAAGTCTTGGGCACACAACTCCGTTTTAGCACGATTTTTCATCCTCAGACGGATGGACAGTCAGAACGAGTAATCCAGGTAAACGTAAGAACTAATTGAATTTTCGTAATTAATAAATTGAAATGATAGTAACAATGTGAATTATGTAATAGATCCTGGAGGATATGCTAAGGAGTTGTGTCATTGAGTTTGAGGGGAGTTGGGATAGATATCTCCCACTGGCAGAATTCGCATATAATAATAGCTACCAAGCTAGCATTCAGATGGCTCCGTATGAAGCACTGTATAGGAGGAAATGTAGAACCCCAGTATGTTGGACTGAATTGGGCAAAGATAAGCTTGTAGGACCAGACCTGGTGCAACAGACTGAGGAGAAAGTGAAGATAATCAAAGCTAACCTGAAGGTTGCCTCAGATGACAGAAATCATATGCCGACTTGAAGAGAAAAGAGATAGAGTATGCAGTTGGCGATAAAGTGTTTCTCAAATTCTCACCGTGGAAGAAAGTACTGTGGCTTGGGAGAAAGGGTAAGTTAAGCCCTAGGTTCATCGGCCCATATGAAGTTATTGAAAGTGTGGGACCAGTGGCCTATCTGCTAGCTTTACCACCAGAACTGGAAAAAATTCACAATGTATTTCATGTTTCTATGCTGAGGAGATATCGCTCAGACCCTTCACATGTCATTACCATGGAAGAGATTGAAATCCAACCGGACTTGACATATACAGAAGAACCTATATAGATCCTCGCTCGAGAAGTGAAGGAACTGAGAAATAAACAAATTCCACTGGTGAAAGTGCTTTGGAGGCACCACAACACTGAAGAGGCAACTTGGGAAAGTGAAGAGATAATGAGGCAATAGTTTCCTCAACTGTTTGCATCAGGTAAATTTCAAGGATGAAATTTTTATTAGAGGGAAAGAGTTGTAACATCCTCACTTTAGCTAGTCCATACAGTTTACTATTCTATTGATCAGTATTGGTCCGGACAATTAGAAAGTCCATAAAAATATTTAAACTAAAGTGAGGAACCATAATTAACTCAAATATTAATAAGAAAAATTTAGCAAAAATTTTAAAAATAAAATACAACCAAGTTAAATGAGCCGGTGCCCTAGCGATGGGTAACCTAGTGAGAAGTTACGGTTCTCGCAACTAAGAGCCCTAGACCCAGGGGAAAAATTATAAAATAATTTCTGGGACTCCAAAGAAGGGTTATTGAGGTTCTTATGGCATTAGAATGCCAAGAAAATACTTAGAAAAATTTTTCAATCGGTACAGACAATTTTGGCCCGTTAAGCCAAATGGAGGGCATTTTGGTCATTTCGTCTTCAGAGATGATTTTTGACCAACTTGTCCAATTAAATAAATAATTTATATAACATAAAATATGAATAAATTTTGTTAAAAATTTAATTGAAATTAAATAGACAAGAAAAGGGTGAAAAAAATGAAAGAAATTAGAATTATGACATCATAATGATGTCATTAAAAGTCTCCCACCCAATCAAGTGTAGACACATGGCATAAATGTGTTTAAAAAGACAAAATGGGCTGAAAATGAACAAAAAAATCAGATCTTTCTCTCCCTTTCTTCTTCCTTGCGTGAACCTTCTCCATAACAACTATTTTCAAGCTTTTTCAAAGCTTGATTTTACAAACTTCTACCCAACAAAACCCTAACCTAGCAACATAAAAATTTGTTCTTACATCCTAGTGAAGCTTTTGGGAGCAAAAAGAAGAGGAAAACAAGAATTTGATCAAGTGGGAAATTCACTCCCTTAGAGGTTAGTGACTTAAATTAGATTTTCTCTTTAAATTCATGTTGAAGGAGCATGATTGAGTGTAAACATGCAAAGAAATTTAATAAATATCATGTGTATGCCCATCCTATAATTTTGGATACCATGGATGTGGTAAGGTTTTGATGATTTTCATGGAGCTAAAATTGTAATAGGGCTGCCTTAACAATAGTCTCTCAAGTAAAATGATGAAATGCTAGTTAAATGCAAGATTGGAGATGATAGGGT
Organism: Hevea brasiliensis; assembly: GCF_030052815.1. NCBI lineage: Eukaryota > Viridiplantae > Streptophyta > Magnoliopsida > Malpighiales > Euphorbiaceae > Hevea > Hevea brasiliensis. The sequence continues at coordinate 99,018,452 of NC_079493.1, forward strand.
TAGGGTTTGAGTATAAAATGAAGACTTTGAACATGTAATAGTGAGAGTGAATTTTAATGGTCAATTAGTGACCATTTAGTGATGTGTAAACAAGAAATGAAGTGGTTTGTATAGTGGGAATTGAGATTAGTGTGGCTACCCTTGGTGACCTACAGAATTGGACATGAGTCCAGCAGGTTTGGGCAGCAATAACTTGAATTATAGAGGTCCAATTGGTGCAAGGCCAATTGGATATGAAACTAGACACATAATGGCACAACTTTGGTGAAGAAACCATGCCCAGAAAACCAAACCAAGTTTACCAAAAGTTTGCCCTAATCCGGGTGACCTGCAATCTGCCTGGGCAAAATGACTAAATGAACAGTATTTGGTCATTTGGCCATAACTCATTGTAGAAAGGTCCAATTGACCTGAAATTTTACCAGCAACAAACTGAGATATAGACTAACAATTTTTATGAAGAAACCTGACCAAAATTATGACCATAACCTAATCAAATTGCCAACCAAACTTAGGTTACCAAATCTGGCAGAACCAGTTTTGCCCAAAATTTGGGAATCTGTCCAATCCGGCCAGTTATGGTTTTTAGGCCATAACTTGAGCAAAAAACTCCAAATGGAGTGATTCAAAAAAATAAATTCAACTAGACAAAATAAGGAACAACTTTCATGTTGATCATTTTTCCAAATTCCCACTGTAAAAGTGACTAATGGAATAGAAATCACAAACCTTGAAAACTGAAAATTCTGTCCAATTCACATTAAGCTTAGAGATGGTATTGGCAACCAATACCAACAAGTTTAAAATGCAAAATGTAGTATGTTGATGATATTTAAACTAATTTACCTATTACCAATGCAAAAGTCAACATTTTGGTTGACCAATGAAATGAATAGTAATCATAAAAATTCAATTTCAAAGAATTACATAAATTAAAAGTGTTAAATGCCCTAGTAGGCCTAATGTGATTGGTTTGGATAGGTTGGCATGCCAATAGGGTTCTGTTAGCAGTACTGCATATGACTTCATGCCATTCTACATTTCATAGCTTTCTATGCCATTTTGTGACATAATAGCCTTTGGCTATGATATTGAGTTTTTATACTCGGGTTTAATCCCCGATAATTATTACAGCTTATTAGCTGTTCCATTGCACACTGGGAGACACAATGTGACCGATGGTGTAATGGTCCGAGGTACTTAGTACCCAGTACCAGTTTACCCATTTATCCAGTCTAGTCAACTAGCATAGGTTACTCGGGCAATGTTAATAAATCTTACCAAACTTTAATCGAATAATATTGCAATAAATATTTGAAATTAAGTCACCCAAAAATGTAAACATACATTCTGCATACATGTTTTTATTTTATTTTATTTTATTTTATTTTATATTGTCACCACTAAGCAGAATTACTTAGTGCGTCACTTTTGCCACGCGCAGGTACTGGAGACATAGCTGGGGAGTCCAGCAGACCTCATACAGGGTGAGTTTTTAGATTTGCACTCAGAGTTCAAAGTCACCTCACAATTGCAGTGCATTGGTAGGACATTGGGCTACCTAAGTCTTTTATATTTGTAAACTTTTGTTATGTATATTATAAACTCATGTAATCATATTTTTGCTGTAATTAACCATGAGCTGTGTTCAGAAATAAATATGAGTATTTGTCATTGAATTGGGTGTGATATGAGATAAATGTGAATTTTGAGATATGAATTGATTTGAGAAATTGTTGAAAAATGTTGGTGGTTGACTGAGATTGAGATTATAATTATATTGGAAGTGTTTTTAAACAAGTTCAAAAGAACTGTTTTCCAATTTATAGCCAGCACTCTGCCGGATTTTTTATAAAATTTGCGAAAAATTTAGATTTATCAAAAATTATAAATAAATGAATAAAAAGGGATTAATTGAAATTGAAACATGAATTGGTGTTCCGACACACTGAGTGGCATAAGTTGCTCGGCTACACTGTAGACGGGTAAGGGGTGTCACATTGAATCTCATTCAAATAAATTAAATTTATAAACTCTTTCCAAATTTAATACGTTGAAAACAATTTTCGAAATTTAATTGTGTGATTAAAATTCCTAATTAAACATTTTAATTAGGTATGGGCCTAATTATGGACCTTAAAAATCAAGCCCATACATCAAATACACCCTTAAGGTGTGATTCATAATCAAGCCGCCACCTATGGTGGGCATGAACACTCATATCGCCACCTATGGTGGTTATATACACTCATGCTGCCACATATTGAAGCTCAACCATTAATGAATCAATCAACTTTTGATCAAATCACACAATTAAATCTCATATTAAACAATCTAAATGGCAAATATAGTGGCTCTAATGCCAATTGAAGGAGCGGAAGCATGTAAATTGTTAGATTAGAGCATTGAATTTTAAAAATTTTTCTTATAGGGTTACATGTATTATGCCACATCTTTTATGTGCCTAATCAATTCAATGCTCAATTGCATATTAAAACACTTTTAATATATGTTAGGATCTATGTTTGCCATTTAAGATTGTGAATTAACAAATTAATTCATTGAAACCCTAGTTTAAAAGAGAAGTTTGAACACTAGTCTCTTTGATGCAACATGGATGTGATTGGCACCTTTAGGAAGCACCTAGGACCCCAATTGTTGTCCCTCTAGCTTGTCCACACCAAGATCACCAATGGGCAACCCCTAAATCAGCTTCTCAAGCCTTGCCAATCAATTGTAATCTAAGTTTTTGCCTTTAGAGAGGTTGTAGATGTGTATAGAATACTAGAAATAATTTATAGTAATTTTAATTCAAAGGAATTTGGGCAATTCTCTTTGAATTGATGAGAAAAGAAGAACATGAGAAGGAGAGCTAAAGGTGGCGGCACCTTTGAGACAAAGAAGAGTGTTTTTTATTTTTTATTTTTTTCCCCTTTTATAATTAGGTCATCACTTAAAACCCTTGCCGCATGTCATCACCACATTGCATCTTATTTTTAATTGACTTAATCCCATTAAGCAAAGTGTCAAAGCTAGACTTAATCTTGACTTTGATCATCTTACATGATTGGAAGACAAATGGCAAGCTTGTATGGTGCCATGTGTCACCATCTCATGGTACCACATGTCACCCTGTGAAATGACCAAATTACCCTTATGTTTTAATTTTGAGTTCTCAACCCAAAATCATTATTTCTCCTCTTCTAATATCAAATATAAATTAATTAATTAATCTCCATTAATTAATTTCTCATAATTAAATTCATATTTAAACACTTTAAATATAAATGCAGCTTGTACTATATATCTAATAACCTATATTTGGTTTCAAGCCATGCTAGGGACTTTGCAATCTTATTACAAATCAAACCTATTTAATTAATCAACTAAATCACATTTAACTTGGTGATTAACTTGTGTATGTGTGTGACACACTAGTCTCATCACTAATTGGCAATAAGATATGATATCAACTCTTAATATCATCAGAACTCTTTCTTATCATAAATAATTTCTTTATATCATTTTAGGCACCTCATAGACCATGGCTAATACCTAGCATAGCATGCCATGGCCACCCAATCAGTAATAAGGATTACCTTAAATGAACCTATAATCATATGTTGCCATGCACTAGAATCTCTCTGTTACAAAATCTCAATTCAAGCTGGAGTCATGGTTTTTGTTAAACCATATTTGCTATGAATATTATGTTCTCTTCTAATTTCAATTCTTGATTAATTAGATTTTCTTATCAGAAAATCTATTCTGACTAAATCTGTCTGTCCTAGCCAGGAACTTGAAATATTAAGAATAATTAAATAAACATAGGACTTTATCCCTATTTACTTAGGGTAACAGATTCCATCTTGATCAATTCCTATCTCCATATATAATTAGTAAGAGCCAACACATGCCTATATAAGTATAAGTTTGAAAGCAGTATCAAACTCAAACCACCTATATACAAGATAATTGTGTTATCTCATGTCTAAAGATTATATGTACTGATATGATATATGACAATGCATTGACAAGAGTAAACTCCATGTGCTTGTCATATGCATCACTGGTTCAGCCTACTTATCATGTATAATTGCCTATCATTTTTGTTATATGGCATGAGACTCACTATTCCATCTTATTTATATCTCATATAAATACCTTTGGAACAAACATGATTACAATCTTTCTGGATAAGTCATGTCTTTATTGTGAAGTATTCTCGATTGTGAACCAATTTATGATATTTTGTGCTAGAAATACTGTCACTCATATTCTTAATAACATAAGAATAGAATTTTTAACAAAATATCAATGGACCTTTTCTATTACACATAAATACATTATGTAAATGGAAAAGTGAAATCGCCTTTTATTAATTAAATATGTACAAGATACATACTAAATGATATGCTCTAAGGCATACTACTAACATATAGCCAGAGCCAACATATTTATTTTCAAAATAAATTTTGCAAACATCATTTGTGAACTGAAATTCATAACCATTTCTAGTCAAACTAGATGTAGAAATGATGTTCTTAAAAGCATCAGGTACATGCAAAACATTATTTAAATACAAAGCATGTCCACATATGTATAAAGATTTAGATCCTATGGTTAAAGCTTCAATAGTTGAGCCATTACCAACTCGGAGTCTAATATCTCGTGACTGCAAGCTGCTACTATTTGCTAGTTCTTGCATATCATAAGTAATGTGAGAACTAGCACCAGTATCTAAAACCCAAGCTGTAGATGAACTATGAGTATCATCAGAATCTAAATAACAATACACAAACATACCTTCTGAAGGTATATCCTTCTTGTCTTTCAGAGAAGCAAGATACTCTAGGCAGTTCCTTTTCCAATGCCCATCCATCTGGCAGTGGAAACACTTTCCCTTGCCTTTGTCAGCTTTGGTCTTGCCCTTCTATTTGGCTATCTTCTTAGAAGGTCCAAGAATTTGAGGTCTCTTATTTTTATTGCCCTTCTTCTTTTTGGACTTTTCAGCAGAAGAAGAAGATACAATCAAAGCCACCTCTTTTCCTTTATTGCCCAACATATTCTTTTGGGCAATAACCAGCATGTTAAGCAACGTAGCCAAAGTACACTCTTACTTTGTCATATGGAAATTTTTCATAAAATTCCCAAATGACTCAGGCAGGGACTAAAGGATCAGATCGGTCTGCAGATGGAAATCCATGTGAAAATCAAGATGTTCCAGCTACTCAATAAGCTGAATCATCTTGTGGACATGATCTCCTACATTCTGTCCCTCAGACATCCTCATGCGGAATAGCTGTCTAGATATCTCATACCTAGCATTCCTGCTTTGCTCACCATACAACTCTTGCAGGTGAAGGAGGATCTCTGCAACACCCTCACTTTAGATAGTTTATACGTTCTACTGTTTTGGTAACCAATGTCTGTCTGGACAGCTAGAATATCTGGAGCTATATGTAAACTAAAGTAAGGAGTCATAAATAATTCAAAAAATGGTAAAAAATTTGGGAAAAATTTTAGCAATAAAATACAATGAAGTTAAATGAGCCAATGCCTCGACGATGGGTGACCCTAACGGGAAGTCGCTGTCTTCACAGCTAGTAGCCCTAAACCCTAGAAGAATCCCATGAAATAATTTTTGGGATACCAGAGAAGAGTTATAGCGCCCTAGGTAGCATTAGAATGCCAAGAAAAGGTTAGGAGAATTTTTAAGATCGGTATAGATAGTTTTGGCTCCTTAAGCCAAATGGAGGACATTTTGGTCATTTCGCCTTCAGAGATGATTTTTGACCAACTTTTCCATTCAAGTAAGTGAGATATATGACATAAAATATGAATAAATATTGATGAAAATTTAATTAAAAATGAGTAAAGAAAGAAGAAAAAAAGATAAATCGAAAACCCGGTAAGTATAAAATTTAGCCAATAACATTTAAAGGTTCCACATTGACCAAAAATGGAATTTATTAAATTAATAAAGCAAGATTAGTTTAATTAATTGAGATTATAAAAATTAAATATTGTCGACACCATATTTTGGCCGATCCCCAGAATCAATAAACTTAACCGATCCCCAATACTAAGTCTCCCTTTGACAGCCAATTACATTTCCGATCTCTCTTTGACTAGATGGTCACATTTCCGATCTCCCCTCACAAGGAATTGAATCAATGCTAAGTCCTCACATCAGTCAAAGCCCTTACCGGAGTCTGATCAGTGTCGGAAGAATTTAAGAAAACGAGAGAATTCTGAAGTTGTTCGCAAGAGACTGAAATGACATAAGAGAGTAACTGGCTAACCCCACCCCTATTTATACTCGTCCGAGCATTTAATGCTCGCGAGATTCCAGGTAATGCATCGGATAGCGGGACTCGCCAGCTATTCTGACATGTCTCGCGAATATTCCCAAGATTCCATAAAGAGATCGGCAGATTAAGATAAATCTTTTGAATTGCGGATCGGTTTAGGATCATTTAAATTAAAGGTCAAATTGGGTAAATACTTCAGAGATCGAAAAATAATTAATGCGATAATAAATAAGATGATAATTGACAAAATAAAATCTTTATTTCCAAAAGATCGGATTACATCATTTGGGCGATCTCTAGGGATCGGATTACACTAAATTTGGATTACATCATTTCGGTGATCTCTAGAGATCGGATTACATTGAAAATAAAATACATCATTTGGGCGATCTCAGAGACCGGTGGAACATCCCATCTAAAGGGCCTATGTCAAAGCCCACATTGTGACTGATCCAAAGGATGTCATCGACCGGAACCGAGCCGCTGTCGAAACACCCAATGTGGAGGAAAGCCGCTGTCGGAACACCCAATGTGGTGAGAAGCCGAATAAGCTTGGAAGAGCAACCGCCAAGGGTCGGCAGAACATTAGCAGTCTTCTCGGCCGAAATCGGTTCGCCGATTATACCGGTCGAACGACTCGAGATCGGCACGATCGAGGACCACGATCTAGATCGGTTAATTGGTCCAGTTCTCTCACCATCATCAAATAAGGTTATCACGATTATTCGATCACCGGGGTCGTAAATTTTCAGTCGGGGAATAAAGAGGTCCATCGAAAAGGGATCAACAGCCACAATCATGGCGAACTCACGAGCAAATAGAATCGGAAAGTAAGAAGGAAGAGAGAAAATCGAATGAGGAAAGTCTCTTCCGCTGTGGGTATATATAGGGGAAAATCGGTCATTTATTGCTAGCGTAAAACGGCGGACGCCGGGAATCGAGGAATTAATGCTTTGACCGACCGGCCCGATTAAGGGAAATATTGGAATAATAGAGATCGGAAGAGGGGAGACCAGTATGAAAGATCGGAGAAGGATCATGTTAAGAAGATCGGAAAGGAAGAGAGAGTAAAAAACAAAAAGAATAAGGCGCCTACCGCCGTCACCATAATCAAAGCCGAGGTAGTTAAAGCGTTGCAGGTAAAATCTCAACCGCACGCCCCAGAATCGCCCGCATTACTGACAGGTGCCAAAATATGTCATGACAACGCTGTACCTTCCAATCTCCACCGTTGATCCAACTTGTAGGGACCAGCCCAGGGCCCTTGGATCAAAGAAGAAGACGACAAAACTAGTGCCTTTCACTCCTAGCCCTTGGATCGCCCCGAACAAGAGAATTTGGGACCGTCAGATTAGAGGAGGAAGAAGACAAATATTCTGAAGTGGATCTCGGCCGTCTATTCTGATTCTCTTTAATTCTTGAGCTTAGGATTATGTCCTTTGAAATCTTGACCCTCCATCTCCCTCAAGATAGATCCTGACCCTTCAAGGGGAACACTCGGTCCCTATAAATACCTGCATGAAAAACTGTTCAGGGGACGAAAAAAAAGAAAGAAGGGAAGTAGTTACTATAGCGGAAGAACTCTGAAATTTAATTCAGATCGTTACTCTGCTTTCATAAGAAGAACTTTTGAAACCAGTTTCCTGAAGTGTTTTCTTAAAAAGATTTTGAACACTGAAACTTTCCATTTTCAGCTCGTTCATCATCCCGCAGCGTTCACATTTTTCAGTTCCTTGTTATCCTTATTTTCACTTCCATCGTCCATGCTCAATCTTAGTTAAACTCGAGTACAATTCTGACTCGATTGCATTTAGTGAAGCACTCTTTGTTCCAAGGCGAGCCTTAGTCTCCCGGCTATCAACTTGCAATCTTATTGCGTTTTGTGATTCTGTAGTTAGTTCACTAGATTCGACTCCTTATAGGTCAGTGTTCATATTGCCATAGTATTAAGTTTAGTTCTTGTTTTACGTATTTCCTTTCTTCTTTCTTTATGTATGTTATTTTCTTTAAGTTCATATCACGTTAGAAAATACAAAGAAAGGTTGTGCTCTAGTTTATTTATGTGTCGGCTAACCCATACCTTTATTAATCTTTATTATTTCCGAACGCAAGTCATCTAGTCCCGAGCAATGTATAAGTGGTTGGATGAAATGTAGGTAACGGCAACTTAAGAAGTCCCTTTGGAATAATGAAAGGTCTAAATAATAAGCCAGGAGAATGGTAAAGCCGGGTCACTAGAATAACTCAATAGATCATTGGGCAAGACGTCATAAAATAGAGTAAAACCAAACCCTGGATAACTAGATAGAATAGATCGGCTATCGAAAAATGCTGATGAGGTGACCATATAAGAAGGTCGGGGGATTCAGTTTGGTATCCCCTGTCCAGTCCTATGGTACCAATAAGCTAAAGAAGTCTTGCTTCAGACCCTCCCCTGACACCTTTGAACGTCAGAACCCTTAGCCTTAGGTCCTCTCAATAGGTAAAATTTAGAGAGATCGGAAAGACCCTTATCCGACTACCGTTTAAATAGAAGAGAGCAGGAAAGAGTCTTTATCCGATCCTCAACCAGAATTTTAGCAAATAATTTTAAAAGAGATCGGAGGAGGGTTTCTTATCCGATTCTCACCTAAAACTTTAACAAACTATTCAAAAGAGGTCGGAGGAGAGTTCTTATCCGATCCTCGAGCTAAAATTTTAATAAATATATAAAAGAGGTCGGAGGAGAGTTCTTATCCGATCCTCGAGCTAAAATTTTAATAAATATTAAAAGAGGTCGGAGGAGAGTTCTTATCCGATCCTCAAGCTAAAATTTTAATTAAAAGAGATCGGAGTAGAGTCCTTATCCGATCTTCAAGCTAAAATTTTAATAAATATTAAAACAGATCGGAGGAGAGTTCTTATCCGATTCTCAATCGAAAATTTTTAAAAGAGATCGGAGGAGAGTTCTTATCCGATTCTCAAATTGAATTTTAACCAAATAGCCCCCTTCAAACAAAATTAACAATACAACAGTAACTCACTAAGGTTGTCTCATTTATTTATGTATCTGGGAAATCCAAATTTAGTGAAAAATCAAATATTCCTTTTTGTTAAAAGGATTAACATTTCCATTCAAGCCCTCCTAACTAATTTATAAAAAATGCAAAGTTAAATCTATTTACCCTTATTAAGGGACGAGGTGGGGTGCCTAACACCTTCCCCACCCCGTTTACGAACCCTGAACTTAGAATCTCTGTTTTGAAGTGGTTTTATTTCAATTTATCTTCACAAATGGTTTTCTTTAGTTTCCCTCAAAATTAAAGTGGCGACTCCTCATTCTTTTCCACTTCGGTGAGGGTTCGTTCAGGCGACTGCAAAATCCCTTGCGACAGCTTGGCGACTCCGCTGGGGGCTATTAATTGACTTAACCCCGATCTAGAGGTCCAAAAGTAGACTTAATTTTTCAATCCAATTATAGTTAGGTGGGCTCACCCGGCAATATTTTATGCGATAATCGTTCATTATTCCTACTAACTGTTTCGCTTGTTTTGCTTGTTTTACTCCCTATAGTGCTTTTCGTTTGAAAAAAGAAGAAAAATGGGAAAAATAAAATCCCCCTGAATTGGGAAGAGGTAAAGATGTCCCTTCACACACTGAACACTCACACGATGTCCTCACACACTTCAGCCCTATACCCGGGCTTTCTTATCCTTTTAGGAAAATAGGAGGGAGTCATGTAGCGGTACCCATGGGTTTTACCCCGTTAGTATCCGTGAAGGCTTCTGCTCAAATTGAAACTCGTTCTATTCACTGTGATACCCGTGGAACTTTCCTGATAATATCATGGTTATAGAATGGGGCTCTACTGTTTACAGTAGGGGCAATTTGGGAACCTGTGGCTTTTAGAAAACTAGATCCTGAGCTAAACTATCACGATAGCTGAAAGCCATAGTAAGCTACCTTATAAGATAGAACTATCCAATTAGGTAGCACTCATCCGGTATCAGGAGTCTCCCTATTCTAGGACAAAAGGGGCATACTTACTCTTACCCTATTCTGCCTCAGTTTTCTTTTGTTCGTTTTTATGAGGGTAATCTTGAATTCTACTGAAACACCTACACATTTTCCTACTTTCATAAATGTGTATGTGTCACCCTGTCAATAGTATAATTCAAAATTACCCAAATTTATCGAATGATGCCATGATAAAAGTGATGCAATTATCCTTCTGTACATTTCGTCTTGGCTCTCAGATGCTATCGTATCCTTTGTCCACACCAGGACCCTTTTAATTTTTAATTCAGAATTCATTGAAAATTTTCCTTTTTACTCCCTTACAGAAAATCAAACATTGCTTCAAACAAGGCAAGTCTGACCGAGCACACGGTTCAGCCCAAGCGAGTGTACTTAATAAGATCCCAAACAAAGAAGATAATGGAAGACCAGGAACAAGTCTAGAACCTACGAGGACAGGTTTCCGAATTGAAGGACCAAGTCTCGGAGCTCATGAGACTAATGAGAGAAATGTCCCATAATAAGCCTACCTCAGACCCTAACTTACCACTACCTCCCCCACCTCCTGCAATGGTTGACTCTCACCATGCTTCAACCTCTCTCACTTTCCAGCCATCAATCCCGGATCCGACAATCACTGTCAATCCGGCCCCACTGAATAATGAACCACCTTTCTCCTATTATCCAGCTGTCTCGAATGCCGAACCATACCCTTCAGTCTTGATTCCTCCAATTCACCTCGCCCCTCATTTCCCAACTGGGGGAGTATCTCTTGCAATGGGGGGAGAAAGTAAGACCAGGGAAAACAAGAAGCTATCCGCTCTGGAGGAAAGATTGAGAGCAATAGAGGGGCTGAACATGTATGGTTCAGTTAATGTGGCGTCACTGAGATTGGTGCCAGATGTGGTGGTGCCGCCCAAGTTCAAAATCCCGGACTTCGACAAATACACTGGGAACTCAGACCCCCGCATTCACCTGGCCACCTACATTGCCAAAATGTCTTCCCTAACATAGGACGATCGACTCCTAGTCCACTTCTTCCACGAGAGTCTCTCTAGGGCAGCCCTGAGATGGTGCATTCAGTTGGACAAGAGCGAATTGCGCTCTTGGAAGGATTTGGCTGACGCTTTCTTAAAATAATACAAGTTCAACTGCGACGTGGCCCCCACAAGGAGAGATCTCCAAAACTTGGTGCAGAGGGATAGGGAAAGCTTCAAAGAATATGCTCAGAGATGGAGAGAGAAAGCAGCGGAGATATACCCTCCAGTTATTGACAATGAGCTTTGCTCTCTCTTCATTGAGACCTTGAAAGCTCCTTATTTCTCTTTGATGATCGGGAACACCTCCAACAACTTTGCTAACATTATACAGACTGGGGAGAGAATTGAGGCAAATTTGAGACTAGGGGAGATTACAGGAAGTGGTAAGAGAAAATTCAGTGAAAAGTACGATAAATTCTGAGAAGAAAATGGAAGGGGAGGTGCACAATGTGATGTAACAAGCCTATCAACCATGCCCCCCCACAAAACACCTACCGTTCTCGATTTTCTTCCTAAAACCTAATGGTAGCCAATTTTCCACCATAATTTCTTCTTATCCCAACCACAATAGGTCCCATAACCAATTACTTACACTTCACGTCTGCCGACTCAAACAAATTAGTTCATCTAAATCACCCACTTCCCAATCCCGACCCACCACTGCCTATGCCCTTAAGCGAGATTTATTGTTACCTTTTGAGCATAAACCAGATAGCCCCCATACCACTCGACCTTTTACAATCCCTATATCCAATGAGGTGTGATCCAAATGCTCATTGTGAATACTATAGGGGGGGGGGGGCGGCAATTGGTCACTCAACATACAATTGTGGAGCTTTCAAAGGTAAGGTATAGTCCCTTATCAGAAATGGGTGGTTGGAGATGGAAAGTGAAAGTGCAATTCCTAATGTTGAAATTAATCCATTGCCTAACCACTAAACTGGTAAAAGAGGCAATGTGCATGATGCACACATTTTGCATAGTCATTTAGGTTTAATTTCATAGCCATTTTATTTGATTATTAGTCACTTTTAGCTAATTTCATTAGTTATTTAGTTAGTTTTTTATAATTGTCAATTTTGGATTAATTTGTAATTTTTACTTTGTTTTGTAGGAAAAATGGTGTTTTTGAAGGACTGAAGAGAATTTTGCCATTGAGGAGTGTCTTCTACAGCCAAAGATGTCAAAAACAGGTTTTCAAGCTGAAATATGCATTGACCAAACTGTGCATAACTTGCCGCATAAGCCATGCAGATCTGCATAAGGAGAAAGATCACTGTTCCAGAACCAGCCGAAATGTGCATAAGGAGACTGCATAGCTTATGCACATTCTCGCCTCCCTTATGCACCTTCACGGAATTGTGCATAACCTATGCACCAAGTCATGCAGCTTCGCATAAGTGACTCAGAACCAGCCGAAAACTGCATAAGGGACTGCATAACTTATGCAGTCCACTTATGCAGTCCCATAAAGAGTTCATTAATGAGCTGGCAGGAGATTCCCTCAAATAATTCCTCCTAGAACATACCATTTTAGGGCTCCATGTTAGAAAAATGCTATAAATAGTCTCATTTTCCCATTTTAGAAAGGGAGCACAAGAAGCAGAAAAGGAAAGGAGAAGAGAGGCAGAATTTGAAGAGTCACTTTCACCTTCCACACCATTTTCAACCAAGATTTGCAGATTTCTTTCTTTACTTATATTTTTCTACATTTCTAGTGTTTAATTTCTTATTTCTTAGCTTAGATTAAAGCTTTATTTCCTTATAAACTCATAATATCTTGTAAGCATTATGGATAGTGAGTAGTTTACTTTTGATTCTGGAGTAAGGGTTGTAATATTTGAGATATTTTGTGGATTTTGATTGGGTAATCCATATTTTGTGGTCTTAATGAGTTTTATTCATTTCTTGTATGCTTAATGACATGCTTAGTGTAGGATCCCATTAAGTGATGTTCTTAATCCATGGTTGAAGCACCGAAAGGAGAAGGCCTTGTTAGTAGTATGCCCTAGAGCATATCATTTAGTATGTATCTTGTACATAATTTTATTAATAAAAGGCATTTCCACTTTTCCGTTTACATAATATATTTATGTGTAATAGAAAAGGTCCATTGATATTTTGTTAGAAATATTATTCTTAAGTTGTTAAGAATATGAGTGACAATATTTCTAGCACAAAGTATCATAAATAGGTTCACAATCGAGGATACTTCATAATAAGGACATGACTTATCCAGAAAGATTGTATTCTTGTTTGTTCCCAAGTTATTTATATGAGATATAAATAAGATGGAATGGTGAGTCTCATGCCATATAACAAACATGATAGGCACTTATAAATGATAAGTAGGTCAACCAAGGTGACACTTATGACAAGCACATGGAGTTTACTCTTGTCAATGTTTTGTCATAAATCATATCAGTGCATATAATCTTTAGACTAGAGATAGCACGCTTATCTTGTATATAGGTAGTTTGAGTTTGATCTCGCTTTCATACTTGTACTATGTATGGGTATATGGGCATGTGTTGGCTCGCTAGTTATATATGGAGGTAGGTGTTGATCAAGAAGGAATCTATTCCTCTAAGTAAATAGAGTTAAAATCCTATGTTCATTTAATTGTTCTTGATGTTTCAAGTTCCTGGCCAGGACAGATAGATTTATTCAGAAAAGAGTTTCTGATGAGAAAATCTTTTAATCAAGAACTGGAATTAAAAGAGAACATAATATTCATAGCAAATGGAGTTTGACATAAGCCATGACTCCAGCTTGAGTTGGGATTTTGTAACAGAGAGATTCTAGTGCATGGTAACATATGATTATAGGTTCATTTAAGGTAAACCTTATTACTAATTGGGTGGCTATGGCATGCTATGCTAGGTGTTAACCATGGTCTATGAGGTTCATAAAATGATTTAGAGAAATCATTTATGGTAAGAAAGAGTTCGATGATATTAAGAGTTGATATCATGTCTCATTGCCAATTAGTGATGAGCCTAGTAAGTCACACACATACACAAGTTATCACCTATTTAAATATGATTTAATTAATTAATTAAAGAGTTTAATTGATTAATTAAATAGATTTGGTTTGCAATTAAATTGCAAAGTCCCTAGCATGACTTGAAACCAAATCTAGATTATTGGATGTATAATATAAGTTAAATTTATATTTAAAGTGTTTAAATATGAATTTAATTGATGAGAAATTAATTAATAGAGATTAATTAATTAATTTATATTTGATATAAATTAATTAGAAGAAGAAAAATAATTATTTTGGGTTGAGAACTCAAAATTAAGACACAGGGGCATTTTGGTCATTTTGCAGTGTGACACGTGGCACCATGAGATGGTGACACATGGCATAACACATAAGCTTGCCAAATGTTTTTTAATCATGTAAGATGATTAAAATCAAGATTAAATATAGGTTTGACACTTGGCACAATGTGATTGGGTCACTTAAACCTAGAGCTAATCAAAAGGTGACATGTGGCTAGGGTTTAATGTGTTAACCTAGCTATTTAAGTGTGGTTATGAAAAGAAACATAACCAGCAGCCTCTCCTCTCAATTGTCACGCCACTTTGAGCCTCTCCAGCTATTTCTCTTCATCTCTCATCAATTCAAAGAGATTAGCCATCAATCTCTTGAATTAAGAACGCTAGAAATTGTTTCTAGTGTCCTGCTTTACATCTCTAATCTCTTAAAAGGCAGAACTTGAATTTCTAATTAATAGAAAAGGCTTTAGAAGTTGTTCAAGGGCTGCCATAGGTGTTCTTGGTGTGGACAAGCTAGAGGACAACATCCGGTGTCCTCAAGACGAATCTCAAAGGCAGACACGCTGCAGCACATCAAGAGGTTAGTGTAATCGTTCTTGATTTAATCTAGGGTTCTAAAATTAATCTGATTAATTTTAAAATCTTAAATGGCAAATACAGATCCAAAAACATATTAAAAGAGTTTTAATATGTTGTTTATCATTGAAATCAAATAGATAAAAATAAATCTTGCATGGTGCATGTGACCCTAGGTGAAAATTTTTGAATTCAATGGTATAAACTTGTGTTTTTCACGCTTCCGCTCCTTCAATTGGTATCAGAGCCACTATATTTGCCATTTAGATTGTTGATTATATAATTTAATTGTGTGTTTGATCATGAGATCAAGAGATTCATTGCTGGTTGGATCATAAGATGTGGCGTCACACATGGTGAAGCCCCCATTGGTGGCGGCAACAATGGTTCCTTGGGTGGTTCAAGGTTTGGCTTTTAATTCTGCAATTGTTGTATGATCTAAGGCCTATTCTTTGACTAATTAAAGTGTTTAATTAGTTGTTTTAATCACACAATTAAATTATGATTCAAATCAGAATTTTAAAAATTGTTTGAATGTGATTCAAATCTGAATTTTAAAAGTTGTTTGAATGTGATTCAAATCTGAATTTTTAAAGTTGTTTGAATCATATTTAAATCTGATTTTTTAAAATTGATTCAATAAAATTCAGATCTGATTTTTTAAAAAATATTTGAATGTGATTCAAATCTGATTTTTTTAAAAATATTTGAATGTGATTCAAATCTGAATTTTTGAAGATGTTTGAAAGTGATTCAAATCTGAATTTTTAAATTTTGTTTGAATGAGATTCAAATCTGAATTTTTAAATTTATTTGAATCATATTCAAATCTGGATTTTTAAGTTGAATATGAGATATTCAATTTAATTTAAGTATGTATGTTTTATTTAATTGTTAAATAGTGATATGCATGATGGATGATCATGGACTATAAAAGACCAATGTGATTGGATTTATTTCTTTTATGTTTCTTTGGGATTGTAAATTAATTAATTTATTTTAATTTATTTTGGGCATGTATTATTAAGTTTGTAATATTTTTGGGTTGTAATTTCATTTATTTAAGTTCTTGTAAATTCGCCTTGGTATGCCAAGGATTACTATGTAATATTGGATTGCAAGAAGTTCAAGGAGGTCAAGAGCATTGGTGGGACCAGTGGGAGGAATTCAATATCAAGTGTTGATTATGTACTCCTTCAGCAACTCTTGTAAAATGAATGAATGAAATGCACCTAGGAATGCCCTGATTCAATTCTTGGTGGCTCAGAATTGAATCCCTTAGAAAGTCCATGATCATACCATATTTGCTGCTTATCCATGAATGCATGAGATGTATGAGAATGTATGCAATTATATGATATATGCATGCTAAATGGATAATGTGCAAAGTGAGACCTTAATAGTAATTATGATGGCTATAAAATCTTTCAAACAAATGATTAAGTTGGAAATGGTATAATTAAAGTAATTATAACATAAGCCCTCCATTGGGGCAATTATTTTAAGAAATTTTAAATAGTTGCATGAGATGCAATTAATTTAAGAGATTTTCTTAAGAATAATTGTTAAGCATGAGATGTTGTAAATATGTAAATGGTTTAGTGGCCAATATTGGATGTACCTGAGGACATTAAAATTATTTACATAATTACTGGCTCAATGGGATCAACTTAACTAATGCAAGATAAGTCAATAATGGATGTACCTGAGATTTTGAGCATTAGGGGCTAGGTAAAGGATTGAACCTCATATGAGATGTGATGGGCAAGGAGTTGCTCACTTATAGTTTATTGTAATTCCAATAATGGATGTACCTGAGGATGATCAATAGAATTATAAGAATTCAATCACCCACTAGAAATCCATCCAACTAGGATTTCCGTTTTCTACTTTGGAAGTGTAGGATTCGCTAAGTTAGTGGGAGGACCAATTTGATTAAAAGACCATAATCATTTTGGTTAATTACATGATACATTTACTAATTAATCTGGTTATTTTTTGCAGTTAATTTTCTGATAAAAATGAGCACAAAACAACCACCACCATCCAATATCCTTGCAAGCATACTTGATCACAATAGGTTGACAGGACCTAATCTGTCAGATTAGCTAAGAAATTTGAAACTTGTCCTGAACCTTGAACATATAGGATATGTTCTAGATTCAAATGTTCCTGGTCCCTTACCTCCAG
Organism: Hevea brasiliensis; assembly: GCF_030052815.1. Lineage (NCBI taxonomy): Eukaryota > Viridiplantae > Streptophyta > Magnoliopsida > Malpighiales > Euphorbiaceae > Hevea > Hevea brasiliensis. The sequence goes on from NC_079493.1 coordinate 99,035,853, forward strand.
AGGCCACACAAGAGGAACATGAAACTTTGGACAAGTGGAAGGAGCATGTTATGAGAGCTAAGTGTTACATGCTTGCTTCCATGAGTAATGAGTTACAGAAGCAGCATGGAAACATACAGAGTGCAAGAGAGATCCTCCTTCACCTACAAGAGTTATATGGTGAGCACAGCAGGAATGCTAGGTATGAGATATCTAAACAGTTATTCCGTATGAGGATGTCTGAAGGACAGAATATTGGGGATCATGTCCACAAGATGATTCGGCTGATTGAGCAGTTGGAACATCTTGACTTCCACATGGATTTCCAACTACTAACGGATTTGATCCTTCAGTCCCTTCCTGAGTCTTTTGGGAATTTTGTGACAAATTTCCATATGACTAAACAGGAATGCACCTTAGCTGAATTACTCAACATGCTGGTTATTGCCCAAAAGAATATGCCAGGCAATAAAGGAAAAGAGGTAGCTTTGGTTGCATCTTCTTCTGCTGGAAAGTCCAACAAGAAGAAGGGCAATAGGAAAAAGAAACCTCAGATTCCTGGTCCTTCCAAGAAAATAGCTAAACAGAAAAGGAAGACTAAAGCTGATGGAGGCAAAGGAAAGTGTTTCCACTGCCAACAGGAAAGTGTTTCCATTGCCAGTAAAAAAGTGTTTCCACTGGCCAGAGTAAAGCAATCTAAATGAATGCAATGCCATGGTGAAAACCAACTCAAGTTCAAAATATATTTGGCGCTTAAGGTTATGTCATGTTGCAGAAGATAGGATTACAAAATTGGAGAAAATGGGGATTTTATCCTTATTGGGCTCTGAGCCTACTCCAACTTGTGAATCTTGCCTTCAAAGCAAAAATGACTAGATCACCCTTTGTTGGACAAGGGCTAAGAGCTGAAAATATTTTGGAACTAATACATAGTGATGTATGTGGTCCGTTTAAAGAAATGGTTAGAGGGGGCTTTCATTATTTTATTACCTTTACTGATGATAAATCAAGGTTTGGGTATTTGTATTTGATGAAATATAAACATGAATCCTTTGAAAAGTTTAAGGAATTTAAATCTGAAGTAGAAAATCAAACAGGAAAAAGTATTAAAGCTCTTCGATCAGATCGTGGAGGTGAATATTTGAGTACTGAATTTGATGAATACTTGAGAGAGCATGGCATTGTTTCTCAGCTGACTCCTCCAGGCATACGGCTAAATGGTGTATCCGAAGGAGAAATCGTACCCTATTGGATATGGTACGTAGTATGATGAGCTATCTTGATATGCCAATCTCTTTTTGGGGATTTGCATTAGAATCAGCTTTATATATTCTGAATAGGATTCCATCAAAATCAATTTCTTCCACACCTTATGAGATATGGCATGGAAGAAAACCAAGTCTTAAGCATGTTAAAATTTGGGGTTGTCCAGCTTATATCAAAAAGCTGAACACTGATAAATTGGAGACCAGATCAGAAAGAGGTCAATTTGTTGGATATCCAAAAGATAGTTTTGGATATTATTTTTATTTGCCTACTTCACAAAAGGTTGTGATAAGTAGAGATATCACATTTCTTGAACAAATGTTTGTTCAAGAAGGAGGCAAAGGAAGGCAAATAGAGTTAGAATTGGAGAATTCGACCAACCAATGCATCAGGATGGATATAGATCCATCTAGTCAACCTATACCCATTGATGAAACATCTACAATTTGTTCCTCGTAGAACAACCAGGGTATCTCACCCACGGTGAGATATGGTTTTCTTCATGAAGAAGAACAAGAGTTGTCTACTCATGAAGAAGTAGATCATGGAGATGATCCACTTACCTATGAAGAAGCTATATCAGATATAGACACTTCAAAATGGATTGATGCTATGAAATCCGAGATTGATTCCATGTATAAGAATCAAGTTTGGGATCTTGTTGACCCACCTGAAGGTATTGTACCTATAGGGAACAAATGGGTTTTCAAGAAGAAAATTGGTTACGATGGAAAGGTAGAGACCTATAAGGCAAGGCTAGTAGCGAAAGGGTTTCGCCAAAGGCAAGGAATAGACTATGAGGAGACTTTCTACTTTGTTGCCATGCTTAAATCAATTAGGATTTTATTAGCAATAGTGCATACTATGATTATGAGATTTGGCGGATGGATGTCAAAGCGGCTTTTCTCAATGGATACATTGAAGAAAACATTTTCATGGAACAACCTAGGGATTTGAATCCCAAGATGGTTCCAAGGTATGCAAGCTAAAGCGATCTATTTATGGGTTGAAACAAGCTTGAGGAGTTGGAACATCCGTTTTGATGAAGCCATTAAATCTTTTGGTTTTATCAAAAATGAGGATGAGCCATGTGTATATAAGAAGGTTAGTGGAGTGCTATCACTTTCCTTGTCTTATATGTGGATGACATCTGTTGATGGGTAATGATACGGGTATGTTGTGACTATAAAGGTATGGTTGTCAAATACATTCTCCATGAAAGACTTAGGGAGGCAACCTATATTCTTGGGATTCGCATCTATAGAGATAGAGCGAAAAGAATAATTGGTTTATCCCAAAGTCTATACTTGGAAAAGGTGTTAAAGAGGTTTAACATGCTTGATTCCAAGAGAGGATTGTTACCAGTGAGACATGGTTTCCACCTTTCTAAAGAGATGTCTCCAAAGACACCTGAAGAAAGAGATAAGATGGCCAGGATTCCATATGCTTGGCTATTGGAAGTTTAATGTATGCAATGTTGTGTACTAGGCGAATATCGCATATCTCGTTAGTTTGACTAGCAGGTATCAATCCAATCTAGGTTTGGAACACTGGATAGCTATCAAGAATATTCTTAAGTACTTGAGAAGAACTAAGGATTTATTCTTGATTTATGGAGGTGGAGACTTGCAATTGGATGGTTATACTGATTCTGATTTCCAATCGATATCGATGATAGAAAGTCTACCTCTGGATATGTGTTCATTTGTAATGGAGGTGCGATCGGTTGGAAGAGTTCCAAGCGAGCACATTGCAGATTCCACTCACGAGGTCGAGTATATTCCGCATCGAATCTCGCAAAAGAAGTCATTTGGATGAAGAAGTTCGTGACAGAACTTACGATAGTTCCTTCCATTGAGTCGTGGTTCCATTACACTGTGACAACAATGGAGCAAGCGATCATCTGAGCTAAGGAACCAAGGTCTCACCCAAAATCCAAACACATAGAAAGGCACTACCACATTATCGGAGATATAGTTGGGCAAGGCGATATAGCCATGCGAAAAATAACATCACTGAAAAATCCGGTGATCCATTCACTAAGCTTTTGTCACAAGTTCAGTTAGACCGGCATCTTGAGAAGATGGGTCTAAGGTATTGTAATGAATGGCTCTAGTGCTAGTGGGAGATTGTTAGTAGTATGCCCTAGAGCATATCATTTAGTATGTATCTTGTACATAATTTTATTAATAAAAGGCATTTCCACTTTTCCGTTTACATAATATATTTATGTGTAATAGAAAAGGTCCATTGATATTTTGTTAGAAATATTATTCTTAAGTTGTTAAGAATATAAGTGACAATATTTCTAGCACAAAGTATCATAAATAGGTTCACAATCGAGGATACTTCATAATAAGGACATGACTTATCCAGAAAGATTGTATTCTTGTTTGTTCCCAAGTTATTTATATAGATATAAATAAGATGGAATGGTGAGTCTCATGCCATATAACAAACATGATAGGCACTTATAAATGATAAGTAGGCCGAACCAGTGACACTTATGACAAGCACATGGAGTTTACTCTTGTCAATGTTTTGTCATAAATCATATCAGTGCATATAATCTTTAGACTGAGATAGCACGATTATCTTGTATATAGGTAGTTTGAGTTTGATCTCGCTTTCATACTTGTACTATGTATGGGTATATGGGCATGTGTTGGCTCCTGCTAGTTATATATGGAGGTAGGTGTTGATCAAGAAGGAATCTGTTCCTCTAAGTAAATAGAGTTAAAATCCTATGTTCATTTAATTGTTCTTGATGTTTCAAGTTCCTGGCCAGGACAGATAGATTTATTCAGAAAAGAGTTTCTGATGAGAAAAATCTTTTAATCAAGAACTGGAATTAAAAGAGAACATAATATTCATAGCAAATGGAGTTTGACATAAGCCATGACTCCAGCTTGAGTTGGGATTTTGTAACAGAGAGATTCTAGTGCATGGTAACATATGATTATAGGTTCATTTAAGGTAAACCTTATTACTAATTGGGTGGCTATGGCATGCTATGCTAGGTGTTAACCATGGTCTATGAGGTTCATAAAATGATTTAGAGAAATCATTTATGGTAAGAAAGAGTTCTGATGATATTAAGAGTTGATATTATGTCTCATTGCCAATTAGTGATGAGCCTAGTAAGTCACACACATACACAAGTTATCACCTATTTAAATATGATTTAATTAATTAATTAAAGAGTTTAATTGATTAATTAAATAGATTTGGTTTGCAATTAAATTGCAAAGTCCCTAGCATGACTTGAAACCAAATCTAGATTATTGGATGTATAATATAAGTTAAATTTATATTTAAAGTGTTTAAATATGAATTTAATTGATGAGAAATTAATTAATAGAGATTAATTAATTAATTTATATTTGATATAAATTAATTAGAAGAAGAAAAATAATTATTTTGGGTTGAGAATTCAAAATTAAGACACAGGGGCATTTTGGTCATTTTGCAGTGTGACACGTGGCACCATGAGATGGTGACACATGGCATAACACATAAGCTTGCCAAATGTTTTTTAATCATGTAAGATGATTAAAATCAAGATTAAATATAGGTTTGACACTTGGCACAATGTGATTGGGTCACTTAAACCTAGAGCTAATCAAAAGGTGACATGTGGCTAGGGTTTAATGTGTTAACCTAGCTATTTAAGTGTGGTTATGAAAAGAAAACATAACCAGCAGCCTCTCCTCTCAATTGTCATGCCACTTTGAGCCTCTCCAGCTATTTCTCTTCATCTCTCATCAATTCAAAGAGATTAGCCATCAATCTCTTGAATTAAGAACGCTAGAAATTGTTTCTAGTGTCCTGTTTACATCTCTAATCTCTTAAAAGGCAGAACTTGAATTTCTAATTAATAGAAAAGGCTTTAGAAGTTGTTCAAGGGCTGCCATAGGTGTTCTTGGTGTGGACAAGCTAGAGGGACAACATCTGGTGTCCTGAAGACGAATCTCAAAGGCGCAGACATGTTGCAGCACATCAAAAGGTTAGTGTAATCGTTCTTGATTTAATCTAGGGTTCTAAAATTAATCTGATTAATTTTAAAATCTTAAATGGCAAATACAGATCCAAAAACATATTAAAAGAGTTTTAATATGTTGTTTATCATTGAAATCAAATAGATAAAAATAAATCTTGCATGGTGCATGTGACCCTAGGTGAAAATTTTTGAATTCAATGGTATAAACTTGTGTTTTTCACGCTTCCGCTCCTTCAGGCCTTGTGATAGATAATCAAGAAATTGGACTTAATTAACTTAGACCTAGAAATAGGCTAAGGATTAAGAGGATTCACAGATTATTAAAGAACTTAATGGGTCTTAATTAATTCTAACTCCACGAAAGTAGGATTAGTTTGATTAAGGCACTCTTTGTCTCACTCGAAAGGGAATTCAAAGGATTTAAGAATTAATCTCCTTAAAACCCATAAGTTTCATAAGATTGGATAACCAATTTAAAATCCCAAAATAGCTCGAATATGAAATCCCGAACTCCGGAATCGCCTTTTTACCATTGTTAATTTCTAATCGAATTTAATTACTTGCCATTTTGAATATTGCCATATTTGAACTTGCTTATTTCAATTTGATGCAATTTTAGTTTAATTAATACATTGTTGAATAAAATATTAATTTTTGCATATTTAGATTTCATACTCCATTACCCATCAATTCATTACTTTAATTTCAAAAATATTTCAATTTACTCAATTTTTTTATATAAAAAATTCAATCATTAACACAACTCCTCGTGGGATTGATATCTTTTCTATACTACTTGTACGACCCATGCACTTGCGGTAGGGACGCATCAAGTTTTTGGCGCCGTTGCCGGGGAGTTGTTTGTTTAAGATTGAATTCTTGATTATTTTACTTGTTTTTAGTTTTAGTTTTTGTTATCTTTTCATTTTGTGTTTATTTGTTCTTTTTCAGGTACTTTTAATCTTTTAGGAGAAGAGCTAGAAGCACAAGTGACACATCCTTATTGTTCAATCCTAAAATTGAGAAATTTTGTAAGGCCAACAAGAAAGAAACCAGAAAAAGAAAAGAAGCCTTGAGAGAAACTGAATTAGAAGAAGTCATGGCTGATGAACGAATGAGAATTGGTGTTAATGCTTGAAATGATCAAAACAATGAAAATGCAGCCCATGATGAAGAGATAGTAAATGCTAATCTGCCTAGGGGAAGTATGATGGATCATGCTTTTCCACGTTTTGATGACTTGAGAGAGAGCATAGCAAGACCAAGAATCGATGCAAATAGTTACAAGATGGATTTTGGAGTTCTTCAAATGATTCAAAATTCTCAATTTGGAGGACATCCTTCGGAAAATCCACACACACATCTGAAGAAATTTGCTATGATCTGTGACATGCAAAAACAACCTGGAGTGTCTGATGATGCAGCAAGATTGAAGCTATTCCCATTCTCTTTGAAAGATAGAGCATTGGATTGGCTTGATTCTTTACCTCACAATTCCATTACAAATTGGGAGCAACTCACTGATGCATTTCTTGCACAATATTTTCCACCTGGAAAAACACAAGAGTTGAGGAATCAAATGACAGCTTTCAGACCAAGAGAAGATGAAACTCTTTATGAGTCATGGATGAGATGGAAGGAATTAGAGAGATTATGCCCACATCATGCCATTCCAAAATGGATGATAAATCAGAATTTCTACACAAATGTCACTCCTGCAATTAGAGGGATTATTGATGCTCAAACAGGAGGAGAATTTATTATGAAGCATGAAGATGAAGCTTATGAGCTATTGGAGAAAATTGCAAAGAATACTCATCTTTGGAGTAGTCCAAGAGGACCAGCTCCAACTCAAAAAAGGCAAGCTGCTGGAATGTATGATCTTGATCCATTCAACATGATTAATGCAAAGTTTGATGCACTTACAAATGTCCTTGCTAAGAAGATGGAAGATTTGAGTATGTTGGTTAGTTCATCATCATCAGCTGGAAGTTCACAACAAGTGGCTTATGCAGAGGAAACTACCAGCTGTGGAGTAGATTATGGAGAACAAGCAGCATATGTTGGTAATTATGGAAACAAGCAAATGGGGAATCCTTACTCTCAAACTTACAATCCAAGTTGGAGGAATCATCCCAACTTTTCATGGGGAAATCAACAAAGTCAAGTTCCAAATCAGAATTTTCAACCACAACAGCAAAGTCAAGTTCCATATCAGCAAAATAGGCAACCATTGCCTAATTTTCAGCAGAAAAATATGAACCCTCCACCAAAACAGCAAGAACGAAATTCCACCACTGAAGCTTTATTGCAACAAATTCTTGCCAACCAAAATAAGCATGATGAGGAGATGAGAGAGATGAAAGCACGGCTGGAACAGATGCAGACACATAACAGAATGCTGGAAAATCAGATTGCACAACAAGCATCTTCCTCAAGTGCCAAGTCTTTTGGAAAGCTTCCAAGTCAACCAGAAAACCCAAGAGAGCAGTGTCAAGCTATTACTTTAAGAAGTGGGAAAGTTATAAATGATGAGAAGAGTGAAAACAGTGAGAAGAGAGAAAATGAGAAAAATACTGATGAGAGTGAAAAACAAGAGAGTGCAGAAAAATGTAAAGAGAAAATTGAAGAGAAGGAAGAGAAATATATACATCCTGAACCCTACAAGCCACAACTTCCCTTTCCACAGAGATTTCATAAAGCCAAGCTTGATAAGCAATTTGGGAAGTTCTTAGAGGTTTTGAAGAAGATTTACATAAATGTGCCTTTTATAGATGCTCTTTCACAAATGCCCTCTTATGCAAAATTCTTGAAAGAAATTCTTTCAAACAAGAGGAAACTTGAAGACCATGAGACTGTAGCTTTGACAGAAGAATGTAGTGCTATCCTTCAAAGGAAACTTCCCCCAAAGCTTAAGGATCCAGGGAGTTTTTCAATTCCATGCCACATTGGAGAGTATTGTTCTACAAAAGCTCTATGTGATTTAGGGGCTAGTGTTAGCCTTATGCCCCTTTCCATCTATGAGAAGCTCAACATGGGAGATCTTAAGCCAACCCACATTTCTCTTCAGTTAGCTGACAGATCAATTAAGTATCCTGAAGGGATTTTGGAGAATGTGCCTCTGAAGGTTGGGAAGTTCTACATACCTGTTGACTTTGTCATCTTGGACATGGAGGAAGATTTTAATATCCCAATCATCTTGGGAAGACCCTTTCTAGCTACAGCAGGAGCGTTGATTGATGTCAAGGGAGAAAAATTGACTCTTAGGGTTAGTGAAGAGCAATTGGTTTTCAATATTAATAACACTATGAAGAAGCATCATTCTGAAGCTGATACTTGCTTGAGAGTTGATATTATTGATGAGCTGGTTGAAGAACACTTCAGAAAGAAATATCCAGAAGATCCACTTGAAAATTGTTTGGTTCATGGAGGAGGCATAGACTATGACAACCCTCATGTAGCTGCATATGCTCAACACTTAAAGGGTAGTCCACCATTCATTTCTGCTCCAGTTTTTCAACTCACACAAAAGGAAAAAGCAGAAACTAAGCAACTATCATTCAAGGAAGAAGATGCACCTAAGGTAGAACTTAAGCAACTTCCTTCTCAGCTCAGGTATGAATTTCTTGGCACTAATAACACTTATCCAGTAATTGTAAATGCAAATTTGAGTACTTTAGAGGCTGATAAGTTGTTAAGAGTGTTGAGGCAATTTAGAAAAGTCTTAGGATACACCATAGATGACATTAAGGGAATAAGCCCACACTTTTGCATGCATAGAATCATTTTGGAAGAAAATTGTAAGCCATCTATCGAACATCAGAGGAGGTTGAACCCAAATATGAAAGAAGTTGTTAAAAAGGAAATTTTGAAGTTGCTTGATGCAGGGATCATATATCTCATCTCGATGCATTTGGGTGAGCCCAGTACATGTTGTCCCAAAAAAGGGTGGAATGACAGTTGTCAAAAATGAAAATAATGAATTAATTCCCACCAAAACAGTGACTAGTTGGCGAATGTGCATAGATTACAGAAAATTAAATGTTGCCACTAGAAAATATCATTTTCCACTTCCCTTCATTGATCAGATGTTAGAAAGATTGGCTAGGCATTCTTACTTTTGCTATTTAGATGGATATTCAGTTTTTTTTCAAATCCCTATCCATCCAAATGATCAAGAGAAAACCACTTTTACTTGTCCATATGGAACCTTTGCTTATAGAAGGATGCCATTTGGGTTGTGTAATGCACCAGCCACTTTTCAAAGGTGCATGATGGCAATCTTCTCAGATTTCATTGAAGACATAATGGAGGTTTTTATGGACGATTTTTCTGTTTATAGATCTTCATTTGATATATGCTTGGCTAACCTTTCTAAAGTTTTGCAGCGATGTGCAAATACTGACCTTGTGTTAAACTGGGAAAAGTGTCATTTCATGGTTCAGGAAGGGATAGTGCTTGGACATTTGGTGTCTAACAGAGGAATAGAGGTTGATAAAGCCAAAGTTGAAGTGATAGAGAAGATGGCTCCTCCTACCAATGTTAAGGGAATTCGAAGTTTTCTAGGACACGCCGGGTTCTACAGACGCTTTATCAAGGATTTTTCTAAAATAGCTAAACCTTTGTCTAATTTGTTAAGTAATGACACACCATTTGTATTTGACCAAGAGTGTTTGGATGCCTTTTGCAGGTTGAAGCAAGCTCTTATCACTGCACCAATCATGCAACCACCTGATTGGAGCCTACCTTTTGAAATTATGTGTGATGCTAGCAACTATGCAATTGGGGCTGTTCTTGGTCAAAGAAAGGACAAAAAGGCTTATGCTATTTATTATGCTAGTAGAACACTGGATGAGGCTCAAACAAATTATGCAACAACTAAAAAGGAATTTCTAGCAATTGTCTTTGCATTGGAAAAATTCAGACCTTACATTATTGACTCAAAGGTGGTCATATTTTCAGATCATGCAGCCATCAGGTATTTACTCCGTAAAAAGGAGGCTAAGCCTAGGCTCATTAGTTGGATTCTGATGCTACAAGAGTTTGATTTGGAGATTAGAGATAAGAAGGGAGCTGAAAATGTAGTTGCTGATAATCTTAGTAGGTTGAAATTGGATGGTGAAGAATTGGATGAAATCCCTATTGATGAGTTTTTCTTGGATGAACAACTTTTCTCTCTTGTTGCTAAACTACCTTGGTATGCAGACTTTGTGAATTATCTATCTTGTGGAGTTTTACCTCTAGGTATGACATGGCAACAAAAGAAAAAGTTTTTGCATGAGGTGAAATTTTATAGATGGGATGATCCTTTACTCTTTAGGAGATGTTGTGATGGTCTAATTAGAAGATGTATTCCTGAAGAGGAGGTACAGAGTATTATGCATCATTGCCATGCTTCTGATTATGGAGGACATTTTGGAATCTCTAAAACAGCTAGTAAAATTTTGCAAGCTGGTTTCTTTTGGCCAAATCTTTTTAAGGATGTGAGGAAATTTGTGTCAGATTGTGATAAATGTCAAAGGAGGGGAAATTTGTCAAAAAGAGATCAAATGCCCCTAAATAATATTCTTGAAGTGGAATTATTTGATGTTTGGGGAATAGATTTTATGGGGCCATTCCCTCCTTCATATGGTAATAGATACATCTTAGTTGGGGTTGACTATGTGTCAAAGTGGGTGGAAGCTATTGCAACTCCAACTAATAATGCTAGAGTGGTAGTGAAATTCTTGAAGAAATTTGTCTTGAGCAGATTTGGAGCTCCTAGGGCTATAATTAGTGATGGGGGTTCCCATTTTTGTAATAAGCAATTTGAGAGCCTAATGAGGAAGTATGGTGTAATGCACAAGATAGCTACCCCATACCACCCTTAAACTTCAGGACAAGTTGAAATTTCTAACAGGGAGCTCAAGCATATTTTGGAGAAAACAGTGAACAATTCTCGGAAAGATTGGTCTATCAAACTAGATGATGCTTTATGGGCATATAGGACTGCCTACAAAACCCCTATAGGAACTACTCCCTTTAGGTTGGTGTATGGTAAGTCTTGTCATTTACCTGTGGAGCTAGAACATAGAGCATATTGGGCCATTCAAACCTTGAATTTTGATCTTAAGCAAGCTGGTGAGAAAAGGTTGTTACAACTTAATGAGCTTGAGGAATTGAGGATGGATGCTTATGAAAGTGCCCGTATTTACAAAGAAAGAACTAAAGTTTGGCATGATAAGCATCTGAGGAAAAAGGAATTCAAAGAAGGTGATTTAGTTTTGTTGTTCAACTCAAGATTGAAATTGTTTCCTGGAAAACTCAAGTCAAGGTGGACTGGTCCATATAGAGTTTCTAAGGTTTTCTCTTATGGAGCAATTGAAATTTGGAGTGAAAAATTTGGGAATTTTAAAGTTTATGGGCATAGATTGAAACATTACATAACTGGAGACCCAATAATAGGAGCAAGCTGTTACAAGCTCTCCAATCCCTCACCTCTTTTCAGTGAAATGCATGAAGAGTCCAGCCAAGGACTATAAATTAGCCCTCTTGGGAGGCATCCCAAGTCCTTTTATTTTGCTTTTGCTAATTTACTTTCATTTTCATTGATTTTGTTTTTATCCTGAATCTCCCCAAATTCAATTTTTGACATTGTTAAATCTTGTCCCTTGTAGATGTAATTCAATGAAGAAAGGCTGGTGAACTATTGGGGAAGTGATTCTTAACTTGAAAATTTTGTCCTTCAAAAGAACTGATTGGTTTCTTTGCATAACTTTGCGGGAGGCTGCAATCTGGTTTATGCAGAGGCAAAGTGCAATCTGCAGCAGATAGATTCTATCCTTGGGCTGCTATCTGGTTTATGCAGAGCAAAAAAAAAAAAAAAATGGAATCTGCAGCAAAAAGGGTGTCTGCAGCAAATGCCTTGTGTTTTTGGTGAGGTTAGGTTTGTGACTTTTAAGTATATGTGCTTTTAATGCTAATATGGTGGTAAGTTGGTCATTTTTTATAGTTTTGAGATTATTTGGGTTGTGGAATTCAAGGTGGACAATATTGCATTTTCTTGGCAAAACTTGGAGAGGTCATCACTTGTGAATAGATGCAACTTCATGCAGATTTTATTGAGTTTTAATGTGCTAAATGTTGATTTGCAGAATTTGAGTCAAAATGGCATAGTTCTCAAAGGTCTTTTATGTAGGATCCATTTTTACATGCTTGTATGATGCATTTTTTATGAACTTTGTATATATTGATGTGTTTTTGGTGAAAATTTCTCATGGTTTATGCTTCATAGAATTAAATTTCCTCATTTTAGGGTATTTTTCACAGTTGCAATTCATGTTCCATTGCAAACTTAATCTTGTTGAATTGTGCATAAGCAACTGCATAGCTTATGCAATCCTGCATAACCACAATTCTTGCCATTTTTCACCTTTATTGCAAGTGCATAAGGAGAGTGCATAGCTTATGCAACTCTGCATAGCCTAATTTTGTCAAATTTCACATCTTTCGAAACCTGCATAAGCAGAGTGCATGACCTATGCACATTTGCATAACTTCAAATTCTTCATTTTCTCTCTCTGCCGAAGTCTGCATAAGCAAAGTGCATAACTTATGCACTTCTGCATAACCAAAGACTCTGAATCTCCAAACCTGCCGAGGGGTGCATGAGCAGAGTGCATAGCTTATGCACTTCTGCATGACCAGAAACCCAGAAAAACCAAACTTGCCGAGGGGTGCATAAGCAGAGTGCATGACTTATGCACTTCTGCATAACCAAAGACTCTGAATTCCAAAAGCTGCCGAGACATGCATAAGCAGAGTGCATAGCTTATGCACATCTGCATGACCACCAACCCAAATTCCAAAAATTGCCGAAGAGTGCATAAGCAGAGTGTATAGCTTATGCACATCTGCATGACCACCAACCCAAATTCCAAAAATTGCCGAAGAGTGCATGACCTATGCACTTCTGCATGACCCGATTTTCTGAAAAACTAATTCTACCGAGAGGTGCATAAGGGGAGTGCATAACTTATGCACTCCCGCATGACTTCACTCCTCAAAATTTCAAGGGTCACCGAAACATGCATAAGGAAGGTGCATGACTTATGCACAACTGCATGACCACCAACCTAAGATTTTAATACCTGCCGAACAGTGCATAAGGACAGTGCATGACCTATGCACTTGTGCATAAGCTATTTCTCTGAAGTTCAAATCATTCTGAAACATGCATAAAAGAGTGCACAGGTTATGCATAAATCATTTTTCACTTATGCAGTCTTTTACAAACCCGATTCAAATCAAATTCCTTTTCGGCAAACAAAATTCCCACCTCCACTTTCCGACTCTTCTACCCACGACCGTTCTTCAACCTCCATTTCTTCCGGCATTTTCACCGTCTCTCTCCCTTCTTCTCCACTAGCACTTTCACCACGTAAACCCTAAACCCCCCCCCCCCTACATTTTCATTTCCGCCATTATCTCTCCATCCTCTGTCTCGGCAATGGAGTCACCTCCCCATTCCCGTCCAGCTTCTCCTCTCCAGATTTCACCATTGTCAACAATACCTCCTAACCCTAATTCCCCTCCACAACCGACACCCCCACCACCTCCCCCAACCACGTACAAACGGAAAATCCGGTCAAAATCTGTGCGACCCATGTCCTCTGCCCCTCCTCTATCCAAACGCAAAGAACCACCCACCCCATTATCGGAACCACCACCCAAAAAGCCAAAAGCTCCAGCCTCCACACCCTCCTCCAGCAAAAAGACAATTTCGATAGCTTCACATGTATCAAAGCTACCTTGGCCTCTTCCTGATACAATTCAAAAGGCAGCTTTTAAGAGACTCAAGGATAGAAGGGTACAACCCACTAGGTATATATCTGCTGATTCTTTACAATCTCTTGGTTTATTTGACAATGTAGTTACATATCTTGATGGTATGGGTTGGATGGAAATTGTGCATAAGCAGGAGATAGTTTATCCAACTCTAGTTTTGGAGTTTATTTCTTCATTCTCTGCTACCCTTAAATTGCATGATGTAGACCATAAGCCAATTATGAAATTTAGATGCTTGGGGCAAAATAGAGAGCTGTCATTGGACTAATTTCATAGCATTTTTGGTTTTGCAATTGATGGGTTATTTCGAGTACCACATACTGGAGTAGAGGTAGCCAACAAGGGCATTTGGAATGCTGCCCAATTTTGGAGAATCATCACAAACCAACCTCAAACTTTCTCTTTGGAAGATCAAAACATCCCAAATACTTGACCTGCACTTAGGTTTATTCATAGGTGATTGCTAGCACCATATTGGGCGGAGGGACTAGTTCAGTCTTTGTGGGAAATCAACTATGTATGTTATGGTGTGCATTTCACAAAGTTAAGGTTTCTCCTGGTTATTTCTTTTGTGAGCATGTGCATATTGCCACCAAATCCATAGGTGACATTGTTTTGGGTGGGCTCATCACTTTGTCATAGCCAAGCATTTTGGTTTTAATCCTGCAGAGCACTCAATACCAGCACTTGAGGACACTTCATATTTTGATACTGCACACTTAACCAAAACAGGTTCAATTTGTCATATTTTGATCTCGCCCAACTGCGTGGCAAACCGAGCCCATTGCACAACCAGAAACACAACCTTTCCCATCAGTCCCACAGCACCCTACTACACCTACCCCACCCCTCGGCTGCACAGAGACCCAGAGCACGCTCGGCCCATACCTCCTCTGGTGAACCTTCCTCATCCACAGCCCCTCCTGCATTCAACACTAAAGCCTTATTCACCTATCTTGACAGGCTTAGTGATGATATATACTTTGTGGATAGGAAGCTTGACACTGGTCTTGATACACTCAAGGATCGTCATGATCACCTATTTGACCTTGTCATGGAAACCAGGGACAAGCAGAAAGATTTGACGGAAATGGTGAAGCAACTCATGATCTTTCTAGGCATGCCACCCCCACCTCCATCACCTCCTCCAGCACCATCATTTCGATAGCCGGCAGAAGCCACCAGCCCCTTAGCAACATCTTTGGACAAGGGCAAAACAATAGAACTAGATTAGCTTCTGTTTTACTTTTGTTCAATCTTGTAGGACCTTTTCTTTGTAAATATGTTCATACATTTATAGTTTTCTTCGAATTATGTTTCTTTTGAATTAGTTTGTTTTAAATTATGTGTTTCTTGAAGTTTTATTGGATAGCTATTACATTAGTCTTCTTTGATTTTCATTGCACTTATTACCCTTTTGTACATATTTGCCCATACTCTGCATATATTTTAATGCTTCTACTGCTGGTTGTACATTTCCCCTTGCCAATCCTCATGCAGCAACTTTTGTATACACTGCACAGGCTATGAATTTCCTTATGCAAATATTTTGCATAGCCTATGCAACCCTTTCTGCTACTTATGCAGAACTGCACAGGTTGTATTCCCTTTATGCAAATGTCCTGCATAGCCGATGCAACCTATATTGCCACTTATGCAGAACCGCACGGCTTATGCACCCTACTTATGCACATGTTCTGGACAGCACTTAACTCTACATAACCTGTGCAGCTTCTTATCCATCCCTTTATCTTGAATTCTCATCTGCTCCATACCAAGTAACTCTTTCTTTTTGCTCTTAATCTTTACAATTCCTGGTAATTATTATCTGCTTTGTCTTCTGATAATGCATTGCATGAGACATTGAGGACAATGTCCAATTTTGAGTTTGGGGGTGCACATTCTGATTTTTGCTTGATTTTTGGCTTTATTTTTCACATTTTGAGTATAGGAGCATCTCATCCCATTCCATTTACATATATTGTAAATATTTTACATATATTTCCACACATACATATACATAACACATTTACACACACATTATGCATCACTTAGAAATTGTACACATTGCATACAAATAGACTTCCTCCATTTAGTTAATGCATTACTCATTTTAGGAATCATGAACCATGCATTAAAATCTTTTGCCAAATCCCTTGAGTATTGAAAATGTGCCTATGAGAGTGATTTAACTCACCCTTTAGTTGGGTTTGTGGATTGAAAGTTTCCTAAAAGGTACAAGGTTTTGAAGTGTCTATCCCTTGCCTATATCTTCTTAGCCAAAAAGCCACCCAACTAGTCATTTTGAGATGGAAGTGTTTAGAGGGAATTATTGGATATAAGGTAGTCACATGATGTCTCACCAATCCTAGAACAAATTTTCTAAACCTTTCAAGGCGAAATACCAGCTTGTACTTGAAAAGAGAGATGATTAGGCATTCTTTGATTTAAACCTTCTCATTTTAAACCCTTGGCCCTTTTTCCTAATTAAAATTAACCCTTGCAAACCCCTTTGAACCTTTTTATTCCTAATTTTTCTTGAAACCCTTATTGCTACCTAGCCAATGAACCAAACACTCCAACCCTTTTCATGAGAATAATATTGAATATTAGGTACACTTTCTAAAAATAATAGAAATAAAAATAAAAAAAAAAAGAAAAAAAAATATACAATAAAAGGGAGAAAAAATGCTTGTCATCTTGTAAAAAGTGCTAGTATATGTGCTTTTCACCATTGTCATTCAAAATGAAAGAAATCCACCCAAAGTATTAAAAGAAATGAGTTTGGGGGTGGCAAATTCTAGGGACAAGCATCAAAAGAAAATGCAAAATACAAGTCTAAAGTATCAAAATGTCCCTCTATTTTATGTGTCTTGTAAAATATGCTAGCACTTGACAATCCTCATTGTGTATTTCTTTCTCCTATATTTATAAAAAAAAAAAAGAGAAAAAGATTTAATAAAGTGTACCTTATGTTTCAAAATTGAAAATATTCTCATGCTTTGACTACTTTTTACCCATCTTTCTTCTTAGCCTCTTTTTGAATCCCATGGCCCCATTACATCCCTAAAAAGACCTTTGATCTCTTGATAGTACTTGCTACATTAGTGGAGATAGGAGTAGGGAATTTGCCTATGGGATTGGAAAACTATTCATTCATTCATTCAATTCCATCATTCCATATAGAGACACTTTGACTATTGATTGTTCTAGAATTCCTTTTGAGCATGACTCTCTCTCTTTTGATTGGTTGGTTTGGGGATTTTGAATGATAATTGACTTGATGGCTAAGCGGTGAAAGCTTGGATAAGCATTAAATTCTTTGCATTTTGAAGGATGGGTATATGGATTGCTGGTATGGCTGAAGGTGTGTTAAGTTACTTCAATTGGTAATTTTCATAGCTCTTTGGATAAGGCACCCCTAAAAACTTTGCATCACATTCTAAAGTTTGCTTGAGGACAAGCAAAAGCTTGAGTTTGGGGGTATTTGATGCATACATTTTGCATAGTCATTTAGGTTTAATTTCATAGCCATTTTATTTGATTATTAGTCACTTTTAGCTAATTTCATTAGTTATTTAGTTAGTTTTTTATAATTGTCAATTTTGGATTAATTTGTAATTTTTACTTTGTTTTGTAGGAAAAATGGTGTTTTTGAAGGACTGAAGAGAATTTTGCCATTGAGGAGTGTCTTCTACAGCCAAAGATGTCAAAAACAGGTTTTCAAGCTGAAATATGCATTGACCAAACTGTGCATAACTTACCGCATAAGCCATGCAGATCTGCATAAGGAGAAAGATCACTGTTCCAGAACCAGCCGAAATGTGCATAAGGAGACTGCATAGCTTATGCACATTCTCGCCTCCCTTATGCACCTTCACGGAATTGTGCATAACCTATGCACCAAGTCATGCAGTTTCGCATAAGTGACTCAGAACCAGTGAAAGCGCATAAGGGATCGCATAACTTATGCGATCCACTTATCTGATCCCATAAAGAGTTCATTAATGAGCTGGCAGGAGATTCCCTCAAATAATTCCTCCTAGAACATACCATTTTAGGGCTCCATGTCAGAAAAATGCTATAAATAGTCTCATTTTCCCATTTTAGAAAGGGAGCACAAGGAGCAGAAAAGGAAAGGAGAAGAGAGGCAGAATTTGAAAAGTCACTTTCACTTTCCACACCATTTTCAATCAAGATTTGCAGATTTCTTTCTTTCCTTATATTTTTCTACATTTCTAGTGTTTAATTTCTTATTTCTTAGCTTAGATTAAAGCTTTATTTCCTTATAAACTCATAATATCTTGTAAGCATTATGGATAGTGAGTAGTTTACTTTTGATTCTGGAGTAAGGGATGTAATATTTGAGATATTTTGTGGATTTTGATTGGGTAATCCATATTTTGTGGTCTTAATGAGTTTTATTCATTTCTTGTATGCTTAATGACATGCTTAGTGTAGGATCCCATTAAGTGATGTTCTTAATCCATGGTTGAAGCACCGAAAGGAGAAGGCCTTGTGATAGATAATCAAGAAATTGGACTTAATTAACTTAGACCTAGAAATAGGCTAAGGATTAAGAGGATTCACAGATTAATTAAAGAACTTAATGGGTCTTAATTAATTCTAACTCCACGAAAGTAGGATTAGTTTGATTAAGGCACTCTTTGTCTCACTCGAAAGGGAATTCAAAGGATTTAAGAATTAATCTCCTTAAAACCCATAAGTTTCATAAGATTGGATAACCAATTTAAAATCCCAAAATAGCTCGAATATGAAATCCCGAACTCCGGAATCGCCTTTTTACCATTGTTAATTTCTAATCGAATTTAATTACTTGCCATTTTGAATATTGCCATATTTGAACTTGCTTATTTCAATTTGATGCAATTTTAGTTTAATTAATACATTGTTGAATAGAATATTAATTTTTGCATATTTAGATTTCATACTCCATTACCCATCAATTCATTACTTTAATTTCAAAAATATTTCAATTTACTCAATTTTTTTATATCAAAAATTCAATCATTAACACAACTCCTCGTGGGATCGATATCTTTTCTATACTACTTGTATGACCCGTGCACTTGCGGTAGGGACGCATCAGTGCACATAATAGAATGCATAAGGGATGCGTTGGAACCAGAAATGCTGATTGTGCAAATAAAAGGAAATCAAGAGCTTGATACTTGGGCAAAGGATATCCTTATACTTTTCTCTGAGTAATGAATATTTGGTTACCTACACTTGACCACTTTGTCCATGGTGTCAAGTGGATTGTGAATGGACCTTCTCTCATGATTAAGTATTAGTAAGTTAATAGCGCATTTTTCCAAACTTTCATATCCGATTACTTCTTTTGTTTAGCCTTTTCTTTGCCTAATAAAACCACTTAATTCTCCTCTTGTAACCGCCCCATTTCCATTTTCTTCATGTATAATAATCAACCAATACATAATGATTCAATCAACTATGATATTCATGAAGTTAACTTTGAAGGGCCAATAATTGCCCTGAATACTAGTGATTCTGATGAAGGGGAACTATGCCACGCAAGCTAATGAACACATGATGGCTAAGAAAATCTTACGATGGAGATACTATTAGATTACTTTGGAAGGAGAAACTGTATTGAATATGTTTGAAAATGTCACAAGTGCTGTACATATGCTGGCTGGAAAAGCGTCCCATGATCGATTGCAATGCGAGGCATCGATGTCATTGGAAGCCTCCGGGGTGATTCATCTTAATTCATCACCTTATCGGCCCCAAATGAACAAAGCCATGGAAACTGTAAACAAGAATCTCAAATGAATGATCGAAAAGATGACTGATTAGGGCAACTCCATATTTGTTAGTATATGGCGTGGAAGCAGTTTTGCCAATAAAGATGGAAATTCCTTCTCTGTGAATCTTAATGGAGAACAGAGCTAGATGAAATCGAATAGGTCAAAACAAGATTCAAAATCTACCATGGACGGTTATACCAAAGAAGAAAGGCCAGGGCGCTTGAATAAGAATGATGCTCCAACCAAGAGATCTTATATCGAAGGAAAATACTACAAAATGTGGGACTTGACCCAAAAAAAAAAAAATTCATAGGGGTGAAAATTTGTAAGGGCGCTCCTTGTAAAATGAGGGAAAGAGGGTGAAAACCCGAGAGGGCGCCTTCTGCAAAATGAGTGAAGGATGAAAACTCGAGAGAGCATCCTGAAAAAGTGAGTTATCGGGATTGAAAACCTCAAAGGATGCGCCTAGCAACATGAAGCCTTATTGAGAATGTAAAATGGAGTCAAAAGGTAGCAAGTGACCATGGCACAAGGATTCTTCTCAGACTATTAGTATTTGGGGCAGTAAAGGGTCTAGAAAAGTTAATAAAGGAATTCATGAGATTTCTCTTTCTTCCAAATTCATATTCTTATTCGTTGTTATTAAAAACCATATTTTTCTCATATTCCATCAGCCCATTTACCTTGGAACATGCGCTGTTAACTTGTTAATGCTTTATTATGAGTTAAGAATTTAAACACAGGTAACTTTATATACATTGCATTGAGAATTATAGGGAATGACTAAGCAGTGAACACACAACCTATTGATATGGGAAGTTGGGACTTGAACAAAAGAAGAAGAAGAAGAAGAAGAAGAAGAAGAAGAAGAAGAAGAAGAAGAAGAAGAAGAAGAAAATGTAGGAGTGAAAACCCGAAAGGGCGCTCCTAGCAAAATGTGTGAAAGAAGGTGAAAACCCTCGAAGGGCGCTTTCTGTAAAATGAGTGAAAGATGAAAACCCGAAAGGGCGTCGTGAAAAAGTGAGCCTAAAAAAAAAAAAAACTAGAGGTGAAAACCCGGAAGGGCGCTTCTAGTCAAATAGACGAAAGGGAAGTGAAAATCCGCAAGGGCACCTTTCGTGAGAAAGTCAGAAAAACTAAAGTGGGGCATTTGAAGAAATGGGGGTCATAGGTCAAGTCTTATAACTCATCCTCCATTAATCATTGGCCTTTGGGTTCCTGTTAAGTACAATTCGTCAGGGAAGAATTCCTCATATCGGGATTAGACTCGCTTTGTAAGTTGATTTTAATTTTCCTGCATTTAAATTTCCTGTTATCGACCTCTGGTTCCTTGATCTAAGTTGATTTTAATTTCCTGCAATTTACATTTCCTGTTATCAACCTCTGGTTTCTTGATCTAAGTTGATTTTAATTTCCTGCAATTTACATTTCCTGTTATCAACCTCTGGTTCCTTGATCTAAGTTGATTTTAATTTCCTGCAATTTACATTTCCTGTTATCAACCTCTGGTTCCTTGATCTAAGTTGATTTTAATTTCCTGCATTTAAATTTCCTGTTATCAACCTCTGGTTCCTTGATCTAAGTTGATTTTAATTTCCTGCAATTTCAATTTCCTGTTATCAACCTCTGGTTCCTTGATCTAAGTTGATTTTAATTTCATGCAATTTAAATTTCCTGTTATCAACCTCTGGTTCCTTGATCTAAGTTGATTTTAATTTTCCTGCAATTTCAATTTCCTGTTATCAACCTCTGGTTCCTTGATCTAAGTTGATTTTAATTTTCCTGCAATTTCAATTTCCTGTTAACAACCTCTGGTTCCTTGATCTAAGTTGATTTTAATTTCCTGCAATTTAAATTTCCTGTTATCAACCTCTGGTTCCTTGATCTAAGCTGATTTTAATTTCTCGCAATTTAAATTTCCTGTTATCAACCTCTGGTTCCTTGATCTAAGGTGATTTTAATTTCATGCAATTTAAATTTCCTGTTATCAACCTCTAGTTCCTTGATCTAAGTTGATTTTAATTTCCTGCAATTTCAATTTCCAGTTATCAACCTCTGGTTCCTTGATCTAAGTTGATTTTAATTTCCCGCAATTTAAATTTCCTGTTATCAACCTCTGGTTCCTTGATCTAAGTTGATTTTAATTTTTTGCAATTTCAATTTCCTGTTATCAACCTCTGGTTCCTTGATCTAAGTTGATTTTAATTTTCCTGCAATTTCAATTTCCTGTTATCAACCTCTGGTTCCTTGATCTAAGTTGATTTTAATTTTCCTGCTTTTAAATTTCCTGTTATCAATCTCTGGTTTCTTGATCTAAGTTGATTTTAATTTCCTGCATTTAAATTTCCTGTTATCAACCTCTGGTTCCTTGATCTAGGTTGATTTTAATTTCCTGCATTTAAATTTCCTGTTATCAACCTCTGGTTCCTTGATCTAAGTTGATTTTAATTTTCCTGCAATTTCAATTTCCTATTATCAACCTCTGGTTCCTTGATCTAAGTTGATTTTAATTTCCTGCAATTTCAATTTCCTATTATCAACCTCTGGTTCCTTGATCTAAGTTGATTTTAATTTCCTGCATTTAAATTTCCTGTTATCAACCTCTGGTTCCTTGATCTAAGTTGATTTTAATTTTCCTGCAATTTCAATTTCCTGTTATCGACCTCTGGTTCCTTGATCTAAGTTGATTTTAATTTCCTGCAATTTCAATTTCCTGTTATCAACCTCTGGTTCCTTGATCTAAGTTGATTTTAATTTCATGCAATTTAAATTTCCTGTTATCAACCTCTGGTTTCTTGATCTAAGTTGATTTTAATTTTCCTGCAATTTCAATTTCCTGTTATCAACCTCTGGTTCCTTGATCTAAGTTGATTTTAATTTTCCTGCAATTTAAATTTCCTGTTATCAACCTCTGGTTCCTTGATCCAAGTTGATTTTAATTTCCCGCAATTTAAATTTCCTGTTATCAACCTCTGGTTCTTTAATCTAAGTTGATTTTAAATTCATGCAATTTAAATTTCCTGTTATCAACCTCTGGTTCCTTGATCCAAGTTGATTTTAATTTTTTTAGTATTTTAACTTTTGTTGCCGATCTCTAGGTCACTAACTTAGGTATGTTTTAGTTCCTTAACTTCTAACACCTAATCGTCCAAAATATGGGCCTGAATCTTTACATAATTCCTACACGGGAAAATTTTTCCCTTTAATAGAAATTATGTAAAAAGGGGCAACTGTCGACACCATATTTTGGCCGATCCCCAGAATCAATAAACTTTGAAACCGATCCCCAGTACTAAGTCTCCCTTTGACAGCCAATTACATTTACGATCTCTCTTTGACTAGATGGTCACATTTCCGATCTCCCCTCACAAGGAATTGAATCAATGCTAAGTCCTCACATCAGTCAAAGCCCTTACCGGAGTCTGATCGGTGTCAGAAGAATTTGAGAAAACGAGAGAATTCTGAAGTTGTTCGCAAGAGACTGAAAATGATATAAGAGAGTAACTGGCTAACCCCACCCCTATTTATACTAGTCCGAGCATTTAATGCTCTCGAGGTTCCAGGTAATGCATCGGATAGCGGGACTCGCCAGCTATTCTGACACGTCTCGATAATATTCCCAAGATTCCATAAAGAGATCGGCTAACTAGAGATCGACAGATTAAGATAAATCTTTTAAATTGGGGATCGGTTTAGGATCATTTAAATTAAAGGTCAAATCGGGTAAATACTTCAGAGATCGAAAAATAATTAATGCGATAATAAATAAAATGATAATTGACAAAATAAAATCTTTATTTCCAAAAGATCGGATTACATCATTTGGGCGATCTCTAGGGATCGGATTACACTAAAATTGGATTACATCATTTCGGTGATCTCTAGAGATCAGATTACATTGAAAATAAAATACATCATTTGGGCGATCTCAGAGACCAGTGGAACATCCCATCTAAAGGGCCTATGTTAAAGCCCACATTGTGACTGATCCAAAGGATGTCATCGACCAGAACCGAGCAGCTGTCGAAACACCCAATGTGGAGGAAAGCCGCTGTCGGAACACCCAATGTGGTGAGAAGCCGAATAAGCTTGGAAGAGCAACCGCCAAGGGTCGGCGGAACATTAGCAGTCTTCTCAGCCGAAATCGGTTCGCCGATTATACCGGTCGAACGACTCGAGATCGGCACGATCGAGGTCCGCGATCCAGATCGGTTAATTGGTTCAGTTCTCTCACCATCATCAGATAAGGTTATCACGATTATTTGATCACCGGGGTCATAAATTTTCAGTCGGGGAATAAAGAGGTCCATCGGAAAGGGATCAACAGCCACAATCATGGCCAGAACTTCTGCCGGAGCAGTTAGAACTGGAAAGTAAGAAGGAAGAGAGGAAAATCGAATGAGGAAAGTCTCTTCCGTCAGGGGTATATATAGGGGAAAATCGGGCATTTATTGCTAAGTAGAAAACGAAGCGGACGCTTCGGGAATCGAGGGGAATTAATGCTTTGACCGGACCGGGCCTGATTAAGGGAAATATTGGAATAATAGAGATCGGAAGAGGGGAGACCGGTATGAAAGATCGGAGAAGGATCATGTTAAGAAGATCGGAAAGGAAGAGAGAGCAAAAAACAAAAAGAATAAGGCGCCTACCGCCGTCACCATAATCAGAGCCGAGGTAGTTAAAGCGTTGCAGGTAAAATCTCAACCGCACGCCCCAGAATCGCCCGCATTACTGATAGGTGCCAAAATATGTCATGACAGTGCTGTACCTTCCAATGTCCACCGTTGATCCAACTTGTAAGGACGAGCCCAGGGCCCTTGGATCAAAGAAGAAGACGACAAAACCAGCGCCTTTCACTCCTAGCCCTTGGATCGCCCCGGACAAGAGAATTTGGGACCGTCAGATTAGAGGAGGAAGAAGACAAATATTCTGAAGTGGATCTCGACCATTTATTCTGATTCTCTTTAATTCTTGAGCTTAGGATTATGTCCTTTGAAATCTTGACCCTCTATCTCCCTCAAGATAGATCCTGACCCTTCAAGGGGAACACCTGGTCCCTATAAATACCTGCATGAAAAACTGTTCAGGGGACGAAAAAAAAGAAAGAAGGGAAGTAGTTACTATAGCGGAAGAACTCTGAAATTTAATTCATATCGTTACTCTGCTTTCATAAGAAGAACTTTTGAAACCAGTTTTCTTAAGTGTTTTCTTAAAAAGATTTTGAACACTGAAACTTTCCATTTTCAGCTCGTTCATCATCCCGCAGCGTTCACATTTTTCAGTTCCTTGTTATCCTTATTTTCACTTTCATCGTCCATGCTCAATCTTAGTTAAACTTGGGTACAATTCTGACTCGATTGCATTTAGTGAAGCACTCTTTGTTCCAAGGCGAGCCTTAGTCTCCCGGCTATCAACTTGCAATCTTATTGCGTTTTGTGATTCTGTAGTTAGTTCACTAGATTCGACTCCTTACAGGTCAGTGTTCATATTGCCATAGTATTAAGTTTAGTTCTTGTTTTACGTATTTCCTTTCTTCTTTCTTTATGTATGTTATTTTCTTTAAGTTCATATCACGTTAGAAAATACAAAGAAAGGTTGTGCTCTAGTTTATTTCTGTGTCGGCTAACCCATACCTTTATTAATCTTTATTATTTCCGAATGCAAGTCATCTAGTCCCGAGCAATGTATAAGTGGTTGGATGAAATGTAGGTAACGGTAACTTAAGAAGTCCCTTTGGAATAATGAAAGGTCTAAATAATAAGCCAGGAGAATGGTAAAGCCGGGTCACTAGAATAACTCAATAGATCATTGGGCAAGATGTCATAAAATAGAGTAAAACCAAACCCTGGATAACTAGATAGAATAGATCGGCTATCGAAAAATGCTGATGAGGTGACCATATAAGAAGGTCGGGGGATTCAGTTTGGTATCCCTTGTCCAGTCCTATGGTACCAATAAGCTAAAGAAGTCTTGCTTCAGACCCTCCCCTGACACCTTTGAACGTCAGAACCCTTAGCCTTAGGTCCTCTCGATAGGTAAAATTTAGAGAGATCGGAAAGACCCTTATCCGACTACCGTTTAAATAGAAGAGAGCAGGAAAGAGTCTTTATCTGAACCTCAACCAGAATTTCAGCAAATAGTTTTAAAAGAGATCAGAGGAGGGTTTCTTATTCGATTCTCGCCTAAAACTTTAACAAACTATTCAAAAGAGGTCGGAGGAGAGTTCTTATCCGATCCTCGAGCTAAAATTTTAATAAATATTTAAAAGAGGTCGGAGGAGAGTTCTTATCCGATCCTCGAGCTAAAATTTTAATAAATATTAAAAGAGGTCGGAGGAGAGTTCTTATTCGATCCTCAAGCTAAAATTTTAATTAAAAGAGATCGGAGTAGAGTCCTTATCTGATCTTCAAGCTAAAATTTTAATAAATATTAAAAGAGATCAGAGGAGAGTTCTTATCCGATTCTCAATCCAAAATTTTTAAAAGAGATCGGAGGAGAGTTCTTATCCGATTCTCAAATTGAATTTTAACCAAATAGCCCCCTTCAAACAAAATTAACAATACAACAGTAACTCACTAAGGTTGTCTCATTTACTTATGTATCTGGGAAATCCGAATTTAGTGAAAAATCAAATATTCCTTTTTGTTAAAAGGATTAACATTTCCATTCAAGCCCTCCTAACTAATTTATAAAAAATGCAAAGTTAAATCTACTTACCCTTATTAAGGGACGAGGTGGGGTGCCTAACACCTTCCCCACCCGTTTACGGACCCCGAACTTAGAATCTCTGTTTTGAAGTGGTTTTATTTCAATTTATCTTCACAAATGGTTTTCTTTAGTTTCCCTCAAAATTAAAGTGGCGACTCCTCATTCTTTTCCACTTCGGTGAGGGTTCGTTCAGGCGACCGCAAAATCCCTTGCGACAAATATAATTATATAAATAGTCAAACCAAAATGATTAGGAAATTCAAAGTAATTACAAAAATGTCATCTACCCATATTTACAACTTTGCCATTAGTTAATTAAATAATATAAATATCATAAAAAGGATTTAAAAATTAGAAAACTCATTTTATTTCTAGCAGCTAGCCGTCCCACAATTCTTTCTCTCCCTCACCCATTTTCTTTCCTCCATTGTTACACAATTCAAGCTCTAAAATCTTAGTCTCCCACTACCAAACTTGTAGGAAATTGAGAGAAAAATTGACCTTGAGCATCAATTTGAAGAATCCAGCCAAGAAAAAAAGAGAATTTAAAGGATTTGGGAAGCAAGAATTTCAGCCAAGGTGGACCAAGAAGGAGCTTCAAGTTTTTTATTGATTAGAAGGTTGATATGAGTTGATTGAAGCTAGGAAATCAAGGTTAGTGCTATTAAATCCATTGGATTTTAAAGTTTTAGCAAATTGAGTTAGGGTTTTCTAAATTTGGAGATTTGTTAAATTGTTGCTGAATTGATGTTGTGAGATCAATTATGGATTATTTGAAGTGCCATGAATGTGAACTGAAGTTTGGAAGTTGGGTGGAATAGAAAATTGGGAGCGCTGTTTCATTGCAGGAATTCTGGACCTATGAGTCCAGTGTGTTTAAATGACAATAAGTAGAGCTATGTTGCTCCAATTGGTGTGAGGCCAATTGGAGATGAAATTTAGGACATAATGCAACATTTTTTATGATGAAATTTGCCTAGAAAACAGACTTAGGATGACCAAAAAAATTAGCCAATTCTGGGTAACCAATTCTAGACTGGTAAAAATGAGCAAATAAACAGTGTTTGTTCATTTGGTCATAACTCACTGTAGAAATTTTCAATTGACCCGAAATTTATACCAATGGAAATATTAGACAATTTAGAATAACTTTTATGAAGAACACAAACTTAAATTTTGAACCTAACCAATTGAAATTTCTAGCCCAAGTTAGGACACTAAATCTAGCAGAACCAAATTCTATCCAGAATTTCTGGACAAGAACAATCCGGCCAGTTATGGTATTTAGGCCATAACGTGAGCTAAAAAACTCCAAAATGAATGATTCAAAAAGGGAATTAAAGAAGACACATAAAGGAACAACTTTCATGAAGAAAGTTTTGTCAAAATTCTACTGTAGCAAGGTCCAATAGAACAGTAAACTTGGATCTCAAATTCTAAAAAATTGAAATAAAATCTAGGAGGCTAAGAATTGAGTTTGGCAATCAATGCCAACAAAAATAAAATGCAAAATGTGGTATCTTAGTGAATTTAGGCTCAACAAATTTATTATAAATCAAAAAGTCAACCTTTGAATGGAAATGGTCAAATGAATAGTAACCACTAAATTATGTGAAGTAGAAAATTAAACTATAAGAACCATTGTAGTTATTAATATAGGATGTGGTAGGTAAATTGTGAATGGTGAATTTGAGTGACACTAGGATTTAAGGAAAATTTAGCTAAATTTGAAATCCATGAAATATTCATGGATTACTTGAAATATGAATGATAATGCACCTAAATCATGAGGAATAGATAGTTAAGGCTTATATGCCCATTACAAATAAAATTCATGATACATTAGTAATACAATTGGAAATATGAAATTATAATTAGCATAAGTGAATTGTCAAATGCATAAATGAGACGAAGTCAACATGAGGAATTATGTTTCATTGTAATTAGAACAATAATAATATCCTACACAATAAGTGGTACATGAGAGGAATTAAGGTGAATTATGAATACTTGTTCTCATTATGAGGAAAAAGAGAAATTAAAATTAACATATAAATAAGTTTATATCTCAACTACATTGCTAGGGAAAATTTAATTTTCAGTTCTGGACCTCATAATATATTCATAATAGAACTGGGAATATAAAATGTGAATTATATATATATATATATATATATATATATATATATATATATATATGGACTTTTAAATGTGAAAATGAGGTGAAATTATCACTAGGGCTTATGCCCCTTTTGTAACTAAAAATTAATACCTTACATAATTAATGGCATATGAGAAACAAAAAGAATATTTTGAGTACAATGGTATATGAGAACCATTGTTATGAATTGTGATCAACACAAATGATATAATAAATGAATGTATAAATTATGATAAATGCATAATTTATGTAAAATTGTATTCTAAAAATTTATATTTCTGTTACGAATAGAATTGAAATGTTATAAATTATAATTGGAATTTAACGTGAAATAATGAAATAATAAAACAAAACATATTAACACTTAATGGTACTTATGTACCCATGTATTGCCTAGACACGTGTGTCAGATTGGATAGATTGGCATGCCAATAGGGTATTGTTTTAGCAGTACTGCGTAAGACTTTATGCCTGTATTCATGGCTTTATGCCTGCACATTAAGGGTTTATGCTCACACTCATGGCTTTATGCTCGCACTTATAGTTTTTATGCCCGATTATATGTTATCATGGCTTTTAGCCATATTGATATGTTATCATGGGTTTTTAGCCATACTAACTACATACGTGGTTGACATTCTGTGTCCCATGGTATGACGGCCCGAGGCACCTTAGTGTCCAGTGCCAACGACCCGTTATCCAGTTTAGTCAGCCTGTCGTATGTTAGTTGGGCAGTGAAATTTATTGAAATGAGTTAAGAATAATAACAACTGAAAATATTAGCAATTAAATAAAAGAGTAAAAATATTTAAAATAAATTAGATTAGTTATTTAGCAGAAAGAATTGAAATGAATTGGAATGATATTAAAATTTAATTATTATTAAATAATCTGCGATAACCTAGAAAGTATTGAATGAAATGATAAAAAGATTTACAAAAGAGATATAAGTATATTGCTATTGTGAATTTAGGAATAAATTGCTTCTTAGGAGGAATAAATTAGAACGAAAGATAGTTGATATAATAAGTATTATATTAAATTAGATTAAATTCCAGAGTATCCAAAGTATAATCTATTCTTTCTTTATTTGTATATTACTTTCCTTTTTATATTATCGCACCACTAAGTAGCAATAATTTGCGCGATGAATTGTTTCCTTCGCGCAGGTACTGAAGATAAAGCCCAGTAGATATTAGACTGGGATTTTTGAGTTTTGATCTGCAGAGTGTCGAAGGTTGTCAACTCCTCAGCAATACATGTAGATAGGGTCCATATAAGTCATATTTTGTATTTTGTGTAAAATGCTTAGTTATAGTATTGTAATGTAGATTATGAAAATGTAATTAATAGGTATGTAATGTAATTTATGAATTGTATGTTGAAACATAGATTATGGAATTATAATTAATTTGTAGATCATGTAAATTATGAGTTTATGTAATTAGTCTGTAAACCATGTAAATTAATGAAACTTGAGAATTTCTATATATAAATTGTGCATGAATGGAAATGTATGGAAATAAATATGAAATTTGAAATATATGGATGATATTTGAAATATGAGATGATTATGAGAATAATTGATGAGATTTTTACTATAGAATCTTATTGAAAATTTAAAGCAGGTGAATAGTGAAATACGCCAACTAGTAATAAAATAGGGGAAACTCTGCTAGTTTCTTCTTAGAAAAATAATTGATATTAAAATATAATGAGAACAAATTATTAAAAGAATAAAATAAGATAAGGTAGGGTGCTCCGGCACCAAGTGTGACATGTCCTGCTCGGCTACATAGTAGATGAGTGAGGGGTGTTACATTTATTAGTATCAGAGCACGGTTTAGGCATTCCTAGGCATCGATAGATAGAATAAGATCATGTGCATAACATGCATTGCATTCATAAGAGTCGAGATAACACTAATGTAGATCTATTTTCTTTGGTTATTTTAGGTTAAGGTATGGACTCAGGATTGCAGAGGGTAGTAGAGGAAGAACTAATAAGCCATATCCCGACTGGGAGTGATGTTGAAAATCAGGAAGATCCTGCTCCACCAGTGCAAGAGGTGCCTGTACAACCCCAACAGGCCTTGTTTGGGCAGATGACTGAATTCTTTCGACAGATGACTGGGGCTATTCCACCACTGCCTTAGCAAAAATCACCTTTGGGAAAAATTAGGAAATATGGAGCTGTAGATTTCAATGGTAGAAAGGAGGACGATTCTTCAGCTGCAGAGTATTGGTTAGAAAGGACTGAAAGAGTCCTGCAGCAGGTCCATTACATGCCAGAATAGAGTTTAAAGTGTGCAGTTTCACTGCTACAAGAAGCTGAATATCGATGGTGGGATGTCATAACCAAGGTAGTTCCACGAGCTGAGTGAAGGAACGAAAGCGTGAAAACCATAAGTTTATGCCATTGAATTCAAAATTTTCACCTAGGGTCACATGCATCATGCAAAATTTATTTTTATCTATTTTGATTTCAATGATAAACAACATATTAAAACTCTTTTAATATGTTTTCGGATCTGTATTTGCTATTTAAGATTTTAAAATTAATCAGATTAATTTTAGAACCCTAGATTAAATCAAGAACAAACACATTAACCTCTTGATGCACTGCAGTGTATTTGCGCATTTGAGATGCGTCTTCAGGACACTAGATGTTGTTCCTCTAGCTTGTCCACACCATGAATACCTATGGCAGCCCTTGAATCGCTTCTAAAGCTTTTTCTATTGTTTAGAAAATCAAGTTCTGCATTTTAAGATATTAAAGATGTAAACAGGACACTAGAAATGATTTCTAGTATTTTTAATTCAAGAGATTGATGGCTAATCTCTTTGAATTGATGAGAGATGAAGAAGAAGAGATGGAGAGCCTCAAAATGGCGTGACAAAGGAGGAGTGGCTGCTGGTTGTATTTTATTTTTTTCTCATAGCAACACTTATATAGCTAGGTCAACACATTAAACCCTTGCCACATGTCACCCTCTGATTGGTTCTAGGTTTAAGTGACCCAATCACATTGTGCCAAGTGTCAAACCTATATTTAATCTTAATTTTAATCATCTTACATGATTAAAAACATTTGGCAAGCTTATGTGTAATGCCATGTATCACCATCTCATTGTGCCACGTGTCACACTGCGAAATGATCAAAATGCCCCTGTGTCTTAATTTTGAGTTCTTAACCCAAAATAATTATTTCTCTTCTTCTAATCAATTTATATCAAATATAAATTAATTAATTAATCTCTATTAATTAATTTTTCATTAATTAAATTCATATTTAAACACTTTAAAAATAAATTTAACTTATACTATACATCCAATAATCTAGATTTGATTCCAAGTCATGCTAGGGACTTTGCAATTTAATTGCAAACCAAAGCTATTTAATTAATCAATTAAACTCTTTAATTAATTAATCAAATCATATTTAATTAGGTGATAACTTGTGTATGTGTGTGACTTACTAGGCTCATCACTAATTGGCAATGAGATATGATATCAACTCTTAATACCATCAGAACTCTTTCTTACCATAAATGATTTCTCTAAATCATTTTATGCACCTCATAGACCATGGTTAACACCTAGCATAGCATGCCATGGCCACCCAATTAGTAATAAATTTTACCTTAAATGAACCTATAATCATATGTTACCATGCACTAGAATCTCTCTGTTACAAAATCCCAACTCAAGCTGGAGTCATGGTTTATGTCAAACTCCATTTGCTATAAATATTATGTTCTCTTTTAATTCCAGTTCTTGATTAAAAAGATTTTCTCATCAGAAACTCTTTTCTGAATAAATCTATCTGTCATGGCCAGGAACTTGAAACATCAAGAACAATTAAATGAACATAAGATTTTATCTCTATTTACTTAGAGGAATAGATTCCATCTTGATCAACACCTACCTCCATATATAACTAGTAGGAGCCAACACATGCCCATATACCCATACACAGTACAAGTATGAAAGCAGTATCAAACTCAAACTACCTATATACAAGATAACTGTGCTATCTCAGGTCTAAAGACTATATGCACTGATATGCTTTATGACAAAACATTGACAAGAGTAAACTCCATGTGCTTGTCATAAGTGTCACTGGTTCGGCGTACTTATCATGTATAAGTGCCTATCATGTTTGTCATATGGCATGAGACTCAACATTCCATCTTATTTATATCTCATATAAATAACTTGGGAACAAACATGAATACAATCTTTCTGGATAAGTTATGTCCTTATTATGAAGTATCCTCGATTGTGAACCTATTTATGATACTTTGTACTAAAAATACTGTCACTCATATTCTTAACAACTTAAGAATAGAATTTCTAACAAAATATCAATGGACCTTTTCTATTACACATAAATATCTTATGTAAACGGAAAAGTGGAAATGCCTTTTATTAATAAAAATATATACAAGATACATACTAAATGATATGCTCTAAGGCATACTACTAACAATCTCCCACTAGTACTAGAGCCATTCATTACAATATCTTAGACCTATCTTCTCAAGATGTCGATCTAGCTGAGTCTGTGACATAAGCTTAGTGAATGGATCAGCTGGATTTTCAGCTGATGCTATTTTCTGCATGGCTACATCGCCTCGTCCAACTATTTCTCTGATAATGTGGTAGTACCTTTCTATGTGTTTGGATTTCTAGTGAGACCTTGGTTCCTTAGCCTGTATGACTGTTCCATTGTTGTCACAGTGTAGTGGAACTGCTGACTGAATGGAAGGAACTACTGTAAGTTCTGTCACGAACTTCTTTATCCAAATAGCTTCCTTTATAGCATCTGATGCAGCAATACACTCAGCCTCTGTAGTGAAATTTGCAGTTGTGCTCTATTTGGAACTCTTCCAACTGACTGCACCTCCATTACAAATGAACACATATCCAGAGGTAGACTTTCTATCAACGATATCTGATTGGAAATCAGAATCAGTATAACCATCCAATTGCAAGTCTCCACCTCCATAGATCAAGAATAAATCCTTAGTTCTTCTCAAGTACTTAAGCATATTCTTGACAGCTATCCAGTATTCCAAACCTGGATTGGATTGATACCTGCTAGTCAAACTAACAGCATATGCGATATTCGGCCTAGTACGCAACATTGCATACATTAAACTTCCAATAGCCAAAGCATATGGAATCCTGGCCATCTTATCTCTTTCTTCAGGTGTCTTTGGAGACATCTCTTTAGAAAGATGGATACCATGTCTCACTGGTAACAATTCTCTCTTGGAATCAAGCATGTTAAACCTTTTTAACACATTTTCCAAGTATAGACTTTGGGATAAACCAATTATTCTTTTCGCTCTATCTCTATAGATGCAAATCCCAAGAATATAGGTTGCCTCCCCTAAGTCTTTCATGGAGAATGCATTTGAAAACCATAACTTTACAGTTGTCAACATACTTGTGTCATTACCCATCAACAGTATGTCATCCACATATAAGACAAGTAATAGCTCTGTTACTAACCTTCTTATATACACATGGCTCATCCTCATTTTTGATAAAACCAAAGGATTTAATGGCTTCATCAAAATGGATGTTCCAACTCCTCGAAGCTTGCTTCAACCCATAAATGGATCGCCTTAGCTTGCATACCTTGGAACCATCTTGGGATTTAAAACCCCTAGGTTATTCCATGAAAATGTTTTCATCAATGTATCCATTGAGAAAAGCTGTTTTGACATCCATCTGCCAAATCTCATAATCATAGTATGCAGCTATTGCTAATAGAATCCTAATTGATTTAAGCATGGCAATAGGCGAGAAAGTCTCCTCATAGTCGATTCCTTGCCTTTGTCGAAACCCTTT
Organism: Hevea brasiliensis; assembly: GCF_030052815.1. Classification (NCBI taxonomy): domain Eukaryota; kingdom Viridiplantae; phylum Streptophyta; class Magnoliopsida; order Malpighiales; family Euphorbiaceae; genus Hevea; species Hevea brasiliensis. The sequence goes on from NC_079493.1 coordinate 99,070,446, forward strand.
CGCTGCTAGCCTTGCCTTATAAGTCTCTACCTTTCCATCAGAACCAAATTTCTTCTTGAAAACCCATTTGTTCCCTATAGGTATAATACCTTCAGGTGGGTCAACAAGATCCTTCAAGTGGGTCAACAAGATCCCAAACTTGATTCTTAGACATGGAATCAATCTCGGATTTCATAACATTAATCCATTTTGAAGAATCTTTATCTGATATAGCTTCTTCATAGGTAAGTGGATCATCTCCATGATCTACTTCTTCATGAGTAAACAACTCTTGTTCTTCTTCATGAAGGAAACCATATCTCACTGGTGGGTGAGATACCCTGGTTGTTCTACGAGGAACAGTTGTAGATATTTCATCAACGGGTATAGGTTGACTACATGGATCTATATCCATCTGATCTGTTGGTTGATCAGAATTCTCCAATTCCAACTCTATTTGCTTTCCTTTGCCTCCTTCTTGAACAAACTGTTGTTTAAGAAATGTGGCATTGAAGGAACGGAAGCGTGAAAAACATAAGTTTATACCATTGAATTCAAAAATTTTCACCTAGGGTCACATGCGCCATGCAAGATTTATTTTTATCTATTTGATTTCAACGATAAACAATATATTAAAACTCTTTTAATATGTTTTTGGATCTGTATTTGCCATTTAAGATTTTAAAATTAATCAGATTAATTTTAGAACCCTAGATTAAATCAAGAACGATTACACTAACCTCTTGATGCAATCGCAGTGTTCGCGCTTTGAGATTCGTCTTCAGGACACCAGATGTTATCCCTCTAGCTTGTCCACACTAAGAACACCTATGGCAGCCCTTGAACAGCTTCTAAAGCTTTTTCTATTAATTAAAAATTCAAGTTCTGCCTTTTAAGAGATTAGAGATGTAAACAGGACACTAGAAACAATTTCTAGCGTTCTTAATTCAAGAGATTGATGGCTAATCTCTTTGAATTGATGAGAGATGAAGAAGAATAGATGAAAAGCCTCAAGGTGGTGTGACAAAGGAGAGGAGTGGCTGCTGGTTGCTTTTCTTTTCATAACAACACTTAAATAGCTAGGTTAACACATTAAACCCTTACCACATGTCACCCTTTGATTAGCTCTAGGTTTAAGTGACCCAATCAAATTGTGCCAAGTGTCAAACCTATATTTAATCTTGATTTTAATCATCTTACATGATTAAAAAACATTTGGCAAGTTTATGTGTAATCCTATGTGTCACCATCTCATGGTGCCACATGTCACAATGTGAAATGACCAAAATGCCCCTGTGTCTTAATTTTGAGTTCTTAACCCAAAATAATTATTTTTTTCTTCTTCTAATTAATTTATATCAAATATAAATTACTTAATTAATCTCTATTAATTGATTTCTCATTAATTAAATTCATATTTAAACACTTTAAATATAAATTTAACTTATATTATACATCTAATAATCTAGATTTGGTTTCAAGTCATGCTAGGGACTTCGCAATTTAATTGCAAACCAAACCTTTTTAATTAATCAATTAAACTCTTTAATTAATTAATTAAATCATATTTAAATAGGTGATAACTTGTGTATGTGTGTGACTTACTAGGCTCATCACTAATTGGCAATGAGACATGATATCAACTCTTACTATCATCAGAACTCTTTCTTACCATAAATGATTTCTCTAAATCATTTTATGCACCTCATAGACCATGGTTAACACCTAGCATAGCATGCCATGACCATTCAATTAGTAATAAGGTTTACCTTAAATGAACCTATAATCATATGTTACCATTCACTAGAATCTCTCTGTTACAAAATCCCAATTCAAGCTGGAGTCATGGATTATGTCAAACTCCATTTGCTATGAATATTATGTTCTCTTTTAATTCCAGTTCTTGATTAAAAAGATTTTCTCATCAGAAACTCTTTTCTGTATAAATCTATCTGTCATGGCCAGGAACTTGAAACATCAAGAACAATTAAGTGAACATAGGATTTTATCTCTATTTACTTAGAGGAACAGATTCCATCTTGATCAACACCTACCTCCATATATAACTAGTAGGAGCCAACACATGCCCATATACCCATACACAGTACAAGTATGAAAGCAGTATCAAACTCAAACTACCTATATACAAGATAACTGTGCTATCTCAGGTCTAAAGATTATAAGCACTGATATGATTTATGACAAAACATTGACAAGAGTAAACTCCATGTGCTTGTCATAAGTGTCACTGATTCGGCCTACTTATCATTTATAAGTGCCTATCATGTTTGTTATATGGCATGAGACTCACCATTCCATCTTATTTATATCTCATATAAATAACTTGGGAACAAACATGAATACAATCTTTCTGGATAAGTCATGTCCTTATTATGAAGTATCCTCGATTGTGAACCAATTTATGGTACGTTGTGCTAGAAATATTGTCACTCATATTCTTAACAACTTAAGAATAATATTTCTAACAAAATATCAATGGACCTTTTCGATTACACATAAATATATTATGTAAACGGAAAAGTGGAAATGCCTTTTATTAATAAAAATATGTATAAGATACATAATAAATGATATGCTCTAGGGCATACTACTAACAGGCATCTCTACTTATCACAACCTTTTGTGAAGTAAGCAAATAAAAATAATATCCAAAACTATTTTTTGGATATCCAACAAATCGACCCTTTTCTGATCTGGTCTCCAATTTATCAGTGTTCAGCTTTTTGATATAAGCTGGACAACCCCAAATCTTAACATGCTTAAGACTTGGTTTTCTCCCATGCCACATCTCATAAGGTGTGGAAGAAACTGATTTTGATGGAATCCTATTCAGAATATACAAAGCTGATTCTAATGCAAATCCCCAAAAGGAGATTGGCATATCAGTATAGCTCATCATACTACGTACCATATCCAATAAGGTATGATTTCTCCTTTCAGATACACCATTCAGCTGTGGCGTTCCTGGAGGAGTCAGCTGGGAAACAATGCCGTGCTCTCTCAAGCATTCATCAAATTCAATACTCAAATATTCACCTCCACGATCTGATCGAAGAGCTTTAACACTCTTTCCTGTTTGATTTTCTACTTCAGATTTAGATTCTTTGAACTTTTCAAAGGATTCATGTTCGTATTTCATCAAATACAAATACCCAAACCTTGATTTATCATCAGTAAAGGTAATAAAATAATGAAAGCCCCCTCTAGCCATTTCTTTAAATATACCACATACATCACTATGTATTAGCCTTAAAATATTTTCAGCTCTCAGCCCTTGTCCAACAAAGGGTGATCTAGTCATTTTGCCCTGAAGGCAAGATTCACAAGTTGGAGTAGGCTCAGAGCCCAATGAGGATAGAATCCCCATTTTCTCCAATTTTGTAATCCTATCTTCTGCAACATGACATAACCTTAAGTGCCAAATATATTTTGAACTTGAGTTGATTTTCACTATGGCATTGCATTCATTTAGATCACTTGCATTCATTTTGTGTTTGTCATTATTATCCAAATAATAAAGACCATCATTCATATAACCTGAATCAACATATTTATTTCCAAAATAAATATTGCAAACATCATCTGTGAACTAAAATTCATAGCCATTTCTAGTCAAACTAGATATAGAAATGATGTTCTTAAAAGCATCAGGTACATATAAAATATTATCCAAACACAAAATATGTCCAAACATGTAAAAAGATTTAAATCCTTTGGCTAAAGCTTCAACAGTTGAGCCATTGCCAATCTGGACTCTAACATCTTGAGAACGCAGGCTGCTACTATTTGCTAGTTCCTGCATATCATTAGAAATGTGAGAACTGGCACCAGTATCTAAAACCCAAGCTGTAGATGAACTATGAGTATCATCAGAATCTAAATAACAAGATATGGATATACCTTCCGAAGATGTATCCTTTTTATCCTTCAACAAAGCAAGATACTCTGGGCAGTTCCTTTTCCAGTGCCCATCCTTCTGGCAGTGGAAACACTTTCCTTTGCCTCCATCAGCTTTAGTCTTCCCTTTCTGTTTAGCTATTTTCTTAGAAGGACCAGGAATCTGAGGTTTCTTTTTCTTATTGCCCTTCTTCTTGTTGGACTTTCTAGTAGAAGAAGATACAATCAACGCTACCTTTTTTCCTTTATTGCCCGACATATTCTTTTGGGCAATAACCGGCATGTTGAGTAAATCAACTAAGGTGCATTCTTGTTTAGTCATATGGAAATTTGTCACAGAATTTCCAAAAGACTCAGAAAGGGACTGAAGGATCAAATCCGTCTGTAGTTGAAAATCCATGTTGAAGTCAAGATGTTACAACTGCTCAATCAGCCGAATCATCTTGTGGACATGATCCCCAACATTCTGTCCCTTAGACATCTTCATGCGGAACAGCTACCTAGATATCTCATACCTAGCATTCCTACTGTGCTCACCATACAACTCTTGTAGGTGAAGGAGGATCTCACTCGTACTCTACATGTTCTCATGTTGCTTCTGTAACTCATTATTCATGGAAGCAAGCATGTAACACTTAGCTCTCATATCATGCTCCTTCCACTTGTCCAAAGTTTCATGTTCCTCTTAAGTAGCCTCTGGAGGTAAGGGACCAGGAACATTTGAATCTAGAACATATCCTATATGTTCAAGGTTCAGGAGAAGTTTCAAATTTCTTAGCCAATCAGAGAGATTAGGTCCTGTCAACCTATTGCGATCAAGTATGCTTGCAAGGATATTGAATGGTGGTGGTTGTTCTGTGCTCATTTTTATCAGAAAATTAACTGCAGAAAATAACCAAATTAATTAGTAAATGTATCATGCAATTAACCAAAATGATTATAGTCTTTTAATCAAATTGGTCCTCCCACTAACTTAGCGAATCCTACACTTCCAAAGTAGAAAACGGAAATCCTAGTTGGATGGATTTCTAGTGGGTGATTAAATTCTTATAATTCTATTGATCATCCTCAGGTACATCCATTATTGGAATTACAATAAACTATAAGTGAGCAACTCCTTGCCCATCACATCTCATGTGAGGTTTAATCCTTTACCTAGCCCCTAATGCTCAAAATCTCAAGTACATCCATTATTGACTTATCTTGCATTAGTTAAGTTGATCCCATTGAGCCAGTAATTATGCAAATAATTTTAATGTCCTCAGGTACATCCAATATTGGCCACCAAACCATTTACATATTTACAACATCTTATGCTTAACAATTATTCTTAAGAAAATCTCTTAAATTAATTGCATCTCATGCAAGTATTTAAAATTTCTTAAAATAATTGCCTCAATGGAGGGCCCATGTTATAATTACTTTAATTATAGCATTTCCAACTTAATCATTTGTTTGGAAGATTTTATAGTCATCTTAATTACTATTAAGGTCTCACTTTGCACATTATCCATTTAGCATGCATATATCATATAATTGCATACATTCCCTTACATCTCATGCAATCATGGATAAGCAGTAAATATGGTATGATCATGGACTTTCTAAGGGATTCAATTCAGATATGATTTATGACAAAACATTGACAAGAGTAAACTCCATGTGCTTGTCATAAGTGTCACTGGTTCGGCCTACTTATCATGTATAAGTGCCTATCATGTTTGTCATATGGCATGAGACTCACCATTCCATCTTATTTATATCTCATATAAATAACTTGGGAACAAACATGAATACAATCTTTCTGGATAAGTCATGTCCTTATTATAAAGTATCCTCGATTGTAAACCTATTTATGATACTTTGTACTAGAAATACTGTCACTCATATTCTTAACAACTTAAGAATAGAATTTCTAACAAAATATCAATGAACCTTTTCTATTACACATAAATATCTTATGTAAACGGAAAAGTGGAAATGCCTTTTATTAATAAAAATATGTACAAGATACATACTAAATGATATGCTCTAGGGCATACTACTAACACTGAGGTGACTTGGGAATTCTTTCTGATAGAGTTCAGAAAGAAATATATTAGTTGTGTTCATGAAGAGGAACAGAAGAGGAGTGGTGATCAGCAAAAGAGGAAATTTGGACAGTCTAGTAATAAGAGGCCGAGAGAATAGTTAAGTCAAACATCTGATCAAAGTAGGAAACCTAAGCCCAGGCCTATACCCAAAAAAGATCAACCAGAGATACCAGTAGTGAGAGCACTAGGACTAGTAAGAAAATGTAGCCATTGTAACAATTGGCATTAATGTGAATGCAGGAGATTGACTGAAGCTTGTTATAGATGTGGGGCCATCGACCATTGTTTGAAAGATTATTCTAAGAGGAATTTACCATGGACCCAGATAGAGGTCGTGGAAGGACCAGGTGCAACAGTAACACCACTTGCAAATGTCACCCAAGCCGAAGAGGAGCAGGGTGCTCCAGATGTGAATTTGAGGTAAAGTATCCTTCCTTTATGATATGCCTAAGTGTATAATGATAGATTTAAAAAGACTAAATAATACCATATATATAAAAGGAGTAGACAGAGAGAGCAATATAAAGGTAAAGGAATTATCTCAGATACCTACATCTGGTAATTTTGAGGACGAAATTTTTGTTAGAGGAGAAGAATTGTAACACCCTTACTTTAGATAGTTCGTACGTTCTACTATTCTAGTGACCAATGTCTGTCTGGATAGTTAGAATGTCTGGAACTATATGTAAACTAGAGTGAGGAGTCATAAATATTTCAAATAATGGTAAGAAAAATTTAGAAAAAATTTTAGCAATAAAATATAATGAAGTTAAATGAGTCGGTGCCCCGACGATGGGTGACCCTAACGGAAAGTTACTGTCTTTATAGCTAGTAGCCCTAAACTTGAGGGGAATCCCATTAAATAATTTTTGAAATGCCAGAGAAGAGTTACAGTGCCCTAGGTAGCATTAGAATGCCAAGAAAAGGTTAGAAGAATTTTTAAGATCAATACAGACAGTTTTGGCTCCTTAAGCCAAACGGAGGGTATTTTGGTCATTTTGCCTTCAGAGACGATTTTTTACCAACCTGTCCATTCAAGTAAGTGAGATATATGACATAAAATCTGAATAAATATTGATGAAAATTTAGTTAAAAATGAGTAAAAGAAAGAAGAAATAAAGATAAACCGAAAACCCGGTAAGAGTAAAAGTTGGTCAATAACATTTAAATGTTCCACGTTGACCAAAAATGGGATTTATTAAATTAATAAAGCAAGATTAGTTTAATTAATTGAGATTATAAAAATTAAATATAATTATATAAATAGTCAAACCAAAATGATTAGGAAAATCAAAGTAATTACAAAAATGCCATCTACCCATATTTACAACTTTGCCATTAGTTAATTAAATAATATAAATATCATAAAAAGGATTTAAGAATCAGAAAACTCATTTTATTTCCAGCAGCTAGCCGTCCCACAATTCTTTCTCTCCCTCACCCATTTTCTTTCCTCCATTGTCACACAATTCAAGCTCTAAAACCCTAATCTCCCACCACCAAACTTATAGGAAATTGAGAGAAAAATTGACATTGGGCATCAATTTGAAGAATCCAGCTAAGAAAAGAAGAGAATTTGAAGGATTTGGGAAGCAAGAATTTCAACCAAGGTGGACCAAGAAGGAGCTTCAAGTTTTTTATTGATTAGAAGGTTGATTTGAGTTGATTGAATCTAGGAAATCAAGGTTAGTGCTATTAAATCCATTGGATTTTAAAGTTTTAGCAAATTGAGTTAGGGTTTTTTGAATTTGGAGATTTGTTAAGTTGTTGCTAAATTGATGTTGTGAGATCAATTATGGTTTACTTGAAGTGCCATGAATGTGAATTGAAGTTTGGAAGTTGGGTGGAATGGAAAATTGGGAGTGTTGTTTCATTGTAGGAATTCTAGACCTATTAGTCCAGTGTGTTTAAATGATAATAAGTAGAGCTATGTTGCTCCAATTGGTGTGAGGCTAATTAGAGATGAAACTTAGGACATAATTCAACATTTTTTATGAGGAAACCTTGCCCAGAAAACAGACTTAGGATGACCTAAAAAATTGGCCAAATCCCGGTAACCAATTCTGGATGGGTAAAAGTAACCAAATAAACAGTGTTTGTTCATTTGGTCATAACTCACTGTAGAAATTTCCAACGGACCTGAAATTTATATCAATGGAAATCTTAGACAATTTATAACAACTCTTATGAAGAACACAAACTTAAATTTTGAACCTAACCAATTGAAATTTCTAGCCTAATTTAGGACATTAAATCTGGCAGAACCAAATTCTGCCCAGAATTTCTAGACAAGACCAATCCGGCCAGTTATGCTATATAGGCCATAACGTGAGCTAAAAAACTTCAAATGGAGTGATTCAAAAAGAGAATTAAAGAAGACACATAAAGGAACAACTTTCATGAAGAAAGTTTTGTCAAAATTCTACTGTAGCAAGGTCCAATAGAACAGTAAACTTGGACTTCAAATTCTGAAAATTTGAAATAAAACCTAGGAGGCTAGGAATTGAGTTTGGCAATCAATGCCAACAAAAAGAAAATGCAAAATGTGGTATCTTGGTGAATATAGGCTCAACAAATTTATTATAAATCAAAAAGTCAACCTTTGAATGGAAATGGTCAAATGAATAGTAACCACTAAATTATGTGAAGTAGAAATCAAACTATAAGAACCATTGTAGTTATTAATATAGGATGCGGTAGGTAAATTGTGAATGGTGAATTTGAGTGACACTAGGATTTAAGGAAAATTTAGTTAAATTTGAAATCCATGAAATATTCATGGATTACTTGAAATATGAATGATAATTCACCTAAATCATGAGGAATATATAGTTAGGGCTTATATGCCCATTATAAATAGAATTCATGATATATTTGTAATACAATTGGAAATATGAAATTGTAATTAGCATAAGTGAATTGTCAAATGTATAAATGAGATGAAGTCAACATGAGGAATTATGTTTCATTGTAATTAGAATAATAATAATATCCTACCCAATAAGCGGTACACGAAAGGAATTAAGGTAAATTATGAATACTTGTTCTCATCATGAGGAAAAAGAGAAATTAAAATTAATACATAAATAAGTTTGTATCTCAAATACATTGCTAGGGAAAATTTAATTTTCAGTTATGGACCTCATAATATATTCATAATACAACTGGGAATATAAAATGTGAATTATATATATATATGGACTTTTAAATGTGAAAATGAGGCAAAATTTTCACTACGGTTTATGCCTCTTTTGTAACTAAAAATTAATATCTTACATAATTAATGGCATATGAGAAACAAAAGAATGTTTTGAGTACAATGGTACATGAGAACCATTGTTGTGAATTGTGATCAATACAAATGATATAATAAATGAATGTATAAATTACAACAAATGCATAATTTATGTAAAATTGTATTCTAAAAATTTATATTTCTATTACGAATAGAATTGAAATGTTATAAATTATAATTAGAATTTATCATGAAATAATGAAATAATAAAACAAAACATATTAACACTTAATGGTACTTATGTGCCCATGTATTGCCTAGACACGTGTGTCAGATTGGATAGATTGGCATGCCAATAGGGTATTGTTTTAGTAGTACTACGTAAGACTTTATGCCCGCACTCATGACTTTATGCCCGCACTCATAGCTTTTATGCTCGATTATATGTTATCATGGCTTTTAGCCATATTATTATGTTATCATGGGTTTTTAGCCATACTGACTGCATACGTGGTTGACGTCCCTTGTCCCATGGTATGACAGCCCGAGGCACCGCGGTGTCCAGCGCCAACGACCTGCTATCCAATTTAGTCAGCCTGTCATAGGTTACTTGGGCAGTGAAATTTATTGAAATGAGTTAAGAATAATAGCAACTGAAAATATTTGTAATTAAATAAAAGAGTAAAAATATTTAAAATAAATTAGATTAGTTATTTAGCAGAAAGAATTGAAATGAATTTGAACGATATTAAAATTTAATTATTATGAAATAATCTACGATAACATAGAAAGTATTGAATGAAATGATAAAAAGATTTACAAAAGAGATATAAGTATATTGCTATTGTGAATTTAGGGATAAATTGCTTCTTAAGAGGAATAAATTAGAATGAAAGATAGTTGATATTAGAAGTATTACGTTAAATTAGATTAATTTCTAGAGTATCCAAAGTATAATCTATTCTTTCTTTATTTGTATATTATTTTCTTTGTTATATTATCGCACCACTAAGCAGCAATGCTTAGCACGATGGATTATTTCCTTCACACAGGTACTGAAGATAAAGTTCAGTAGATACTAGATTGGGATTTTGGAGTTCTGATCTGTAGAGTGTCGAAGGTTGTCCCTCCTCAGCAATGCATGTAGATAGGGCCCATATAAGTCATATTTTGTATTTTGTATAAAATACTTAGTTATAGTATTGTAATGTAGATTCTGAAAATGTAATTAATAGGTATGTAATGTAATTTATGAATTGTATGTTGAAACATAGATTATAAAATTGTAATTAATTTGTAGATCATGTAAATTATGAGTTTATGTAATCAGTCCGTAAACCATGTAAATTAGTGAAACTTGAGAATTCCTATATATAAATTGTGTATGAATGGAAATGCATGGAAATGAATATGAAATTTGAAATATATGGATGATATTTGAAATATGAGATGATCATGAGAATAATTGATGAGATTTTTATTGTAGAATGTTATTAAAAATTTCAAGCAAGTGCATAGTGAAACACGCCAACTGGTAATAAAATAGGGGAAACTCCGCTGGTTTCTCTTTAGAAAAATAATTGATATTAAAATATAACGAGAACAAATTATTAAAAGAATAAAGTAAGATAAGATAGGGTGCTCCGGCACCTAGTGTGACATGTCTTCCTCGGCTACACAGTAGACGGGTGAGGGGTGTTACAATCTCACTTGCACTTTGCATATTTTAATGCTACTTTTGTAACTCATTAGTCATAGAAGCAAGTATGTAATATTTGGCTCTCATATCATGCTCCTTCCACTTGTCAAAAGTGTCTAATTCCTCTTGAGTGGCCTCTGGATGTAAGGGACTAGGAACTTTTGAGTCTAAAATATATTCAATATGTTCTAGGTTCAAGACAAGTTTTAAATTTCTTAGTCAATCAGAAAGATTGGGTTTCGTCAACCTATTGTGATCAAGAATGCTCGCAAGGATATTGGATGGTGGTGGTTGTTGTGTGCTCATTATTATCAGAAAATTAACTGTAGAAATAACTAGATTAATTAGTAATGTATCAAGTAATTAACTAAAATGATTAGTCTTTTAATCAAATTGGTCATCTTACTAACTTAGTGAATCCTACACTTCCAAAGTAGGAAACGAAAATCCTAGTTGGATGGATTTCTAGTGGGTGATTGAATTCTTATAGTCTTATTGATCATCCTCATACATATCCATTATTGGAATTACAATAAACTATAAGTAAGCAACTCCTTGCCCATCACATCTCGTGTGAGGTTCAATCATTTATTTAGCCCCTAATGCTCAAAATCTTTGACACATCCATTATTTATTTATCTTGCATTAGTTAAGTTGATCCCATTGAGCCAGTAAACATGAAAATAATTTTAATGTCCTCAGGCACATCCATTATTGGCCACCAACTATTTACATATTTACAACATCTCATGTTTAACAATTATTCTTAAGAAAATCTCTTAAATAAATGCATCACATGCAAGTATTTAAAATTTCTTAAAATAATTACCTCAATGGAGGGTCATGATATAATTACTTTAATTATACCATTTCTAACTTAATCAGTTATTTGGAAGATTTAGTGGTCGACTTAATTACTATTATGGTCTTACTTTGTATATTATCAAATTGGTATGCATATATCATATATTTGCAAACATTCACATACATCTCATGCATACATGGATAAACAAATAATGTGGTATGATCTTGGACTTTCTAAGGGATTCAATTCTGAGCCACTAAGAATTGAATCAGGGCATTTCTAGGTGTATTTCATTCATTCATTTTACAAAAGTTGCTGAAGGAGTACATAATCAACACTTGATCTTGATTTCCTCTCACTGGTCCCACCAATGCTCTTGAGCTCCTTAATCTTCTTACAATCCAATTACATTGTAATCCTTGGCATACCAAGGCTAATTTACAAGAATATGGACTTTAAAGTCCTCAAATAAATGAAATTATAACGCAAATTATTATAACATTTATAATACATGCCTCTAAAATAAATTAATTATTTTACATCCCAAAGAAGAATAAAAGAAATAAATCCAATCACATTGGTCTTTTATTGTTCATGATCATCCATTATGTATATTAAAATTTAATAATTAAATAAAATATACGTACTAAAAATTAAATTAAATATCACATATTCAATCAAAATTCAGATTTGATTCTCATTCAAATAAATTTAAATTTAGAAACCTTTTCCAAATTTAATACCTTGAAAATAATTTTCAAAAATTAATTGTGTAATTAAAATTCCTAAGTAAAAAATTTAATTAGGTATGGGCCTAATTGTGGGCCTTAAGATATACAACAATTGCATGATTGGTTCATAAACCAAGCACATAATTAAAACACTCCCTAGGGGTGTTCTTCACATTCATGCCGCCACCATGGTGAGGTCCAAACAGCTTTAGATCAATCCAAATTTGATACAATCACACAATTAAATCTCATAAACAATCTTAATGGCAAATATAGTGACTCTGATACCAATTGAAGGAGTGGAAGCGTGATTATTGGGCATTTAAACCTTGAATTTCAAAAATTATTTCTAAGGTTACATGCACCATACCAAGTTTCTTACGAACCTAATCAATTTCCAATGCCCAATTGCATATCAAAACATATTTTAGCATGCATTAAAATTTCATTTGCCATTAACATTTAATTTAATCAAACCCTAACTAAAAGAGGGATTTTTAGGTACTAATCTCTTTGATGCACTATGGATGTAATTAGCACCTTTAGGAAGCACCTAGGACTTCAAGTGTTGTCCCTCCAGCTTGTCCACATTAAGATCACCAATGGGCAACCCCCAATTTGCTTCTCAAGCCTTTGCCAACTAATTATAAATTGGGTTTTTACCTTTAGAGAGGTAATATGTGTGTAAAGGATACTAGAAACAATTTCTAGCAATTTTAATTCAAAGGGAATGGAGTGATTCTCTTTGAATCAAGTGAGAAAAGAAGAGAGGAGAGGATGAACACTCATTGCTGTCACACATGAGAAAGAAAGAAGAGGTGGCTAATTTTTCTTATAACTTCTCTTTATATAATTAGGTCAAGCAATCACTTAAACCCTTTGCCATATGTCACCACCACATTGCATCTTATTTTTAATTGACCTAATCACATTAAGCCAAGTGTAAAAGCTAGACTTAATCTTGACTTTGATCACTTTGCATGATAGGAAGACAAATGGCAAACTTATATGATGCCATGTGTCACTATTTCATGGTGCTACATGTTATAATGTGAAATGACCAAATTACTCTTATGTTGTAATTTTGAGTTCTCAACCCAACATTATTATTTCTCCTCTTCTAATCAATTTATATTAAATATAAATTAATTAATCTCCACTAATTAATTTTGCACAATTAAATTCATATTTAAACACTTTAAATATAAATTTAACTTATACTATACATCCAATAACCTAGATTTAGTTTTAAGCCATGCTAGGGACTTTGTAATCTCATAGACCATGGTTGACACCTAGCATAGCATGCCATAGCCATCCAATCAGTAACAAGGAACACCTTTAATGAACCTATAATCATATGTTAACATGCACTAAAATCTCTCTGTTACAAAATCCCAATTCGAGCTGGAGTCATGGTTTATGTCAAACCCCATTTGCTATGAATATTATGTTCTCTTTTAATTCCAAATCTTGATTAATTAGATTTTCCTATCAGAAACTCTTTTCTGACTAAATCTGTATGTCCTGGCCAGGAACTTGAAACATCAAGAACAATTAAATGAACATAGGACTTTATCCTTATTTACTTAGGGTAACAGATTCCATCTTAATCATCACCTACCTCCATATATAACTAGTAGGAGCAAACACATGCCCATATACCCACACACAGTACAAGTATGAAAGCAGTATCAAACTCAAACCACCTATATACAAGATAACTGTGTTATCTCAGGTCTAAAGATTATATGCACTGATATAATATATGACAATGCATTGACAAGAGTAAACTCCATGTGCTTGTCATATGCGTCACTGGTTCAGCTTATTTATCATGCATAAGTGCCTATCATGTTTGTTATATGGCATGAGACTCACCATTCCATCTTATTTATATCTCATATAAATAACTTGAGAATAAACATGATTACAATCTTTCTGGATAAGTCATGTCCTTATTGTGAAGTATTCTCGATTGTGAACCAATTTATGATACTTTGTGCTAAAAATACTGTCACTCATATTCTTAACAACTTAAGAATAGAATTTATAACAAAATATCAATGGACCTTTTCTATTACACATAAATACATTATGTAAATGGAAAAGTGAAATTGCTTTTTATTAATAAAATATGTACAAGATACATACTAAATGATATCCTCTAGGGCATACTACTAACATTGTGTTTATGGTAAAAGAAAGGTAGTGGACCTTTGCAAGGAGTTAGTTGCCACTCATATCCCTTCTTATGAAATTGTCCTGGTTATTACCCAGGAGGAGACTCCTTTCCTCCACCTTTGTCGCATTAATATCTTAGTATCGTGGTAGTTTCATGAGAAGACGATGCTAGACTAGACTAGAAGGTCCCATAACTTGGCGACTCTATTGATGATTGAGGATAGTTAGTCCAAGTTGATTCCTTTAGTCTATTATTGTATTTTTTTTTTAAGTTCCATTGTATTACATGGCCCTTACAGACAGGATAAAAGCGTTATCAATCATAATGTGATATAGCTCTGTGGGGATAAGATTGAAGAGGCCTCTGCTCCATTTGAGCTTAGACAAGTTAACTTGTCTCTATAACCCATGGCACATACTTTAAAGTATAAAAGAGAATGAACTTGATTATTAGCACCTTTAACTTTATTGAGGCCAATGATAGATATAATGGTTAAGCTCTCGCTTGTAGGGAAACATTTTTTTACCCAAGATAAAGGTATAAGGATGGATTCAGTCATTGTAGTCCTAGAAACATGTGGCCTTAGGACCCTTATTGCATGTGAAGTGCTTGGTTTGTAAGCTTATTTGTTAGATTTGTAAGTTTTAAAAGAAGATAAGATTGATTTAGGCAAAGGGAAGCCCACTTACATATTGGACTTTCATGTTTATAGGCCTTTTGTTTGTGATGGTAGATTCCATCTTAAGCTTATCCCCTATTGATATGCCTAAGGTATCACTAACTAGGACCAAAAATTTTGGACTTAACCATTTATTTCACACGTGAGTGTTTTGGAGGTATAAAGAAGTGAAGCTACATTAGAATTTTTTTTAATTTATTTTTCAATTTCTTTCTGGTTTTTTTTTTTTTTTTTTTTTTGCGGTTCCAAATTGAAGGTCCAAAATGTGTTCATGTTTAATGTCCATTCATTTGTTTTTCTTTTTTAAGTTTTTACATGCAATTTTTAATAGTCAAAGTCCATCTTCCCAAATCTTTAGAGTTTATTATTTTTTTGAGGATCATTTCAGTTTTATGTTAAAGATCACAAGTTTGAAATCAGAAAGCACATATATTATGCATATGCATTCTCATGCATCTACATCATATTACATTAACCTTTAGTTATTTGGTTATATTAAGGTTGGGTGCCATGTCAACAAGAAGGGAAAGTCAAATGATTAAAGAGAAAGAAATATCTATAAGAGTTAGATGCAAGAAAAACATGGATAAAGACATCAAGAGTGCTCTCATGATAACAGAAGTAGGGATAGATGCACAGCTTAAATTCCTAAACATGAGACTTGAAGGAATTCAAGAGATAAGACTAGAACCATTTGAAAAAAAGATTCAAGGAGTTCAAGTGAAAGAAAAACCATTTGACAACTTTAGTTTTGAAGTTTTCTACACTAAATCCTTATGTGTTGACATTCCCCTAGAGGATATTTAATCAAGTGGATAGGAACTCTAGAAAAGTTTAGATCAAAGCTTTATTGAGCTTATTTTGAAATAAGATTTGAATATTTTTATTGTAACACCCAGCAAGTTCCTATTGTCGAACTTCCTTTTATGCAAAGGAATATCAGCTAAAACCTAGGGTTTTAGGGATGAGAGATGCGTGTAAAAAGAGTGTTGTAGTGTTGCTTGTGGTATTAAAAAGGTTTGAATAGGGGAGATAAAAGTTTAAGGAATAAAATCCTTAACTTGGATAGAATGGATTTCGGCAGCTAAAAGTTCTTTTTTCGAGATAGGTATAAATAGTCCTCGACATATAAAAATTTAGAAAAATTCTTTAAATCCTCTCTCTACTAGGTACGGTAACAAATAAATCTTAGTTTTCTCTCCCTCATTCTTTAGTATTCTTAAAGTTTTGAGAATGGGAGTTTTAATTGAGTGTTTATGTTTGCATGGTGTTCTAAATGAGGTGTAAGATCTTAAAGTTTCAAAGCCTCTAAAAGCTTGGTTGGGAGAAGAAGCGTTCTTGTCTTTGTTTAAATCTTACTATAAGGTAAGAATACAATCTTCCTTCTTCTCCATTTGACTATTTGATATTACGTGCAAAGGTTTTTTTTTTTTTTTTAAGTATGTCTTAATTGAAGGTTTGAAAAGGAGGTTTTTTGTTTTAGTAATGCAAGTAATGTTTACTTAAGTGTTCTTCCATTCGTGACCTTTCTAAAGTCCTTGGTATTATAAGGCATGGTATTAGGATTTAGATAATGAAAGGCAAGGGATTTAATGTTTGAGATCTTTCTAATTCCTTTAGATTTGTTAGTTTTCGTCAATACATGTCACTCTTATGGGTTTAATTTGAGTTATGAACATCATGGATATGTTTTTAGGGTTGGATCAAGTTTGAAGCCTTGGAGATTAATTAATGTTATTTTTGGTTTTTCCAGAATTCAGATTGGGAAGTCTAGAAATTTCCAGGTTTGGCTATCAAAAACCATTGTTTTAGCAGTTGGAGCAGGTACTACTTCTTGAGAGTTTTTGAAGTTCAAGACTTCGGTAGCCAAAGTTCTCTACTTTGATAGCCGATGTAGCTACTGCCTGAAAAGGGCATTAAAGGTTTAAGACTTTGGCAGTCGAAGTTCCTTACTTCGGCTTACTTAATTTCCCTTTCTGTTTTAAGGCTCCAAAACTTGTTTTTAGACACCAAATGGACCAAGAATATGTTGTATGATATATATATAGAGTTATAGAGATCTGGATAACTCATTAGGGTCCATCTTTTATAGGTTTAAAAGTGAAGAACTTAGAAGGCTATAGTTAAAGAATAGCTATCATTCATGATTAGGGTGTTTGATAGGCTGTAAAAGGTGAGTACTACTAGCCTTAAAGAATGTAAATCTTTTAATTAATTATAATGAGACTTATGACCATTCACATGCATCATTTCATGATATTATTAGATTGTATGTATCTATAACATAAATATGTTTTAGTATTGCATAATTATTATTGATGCATGATAGATATTGGATGACTCACTAATTATCCCTATGATATGGACATGTTATATGTTATGATCATGCATAATGTTATGTGGTAAAACCAGGTGAGGCCTAATAAGTCCTTGGCTCATTATTTATGATAGAGGATGAACCGAGGAGCTTCTTTATGAGCCAGGCATATTGGTTATGTTATGTATTTAAAAGGAAGTCCTGAGAAACATCTTTATGAGCCGGGCAAATTAGTTTTGGGAAATTACTGGTAACAAGTCTATCTTATATGAATTGTTTATGATGTGTAAACTCATGTGAATGATGCATTGCATATGTATGATTTAAATAATACGATAAACAAATTTGGTTGGTTTACTCACTGAGCTTCCCCAAGCTTACCACTTTCCCTTAACCCCAAGTGAAGTTTTATAGGATTAGAGACTTCTACAAGAAAAGTTAGTAAGAGGCAAAGGTCTGGCAAGTTACCTTGTATGTTTGACTTTATAATTGACATATAATTTATGAAATGTTAGATATTATGCTTCGTTTTAAAAGACTATAGTATGTAATGAGCAATTTAAGAATAGTATATATGTATGCCTGAATCCATAAGCACTTTATTGTAACTATGTATGAATAAAAGTATTGCTTACACTTTCACATTCAGTGAGTAATGTAAAAAGGTTCAAAATTTTGAACCATTTTAAAAGAACATGTTTTATGTTATGGTGGTAATGCTAAAGTGTAATTGCTTTTGAGTTGCTTGGATTTCAATTCTATGGAATGAGTATATGTTTTAATAGGTTTTCAAGCTTGCTATGGGTTTTGGTAGCCTTAAGCTATCCCATTCCCTAGTGCTAGTAACTGCCCCCAGTTGGATTATTACATTTATCAATAAAGATTTGAGCTTCTATTTTATCTTTGTCTCTACTATTCTTTTAGTTTCTATTTATAAGGTTGAATAACCATGTAAAGTTCTTCAACTGATGTGCAATCAAATGAGTAAAGATCCATAACATAAGCATGACATGTTCAAAGCATACTAACATTTAGTTTTGCAGTCATTTGGGCTTCCTAAGAATAATCCTATATGTACAAGCTAAAGAGTGATGGCAAGTGATGCTAGGGGCTTATTACACCTCACCTGGTTCTATCATCATAGATCATGCATGATCACATCATAAACATAACATATATAACATGTTAGAGACTAGAGGGTCATCAAAAGTCCATCAAGTACCAACAACAAGAATGCAAATACATACACCCTAATAAATAATGAAATGATGTATGTGGATGATCATATGTTCAATTTACATAAATTTAGAATTACTCACCTCTTGTAGCCTATTAACCACCTAACTTAAATGGAAGCTATCCTCGGATCCTTATCTTTCTAAGTCCCTCAAGCCTAATCCTATAACAATGGATCTTAAAGAGTTATACAAGGCTTTAACACTCTCTGCACATATTAAACATTTTATTCTAGGCTCTTAGGAACCATAAAATCATATTTTAGAACTTTAGAAGGAAAGGGAGAATAGGTCTAGCAGAACCCACTTTGGCTACCAAAGTCTTAAGCTTCGGCTAGCCCTTTAGTCCTATAGCTAATTTGGCTGCTAAAGTCTTGAACTTTAACTGTCAGACCCTTGGAGCTTAAAAATCCCTTCTTTGATAAGTAGCCATTATGACTGCTGAAGTCTGGAACTTTGACTACCGAACTTGCAAATTTTCTAGATTTTATTGAGAAACTACATGCTTTGGCTGTTGAAAAAATAATTTTTGGTAGCTGAACCTGGGAAGTTCTAGATTTCCCAAGTCGAAAGACTATAGAAAACATCTCCCAACAATACCCAAACTCACCATAAAGCTCCAAAACACAATCCAAACATATAATCACATATATTCAAGGCCTATAACAACTTGAATTCATGCTCAAAACTCACATGCAACAATTAAGAGTTAGAATTCAAGGTTCAAATAAACTTCAAATATCACGTTTAGAAGAAATCCTTAGGTTCAACTAGGGAAACTGGCCATTAAAGGTTTATAAACACTTAAACTTGAAAAAAATAAAGAATAATACCTCATTTAGCAATAAAATACCAAAACCCAACATGAAAAGCATACTTCTAAGCAACATGCAAACCTCATTTTTAACACTATCAAAATTAACTTCCCAAACTCACATGCAAAGAAACCCCAAACAACCTAACATAAAAGAACAAACTTAGATCCTTCTAAAAGATTAAGAGAAAAGAGAATTTATCTCTTTCCCTTGATTTAGAGAACAAGGTGAATTAGCAATCATAGCTTCAATCCACTTTCACCAAGCTTCCCCCAAAAAGAATCAAGCTTCAAAACATAAAATGGCCAAGAAAATCTCCTCAGCGAGCCTTTTGTAGGTCTCAATAGCTCAATAAGAGAGAAGGGAGAGTTCAAATTTATTTTTGATAGAAAAATAAACTGTTAGCCTTCTTTTATACCCTCACTATTGAGAGACTTTCGATTGTCGAAAGTTTTGATTCTGGCTATCGGAGTCTATTTTATCCAAAAAAAGAATGCGAAAAGTAAAAAGCAACTTCGGCTACCGAAAGTCCATACTTCGGATGTCAAAGTTCCTTTTGCCCGAAGTATCATTTAAAAATTTTTATGAAATAAAACCTTTAAACCATTTTCATTCGTAAATACATTTTTAACACACACACACACACATATGCACTTTCTACCACCATTCCATTATCTGTGGAATCTTCAATTCGCTAGAATATTCCATCAACAATAGAAATTTTAACGTTGGAAAATAGCAGGTGTTACAAAGATACCTGACCTAGAATCTATTTTGTTCTAAAGGTTATGTCCTTTCCTTTTATTTTGTTTTAGAATAAAATTATCATGTTTGGACAATGCTAGTTTGGCTTGTTTACTAAGTTTTTCAATTTCAATGAACTGTGTTTAGCATTTAAGAATTTGTCGAGTATTAATGTGAATGAGACTATGATAATTAATAAGGGAACTCTTGAAAATCATAAAGAGACAATGTTAGTTGTTGGTTTTACCCTTAAAAAAAAAAAGGTTAATCATAATTTGTCATAGCAAAGTACTTTAACATGGAAAATGAGAATTTCAATTTAAATTATTAGAGAGAGAGAGAGAGAGAGAGAGAGAGAGAGAGAGAGAGAGAGAGAAACATAAAGGCCTAAGAGGGGGTCCCATTCAAACTTTTTTGAAGGGGGACAACAAATTGAAGAATATCATTGACATAAAGGGGGTACATTTCTTGAGAGATGCTCGCTAAGTCGAAAACCCATAAAGGATGGCCTAGGCAAAAATTAGAGCTAAAAAAATGAAACTAAAAAAGAAGAAAAATAAAAAAAGGAAATAAAAAAGAGAGAGAGAGAAAAAAAAAAGATGGAAAAGAAAAGAAAAAAAAAGTAAAAGAAAAGAAAAAAAAAAGAAGGAAATAAAGAAAATAGAAAAGAAAAAAAGAGAGGCGAGACTTGGTTAGAAAACTTGTATGGGCTAGGTAATGGGTTATGAATGCTTTATTTCCTTTTGTCAATGGTCTAATTTTGCATTGAGTAAGACTAAAAGTAATAACCAAATTAATTATGAATAAATGAAGGCATATTAGTGTAAGATGAACTATTAAATGCTTTGCATATGACTAGAAAGAAAAACGAAAGTGAATAAGCTGAAATGGATAAAAAAAAAAAGAAAAGAAAAAGAAAAAGAAAGCTCGTTAAGTGAAAAACTCGAAGAGTGGCTTAAACAAAAGTTAGAGAAAAAAAAAAGAAAAAAGAAAAAAAAATAAAATAATAGGAATGGCAATAATAAAAAATGTTTTCGGTCAAGATGACTTGGGGTAATGCTAATTGGCACAATGTATGTCACACCCTACCCCTTCGTAAGATGTAACATGATCCCGTAGTATACCTAATAAATTATCATGCTTTGCCTACCAATAATCTATTAAATATAATACAAGAGATTTTGGCAAAACAAATCCATTTAGTAATCTGGCGTGTTGACAAAAATTTAAACTAAGTGTTTTCAAATCCAATATTTGTCATAAAACTTTTTAAGAATAATTAAGCATTTTTAAAATTTTGCGGTGATGACATAAACTTTATTTGAAATTAATTTAACATTTAAAAATTTTACAAAAATTTCAGCAGAGTGCTGGCTAGAAATTTAGAAAAACAGTTCTTTAAATCACCTGAAAAAGCAATTTACAAAATGTTCCCAGATCAATCTCAACATTTCATAAATCATTTCTCATTTCATTTCAAGCAATCAACTCGTCATCAAGAAAATGATTCATTATCCACAAGACTCAGAAAGAAATTTAAATATTATATCCATTGGAGTGATAAAATTAATTTTACAAAAATAGACAAGTAAATAAAATTTCAAGCTAATATTACAATAATTTGCATTTGATTACATTCCAAAAATAATATTACAAACGTTTTTGTACAACTGCTTAAACATTCTTACATACAAATAGTTACATGATTACATCAAAATCTAAAGTATATGAGTATACCTACAATGCACTCAAAAATATTCCCAATACGTCTTCAAGTCACAGCTTCAAATGATCTCACTCAGTTGCTCTGTCCTTTCTTTCACCTGCGATAGCATACAAAACTATCGCTGAGCGGTGAACTCAATGGTGTATAACAAATAAATTAAAATTTAATACAAAATATACTTTGATAAATCATAGCAAAAAGGCTCAAAATATTTAATTTCTTCAAAATTCATAAAATCAAAATCGATAACTTCAACCACACAAATTATTTGATGAATAGTGTTTGATCAAGTAACAACAATTTGTCCAATTCATAATAAAGCAATTGAAATATTTATATTTTTCTTGAACCATAAAATAATATATCATTTTCCAACCACTAACAAATATTTGTTTCAATCATATTTTATCAAAGTATGCATAGTTTAAGGATGTTGAAAACATTCACACAGTTTAGAGCATGACACTAAAACAATGTCGGGTTGTACACCACGATAAAGCCAATTCTCCCAATAACCAAAGGCTAAAGGGGTACACACGGGCTAGCTAGCAAATATGAGTACTCATTCAATCTTCCTTAATTGGCACACATCTCAACACTTCAGCCAGAGAGGAAATTCAATTCATCCCATTAGACAAGCCAACGAGGAATTCAATCACATTACCATGCCGACTGTGGTTTCAAAATGTATTCAAAACAGTTTCTATTCACAAAAAGTATTTACAAATCACTAAACACATTTAATTATTGTAAATTCATGCACAAGGTTGACAATACCTCAAATGTACAATTCACAATTTATAATTCTCAAAACTATGCAATAAATCCTTAAATGCATAAGAGAAAACATAATTAAATCATACAAAGTCATTCAATGAATTAAAGTTCTTGTACACAAGAGAAAATACAATTATAAAATTCATTCAAAACCCATTATAAATTTAAAATATAAAAATAAGCTAGTTATGCACAAACCTCTTTTGCATGCCTTGTTTTAATCTAATTTTTCGTTCTTTCTCAGATGGCTTCTTTCCAATTGAAACACATAATTTTAAAGTGTTTCACCATCCATCCAAACCATTTCTAATAATTAATCCAATAATTAAACTTTGCATATTTAATTTTAATCATCTTCGTGTTTATGGCTATGGTGGTTACTATTCATTTGACCAATTAGGTAAAATGTTGACTTTCTCATATTTAATAGGTATACTAGTTCTAATTACACCCACATACCACATTTTAGGTTACAATTATGTTGGCATTGATTGCTAATTGAAATTCAAATCTCTCTAAGAGAAATTCCAAAATTTCAGTTTTGGTCACTTGGATTTACTATTCTATTGGACCTATCTACAGTGGAAATTTGGCTAAACTTTCTCTATCAAAGTTGTTCCTTAATGTCTCTACTTTATTTTCCCTTTTGAATCACTCCATTTGGAGTTTTTCAGCTCAAGTTATGCCATTTTTACTAAGGCTGGCTGGATTAGTCATTTTTAGATTTTCTGGGCAAATTTTGGTTCTAGCAAATTTGGTGACCTAAATTTGGTTAGAAATTTGAATAGGTTATGGTCAAAATTTGGATTTGTATTCTTCATGAAAGTTGTTTTTCTATGTCTAAGCTTTCCAATGATTCAAAAATCAGGTCATTTGGACCAATCTACACAAAGTTATGGCTAATTGAACATGTACTGTTCATTTGATCAATTCTGCCTAGTAACAGGGCACCAAATTCGGATTCAACTAAATTTTAGACCAACTTGTGGTCACTTTTTGGGCAAGGTTCCTTCATAAAAAATGTAGCACTGTGACCCTAATTTCATCTCCAATTGGCTTCACACCAATTGGAGTCACGCAATTCAACTTGTGGCATTTTAACCTAGCTAGACTCATTAGTCTAGAATTTCTAGCACATTAAGCACACTTTCCATCTCACTAATTCATCTCAATCACTACTTCAATTCACAATCAAAGTTCATCAATTGGTCAATATTTGACCTTAACAACATTAATTTAACATCATAGCACAATTTCCCCCAATTTGTTCAAAACCCTAATTTTCATTATCCCTAACTCATGCAATTGCTACTCAAATCATAGTCACATCATCATTTAAGCTCTAATTCATCTTTAATTTAAATAATCACCATCAAACTCTACCACACCCATGGCTGGCTGAAATTTCCCTTTCATTATTCAAGCATGATTTTCTTCATTTTTAATGTTAACTTAACATAATTAAGCTTAATTTCAAGAAATCTAAAGTAATTAAACTTGAACATTAACTTACCTCTACTTGAGCTTTTCAATCTTCAAATCTCTTCACTTTTTCTTATTTCTTTTTCTCCCAATCTTCCATCCAAGGTCTAATTAAAGGTTTTCTTGAGGTTGGCTATGGAAATTTATGGAAGAAAATGGAGTTTCAAAGCTTTGAAGATGAGCAAAAATGGTGGAGAAAAAAAGAGAATGAGGATAGCACAAGTGGAGAAGAAGAAGAAGAAATTTGTTGATTTTTAATGAGTTTTTGTCTTATTTATAATTAGATAATTATCCCATAAATAATTAATTTAATTGAAAATTTAATTATGTCATGCATTATGTCGTAATTCAATTATATTTTGAATTTTTCATTTCTTTCTTCCTTACTTCCCTACACCTCTTCACTTTTAATCTATTTTTCATAATTTTAATTTCCTATATTTTAATGGATATTTAGGCCAAGAGTTACCTCTAAGGGTGAATTGACCAAATTGCCCCTTACTGGTCTAATATGTTTTTCCAATAGCACTAGATTACTTCTGGAACTCTGATTCAATTTTTCAAATTGGTTCTCTATTCTTTTTTGTGATTTTCACATTTCCACTAGCTTCGCAATTATCCATAGGCCTGGGGTGTCACAGTGTCCCACACGAAATTTGGGTAGCAATTGAGCTCGCAGTCACTTCTTAGTTTGGTCACCTATCGCTGTGGCCTCGGCTCATTTAACCCATTATGCTTTGTTTTCTTTATTCCCTTTTTACCTTCATGCGATTGCTATTTATTTTTATTTATGGCTTTTCTAGGTAACTTAATTATGGTTCTGAATATCCTAATCATGCGAACAATCATCGACCAACTGGAACAATAGGTCAGATTTGGAATCGATGAATATAGGGGTATTACAATGTAAGGAGTACAAAGGGGGAAAATTATGGAAGACATGGCGAATAGAGTATAGAAGGAGATTATGAATTTTTAGCCAAGATGGAAGTAGACTAGAGGTTGAACTCTTATGGGATTTTTTGAGATAGAAATGAAAATAAAAGAGGTAGATCAAGGACAAGATTCTATGATGAATGGCGACACAAGAGCTAGAAAGACACGCTTATCCAGTTCTTTAAAGATTTGGAATAAACCTTAACTCTAGATTGAAATAATGGAACTAGTAAGATCAGAATTTGTAGCAATAGGATTTCTTAATTCAAACTTGTATTTTATTTCATCTATTTCACGATTATTTTTCCCATTGAGTTTTTTAAAGGTTTCGCTTTCCCAATGGAAACTTTTTAAAACTTGAAGACATGAGATTAGCATCATTAAGACATGCATGCATTGTGAACCATATGCATTGTCAAGTATAAATGCATTTTGCACCACTTAGGAACTTCTAGATTTACATGAAAGAATGAAAATATGAGAGAAAAGGAAAAGATCAGAGAAAAAACAAAAAAACTAAGTAGGTAAAGCTAGGATTGCTTGACTAAGTAACATGCTTAAAACAAGCATGAGGATTAGGCATAATATGATTAAAGCGTGCTTAAAATATTATGTACAACATGCTCAAAGTAAGTAGGAAGATTAGAAATAACATGCTTAAAGCAAGCATGAAGATTATGGATAATATGCTAAAAGCAAGCATGAAGATTATGGATAATTTGCTTGAAGCAAGCATGGCCTAATCAGTTTTTGACAGTATCATCTTTTATTTATTTATTTTTTGGTCTCATTGTACATTAACCCATGCATATTTATGATTGATTTATCTTTCGAATTTGCAATATGAAGTGTTAACTAGATTATGGTAAAATTTGGAGCTTTTCATGATGTTTTGGGTATTTTTACATGTAAACACAAAATGGTAGCCCATACATTGTGATTTTCAATTTTTTGTTCCTAACGTTTTATTGTATTTAATTTTTTTCTTATTTGATTTTATATTAACTTGGTTTATTTTGTTGTGTATGAGTTTGACATTTGTCTTTTGAGAACATTAGAAGATTGAATGAGAAAATTTGAGATTGAAGTCCCAAACTTGAGATCTTAAATTTTGAATAACTTTTTATTAATTTTAGGCCTCAAATTTTAGTGTTGTTTTTTTTACTTTAATATTTTGTTCTTTTAAGCATAAAAATATTAAATAAGGCATGAATAGATCCAAAATTATTTCAAAAAGAACTAAGGCAAACAAAAGGAGATAAAATATGTTTTTTTTTTGGGTATCCTTATTTATTTTTAATTGGATTGTTAATTTATCTATTAGTTAATCTAACATGAAATAGTTAGGCAACATTTAATAATTTCTCCAAAACTAGAGCGAGATAGAGATGGAGATAGAGAGATAGAGAGGACGAAGAAAATTGCTTTAAGAGAGAATTAGCATTATAATTTTCTTTACTGGACTTTACTTTAAACTTTTGATTAATGGTAAAATAAGTAAAAAATTTTACAGAATAACCATATCATTGGCGAGAGTAATATGAGGGATGAATGAAAATAATTTTCTAAATAAATTAGTAATTACTTATCAATAAAAATCAATTTTAAAGATTTTTTTAAGCAAATAAATCAATTTTAAAGATTAAATAATAATTATGCATTATCTTTACAGTAAATGCTTTTCTCTGTTATCTCCCACCTTTATTGCCCTCTCTCTCCTACTGCCTAAAGAAGTAAATGCTTTTCTCTGTTATCTTCTCTCCTTTACTTTTTCTGCTTTCTCTTTGTCTCTCCCTTTCTTTTTCTTTTCTTTTCCTTTGGATAGGCACTGCCTAAAGATCGACAAACATGACTCATGTTTCTGTCCTTTCTCCTTTTTCTTCCCTCTTTCCCTTTCGATAGATATAAGAACGTAAATAATTGATGCATCAGAGAAATGAGAAATTGCAATCTCCCGTAAATAGTAGATACATGCATGAGAGAGAAGAGAAACCACACGATCACTATTTGTCCTGTATTGGGATTTTGAACGTATTCAAACCTTCCATGCCCAACATATTGTTCTGATGTAGGTTTCGTAGATTTCTTATGGTGTTCACTTGCCCGTAATCTATGCAGAATTTTACTTCTCTTGTTTTTTAATTGTTATCATTTTAATTCATAATGAACAACAGAACCTCTCGGGAAGCATTTAATGATTAAAGAGCAAGGGGGTGAATTATCTAAAGAAAAGTTTATGTCATGATATATCCATTCTTTAGACAAGCACAACAAGAAAAGTACATAAAAATCACACTTCATGGCAATTTATCAATGCAATCCCATGCCAATTTTAGCACAACTAATCACAGGATTATATTAAACATAAAGTGCAATAATGAAGAACAAACTTAAGAAAATTTAACATTACAAACAACAAGCATTCAAAGCTGAAGTAGAAGAAGAGTATCGTTGATCAATATGGATTCCTTCTCCAGACAGATGGTTTATCGCTAGAGTGACAAGGGAAATTGACTAATTCGGAACAGCCACTAACCTTTGCATAGCTTAAAAACTTCATCTGCTCTGTCACCAACTTTCCCCAGTCTGTTTTTAATTTTGGCAAATCCTTCAAACATAAACCCTCGACTTTCCAAGAACTGCCATTACCCGTGCAGATATCATTCAGCAGGTATCCCTCTTCCATACAAAGATACACCAAATGAGGCAGACTATCAGGACTAACCCATCTTGGCAACCTTTCATGACAATAACACCTGAGATACAGCTGCTCAAGAGTAGAGGGAGGGGAAAGCAAATCTAGCATTTCTGGCGAATTTCTCCCTTCAGACTCTTTAGGGTCAAAATTAATGGCTAGAATCTTGAGTTTATTAAGTTTTGACAACACTTCATTTTCCTCTACTGTTATTTCAATGTCATTGCTCAAACTCATTCGCAGTACTCTTAATTCGACCAGCTGCCCAAGCTCAAGAAGCGAGCAGCTTCTTCTGTTAGGTTGACGTACCAATCTCACTCCAGACAGCTCTTGAAGATGGCAGAGCCTTCCTAGTCCACGAGGCAGATATGTGAGCATTCCACAGGAGTCTACGTCCAATACTATCAACTTCATTAGATAAGTTATTGAAGGACTTAGCTTGGACAGGTTGGTGCATCCTCTTAAAACTAAGAGGTGGAGGTTTCGGAGTTTGCCAATAGAATCTGGTACTTCTTCAAGGCGCTCAGCTCCGCTTAGATTCAGATATGCCAGGCGTTTTAGCGAGCTAATCCATCTGAAAAGTTTATTTAAAGCAACCTTGTCTAGCTTATTGTCAGAAAAGTCCAACGCCCTAAGCGACAGGAGTGAATACAAGTTCCTTTCGAAAGGAGTTTGACCACTAGTCATTAGCAACAACGCCCTAAGCTTTGGACATTTTTCCAATGATTTGGCATCCATTTCGCTTGTGAAACCCAACCACCGGGAATGTTTATCGAATTTTTGTTTGCCTTCGTCGTCAAAGGAGCAAAGTTTCTCTTCTTTTGCCATCACAAGGGTAAAATCTCTCACCAGATCATGCATTTTGCATTTGAGGACTCTTCTGTCACAGCACCTGCTCTCCACAACTTCAACCAGGCATCTGCTGATCAATTTAGAAAGGTATTGAAAGCCCAATTCCGTTGCAGTTATCGAGTCGTTGCCTTGGATGAGACCCTCTCCAACCCACCAGTGGATTAACTTTTCGGCTTCTATCTCGCAGTCTTCTGGGTAAATAGAGAAGCATAAAAGGCATTGCCGTAGATGTAGTGGGAGTGCCTTGTAGCTCAGTTGCAGGGAAGCCATGATATCATACTTTTCACCTTTGATGTGGGGTTGACAAAAGCTTTTCCAATTTTCATTCCATTTGTGAAGAGAACCGGTTGATCCTAGTAAGCCTCCTATTGTCTTGATTGCCAGTGGAAGTCCCCCACATTTGGCCACGATTTGCTTGCCCACTTCTTCAAATGGTTGAACATATTGCTTGCGCATTTCTTCAAATGGTTGAACAGAATGCTCGCGCACTTCTTCAAATGGTTCAACAGATTGCTCGCGCACTTCTTCAAATTGTTGGACACAATTTTTGTTAACCTTAGCAAATGCATGCTTGCAAAACAACGACCAACTGTCGTTTTCATTGAGGAATTTAGGCTTATGAACTAACCATTCGTCAACTCCAACAGGAGTCGCAACATCTTGGTCTCTGGTGGTAATAATAATACAGCATCGTTTGAGAGTTGATTTTGATAGAAGCGAGAAAAATTTATTACACAACTCGAGATTCTTGTCCCAGATGTCATCAAGAATAATGAGACAGCTTCTTTCTTTCAAACATGAAATAATTCGGTTTAACATGTCGTCAGCTTTAGACCCACTCTGTTCAGATTTAGACCCACTCTTTGCTGGTTCTTTAACCAAATTCTTGTCTAATTCTTGTATGATGCTACTCAAGAACTTTTCCACTGTATGATTTTGAGAAGCTGACACCGAAATCTTCGTCTTCAAATGTTCACTTACATCAGCATCATCAGAAATGAGCTTGGCGATGGTGGTCTTTCCTAAGCCTCCCATCCCTACAATTGCAATCCTTTGAAGCTTGTATTGACGAAGTAGAATCCACTCTTTTATCTTTATTACATCACTGTCAAGTCCAATTATTTCATCAGATGTGTAATACTGCTCCCATCTAAAATGCTCTGAGACATTCCTGGTAAGGAAGCTGCGACCGCGCGTCAGCTCCAATCTTTTGGCTAAATGATCACACTTGTCCTTCATCCTTTGATTAATATCCTGTATTTTCTTGCACGTTCGAAGCTGGAAGAAGAAATTCCAAGGCAAAAATTTGGACAGGAGTCCTTTGCTCTTGTATTCTTGTCTGATTACGCAATCTGTCAGTATATCATCTGCATCATACATCAAATCTCTGAATTTAGGCAAACTTTCCTTGATTGTAGACGGGCAATTGTCCTTATCTTGCTCTCCAATTAGCTTGTTAATAGTTTCGAGTCCCTCCTTCATGGAATCGAACTCCCTTTTAAAGTCACGCGCACATTGAGTTTCATTAGTGATGACTTGGAGCAGTTGCCCTATCATTGTAGAAAGCACGGTTCCTGCAATTTCCGTCATCTTTGTCTCTGGTCTTGCAATTAACCTGTGAAATTCAGGTTTAAGGGTTTTGTTATCTGATCTATAAATCATCATTAAACTCAAACAGATGCTCAACTTTTGCAATAACTCAATTTCCATAGAAAGCAAAAGTAAATTAAATCTTTGCTAGCTTGCTCAGTACTGATTAAATCTTTAATGCCCTATTTTACTCAAGAAACCATTGTTTTGTTGAAGGTTGCGTACTAGCTAAAAAACATTGTACAGAGAACACAAGAAATCAACATGCAACTATCAGCAACATGATCGGTCTACCGATTATGCATGAAAGAACTATAATATATTGTTCCTACTAGAGCATAATACTCAAATCAACTCAACTATGACTTTATCCTAAAAATTTGGGGCTACTAGAGCTTAATACGGAGAATAAAATATATGAAATTATCAAATCCTGGGTTGAAAGGAAACTGAAGAGAGGATAATTACTTAATGTGTAAATCACCTGGCCTGGAATGAATATATACAATCTATTTTCAAGAGACCTGCAAACAAAAAGCAAACATATACTATAAGTTAACTAGGTAGGATTTGAAGAATGAGAAATCAATCCAGGAGGTGGATGAGAATTCATCCTTTATTGTTGAAAACAACGAAGAAATAAAGCTCACCCCTTCACTTCTTACTCATAACCTTTGAGCTTTACAAATTGAATGACTGATCTACGAAATAACATGGAACTCCTCTATAGACCAAGTGGTTGATTTTAGTGCCTAAAATGTCTTTTTTAATGATTTAAAGTGCTTTTGGAGGTTTTCTTTTTGACCTGTACACTACACTAGCAAAAATTCATATTAATGTGGCTTTGGAGTTGAAGCCACTTTTCTGCTCATTGGCAGATGGAAAGGGGAAATTATTTGTTGCTCTCTGTGAGACTACTTTTTATATTTTAAGAAAAATCAACTTTTATAAATGAAAGGCGCATTATTCTTATACATGGCTATATTCTATATTATATTGATAGATATTGAACTTAAGAATAACATAGTAAGGACCATTTATCAAAAGTGTGTTTTCTGGAGTAATTTTTCACTTAAATGAGGATAAAATCTAATGGAAAGCCATCAATAATAAATTAAACACTATAATAAATTTAGGTTTTAAAATATGCCTTATATGCTATTAAAACTTTAAAATATATTGTTAATAAGAATTATCAATAAGTATATAGTGATGCCCATAAATCTCGTAATATAAAGTTGTTAGTAACACTTTTATATTGATTCACAACACTATTATATACATTACATGCTATCTTAATGCTAAAAGATGTTACTTACTTTAACATTATTTATAAAATGATGTTAGAAAAATATTGTTAAAATCTATATTTATTGTAATGAAATAAAATAAATCATTCTACCATAATATTTAAAATTAATAAAATAAAAAAAATTACGATCCATATATAAATCGATCACATTATGCGCTTATTAAAATAAATCACATTATACGAAATATTTTAGATCTACCATGAAAATAATGATTGCAATCATTTTAGCATGGCTACCAATTAAGAATGGTATTATAGACTTTGTCCGATCCATTTTATGCTAAGTTTTTCATGTGTGAAATCTAAGTTGGATAGTGTGACTTTTTAGGATATGTGATACTTAAAGGTAAAGGTCGATTTTAAAAAAAAGTAGAAGGGAATTACTTGGTTAAAACATACTACAGGGAGTAGAGTTCATAGTTTTTTAGTTTTACCGGGTTATAGCAACACTCAAAACAATATTAATTTTATTTGGAAAAAATGCGTGTAAAGAGAGATTTTAAAAGCTCAAGCGTTGGAAAAAAAAAAAAAAAAAGTTCAAGGATTGTTTAACTACTACACCTGTGTAACCACAAAGGAAAATATGGTCCATCCTTATAAATTCTTGGTCACACAAATTAAAAATGGAGAAATTATTGTTTAGACCTAATCTATCATGAATTTAAAACATATATTTAAAATTTATGTATTTAGTAAATGGATTCCACCTCATGTTTTGTATGTTGAGTCAATGTTAAATCAGGTATAGGAAAAAAAAAAACCTTAAAAAATGGAGGCTAAAGGCAATATGAGCGCTTAATTTAGTGACATTTATAATAAGGATGCACAAATTATTTTATTGATGCAATGTGTAATGCGGAAAATGATCGACGCATACCCTTGAAAATAAACAAGATTGATCCAAGGACTTAAGAAACACAAGACTTAATCTAAAGCCTAATATAAAATAAACCAAAGACAGCTTTATTGAAAATTGAAGAAATAACGAAGTTACAAAATCTAAATATAGTGGGGGTATTTATAAGGTTAAGTAGTCCTAAACTGATTAGGAATAAAATAACTATTATCTAAGAGTTTTAGATAAACAAAAATACAATAAGAAATCTAGATAAAATTGGAAAATAGCTAACCATAATTAAAATTGGATAACAAATAAGTGTTCCTATTTGAAATAGAAAAACAAAATAAATTAAAATAAATATATTAAAAGAAAAAGTGCCCTGCATCATTCAGCCCAGTTAAAAAAAAAATCATCTTCAAGCTAGTTTCCGATTACTCAAGTGTACAATCAAGTAGGTATGAGTAGAAATCAGCCATATTGAAAGTCTTAAAAATGTTCCCCATCCAATACGGAAGATCAATAAGATATGCACTATCATTTATCTTCTTAGTGTTCTTAAAGGGATCACATATATATATATATATATATATATATATATATATATATATATATATATATATATATATATATTAACTTTATGGTGTCACCTAACAATCATTGCTTTCCTTACAAACACCATGACTTTATCTCCCACCTCAAATACTTTGAATCTTCTATGTTTATCCGCAGCATCTTTGTACTTTGTATTAGCTTTCTCAAGCCTTTTCTTCACATCATCTTCATTTGATTGCACTTGTTCGGCAAGATTTCCAGTAGCTACACTTAAACCTGGAACCTTTGGAAGCTTTACCAAGACTAAGGCATGATTAGGAACCTTAGTATACATGATAGAGAATGGAGTCCTCGCAGCACTATGGGCAGCATTGTTGTAAGCAAATTCAGGTTGTGCTATGGCAAAGTCCATTGATTTGGTCTATCCTTGTAAATGCTTCTTATCAAATTCCCTATGGTTCTATTCAGCACTTCTATTTGACTAATGATTTTTGGATGCACCGTGCTACTAAACTTCAATGAAGAATCAAATAATCTGCACAAAGTGATCCAAAAATGACTTAAGAACTTAGTGTCATGATCAAATTTGGTGGTCTTTGGCACTCCATGCAAGTGTACAACCTTCCTAAAGAATAATTTGGTTGTAGAAGTTGCATCTACTATCCTTTTGTAAGGTAGGAAATGTGCCATTTTAGAGAACTTATCAATAAAAACAAAAGTCGAATCTATTCCTGATTGAGTTCACGGTAAACTATTGTATGGTTAAGGCCCGTAAGTACACGGATCATAAACAAGTAAGCAAGTGAATAGAGTATTGTTCCCATAAGTAATTTGTGAGTACTAGAATAAATAACAAATTTTAACTATCTAGACTATTGAATATAATGATGATGAGAATTAAAAGTAAAATTAACTAAAAATAATGAGAGTAATGAAAACAAAGCAATAAAATAAACTTAAGAAAGCAATTAATGAAAATAATTTTAGAATTAGGGTTCACACATCAACCAGTTACAAATCTAATCTCTCTTATTCAATAATTTGGAAAATTATTACTTTGATGGAAATTAATCATAAGATATCTTAAGTCCTCTCTTAAGGAACCTAAGGTGTATTCCAATTGAACTGAACCTACTTTCATGGCAATCAATCTTAATTAAAACCCTTTAAGTTCTTTAATTAATTATGGAAATCCACAGAGAATCTTAACCTATCTCTGGATCAGAAACTTCTAAGTTCGAAATCCTGATTTTTTAATATTAATCTTCACCTTTCAATCCTTTGATTAATATCTTATATCATGACTAAGTGGGTACCAACACATACCATGCATTAAGAATGTAGAAGATTGAATCAAAGAACAAAATCCCAATTTGTTAGACAAAATTAATGTAGATCCATAACATAAATTGAATGTGCTAATCCTTAATCCTATAATTAAGAAAACTACTCACTCATGGTGAGTTTAACAATCAATATAAAAATAAAGTAAATTAACATAAACATTGAGGAAATACAAACTAAGGAATGCAGAATAAAGATCTACAGCCTTGAACTTTTAGAACTTCAGCTGTGATCCCTTCCCAGAGCCTTGGTGTGAATCTCCCTAAATTGCTAAAAAACTAGGGTTGTGATCTAAAAATAGCTCTTCCTAGCTTATTTTTGTCTTCTATATTTATATTTGGCATCAAAAAGCCTTGTTTCAGAGTTCCTAAAAGCCTTAAAAGTTTATTTGGGTTGTGCGAAATAGAGTTGGAGTCGAGCAGGTAACTTTTTTAGTGCATTTTACACGGGGTGTTGGAAGAAAAATGCACCAAAGGGTGAAAAATTAGCAATTTAAAATTTTTCAAGCCTAGGATTTCATGCAACATACAAACCATTTATACTATCATAAAAATCACATATTTTAGTCACAACATATTGTAACTCAATTGTTAACAATCCTAATTGCCATTAGGAAATAAAAGCCCTAAAATTAGCAAAGTCAAGTTTAGGGATTTACCCCAAGGCGCAGAATCAAATCCAACACCTAATTTAGGTAGTGCAGATCACCAAGTGTTGATCATTTAACTTGTCCACACAAACAAGGTGACCAAAGCTTCCTTGAATGAACCAAAACCCCTTTAATTCTTCCTTTTAATTCGACCAAGAATAGAAAAGGGTGAATCTTAGGGTTTCTAGGTTTTAACTTTATGGAAGTGTAGAGGAACTCTTTCTTTACCTTTACTTCAAGAGTTACAACTTCTAATATCTCTTCAATCAAGCATAAAAGGAAGAAGAAAATTTTAGTTTTGGAAAGAGAAGGGGTTCAGCCAAAAGATGGATGAAGAAGAATAATACTTATTTTTATTTTCTTTCTTTTACTCTTAAATATCTTAATTTTCTAATTAAAATTAACTTTACAAGTGTCCACATTTAATTCCATAAGAAAATGTGTTTTCCAATCTTTATTAGTCCACTTATCAAGTTAAGATAATTAGAAAATTAAAAATTTAATTAGTTAGTGTATAGAAAAATACTAATTAATCTACACTTTCTCTCTCCTTTGACTCAAGTCAAAATTAAGTCAAATTAACCAAAATTAATTTCATACCTTATGAAAATTAGTCAAGTTTATATTTAAACACTTTAAATATTAACTTGATTACTTTTATAAATGAATTTAGTTTCAAGTCATGCTAGAGACTTTGCAATCTAATTACAAACTAAAAGTATTAATTTGATTAATTAATTAATTAATCACTTTAGTTTTGCTTTAGTCACATTGTTCTCGTGTGTGTGACTTACTAGATTCATTACTAATTGGCAATGAGAATAATGTTAACTCTTTAATATTATTAGAACTATTCCATACTTAAAATAAAATTTCCTTTTCATTTTTAGTTCTCATAAATCATAGTTGACACCTAGCATAGTGTACCATGACTACCCAATTAGTTATGAATTAATCCTTAACTCATGAACCTTGATCATATATACCATGCACTATAATATCTCCGTTACAAAATTTCAATTCTAGCTAAAGTCATGGTTGATGTTAAACTCTTATTGCTTAGAATCATATGTCCTCACTTTAATTCTAATTCTTGATTAATAAGACTTTCTAGTCAAAAACTATTTTTTGACTAAGTCTATCTGTCCTGGCCAGGAACTTGACTTATCAAAATAATTTAAATAGACATAGGATTTTATTCCTATTTATTTAAGGTAACAGATCCCATCTTGACTAAACACCTATCTCCATATATAACTAGTTAGAGCCAACACACCCGTATACCCATACCTAGCACGAGTATGTAAATGGTATCAACCTCAAACTACCTATACATAAGATAACTTTATTATCTCAGGTCAAGAGATTATATGCACTGTTATGATCTATATGACAATGTATTAACAAGAGTAAACTCTATGTACATGTCATATTTGTATCACTAGTTTAGCCTACTTATCTTATAAGTGCCTATCATGTTTGTCGTAAGGCATGAGACTCACCATTCCATCTTATTAGTGTCTTAGACTAATCCATAGAAATAAACAAAAGATGACAATCTATCTGGATATATCATGCCTAATGAGGTATCTTAAATTGTCAACCAAAATTTATAATACTTGTACTAGAATGTTCCATCACTCATATTCTTAAAACCTTAAGAATGGAACATCTAACAAGTTGTTAAAGGACTTTTTTAATTAAATGTAAACAATTTAAATTAAAAGAAAATATAATTGCCATTGAAAGGGAATAAATGTTTACAAGATAAAAATTATTTGATATGCTTTAGGGCATACTACTAGCAATCTCCTACGTGCACTAGAGCCAATCATAACAAAATCTAAGATCTATCTTCTCAAGATGTCAATCTAATTGGTTTTGTGTCATGGCCTTGGTAAATGGATCAGCTGGGTTCTCAACTAAAGCTATCTTTTGCATGGTTAGATCGCCTCTTCTAATTATTTCTCTGTTAATATGATAACACCTTTCTATGTGTTTGGACTTCTAGTGAGACTGGAGTTCCTTTACTTGAATAAAAACACCATTCTTGTCATAATATAAAGGAATTAGTGACACAATCGAAGGAACCACTCCAAGTTCTGTAATGAACATTTTTATCTAAACAGCTTCTTTTGCAGCATCATATGCTACTTGGCTTCTATAGTGGAATCTGCAGTTGTTGTTTGCTTGGAACTTTTCTAACTAATTGCACCACGATCACAAATAAATACAAAACCTAAGATAGACTTTCTATCATTCACATCTGATTAAAAATTAGAATCCGTAAGTCCATGTACTTGTAAATCACCTCCTCCATATATCAAGAGTAAATCCCTAGTTCTTGTAAAGTATTTAAGGATTTTCTTGACTGTAGTCCAGTGTTCTAAACTTGGATTGGATTGAAACCTACTAGTCAAATTGATATCATAAATGATATCCGGCCTTGTACACAACATAGGATACATGAGACTTCCTATTATCGAAGCATATAGAATTCTTGCCATCTTTTCTCTTTCCTTAGGTGTCTTTGGAGACATTTCTTTGGAAAAATAGATATCGTGCTTTATAGACAACAATCCTCTTTTGGAATCAAGCATGTTAAACCTTTTTAACATCTTTTCCAAGTATAAACTTTAGGATAAACCTATCATACTTTTCAATCTATCTCTATAGATATGAGTTCCCAGAATATAGGTTGTTTTCCCTAAGTCTTTCATTGAGAAAGTATTAGACAACCAGATTTTTACTATTATTAGCATACCTATATCATTACCCATTACTAATATGTCATCCACATACAAAACAAGGAAAGTGATTGCACTCCCACTAACTTTCTTGTGCACACATGACTCATCTTCATTTTTAATAAAACCAAAAGATTTAATAGCTTCGTAAAAATAAATGTTTCAACTCCTCGAAGCTTATTTTAGACCATGAATGGATCTTTTAAGCTTACATACTTAAGAACTATCCTTGGATTCAAAACCCTTAGGTTGTTCCATAAAAATATTTTCCTCTATATATCCATTGAAGAAAGCAGTTTTGACATCCATTTACTAAATCTTATAATCATAGTATGTTGCTATTGCTAATAAAATCCTAATGGAGTTTAGCATGGCTACAGGCGAAAATGTCTCTTCATAATTGATACCTTGCCTTTGGCAAAACCCTTTCACTACTAGCTTTGCTTTATAGGTCTCTACCTTTTCATCTGAACTAATTTTCTTCTTGAAAACCCATTCATTCCCTATTGGTATAATATCTTCAAGTGGGTCTACAAGATCCCAAACTTAATTCTTGTATGTGGAATCCATTTCAGATTTCATGACATCTATCCATTTTGAAGAGTCTACATCTGATATAGCTTTTTCATAAGTCACAGGATCATCACCATGATAATCTTCTTCATGAACAAATAACTCTTGTTCATTCTCATGAAGAAATCCATATCTATCAGGAGAATAAGATATTCTACTTGATCTTTAAGGAATTGATGTGGAGACATTATTAACAAATTTAGGCTCACCGGATGGATCAATATCCATTTTATCTATTTGTTGATCAGAATTCTCTAATTCTAATTCTATCTTCCTTCCTTTGCCCCCTTATTGAATAAACTCTTTTTCAAGAAAAATAGCATATTTACTTATCATAACTCTTTATGATGTAGGAAGATAGAAATAATATTCAAAACTATCTTTTGGATATCTAACAAACTATCCCTTTTCAGATTTTATTTCCAATTTATCAGTCTTCAGCTTTTTAATATAAGTTGGACAACCCTAAATCTTAACATGTTTAAGACGTGGTTGATTTCCAAACCATATCTCATATGGAGTGTGACACCCTATACCCATTTACAGTGTAGCCGAGCAAGATATGCCACACAGTATACCGGAACACCATAACTTATCCCATTGATATTTATCCATTCTTAATTTATTTATTTATAGTTATTAAGTGAAATTTATTAAATTAATCTCATTTAGATCATTTATTGAAATTATAAATTAATTTGTGGTTCCAAAAATTTTATAGAAAATCTAGCAGAGTGCCGGCTAAAAATGGAGAAAACAGTTCTTCGGAACCTGTAGAAAACACTTCCAATAATTGTTCAAATCACAACTCCAATTATCACATCAATTTTCAACAATTTCTCAATAATTCCTCCATTTGTCATTCATTCATTTCATATCATCA
Source organism: Hevea brasiliensis (assembly GCF_030052815.1). NCBI lineage: Eukaryota > Viridiplantae > Streptophyta > Magnoliopsida > Malpighiales > Euphorbiaceae > Hevea > Hevea brasiliensis. The sequence continues at coordinate 99,109,840 of NC_079493.1, forward strand.
TCATGTTCAAATCATAAATAGATACTCATATGTTATTTATAAACACATGGTTACAAATACTTACATTAATACAAAATTATATTACATAGATTTCAAATATATATGATAAAATAAGAGTTTAATTATAAAACTTACAAAAATCACAAAATATAAAATGGGACCTAGTGTCCTACCAATGCAGTGTAGCCTGAGAGGTGACTCTGACACTATGCAGATCTGTGGCCTCACCCAATCTGTGGTCTGCTAGGCTCTCTATGAGTCTCTCTAGAACTTACGTGTGGCAAAAGCAACACGCTAAGCAATACTGCTTAGTGGTGTCAATAATAAAATAAAAAGAACTAAAATGATGTAAGCATGCAGAGTGTAAGCATGTTTTTCATACGGACAATTTCTGGTACTTCTTTGTAGTATTATTCATTTGGTACTTTTTATCCCAATAATTTAATTAAAATTTATAAATCTTATTTTTAGTTGCCCAAGTAACCTATACTCGATGACTGGACTGGATAAACGGGTAAACTGGCACTGGGTACAAAGTAACTCAGGCCATCACACCATCGGTCACAATGTGTCTCCCAGTGTGCAACAAAATAGCTAATGAGCTGTAATAAATATTGGGCATAAGGCCAAGTATTACAATAATATCAGAATGGCTAAAAGCCATAAAATCACCGAATGGCCACTTAAGCCATAAATCACAGAATGGCGTGATGCTATATGTAGTACTGCTATCAGAACCCTATTGGCATGCCAACCTATCCAACCCAATCTTATTAGGTCTACTAGGGCATATTACAAAGTTCTTAATTAAATTTTTGTGTTTAACATGTAATATTACTATTCATTTTACCATTTAAGTCAAAATATTAACTTTCCTATATATAATAGTTACATGAGTTCTAATCACATGAAATTACCATATTTTGGTTCCCAAAAGTGTTAGCATTAGTTGCCAATCAATACTTTAAACTAATAGGAAATAAATAAAAATTTTTCAGCTTTTGGTGCTAGAGTTCACTGTTCTATAAGGCAATTCTATAGTGAGAATTTGGCCAAATGTTCTTAATCAAAGTTGTTCCTTATTGTGTCTAGCTACATTTCCCTTTTTGAATCACTCCATTTGGAGTTTCCTAACTCAAGATATGCTAATTTGAATAAGGCTGGCCAGATTTATATCTGCCCAGAATTTCTAGACAGAATCCCATTCTACCAGATTTTGTAGCTCAACTTTGGCTACCAATTTCATTTGGTTAAGTCCAGAATTTAAGTTTTTGTTCTACATGAAAGTTGTTCTAAATTGTCTAAGTTTTCATTGATATAAATTTCAGGTCAATTGGACCCTTCTACACTGTGTTATGACCAAATGAATGAACATTGTTCATTTGGTCATTTTGCTCAGGCAGAATGTGTGTTACTCGGATTTTGTCAATTTTTAGGATATCCTAAGTTTGTTTTCTAGACAGGGTTCCTTCATCAAAGTTGTGCCATTATGTGTCTAATTCCATGTCCAATTGGCCTTGCACCAATTGAACCTACCAACTCAAGTTATAGCTACTCAAACTTGCTGGACTCACATCTAGCCCTATAAGTCCTATGAGGCAGCATAACCAACCTCAAATCCAAAGCCATAATTCACTTCAATTCCTCATCATACACAGCCAAATGGTCACTGATTGGCCATTAGAAGTTTCATTCACCAACACATGAGCAAAACCCTAGGTTTTCCCCAAACACTAACTCCACAATTCCAGTTTGCTTAAACAACATACAATCAAGTGTTCTAATCAAATTCATGTTTAATGGCATCAATTCACAATTATAATTCACTTGAATCATTGAAACCCTATGGTATCTCAGGGCTGCCAAAATTTAAACGATTTCAAACATGCACAATTTGTTTAATTTCTCTCAAATTCATATAATTTACACTCCTAATTACGCCTACACAAATTTAAAAGGTTTAATTGACACTAACCTTGTTGTGTGCCAACTCAAGCTTGAAAAACTCCTTTATTTTCACTTCTTTTTGCTGCCCAAGTATTGCTCTAATGGTGAAGACCAATTTTTGTGAAGGGATGATAGGGTTTTATGGTGGGATGAAGGGGGAAATAAAGCTCACAAGGGAGCTTTAATGGAGGTTAAGAGAGAAGAGAGAGAGGCTGCCGAATTATGGAAGAAAAAGGATAGAAATTTTGTTTCATTTTTACCTATTTTCTTTCCTTTTTAATTAGTTTAAGAGTGCTTGTTGAAATGCCATTGGTGGAAGCCTTTTTAATGACATCATAATGATGTCATAATTCAAGTTTTCATGCATTTTCTTTTCTTTTCTTTTCATTTCTACCCATTTTCAATTCAATTTTTAGTAATATTTATTCATATTTTATATCATATAAATTATTTATTTAACTGGACAAGTTGGCCAAAAATCATCTCTGAAGACGAAATGACCAAAATGCCCTCCGTTTGGCTTATTGAGCCAAAATCTTCTATACCGATCTAAAAATTTTTCTAAGCATTTTCTTAGTATTATAATACTATCGAAACCTCAATGACTCTTATTTGGAGTCCCAAAAATTATTTCAAGAATTTTCTCTCGGGTTTAGGGCTCCTAGCTACGAGGACCGTAACTTCCCATTGGGTTACCCATCGCTGGGGCACCGATTCATTTAACTTAGTTGTATTTTATTTCTAAAATTTTCCCTAAATTTTTCTTACCATTATTTGAGTTATTTATGACTCCTCACTCTAGTCTAAATATTTTTCTAGATGTTCTAACTGTCTGGACCAACACCGATCACCGAAACAGTAGAATATACGGAATCGCTGTGGTGAGGGTGTTACATGGAGTGAAAGAGGCTGATTTAGAAGGGACATGAGTAAGAAGGTACAAAGCTATCTCTAACGCAAATCCCCATAAGGAAATTGGAAGGTCAATATATCTCATCATACTTTGCACCATATCTAATAAAGTACGATTTCTCCTTTTAGATACAATATTTAATTGTGGCGTTCCTAGAGGAATTAATTGAAAAACAATGCCATGCTCTTTTAAGAACTCATTGAATACAGTACTTAAGTATTCACCCGTTCGATCTGATATTTGAGTTTTAATAAATTTTCCAGTTTGTTTTTCTGCCTCAGCTTTGAATTCTTTGAACTTTTCAAAGGATTCATGTTTGTATTTCATTAAATACAAATATCCATACCATGACATATCATCTGTGAAGGTAATGAAATAAAAAAAACCTCCTCTTGCCATTTCTTTAAATGGGCTATATATATCACTATGTACTAGCTCCAAAACATCTTTAGCTCTTATTCCTTATCCTACAAAAGGTGATCTAGTTATTTTACTTGAAAGGCAGGATTCACAAACTGGAATAGGTTCATAATCTAATGAGGATAAAATCCCCCATCTTTTCTAATTTTGTAATTCTATCTTCTGCAATATGACCTAATCTTAAGTGCCAAAGTTGTTTTGAACTTGATTTGGTTTCAATGATTGCATTAAACTCAATTTGATTGCTTGGACTTATTTTATTATTATTATCCAAATAATAAAGACCACCTTATAAATAACCCATGCCAACAATTTTATTTCTAAAATAAATATTGCAAACATCATATATGAATTGAAATTCATATCCATTACTAGTCAAACTAGATACAAAATTTATGTTTTTAAAAGCATCAGGTACATGTAATACATAATCCAAAAACAAAACATGTTCTTTTAGATACCTTGATTTAGACCCTATAGCTAATGCTGCAATAGTTGCTCCATTGCCAATTTGGAGTCCAACATTCTGTGCATTTAAGTTTTCACTACTTGCTAGTTCCTGCATAGCAAAACATATGTGAAAAATTACACTTGTATCTAAAACTCAAGCTGTAGATAAACTATGAGGATTATCAGAATCTAAATAACAAGATATGGACATACCTTATGAAGGCATATCCTTCTTGCTCTTCAAAGATGCCAAATACTCTAGACGGTTTCTTTTCCAGTGCCCATCCTTTTGACAATGGAAACATTTTCCTTTGTCAGTAATAGCTTCAACTTTCCTTTTCTTTTAGGATTTAGCAATTTTACCAGAAGGACCAGGGATAAAAGTTTTCTTTTTTTGTTGCTTTTCTTCTTCTTGGACTTTTTAAAAGAAGAAGCAACTAAAGCAACATCTTTTCCTTTATTGCTAGGCATATTACCCTATGCAATAACAAGCAAATTTAGTAAACCAGCTAAGGTGCATTCTTGCTTAGTCATATGGAAATTTGTGATAAAAGATCTAAATGACTTTGGAAGGGATTGCAAGATCAAATCTGTTTGTAATGTGAAGTCTATAGTAAAATCAAATGCCTTAAGCTGCTCAATAAGCCTGATCAACTTATGCACATGAACTCTCACATCCATCCCTTCACTTATTTTCATCCTGAATAGCTGCTTAAATATCTCATGTCTAGCATTCCTACTATGCTCACCATACAACTCTTATAGGTGATCTAGGATTTCAGATGCAGATTGCATTTTCTTATGTTACTGCTGTAATGAAGGAACGGAAGCGTGAAAAACACTAGTTTATACCATTGAATTCAAAAATTTTCACCTAGGGTCACATGCTTCATGCAAGATTTATTTTTATCTATTTGATTTCAATGATAAACAACATATTAAAACTCTTTTAATATGTTTTTGGATCTGTATTTTCTATTTAAGATTTTAAAATTAATCAGATTAATTTTAGAACCCTAGATTAAATCAAGAACAAATACACTAACCTTTTGATGAACTGCAATGTATTTGCACCTTTGAGATTCGTCTTTAGGACACCAGATGTTGTCCCTCTAGCTTGTCCACACCAAGAACACCTATGGCAGTCCTTGAACAGCTTCTAAAGCTTTTTCTATTATTTAGAAAATCAAGTTCTGCCTTTTAAGAGATTAAGGATGCAAACAGGACATTAGAAATAATTTCTGGTGTTCTTAATTCAAGAGATTGATGGCTAATCTCTTTGAATTGATGAGAGATGAAGAAGAAGAGAGGGGAGAGCCTTGGGTGGCAGCACCAATGAGAACAGCAGCTGGTTATGTTATTTTCTTATCATAACAACACTTATATAGCTAGGTCAACACATTAAACCCTTGCCACATGTCACCCTTTGATTGGTTTTAGGTTTAATTGACCCAATCACATTGCGCCAGGTGTCAAACCTATATTTAATCTTAATTTTAATCATCTTACATGATTAAAAGACATTTTTCAAGCTTATGTGTAATGCCATGTGTCACCATCACATGGTGCCACATGTCACCCTGTGAAATGACCAAAATGCCTCTGTGTCTTAATTTTGAGTTTTCAACACAAAATAATTATTTCTCTTCTTCTAATCAATTTATATCAAATATAAATCAATTAATTAATCTTTATTAATTAATTTCTCATTAATTAGATTCATATTTAAACACTTTAAATATAAATTTAACTTATACTATACATCTAATAATCTAGATTTGGTTTTAAGTCATGCTCGGGACTTTGCAATCTAATTGCAAACCAAACCTACTTAATTAATCGATTAAACTCTTTAATTAATTAATTAAATCATATTTAATTAGGTGATAACTTGTGTATGTGTTTGACTTACTAGGCTCATCGCTAATTGGCAATGAGACATGATATCAACTCTTAATATCATCAGAACTCTTTCTTACCATAAATGATTTCTCTAAATGAGACATCACTAATTGGCAATGAGACATGACCATGGTTAACACCTAGCATAGCATGCCATGGCCACCCAATCAGTAATAAGGTTTACCTTAAATGAACATATAGTCATATGTTACCATGCACTAGAATCTCTCTGTTACAAAATCCCAACTCAAGCTGGAGTCATGGTTTATGTCAAACTCCATTTGTTATGAATATTATATTCTCTTTTAATTCTAGTTCTTGATTAAAAAGATTTTTCTCATCAGAAACTCTTTTCTGAATAAATCTATTTGTCCTGGCCAGGAACTTGAAACATCAAGAACAATTAAATGAACATAGAATTTTATCTCTATTTACTTAGAGGAATATATTCCATCTTGATCAACACCTTTCTCCATATATAACTAATAGGAGCCAACACATGCCCATATACCCATACATAGTATAAGTATGAAAGCAGTATCAAACTCAAACCACCTATATACAAGATAACTGTGCTATCTCAGGTCTAAAGATTATATGCACTGATATGATTTATGACAAAACATTGATAAGAGTAAACTCCATGTGCTTGTCATAAGTGTCACTGGTTTGGGCTACTTATCATGTATAAGTGCCTATCATGTTTGTTATATGGCATGAGACTCACCATTCTATCTTATTTATATCTCATATAAATAACTTGGGAACAAACATGAATACAATCTTTCTGGATAAGTTATGTCCTTATTATGAAGTATCCTCGATTGTGAACCTATTTATGATACTTTGTGCTAGAAATACTGTCACTCGTATTCTTAACAACTTAAGAATTGAATTTCTAACAAAATATCAATGGACCTTTTCTATTACACATAAATATATTATGTAAACGAAAAAGTGGAAATGTCTTTTATTAACAAAAATATGTACAAGATACATACTAAATGATATGCTCCAGGGCATACTACTAACAATGTCCCACTAACACTAGAGCCATTCATTACAATATCGTAGACCCATCTTCCCAAGATGATGGTATAGCTGAGTCTGTGACATAGGCTTAGTGAATGGATCAGCTGGATTTTCAGCTGATGCTATTTTCTGCATGGCTACATCGCCTCGCCCAACTATTTCTCTAATAATGTGGTAGCGCCTTTCTATGTGTTTAGATTTCTGGTGAGACCTGGGTTACTTAGCCTATATGACTGGTCCATTGTTGTCACAGTGTAGGGGAACTGCTGATTCAATGGAAGGAACTATTGTAAGTTCTGTCACAAACTTCTTTATCCAAACAGCTTCCTTTGCAGCATCTGATGTAGCAATATACTCAGCCTCGGGGGTGGAATCTGCACTCATGCTCTGTTTGAAACTCTTCCAACTAACTGCACCTCCATTACAAATGAACACATATCCAGAGGTAAACTTTCTATCATCGATATCTGATTAGAAATCAGAATTAGTATAACCATCCAATTGCAAGTCTCCACCTCCATATATCAAGAATAAATCCTTAGTTCTTCTCAAGTACTTAAGGATATTCTTGACAGCTATCCAGTGTTCTAAACCTGGATTGGATTAATACTTGCTAGTCAAACTAACAGCATATGCGATATCCGGCCTAGTATACAACATTGCATACATTAAACTTCCAATAGTCGAAGCATATGGAATCCTGGCCATTTTATCTCTTTCTTCAGGTGTCTTTGGAAACATCTCTTTAGAAAGATGGATACCATGTCTCACTGGTAACAATCCTCTCTTGGAATCAAGCATGTTAAACCTCTTTAACACCTTTTCCAAGTATAGACTTTGGGATAAACCAATTATTCTTTTTGCTCTATCTCTATAGATGCGAATCCCAAGAATATAGGTTGCCTCCCCTAAGTCTTTCATGGAGAATGTGTTTGACAACCATACCTTTATAGTTGTCAACATACCTATGTCATTACCCATCAACAGTATGTCATCCACATATAAGATAAGGAAAGTGATAGCACTGTCACTAACCTTCTTATATACACATGGCTCATCCTCATTTTCTGATAAAACCAAAGGATTTAATGGCTTCATCAAAACTAATATTCCATCTCCTCAAAGCTTGTTTCAACCCATAAATAGATCGCTTTAGCTTGCATACCTTGGAACCATCTTGGGATTCAAAACCCCTAGGTTGTTCCATGAAAATGTTTTCTTCAATGTATCCATTAAGAAAAGCTGTTTTGACATCCATCTGCCAAATATCATAATCATAGTATGCAGCTATTGCTAATAGAATCCTAATTGATTTAAGCATGGCAACAGGCGAGAAAGTCTCCTCTTAGTCGATTCCTTGCCTTTGGCGAAACCCTTTCACTACTAGCCTTGCCTTATAGGTCTCTACCTTTCCATCAGAACCAATTTTCTTCTTGAAGACCCATTTATTCCCTATAGGTACAATACCTTCAGGTGGGTTAACAAGATCCCAAAATTAATTCTTATACATGGAATCAATTTCGGATTTCATAGCATCAATCCATTTTGAAGAGTCTATATCCGATATAGCTTCTTCATAGGTAAGTCGATCATCTCCATGATCTACTTCTTCATGAGTAGACAACTCTTGTTCTTCTTCATAAAGTAAACCATATCTCACTGGTGGGTGAGATACCCTAGTTATTCTACGAGGAACAACTGTAGATGTTTCATCAACGGGTGTAGGTTGACTAGATGGATCTATATCCATCTGATCTGTTGATTGGTCAAAATTCTCTAATTCCAACTCTATTTGCCTTCCTTTGCCTCCTTCTAGAACAAATTGTTATTCAAGAAATGTGGCATCTCTACTTATCACAACCTTTTATGATGTAGGCAAATAAAAATAATATCCAAAACTATCTTTTGGATATCCAACAAATTGACCCTTTTCTAATCTGGTTTCCAATTTATCAGTGTTCAGCTTTTTGATATAAGCTGGACAACCCCAAATCTTAACATGCTTAAGACTTGGTTTTCTTCCCGGCCATATCTCATAAGGTGTGGAAGAAACTGATTTTGATGGAATCCTATTCAGAATATACAAAGCTGATTCTAATGCAAATCCCCAAAAGGAAATTGGCATATCAGTATAGCTCATCATGCTACGTACCATATCTAATAGGGTACCATTTCTCCTTTCAGATACACCATTCAGGTATGGCATTCCTGGAGGAGTCAGCTGGGAAACAATGCCGTGCTCTCTCAAGTATTCATCAAATTCAGTACTTAAATATTCACCTCCAAGATCTGATCGAAGAGCTTTAATACTCTTTCCTGTTTGATTTTCTACTTCAGATTTAAATTCTTTAAACTTTTCAAAGGATTCAAGTTTGTATTTCATCAAATACAAATACCCAAACCTTGATTTATCATAAGTAAAGGTAATTAAATAATGAAAACCGCCTTTAGCCATTTCCTTAAATGAACCACATACATCACTATGTATTAGCTCTAAAATATTTTCAGCTCTTAGTCCTTGTCTAACAAAGGGTGATCTAGTCATTTTGCCTTGAAGGCAAGATTCACAAGTTGGAGTAGGCTCAGAGCCCAATGAGGATAGAATCCCCATTTTCTCCAATTTTGTAATCCTATCTTCTACAACATGACATAACCTTAAGTGCCAAATATATTTTGAACTTGAGTTAGTTTTCACCATGGCATTGCATTCATTTAGATTGCTATACTCTTGCCAGTGGAAACACTTTCTTACTGGCAATGGAAACACTTTCCTGTTGGCGGTGGAAGCACTTTCCTTTACCTTTGTCAGTTTTGGTCTTCTTTTAATATTTAGCTATTTTCTTAGAAGGACCAAGAATCTGAGATTTCTTTTTCTTATTGCCCTTCTTCTTGTTGGACTTTCCAGCAGAAGAAGATGCAATCAAAGCTACCTCTTTTCCTTTATTGCCCGATATATTTTTTGGGCAATAATCAGCATGTTGAGTAAACCAGCTAAGGTGCATTCCTGTTTAGTCATATGGAAATTTGTCCTAAAATTCCCAAAAGACTCAGGAAGGGACTGAAGGATCAAATCCGTCTGTAACTGGAAATCCATGTTGAAGTCAAGATGTTCCAACTGCTCAATCAGCCGAATCATCTTGTGGACATTATCCCCAACATTCTGTCCCTCAGACATCCTCATGCGGAATAATTGTCTAGATATCTCATACCTAGCATTCCTGCTGTGCTCACCATACAACTCTTGTAGGTGAAGGAGGATCTCACTCGCACTCTGCCTATTCTCATGCTGCTTCTGTAACTCATTACTCATGGAAGTAAGCATGTAACACTTAGCTCTCATATCATGCTTCTTCCACTTGTCCAAAGTTTCATGTTCCTCTTGAGTGGCCTCTGGAGGTAAGGGACCAGGAACATTTGAATCTAGAACATATAATATATGTTCAAGGTTCAGGACAAGTTTCAAATTTCTTAGCCAATTAGAGAGATTAGGTCCTGTCAACCTTTTGCAATCAAGTATGCTTGCAAGGATATTGGATGGTGGTGGTTGTTCCGTGCTCAATATTATTATCAGAAAATTAACTGTAGAAAATAACTAGATTAATTAGTAAATATATCAACGAAAATGATTATGGTCTTTTAATCAAATTGGCCCTCCCACTAACTTAGCGAATCCTACACTTCCAAAATAGAAAACGAAAATCCTAGTTAGATGGATTTCTAGTGGGTGATTGAATTGTTATAATTCTATTGATCATCCTTAGGTACATCCATTATTGGAATTACAATAAACTATAAGTGAGCAACTCCTTGCCCATCACATCTCATGTGAGGTTCAATCCTTTACCTAGCCCCTAATGCTCAAAATCTCAGGTACATCCATTATTGACTTATCTTGCATTAGTTAAGTTGATCCCATTGAGCTAGTAATTATGCAAATAATTTTAATGTCCTTAGGTACATCCAATATTGGCCACCAAACCATTTACATATTTACAATATCTCATGCTTAATAATTATTCTTAAGAAAATCTCTTAAATTAATTGTATCTTATGCAACTATTTAAAATTTCTTAAAATAATTGCCCTAATGGAGGGCTCATGTTATAATTACTTTAATTATACCATTTCCAACTTAATCATTTGTTTGGAAGATTTTATGGTTATCCTAATTACTATTAAGGTCTCACTTTGCACATTATCCATTTAGCATGCATATATCATATAATTGCATACATTCCCATATATCTCATACATTCATGGATAAGCAGAAAATATGGTATGATCATGAACTTTCTAAGGGATTCAATTCTGAGTCACCAAGAATTGAATCAGGGCATTCCTAGGTGCATTTCATTCATTCATTTTACAAGAGTTGCTGAAGGAGTACATAATCAACACTTGATCTTGAATTCCTCCCACTGGTCCCACCAATGCTCTTGACCTCTTTGAACTTCTTGCAATCCAATATTACATAGTAATCCTTGGCATACCAAGGCGAATTTACAAGAACTTAAATAAATGAAATTACAACCCAAAAATTATTACAAACTTAATAATACATGCCCAAAATAAATTAAAATAAATTAATTAATTTACAAACCCAAAGAAATAAATGCAATCACATTGGTCTTTTATAGTCCATGATCATCCATCATGCATATCACTATTTAACAATTAAATAAAACATCCATACTTAAATTAAATTGAATATCTCATATTCAACTTAAAATTCCAGATTTGAATATGATTCAAATAAATTTAAAAATTCAGATTTGAATCTCATTGAAACAAATTTAAAAATTCAGATTTGAATCACATTCAATCAACCTTAAAATTCATATTTGAATCACATTCAAATAATTTTTAAAAAATCAGATTTGAATCACATTCAAACAATTTTTAAAAATTCAGATCTGAATATTATTCAAACAACTATAAAAAATCAGATTTAAATATGATTCAAACAACTTTAAAAATTCATATTTGAATCACATTCAAACAACTTTTAAAATTTAGATTTGAATCACATTCAAATAATTTTTAAAATTCTGATTTGAATCAAAATTTAATTTTGATTGAAATTCTAATTAAACAATTTAATTAGACATAGGATTAGCTTTTAGATCATACAACAATTGCAAATTAAAAGCCAAACCTTTGCGCCACCATTGGAAGCACAAACCTTTGCGCCACCATTGAGGTGTTCTCTTGCATGCCGCCACACATCCATTGTAACTAGCAATGGATAAATCATCTCATGATCAAAACACATAATTAAATCATATAATCAACAATCTAAATGGAAAATATAGTGGCTCTGATACCAATTAAAGGAAAGGAAGCGTGAAAAACACAAGTTTATACCATTGAATTAAAAAATTTTCACCTAGGGTCACATGCATCATGCAAGACTTATTTTTATCTATTTGATTTCAATGATAAACAATATATTAAAACTCTTTAAATATGTTTTTGGATTTGTATTTGCCATTTAAGATTTTAAAATTAATCAGATTAATTTTAGAACCCTAGATTAAATCAAGAACAAACAAACTAACCTTTTGATGAACTGCAGTGTATTTGCGCCTTTGAGATTCATCTTCAAGATACCAGATGTTGTCCCTCTAGCTTGTCCACACCAAGAACACCTATGGCAGCCCTTGAACAGCTTCTAAAGCTTTTTCTATTATTTAGAAAATCAAGTTCTGCCTTTTAAGAGATTAAGAATGTAAACAGGACACTAGAAACAATTTCTGGTGTTCTTAATTCAAGAGATTGATGGCTAATCTCTTTGAATTGATGAGAGATGAAGAAGAAGAGAGGGGAGAGCCTTGGGTGGCGGCACCAATGAGAGCAGCAGCTGGTTATGTTATTTTCTTATCATAACAACACTTATATAGCTAGGTCAACACATTAAACTCTTGCTACACGTCACCTTTTGATTGGTTCAAGGTTTAATTGACCCAATCACATTGCGCCAAGTGTCAAACCTATATTTAATCTTAATTTTAATTATCTTACATGATTAAAAGACTTTTGGCAAGCTTATGTGTAATGCCATGTGTCACCATCACATGGTGCCACATGTCACCCTGTGAAATGACCAAAATGCCCCTATGTCTTAATTTTGAGTTCTCAACCCAAAATAATTATTTCTCTTCTTCTAATCAATTTATATCAAATATAAATCAATTAATTAATCTTTATTAATTAATTTCTCATTAATTAAATTCATATTTAAACAAACATAAATACAATCTTTCTGGATAAGTTATGTCCTTATTATGAAGTATCCTCGATTGTGAACCTATTTATGATACTTTGTGCTAGAAATACTGTCACTCATATTCTTAACAACTTAAGAATAGAATTTCTAATAAAATATCAATGGACCTTTTCTATTACACAAATATATTATGTAAACGAAAAAGTGGAAATGCCTTTTATTAATAAAAATATGTACAAGATACATACTAAATGATATGCTCTAGGGCATACTACTAACATGTAACTCATTAGTCATAAGAGCTAGTATGTAGCACTTGGCTCGCATGTCATGCTCCTTCCACCTATCTAAAGTGTTATGTTCCTTTAGTGTAGCCCCTTCTGGTAAAGGACTAGGAACTTTAGAATCTAGAACGTATCCTGTAAGCTATAAATTCAAGTCAATCTTTAGATTTCTCAACCAATCCGAGAAATTAGGCTCAATTAGCCAGTTATTATCAAGTATACCAACAAGAATGTTGGATGGCTATGTTGTCATTTTATCGAATTAAACTGCAGAATAACAAGATTTCCAATTAGTATATTGTATCATGTAACTAACCAAAATCATCACCATCTTTTAATCAAATTGGTCCTCTCACTAATTTAACAAATCATACACTTCTAAAGTAAGAAACGGAAATCCCAGTTGGGGTGGATTTCTAGTGAATGATTGAATTCGTACAAATTGTTAATTATCCTCAAGCACATCTATTCTTGGATTCATAACGATTTATAAGTGAGTAACACTTTATTCTTCACATCTCATGTGAGGTTCAATGTAACACCCTTATGTTCGGTAGTGCGTACTACTGTTCCGGTGACCAGTGTTGTCCGGAAAGCTAGAATGCCTAGAACTACACTTCGAGATGAGTGAGGAGACATAAAATAATGAAATACAAGAAAATAAAATACAAGAAAGCAAAGGAAAACTAATAGTAAAGAAATGCAACCAAGTTAAGCGAGCCAAGAACCCTAGCGATGGATGACCGCACCGGGAAGTCATGGCGTGGACCGTTGACTAGCCCTGGACCGCGGGGAACCCTGAAAAATATTTTTAGGACTCAAATAAATATTTATTGAAGTATGAATATCATTAGAACTATCAAAGAAAAATTAAATAATTAGTACAAAGAAAAGTGAGAAATCGAAAAACGGACAAAACCCGGTGTTACTGAAAAATCGGGAATGCAACCCGAACAGGGGCATTGTGGTCATTTGACACCCCGAGTTGTCTTTTGACCTAAATGTCCATTAAAAATAAATAATATTACACTTGGAAAATATAATGAAAAATTAATTTAGGGGTACCTAATGTAAATAGCAAAAATGGAGGGTAAATGGAGTAATTATCAATTAAAACATATAATATGATTTAATTAAGGTGAGTGGACCACTATGGGAATTAATTTAACATCTTATGGGCAGGTGTACTTCCACTAAACATCATCTTCTCCATTTCTTTCATCCAAACCGAAATGAAACCTTAGGAAACCTCCATAGCCGAAACTTGAGTGAAGCTTCAAACCTCCTTCATTTCACCTCCAAACACCTAGGTTTCTTCATCAAAGTTTATCCCCACTTCACAAGGAAGAAGTAGATACCAATATTAAGAAGTTTTAGTGAAGATTTTGCAAGTCCCAACAATAGGTAAGTTTGAGTTTTTGATTATGGCTTTGTTAAAGTTTGTAAGGACATTATGGGTGTTTGATTTATGGTGAAATTTTTGAGTTTTGATGTTGAATGGGAATGTGCACTTTTGGCAGACATGGAAGCACCTTGAAGGCAGTTTAATTGTGCTTGTAAATGGTGAATTAAATGATTGATTAAATGTATATTGTGTAGGAAATTATTTGGGTAATGTATACTTAGTATATGTAAATGTAAAATGAGATTTAAAGCTTGGAAAGTAATGGAATGTAAGTGTACCATTGTGGTAGTTTGCTAACTCTTGAGGAATGCTAGAATTCATGCTTGGTTTATGGAATAATGATGTTAAAATGTGTTGGTTGTTATGGCAGTTTGAGTGTGTGTAAGGTGGTGTGAAGTGGGACATGTAAATGAGCATGAATTGGTGATTGAATTAGACAAATTCTGCACTTGTTGGTGCACATTGAATGTAATTGTAAGCTGCCAAAATGACCTATAATATGTTGTAAATTATGTTTAGGTTGTGGTACAACCAGAATTAGTTTGAATGTTAAGTTTGGTGAGTGTTAAAAGTGATGTTTGATATGTATGCAAGAATTGTAATAAGGCAGTTTGAGTTTTAGGCCTAGAACTTTAATTGTGTGGCTCCAATTGGTATGAGAGCAATTGGTGGTGAAACTAGGCACAAAATGTGCCAACTTTCATGAAGAAAGCTTACCAAAAATCTGCTTGCAAGGTAGCTTGAAAAATGACCGAATCCGGATTAAGTGCAAGTAAGGCCTGAAAATTGACCATTTGGGCAGCAGTTAGTTTTTAGGCCATAACTCACTCAAAACAGGTCCAATTGACCTGACATTTTAACCATGAATATTTAAGACCCATATCTACAAGTCTTATGAAGACACCAAAGCCCAGAAATGACCATAAGCAAGTCAAACAGCTTGCACAAGTTCGGGTCCAAAAACTGGCCGAACCTAAAATGACCTAAAATGTCCTAAAGTGACCAATTTTGGTGCAATTTGACCAGCAATAGTAAAATGACCATAACTTAGTCTACATAACTCAGAATGACCTGAAATTTTGCCCCGCGTTCCATAAGACATAGATCTACAAGTTTGTAGTTTTGACCAAAATCCGTAAACCGAGGGAACTAGGTCGTCCGGCTAGGTCAAACTAGTATCCCGGAACCCAGCAAATTGCAAGAAAATGCAGTATACACGGAAATGAACTTGGTAACATGTACCAACCCTAAAAGACTATCGAATGTGACATATTGGTAACCTTAAAACCTAATTTACCTAGAACGCATCGAGGGTCGATATATTAGGTTGATTAAGCAAATAATAGCATTCAGTGAATTATTTATCAAACATTATCATTAGAGACAGTTTAATTTAGTACTGAAACACTTCAAATTGTGTTTCTCAGTTAGCAAAGACTCAAGAAAAGGGAAGGAAACACTGAGTCAAGACTAGGAGACAGTTATCAGGGGTTTGTGCACAACAACTATTTCTTTTGAATTTTTCAATTGAAATAAATTATGATTATTTGTATATTATTGTTTTAAATTATGGAAATGTGTTTGAATGGATATTTATCGCTTGAAAAGCACTGTAAATGGTTTGAAATTGTGAGAAATTGTTTGAATGATATTGATGGATATTTATTGATTGAAAAGCATTGGAAATGGTTTGAAACCACAGCTATCATGTATATTGATTGTATTCCTCGCTAGCTTGTCTAGTGGGACGAATTGAATTCTCTCCGTCAAGTATTGAGGTGTGTGCCTGTTGAGGACGAATTGGATGAGTACTCATATTTTTGCTAGCTAGCTATGTTATTCCTCATTAGTCATTGACTTTTGTGACGAATTGAATACCTCATTAGCCATCGGCTTTTGGGACGAATTGAACTTTGGAACATGATTAAGCTGTGTGTGATTTATTGATATGTATTGTGAAATTGTGAAATGAATTTAAACTCTTATTGACATATACTGTCTTTTGAATTCAACCATGATCTGACTTATTGAAATTTATTGTGATATTGAGAAATGGAGTTTAAATTCTTGTTAACAATTACTGTCTTGAAATTAACTATGGTTTTAAGTATCCACTATTTATATGATTTAAAGTTGTATTTGGTTAATGTTGTGCACCACTGAGACATTATCTTAGCGATAGCTTTTTATTGTTGTTGCAGATAGACAGACAGACAAGGCAGCAGACTAGGCTGCTAGTACCTCCAGCGAGAGATTTTCGGGTATAACGAGTATACCACATTTTGCATTTTGTACTGTAATGTATGTTCACTGTATGTACATATTGTTTTTGGTTTTGAGCAGTTGTAAATTAAAATTGTACATTGAAGTTGTAAAGTAAATTATGAGTTATTTTGACTTGTAAAAATTGTATTATATTTCTTTTATCTCAGTCTTTGAAAAATCACTGTGGATTTGAGTTGAGAAGTATGTTGTGTTGAGAAATATGTTGGAGTTGAGATTTGGAAATATATTGAAGTGCTTTTTACAGGTTTTCTGAAGAATTGTTTTATCCAAAATACAGATGGCACTCTGCCAAAATTTTTACAGAAATCCCAAATAATTTAAATGTGTTAGTTCTATCACTTCAGTTCAAAAAGTTTTTAACACCTGTAAATAGTGCTCACCACTGTAAAAGAAGTAAGAAAAGTTTTTAAAATCCCTTGTAGTGTATTTAATGGGTTATCAGTAGACAGAGTTGGTAATTCATTAGGTATACTACGGGATCATGTTATGCCTTACAGAGGGGTAAGGTGTGACATTCAATCATTGATTTGGCTCCTAATACTCAAAATCTCAGGTGTATCCATTCTTGGTTTATCTTGCATTGGTTAAGTTAAGCCTACTAAGTAAGTAAGCATGCAAATTTGAACCTTAATGATCTTAGGTACATCCATTCTTGACCACTAAAGTATTTACATACTCACAATATCTCATGTTTTAACAATTACTTTAAGAAAATTTCTTAAACCAAATGCATCATTCCTATGTTACCATAGCCAACAATGTAAATATTTAAAATTTCTAAAATAATTACCTTAGTGGAGAGCCATGATGCAATTTCTAAAATTACACCACTACTAACTTAATCATTTAATTAGAAGATTTCTTAGCTAACTTAGTTACTAATTGGTCTCACTTTGCACATTATTCATTTTTCATGCATATCTCATATACATTCATGAACATACATAACTCATACATACATTCATTAATAATAATATAAAAGGCATGATCATTGACTATTCTATGGGAATCCAATCCTAGCCAGAAGGATTAGATTTAAGGCTTCCTAGGTTATCGTCCATCTATTTGAAGCTTAATTACAAATCTTCAACTCTTAAAGTCTTGTACTCCCACTGATTTCTATCAATGTCTTAAACTCTTTTCCTTCTTGTAAATTCCATTGATGTCATAAATTTAATATCCTTGGTATACCAAAGTGAAATTATAAAATAAATGACCTTAAAAGCCCAAATAAATAAATTACAACCTTTATGCACTAAAATAAAATTAATTATTACATTCCCATAAGAATAAATAAGAAATCAATCATATTAGTTTCCTAAGTCCATGATCATCCTTCATGCAATTTACACATCCAACTCTTGAATATGAAATTTAATTCTAAATATTTAATATTTAAAATTAAATTAATTAAAATAATTTTTCATGAATCTCATTCATGAACTTGTTATATTTATGTTGGGACATAGATTAAACACTTTAATCATTAAGAAACACAAGAAAAATCATAAGAAAAATTTTAATCAAACACATTCACTATATGGCCAAATTGGGGCTAGTTCAAATTTGATGAATTTTCTCAATTTTTTTTTTGTTCTAATTTGCATCCAGTGCAACTTTCTTAAGTCTCAAACATTATATGATATTAACTTAAGTTTCCTAATGGAAAATTAGGGTGGCTCTGATACCAATTGAAAGAAAAATGCACCAAGCAAAATTAGCAATTTAAATTTTTTCAAGCCTAAGGTTATATGCAATAGACAAACCATTTATACTATTGCAAAAGCCACATATTTTAGTCACAATATACTGTAACTCAATTGGTAACAATCCTAATTGCCATTAGGAAACAAAAGTCCTGAAATTAACAAAATTAAGTTTAGGGATTTACCCCAAGAGAATCAAATCTAACACCTAATCCGGATAGGTTAGATTACCACGTGTTAATCCTTTAGCTTGTCCACATAAATAAGGTGACCAAAGCTTCCTTGAATGAACCAAAACCCCTTTGATTCTTCCTTTTGATTCAGCCAAGAATAGGAAAGGGTGAATCTTAGGGTTTTCTAGGTTTTAACTTTATGGAAGCGTAGAGGGACTCTTTCTCTACCTTTAATTGAAGAATAATAACTTCTAATATCTCTTGGATCAAGCATAAGAGGAAGAAGAAAATTTTGGTTTTGGAGAGAGAAGTGGTTCGGCCAAAAGATGGATGAAGAAGAAGAAGACTTATTTTTATTTTCTTTCTTTTACTCTTAAGTATCTTAATTTTCTAATTAAAATTAACTTTACAAATGTCCACATTTAATTTCATAAGAAAATGTGTTTTCTAATCTTTATTTTTTGAATATTAAAATAATTTATTTAAAAAAAGATTTTGTGTTATATGCGACACAATATATGTGTCTAGAGCAAAAAAAAAAAAAAAAAAAAAAGGGCGCTTTAAGAAAGCGATAAAATTTTGGTAAAAGCCATTTCTTTCCCTAATTCATTTTCTCTTATGTACAATCGAACCTATCTTTGTCTACCCTTCTCAAATGGTTTCCAACATTTTAAAGATGTTTCTTGTAATGATTATTGGTAAGACTGATGAAGCAATACAGAGCATTTAATCCCTTTCTTTCCTTTGTTATTCTAATAAATTTCCCATTTTATTTGTTATATTTGAAAAATTCCCTCTTTAATAAATCATTTCGGCTCTCTTCGTCATTGAGTCATTGCACCATCACCATTGTTGAGTCACTGCCACTATCTCCCTCATTGTTTTACTAGTTAAAATTTGGGTACAAAATTGAGAGGAAACGAAATTTGGGCAATTCCATACCATCTCTCAAATTTTCATGCCCATTCACTTCTACATGTATGAATTCCCAATCCCAAGTCTATCACTCACTAGAATCCCTAATTCACAATTTGCTTGACTAAGAATTTCTCATTTTTAGGTCTCACTCTCGCATAATCTCATATTCTCTTAGTCTTCTGTCTCAGAATCAAAAGCTTTGGAAGACTCTCTTATGTTGGAAATATCTGTGAGTTGCTTTTCTAATTTTTGTTTCTCTCACTCTCAGTTATTAGAAATTTGTGAGTTGTATGCCTTGGAAAAAGATGAGATTTTATTTTCCTTTTTAGTTTTTCTTTTGATAATTGAAATGCTTTGTTAAAAATGCAAAGCAACATTTGGGTTTGTGTTTTTTTGCTTTTGTGGTTGGTGTTCCATCTGGTCTAGAGTTGGTTTTTTCTTAATGAAATGGGCTGTGTTGTTGCTTCATAGTGATGAGTTGATTATTGATCAGTAGGTGTTTGTTGAAAGTCCCCTTCAATAGTTGTATTTTTTGCTTATCCTTGCTGTCTAATTCTTGCATTTTTCTTGTGTTAGCTGTTGCTTTATTTTAGAGTTTAGGAAAGCTCATCATTCTTGTGAATAACACAACAAGTTTGTGTGGTTAATTATTACGAGTTCCATATTTATACCAAGAATTTGAATTTTGAAACTAAGAACAAATTAACTTAAGATGTTAGGCATGTAAAGCATTGTCACAACCCAGGGATGGGGTTGGGACGTGCTTGTTCAACCAGCTATGCACTAGGGTGGATTCATGTCCCACATCGAAAATGGGAAGGAAAAATTTGGGCCATATATGTGGGAGCCTTCCTCACCTAGTCAGCGCGCTTTTGGGAATGAAACCTCCCAAGGGACAAATCCGTGAGGCCCATGGGCCAAAGTGGACAATACTTACTGGAGATGGATTGGGCAGTTAAATTGTGGTATCAGAGCTAGACTCCCTTTAGTACGGTGTGTGGTGTGAGGACGCACCAGGCGGAAGCTGGTGGGCTTGTCACGACCCAGGGATGGGGTTGGGACGCGCTTGTTCAACTAGCTACGCACTGGGGTGGATTCGTGTCCCACATCAGAAATGGGAAGGAAAGATTTGGGCCATATATGTGGGAGCCTTCCTCACCTGGTCAGTGCGCTTTTGGGAATGAAACCTCCCAAGGGACAAATCCGTGACGCCCACGGGCCAAAGCGGACAATACTGACTGAAGATGGATTGGGCTGTTACAAGCATAATGAAATAATTTATAATTTTATAATTGTAGAGTCTTTTATGGAAATTATAATTAGGGAGTTAAGTGTTGATTTATTAATAAATTTAATGGCCTAAAGTGCCAAATTTAAAATGAGAGGAAATAACACGTATATTAAAGTAAAAAATTAAAAATTTTAAGGTTAAAAATTTTCTGCATTTGTACTAAAATTGGATCATAATTAAGGTATGAGGAGGAAAAATCCATTTATTTAATAACACATATTCCAAGAGTTGTGCTTTATAATATGTAGCAGTGAGCGTTTTGAAGTTGTGTTACACTTTGTGTTGCATTGCCACTCTATAACAAAACATCTTTCTTATACTGTCATTTATATGTGCTTTTTGTATTACTATAAAGATAAATTCATTCTATCTTTGTAGGATTTTATTGGCCAACTTTTGACTCTCACATAATGGACAAAAGTTGGATAGATAAGCCAAGGGCCACTAAAGCCTTTATAGATGGAGTGGTAAATTTAATTATATTTGCAACTAAAAAAGATCCTCATAATGCAAAAATTTATTGTCCATGTCGAAAATGTTACAATAGATTCACGTTAACTCCTATCGAAGTTAAAGGACATTTGTTGTGGAATGGTTTTCTGTCAGGATGTACTAGGTGGATATTTCATGGAGAATCTATTCTCCCATATGCAAATCATATTAATGACACTCATAATTCATATCATAACCCTCAAGGTCAAGTGGCATCAAATAATCCAATAGGTGTTGTGGGCCAAGACGACATTAGGGATTTCTTCAAAATGCTCTTGGGATAAAAACTGCAATGTCGAATATGGAGGCATTTAATGAAGAAAATGACAATAGAAATTGTGTTGATACTAGTGATTGTGAGGAAGGAATGGATAGCATGCATGATGAGTCTACTTGTAGTGCGTCTAATGCTGATAATCGCTGATATCAAAACTTGATGAATGATTGTGATCAAGAACTATATCCCGATTGTAGAAAGTTTTCAAAGTTGTCATTTATGTTGCATTTATACCACTTTAAATGTTTAAATGGATGGCCTGTAAAATCTTTCAATATGTTACTTGAATTATTGAATGATGCATTTCTAGAAGGAATTTCTTTGGCATCATCTCACTATGATGTAAAGAAATGTGTTAAAGAACTTGGTCTTGGGTATGAGAAGATTCATGCTTGTCCTAATGATTGCATTTTATATTGGGGTGATAAAGTTAAAGATGAATGTTGCAATGTATGTGGATCCTCTTGATGGAAAGCTAACAAAGAAGATGAAAGTGTGCCAACAATTGATGGGGAAATTATGACCATGAACAAAAAAGTAACAAAAATATTGCATTATTTTCCTTTGATACCAAGGTTGAAAAGGCTTTACATGTCATCAAAGATAGCTTCCTCTATGAAATGGCATGAGGAAGGTCGTACAAAGATGGAATGTTGAGACATCCAGTTGATGGCTTAGCATGGAAAGCCTTTGATGACAAGTATCCATCTTTTGCCTCAAATCTTCACAATGTGAGACTTGGATTAGCCAGTGATGGATTTAATCCATTTAGAACAATGAGTTCTACTTATAGCACTTGGCCTGTTATATTAATACCTTATAACTAAGAGTCATGGGTGTGTACGAAAAAATCATCAATTATTCTATTAATGGTTATTCCTAAAGAAAAAGGGCTAGGTAATGACATTAATATTTATTTGCAACCTTTAATTTCAGAATTGAAGATGTTATGGGAAGGTATTGATGCATTTGATGCTTCATGTGGCCAAAGCTTCAAAATGCATGCTACTCTTCTTTGGATCATCAATGACTTTCTTGCTTATGCAAACCTTTTGAGTTAGAGTACAAAGGGATGTGTTGCTTGTCATGTTTATGCAGAATCAACTCATTCTAAGTGGTTATATAATGGGGGGAAATTTTTTTATATAGGTCATCATCGTTGGTTAGAACAAGGCCATCTTTTTCGATTCCAAAAAAAGCAATTTGATGGCACTGAAGAGTTTGGATCTCCTCCGATGTCAACTTCAGGAACTGATGTTTTAAGGCAATTGAATGGGGTTGACTTCACATATGGAAAGTTTTCTAAAACATCTAGGAAGAGGACTAGGGATGAAGTAATGGAGGAAACTACTAATGTACATAAAGAAATGATGCTTGATGATGCTAATGATTTCATTGAAATTGGACAAATGTCACATGATGATGCCACCATAAAGGCTTCAGTGAATGTGCTTCCTATTTGGAAGAAAAAAAGCATTTTCTTTGATTTGCCTTATTGGGAACACAATATTCTCCGTCACAATTTAGATGTGATGCATATCGAGCAGAATGTATGTGATAATTTGATTGGGACATTACTAAATCTTAATGGGAAGAGTAAAGATAATTTAAAAGCATGATTTGATTTACAAGATATAAATATAAGACAAGAGCTCCATCCATATTTGGGACCTAATAATAAATAAACATATCCTCCTGCATCATACACTATGTCAGCTAAGGAGAAAGGTATGTTTTTATCAGTATTGAAAAACATAAAGGTTCTAGATGGTTATGCCTCTAACATATCAAGAGGTGTTAATCAAAATGAGAGGAAGCTTAGTGGCCTTAAGAGTCATGATGGCCACATCTAAAGGAGTGGAAGCATGGTAATTGGTGCATTGGAGCATTGAATTTTCAAATTTTTCTTCTAGGGTTTCATGCATCATGCCACATCTCTTATGTGCCTAATTAATTTCAATGCTCAATTGCATATTAAAACACTTTTAATATCCATTAGGATTGTCATTTGCCATTTAAGATTGTGAATTAACAAATTAATTCAATTAAACCCTAATTTAAAAGAGGAATTTGGACACTTACCTCTTTGATGCACTATGGAGGCAATAAGGGATGGCAACGATTCAGGTTTTTGCGGGTACCCGATTCGACCGAACCCTAATAGGACGAGTTTATATAGTATATAATCAGGTTTGGGACGGGTTCAGATTTGAAATTTAATACCCGTGACAAGTTCGGGTCGGGTTTGGGTTTTTTATGTTGGGTATTTGTTACCCAAACCCGTTTATATAAATATTTAATTAAATATAAAATATATGTTTTTTTAATAATATTTCTAAATTTTTATATATTTTATTCTATATAAAATAAAATTGAACTATTTTATGAAATTATTAAAATTTTAAAATATAAATTATTAATAAAAATAATTTTTTATATAGATTATTAATTAAATATATAAAATTAAACGGGTTCGGGTATTTTTTAGGTAATAACAATCGGATTTGGGACGGGTTTGGGTAGTTGAGAATAAATTTTAATTGAGTTTGGGACGGGTTCAGGTTTTGAGAATATTAATCGGGTTCGGGTTCGGGTAGGGTGATTTTCATGGGTACCCTACTCGTTGCCATCCCTAGATGCAATTGACACCTTTAGGAAGCTCTTAGGACCCCAAGTGTTGTCCCTCTAGCTTGTCCACACCAAGACCACTAATGGGCAGCCCCCAATTTTGCTTCTCAAGCCTTGCCAACCAATTATAATTTGGGGTTTTGCTTTTAGAGAGGTTATATGTATGTATAGGATACTAGAAACAATTTCTAGCAATTTTAATTCAAAGGGAATGAATGATTTCTCTTTGAATTGATGAAGAAAGCAAGAAGAGGAGATGGGAGAGAGGTGTCGCCACCTTGGAGAGACAAAAGAGAGTTATATGTTTCTTCTTTTCTTTTCCCTTTTATAATTAAGTCAAGTAATCACTTAAACCCTTTGCCACATGTCACCACCACATTGCATCTTATTTTTAATTAACTTAATCACAATAAGCCAAGTGTCAAAGCTAGACTTAATCTTGACTTTGATCGCCTTGCATGATAGGAAGACAAATGGCAAACTTATACGATGCCATATGTCACTATCTCATGGTGCTACATGTCACCATGTGAAATTGAAGGAACAGAAGCGTGAAAAACATAAGTTTATACCATTGAATTCAAAAATTTTCACTTAGGGTCACATGCATCATGCAAGATTTATTTTTATTTATTTGATTTCAATGATAAACAACATATTAAAACTCTTTTAATATGCTTTTGGATCTGTATTTGCCATTTAAGATTTTAAAATTAATCAGATTAATTTTAGAACCCTAGATTAAATCAAGAACGATTACACTAGCCTCTTGATGCACTGCAGCGTGTCTGCGCCTTTGAGATTTGTCTTCGGGACACCAAATGTTGTCCCTCTAGCTTGTCCACACCAAGAACACCTATGGCAGCCCTTGAAAAGCTTCTAAAGCTTTTTCCTATTAATTAGAAATTCAAGTTCTGCCTTTTAAGAGATTAGAGATGTAAACAGGACACTAGAAACAATTTCTAGTGTTCTTAATTCAAGAGATTGATGGCTAATCTCTTTGAATTGATGAGAGATGAAGAAGAATAGATGGAGAGCCTCAAAATAGCATGACAAAGGAGAGGAGTGGCTGCTGGTTGTTTTTCTTGTTCATAACAACGCTTATATAGCTAGGTTAACACATTAAACCCTTGCCACATGTCACCCTTTGATTAGCTCTAGGTTTAAGTGACCCAATCACATTGTGCCAAGTGTCAAACCTATATTTAATCTTGATTTTAATCATCTTACATGATTAAAAAACATTTGGCAAGCTTATGTGTAATCCCATGTGTCACCATCTCATGGTGCCACGTGTCACACTGTGAAATGACCAAAATGCCCTTGTGTCTTAATTTTGAGTTCTTAACCCAAAATAATTATTTTTCTTCTTCTAATTTATATCAAATATAAATTAATTAATTAATCTCTATAAATTAATTTCTCATTAATTAAATTCATATTTAAACACTTTAAATATAAATTTAACTTATACTATACATCCAATAATCTAGATTTGGTTTCAAGTCATGCTAGGGACTTTGCAATTTAATTGCAAACCAAACCTATTTAATTAATCAATTAAACTCTTTAATTAATTAATTAAATCATATTTAAATAGGTGATAACTTGTGTATGTGTGTGACTTACTAGGCTTATCACTAATTGGCAATGAGACATGATATCAACTCTTAATATCATCAGAACTCTTTCTTACCATAAATGATTTCTCTAAATCATTTTATGAACCTCATAGACCATGGTTAACACCTAGCATAGCATGCCATGGCCACCCAATTAGTAATAAGGTTTACCTTAAATGAACCTATATTCATATGTTATCATGCACTAGAATCTCTCTGTTACAAAATCCCAACTCAAGCTGGAGTCATAGTTTACGTCAAACTCCATTTGCTACGAATATTATGTTCTATTTTAATTCAAATTCTTGATTAAAAAGATTTTCTCATCAGAAACTCTTTTCTGAATAAATCTATATGTCCTGGCCAGGAACTTGAAACATCAAGAACAATTAAATAAACATAGGATTTTATCTCTATTTACTTAGAGGAACAGATTCCATCTTGATCAACACCTACCTCCATATATAACTAGTAGGAGACAATAGATGCCCATATACCCATACATAGTACAAGTATGAAAGCAGTATCAAACTCAAACTACCTATATACAAGATAACTGTGCTATCTCAGGTCTAAAGATTATATGCACTGATATGATTTATGACAAAACATTGACAAGAGTAAACTCCATGTGCTTGTCATAAGTGTCACTGATTCGGCCTACTTATCATTTATAAGTGCCTATCATGTTTGTTATATGGCATGAGACTTACCATTCCATTATATTTATATCTCATACAAATAACTTGGGAACAAATATGAATACAATCTTTCCGGAATAGCCATGTCCTTATTATGAAGTATCCTCGATTATGAACTTATTTATGATACTTTGTGCTAGAAATATTGTCACTCATATTCTTAACAACTTAAGAATAATATTTCTAACAAAATATCAATGGACCTTTTCTATTACACATAAATATATTATGTAAACGGAAAAGTGGAAATGCCTTTTATTAATAAAAATATGTACGGTATACATACTAAATGATATGCTCTAGGGCATACTACTAACAGAAATGACCAAATTACCCTTATGTTTTAATTTTCAGTTCTCAACCCAAAATTATTATTTCTCCTCTTCTAATTAATTTATATCAAATATAAATTAATTAATTAATCTCCATTAATTAATTTCTCACAATTAAATTCATATTTAAACACTTTAAATATAAATTTAACTTATACTATAGATCCAATAACCTAGATTTGGTTTCAAGTCATGCTATGGACTTTGCAATCTTATTGCAAACCAAACCTATTTAATTAATGAATTAAACTCTTTAATTAATCAATTAAGTCACATTTAACTTGGTGATTAACTTGTGTATGTGTGTGACTGACTAGGCTCATCACTAATTAACAATGAGATATGATATCAACTCTTAATATCATCAGAACTCTTTCTTACCATGAATGATTTCTCTAAATCATTTTAGGCATCTCATAGACCATGGTTGACAGCTAGCGTAGCGTGCCATGGCCACCCAATCAGTAATAAGGAATATCTTAAATGAACATTTAATCTTATGTTACCATGCACTAGAATCTCTCTGTTACAAAATCCCGATTCGAGCTGGAGTCATGGTTAATGTCAAACCCCATTTGCTATGAACATTATGTTCTTTTTTAATTCCAGTTCTTGATTAATTAGATTTTCTTGTCAGATACTCTTTTCTGACTAAATCTGTCTGTCGTGGCTAGGAACTTGAAACATCAAGAATAATTAAATGAACATGGGATTTTATCCCTATTTACTTAGGGTAACAAATTCCATCTTGATGAACTCCTATCTCCATAAATAACTAGTAGGAGCCAACACATGCCCATTGTTAGTAGTATGCCCTAGAGCATATCATTTAGTATGTATCTTGTACATATTTTTATTAATAAAGGCATTTCCACTTTTCCGTTTACATAATATATTTATGTGTAATAGAAAAGGTCCATTGATATTTTGTTAGAAATATTATTCTTAAGTTGTTAAGAATATGAGTGACAATATTTCTAGCACGAAGTATCATAAATAGGTTCACAATCGAGGATACTTCATAATAAGGACATGACTTATCCAGAAAGATTGTATTCATGTTTGTTCCCAAGTTATTTATATGAGATATAAATAAGATGGAATGGTGAGTCTCATGCCATATAACAAACATGATAGGCACTTATAAATGATAAGTATGACACTTATGACAAGCACATGGAGTTTACTCTTGTCAATGTTTTGTCATAAATCATATCGATGCATATAATCTTTAGACTGAGATAGCATGTTATCTTGTATATAGGTAGTTTGAGTTTGATCGCTTTCATACTTGTACTATGTATGGGTATATGGGCATGTGTTGGCTCCTGCTAGTTATATATGGAGGTAGGTGTTGATCAAGATGGAATATGTTCCTCTAAGTAAATAGAGATAAAATCCTATGTTCATTTAATTGTTCTTGATGTTTCAAGTTCTGGCAGACAGATAGATTTATTGAAAGAGTTTACGATGAGAAAAATCTTTTAATCAAGAACTGGAATTAAAAGAGAACATAATATACATAACAAATGGAGTTTGAAATAAACCATGACTCCATCTTGAGTTGGGATTTTGTAACAGAGAGATTCTAGTGCATGGTAACATATGATTATAGGTTCATTTAAGGTAAATCTTATTACTAATTGGGTGGCCATGGCATGCTATGCTAGGTGTTAACCATGGTCTATGAGGTTCATAAAATGATTTAGAGAAATCATTTATGGTAAGAAAGAGTTATGATGATATTAAGAGTTGATATCATGTCTCATTGCCAATTAGTGATGAGCCTAGTAAGTCACACACATACACAAGTTATCACCTATTTAAATATGATTTAATTAATTAATTAAAGAGTTTAATTGATTAATTAAATAGATTTGGTTTGCAATAAAATTGCAAAGTCCCTAGCATGACTTGGAACCAAATCTAGATTATTGGATGTGTAGTATAAATTAAATTTATATTTAAAGTGTTTAAATATGAATTTAATTGATGAGAAATTAATTAATAGAGATTAATTAATTAATTTATATTTGATATAAATTAATTAGAAGAAGAAAATAATTATTTTGGGTTAAGAACTCAAAATTAAGACGCATTTTGGTCATTTGACACGTGGCACCATGAGATGGTGACACATGGCATAACACATAAGCTTGCCAAATATTTTTAATCATGTAAGATGATTAAAATCAAGATTAAATATAGGTTTGACACTTGGCACAATGTGATTGGGTCACTTAAACCTAGAGCTAATCAAAAGGTGACATGTGGCTAGGGTTTAATGTGTTAACCTAGCTATTTAAGTGGGGTTATGAAAAGAAAACACAACCAGCAGCCTCTCCTCTCATATGTCACGCCACTTTGAGCCTCTCCAGCTATTTCTCTTCATCTCTCATCATTTCAAAGAGATTAGCCATCAATCTCTTGAATTAAGAACACTAGAAATTGTTTCTAGTGTCCTGTTTGCATCTCTAATCTCTTAAAAGGCAGAACTTGAATTTCTAATTAATAGAAAAGGCTTTAGAAGCTGTTCAAGGGCTGCCATAGGTGTTCTTGGTGTGGACAAGCTAGAGGGACAACATCTGGTGTCCTCAAGACGATCTCAAAGGCGCAGACATCAAGAGGTTAGTGTAATCGTTCTTGATTTAATCTAGGGTTCTAAAATTAATCTGATTAATTTTAAAATCTTAAATGGCAAATACAGATCCAAAAACATGTTAAAAGAGTTTTAATATGTTGTTTATCATTGAAATCAAATAGATAAAAATAAATCTTGCATGGTGCATGTGACCCTAGGTGAAAATTTTTGAATTCAATGGTATAATATTGTGTTTTTCATGCTTCCGTTCCTTCACCCATATACCCATACATATTACAAGTATGAAAGCAATATTAAACTCAAACAATCTATATACAAGATAACTATGTTATCTTAGGTTTAAAGATTATATGCACTAATATGATATATGATGATACATTAACAAGAGTAAACTCCATGTGCCTTGTCATAAGCGTCACTGGTTCGGCCTACTTATCATGTATAAGTGCCTATCATGTTTGTTATGTGGCATGAAACTTATCACTCCATCTTATTTATATCTCATATAAATACCTTGGGAACAAACATGATTATAATCTTTCTGGATAAGTCATATCCTGTGTGAAGTATCCTCGATTGTGAACCAATTTATGATATTTTATGCTAGAAATACTGTCACTCATATTCTTAACAACTTAAGAATTGAATTTCTAACAAAATATCAATGG
This sequence comes from Hevea brasiliensis, assembly GCF_030052815.1. NCBI lineage: Eukaryota > Viridiplantae > Streptophyta > Magnoliopsida > Malpighiales > Euphorbiaceae > Hevea > Hevea brasiliensis. The sequence continues at coordinate 99,140,115 of NC_079493.1, forward strand.
ACCTTTTCTATTACACTTAAATACATAATGTAAATGAAAAAGTGAAATTGCCTTTTATTAATAAAATATGTATAAGATACATACAAAATGATATACTCTAGGGCATACTACTAACAATCTCCCACTAGCACTAGAGTCATTCATTATAATATCTTATACCTATCTTCTCAAGATATCAGTCTAACTGAGCTTGTGACATAGGCTTTGTGAATGGATCAGTTAGACTTTCAACTGATGTTATTTTCTACATGGTTACATCGTTTCACCCAACTATCTCTTTGATAATGTGGTAGCTCATTTTTATGTGTTTGGATTTTTGTTGATACCGGGGTTCATTAGCCTGTATGACAGCTCCATTGTTGTCACAGTAGAGTTGAACTGCTAACTCAATAGAAGAAACTATTGCAAGTTTTGTTATGAACTTCTTTATCCAAATAACCTCTTTTGTAGCATCTGATGCAGTGATATACTCAGCTTTTATAGTGGAATCAGCAGTCATACTATGTTTGGAACTCTTCCAACTAATTGCACCTCCATTACAAATGAACACAAACTCAGAGGTAGACTTTCTATCATTAATATCTGATAGGAAATCAGAATCAGTATAACCATCCAATTACAAGTCGCCACCTCCATAAATCAACAATAAATCCTTAGTTCTTCTCAAGTACTTAAGGATATTCTTGACAGCTATCCAGTGTTCCAAACCTGGATTGGATCGAAACCTGCTAGTCAAACTAACAGCATATGTGATATCCGGCCTAGTACACATCATTGCATACATCAAACTTCCAATAGCCGAAGAATATGGAATTCTAGCCATTTTATCTCTTTCTTCAGGTGTCTTTAGAGACATCTCTTTAGAAAGGTGGATACTATGTCTTACTGGTAACAATCCTCTCTTGGAATCAAGCATGTTAAACCTCTTTAACACCTTTTCCAAGTATAGACTTTGGGATAAACCAATTAATTTTTTTTGTTCTATCTCTATAGATGTGAATTCCAAGAATATAGGTTGCCTCCCCTAAGTCTTTCATAGAGAATGCATTTGACAACCATACTTTTATAGTTGTCAACATACTTATGTCATTACCTATCAATAGAATATCATCCATCTATAAGACAAGGAAAGTGATAGCACTATCACTAACCTTCTTATATACACATAGCTCATCCACATTTTTTATAAAACCAAATGACTTAATGGCTTCATCAAAATAGATGTTCCAACTCCTCGAAGCTTATTTTAACCCACAAATGGATCGCTTTAGCTTGCACACCTTGGAACTATCTTGGGATTCAAAACCCCTAGGTTATTCCTAAAGGAACGGAAGCGTGAAAAACACAAGATTATACCATTGAATTCAAAAAACTTTCACCTAGGGTCACATGCACCATGCAAGATTTATTTTTATCTATTTGATTTCAATGATAAACAACATATTAAAACTCTTTTAATATGTTTTTGGATCTGTATTTGCCATTTAAGATTTTAAAATTAATCAGATTAATTTTAGAACCCTAGATTAAATCAAGAACGATTACACTAACCTCTTGATGCCTTTGCAATGTCTGCGCCTTTGAGATTCGTCTTCAGGACACCAAATGTTGTCCCTCTAGCTTGTCCACACCAAGAACACCTATGGCAGCCCTTGAACAGCCTCTAAAGCTTTTTCTATTTATTAGAAATTCAAGTTCTGCCTTTTAAGAGATTAGAGATGTAAACAGGACACTAGAAACAATTTCTAGTGTTCTTAATTCAAGAGATTGATGGCTAATCTCTTTGAATTGATGAGAGATGAAGAGAAATAGCTGGAGAGGCTCAAAGTGGCGTGACAAATGAGAGGAGTGGCTGCTGGTTATATTTTTTTTTTTCATAACCACACTTAAATAGCTAGGTTAACACATTAAACCCTAGCCACATGTCACCTTTTGATTAGCTCTAGGTTTAAGTGACCCAATCACATTGTGCCAAGTGTCAAACCTATATTTAATCTTGATTTTAATCATCTTACATGATTAAAAAAACATTTTGCAAGCTTATGTGTAATCCCATGTGTCACCATCTCATGGTGCCACGTGTCACACTGTGAAATGACCAAAATACCCCTGTGTCTTAATTTTGAGTTCTTAACCCAAAATAATTATTTTCTTCTTCTAATTAATTTATATCAAATATAAATTAATTAATTAATCTCTATTAATTAATTTCTCATCAATTAAATTCATATTTAAACACTTTAAATATAAATTTAATTTATACTACACATTCAATAATCTAGATTTGGTTTCAAGTCATGCTAGGGACTTTGCAATTTAATTGCAAACCAAACCTATTTAATTAATCAATTAAACTCTTTAATTAATTAATTAAATCATATTTAAATAGGTGATAACTTGTGTATGTGTGTGACTTACTAGGCTCATCACTAATTGGCAATGAGACATGATATCAACTCTTAATATCATCAGAACTCTTTCTTACCATAAATGATTTCTCTAAATCATTTTATGAACCTCATAGACCATGGTTAACACCTAGCATAGCATGCCATGGCCACCCAATTAGTAATAAGATTTACCTTAAATGAACCTATAATCATATGTTACCATGCACTAGAATCTCTCATTACAAAATCCCAACTCAATTTGCGGAGTCATGGTTTATGTCAAACTCCATTTGCTATGAATATTATGTTCTCTTTTAATTCCAGTTCTTGATTAAAAGATTTTTCTCATCAGAAACTCTTTTCTGAATAAATCTATCTGTCCTGGCCAGAAACTTGAAACATCAAGAACAATTAAATGAACATAGGATTTTATCTCTATTTACTTAGAGGAACAGATTCCATCTTGATCAACACCTACCTCCATATATAACTAGCAGGAGCCAACACATGCCCATATACCCATACATAGTATAAGTATGAAAGCGATATCAAACTCAAACTACCTATATACAAGATAAGCTGTGCTATCTCAGTCTAAAGATTATATGCCGATATGATTTATGACAAAACATTGACAAGAGTAAACTCCATGTGCTTGTCATAAGTGTCACTGGTTCGGCCTACTTATCATTTATAAGTGCCTATCATGTTTGTTATATGGCATGAGACTCACCATTCCATCTTATTTATATCTCATATAAATAACAAACATGAATACAATCTTTCTGGATAAGTCATGTCCTTATTATGAAGTATCCTCGATTGTGAACCTATTTATGATACTTTGTGCTAGAAATATTGTCACTCATATTCTTAACAACTTAAGAATAATATTTCTAACAAAATATCAATGGACCTTTTCTATTACACATAAATATATTATGTAAACAGAAAAGTGGAAATGCCTTTTATTAATAAAATTATGTACAAGATACATACTAAATGATATGCTCTAGGGCATACTAATAACAATCTCCCACTAGCACTATAGCCATTCATTACAATATCTTAGACCTATCTTCTCAAGATGTCGGTCTAACTGAGTCTGTGACATAGGCTTAGTGAATGGATCAGTTGGATTTTCAGCTGATGCTATTTTCTGCATGGCTACATCGCCTCGCCCAACTATATCTCTGATAATATGGTAGTGCCTTTCTATGTGTTTGGATTTTGGGTGAGACCTTAGTTCCTTAGCCTGTATGACTGCTCCATTGTTGTCACAGTGTAGTGGAACTATTGACTCAATGGAAGGAACTACTGTAAGTTCTGTCACGAACTTCTTTATCCAAGCGACTTCTTTTGCATCGATGCGATGAATATACTCGGCTTGAGTGGAATCTGCAGTCGTGCTCTGTTTGGAACTCTTCCAACTGACTGCACCTCTATTACAAATGAACACATATCCAGAGGTAGACTTTCTATCATCGATATCTAATTGGAAGTCAGAATCAGTATAACCATCTAATTGCAAGTCTCCACCTCCATAAATTAAGAATAAATCCTTAGTTCTTCTCAAGTACTTAAGGATATTCTTGGCGCTATCGATGTTCTAAACTGGATTGGATTGATACCGCTAGTCAAACTAACGACATATGCGATATCTGGCCTAGTACACAACATTGCATACATTAAACTTCCAATAGCCGAAGCATATGGAATCCTGGCCATCTTATCTCTTTCTTCGGGTGTCTTTGGAGACATCTCTTTAGAAAGTTGGATACCATGTCTCACTGGTAACAATCCTCTCTTGGAATCAAGCATGTTAAACCTCTTTAACACCTTTTCCAAGTATAGACTTTGGGATAAACCTATTATTCTTTTCGCTCTATCTCTATAGATGCGAATCCCAAGAATATAGGTTGCCTCCCTAAGTCTTTCATGGAGAATGTATTTGAAAACCATACCTTTATAGTTGTCAACATACCTGTGTCATTACCTATCAACATTATGTCATCCACATATAAGACAAGGAAAGTGATAGCTCTGTCACTAACCTTCTTATATACACATGGCTCATCCTCATTTTTGATAAAACCAAAGGATTTAATGGCTTCATCAAAACGGATGTTCCAACTCCTCGAAGCTTGTTTCAACCCATAAATGGATCGCTTTAGCTTGCATACCTTGGAACCATCTTGCGATTCAAATCCCCTAGGTTGTTCCATGAAAATGTTTTCTTCAATGTATCCATTAAGAAAATTTGTTTTGACATCCATCCGCCAAATCTCATAATCATAGTATGCACTATTGCTAATAAAATCCTAATTGATTTAAGCATGACAACAAAGTAGAAAGTCTCCTCATAGTCTATTCCTTGCCTTTGGCGAAACCCTTTCGCTACTAGCCTTGCCTTATAGGTCTCTACCTTTCCATCGTAACCAATTTTCTTCTTGAAAACCCATTTGTTCCCTATAGGTACAATACCTTGGTGGGTCAACAAGATCCCAAACTTGATTCTTATACATGGAATCAATCTCGGATTTCATAGCGTCAATCCATTTTGAAGAGTCTATATCCGATATAGCTTCTTCATAGGTAAGTGGATCATCTCCATGATCTACTTCTTCATGAGTAGACAACTCTTGTTCTTCTTCATGAAGAAAACCATATCTCACTAGTGGGTGAGATACCCTGGTTGTTCTACGAGGAACAACTGTAGATGTTTCATCAAAGGGTATAGGTTGACTAGATGGATTTATATCCATCTGATCTGTTGGTTGGTCAGAATTCTCCAATTCTAACTCTATTTGCCTTCCTTTGCCTCCTTCTTGAACAAACTGTTGTTCAAGAAATGTGGCATCTCTACTTATCACAACCTTTTGTGAAGTAGGCAAATAAAAATAATATCCAAAACTATCTTTTGGATATCCAACAAATCGACCTTTTACGATCCGGTCTCCAATTTATCGGTGTTCACTTTTTGATATGTCGGACAACCCCAAATCTTAACATGCTTTAGACTTGGTTTTCTTCCATGCCATATCTCATAAGGTGTGGAAGAAACTGATTTTGATGGAATCCTATTCAGAATATACAAAGCTGATTCTAATGCAAATCCCCAAAAGAAGATTTGCATATCAGTATAGCTCATCATACTACGTACCATATCCAATAGGGTACGATTTCTCCTTTCAGATACACCATTCAGTTGTGGCGTTCCTGGAGGAGTCAGCTGAGAAACAATGCCATGCTCTCTCAAGTATTCATCAAATTCAGTACTCAAATATTCACCTCCACGATCTGATCGAAGAGCTTTAATACTTTTTCCTGTTTGATTTTCTACTTCAGATTTAAATTCCTTAAACTTTTCAAAGAATTCATGTTTGTATTTCATCAAACATAAATACCCAAACCTTGATTTATCATCAGTAAAGGTAATAAAATAATGAAAGCCCCCTCTAGCCATTTCTTTAAACGGACCACATACATCACTATGTATTAATTCCAAAATATTTTCAGCTCTTAGCCCTTGTCCAACAAAGGGTGATCTAGTCATTTTGCCCTGAAGGCAAGATTCACAAATTGGAGTAGGCTCAGAGCCCAATGAGGATAGAATCCCCATTTTCTCCAATTTTGCAATCCTATCTTCTGCAACATGACATAACTTTAAGTGCCAAATATATTTTGAACTTGAGTTGGTTTTCACCATGGCATTGCATTCTTTTAGATTGCTATACTCTGGCCAGTGGAAACACTTTCTTACTGGCAATAGAAACACTTTCCTGTTGGCAATGGAAACACTTTCCTGTTGGCAGTGGAAACACTTTCCTTTGCCTACATCAGCTTTAGTCTTCCTTTTCTGTTTAGCTATTTTCTTGGAAGGACCAGGAATCTAAGGTTTCTTTTTCTTATTGCCCTTCTTCTTGTTGGACTTTCCAGCAGAAGAAGATGCAATCAAAGCTACCTCTTTTCCTTTATTGCCCGGCATATTCTTTTGAGCAATAACCAAAGATGTTGAATAAACCAGCTAAGGTGCATTCTGTTTAGTCATATGGAAATTTGTCACAAAATTCCCAAAAGACTCGTGGAAGGGACTGAAGGATCAAATCCGTTTGTAGTTGGAAATCCATGTTGAAGTCAAGATGTTCCAACCGCTCAATTAGCCGAATCATCTTGTGGACATGATCCCCAACATTCATCCCTCGACATCCTCATATGGAATAGCTGTCTAGATATCTCATACCTAGTATTCTCTTGTGCTCACCATACAACTCTTGTAGGTGAAGGAGGATCTCACTCGCACTCTGCATGTTCTCATGTTGCTTCAGAACTCATTACTCATGGAAGCAAGCATGTAACACTTAGCTCTCATATCATGCTCCTTCCACTTGTCCAAAGTTTCATGTTCCTCTTGTGTGGCCTCTGGAGGTAAGGGACCAGAACATTTGAATCTAGAACATATCCTATATGTTCAAGGTTCAGACAAGTTTCAAATTTCTTAGCCAATCGCATGATTAGGTCTGTCAACTGTTGTGATCAAGTATGCTTGCAAGGATATTGGATGGTGGTGGTTGTTTTGTGCTCATTTTTATCGTAAGATTAGCAGAAAATAACCAGATTAATTAGTAAATGTATCATGTAATTAACCAAAATGATTATGGTCTTTTAATCAAATTGGTCCTCCCACTAACTTAGCGAATCCTACACTTCCAGAGTAGAAAACGGAAATCCTAGTTGGATGGATTTCTAGTGGGTGATTGAATTCTTATAATTCTATTGATCATCCTCGTACATCCATTATTGGAATTACAATAAACTATAAGTGAGCAACTCCTTGCCCATCACATCTCATGTGAGGTTCAATCCTTTACCTAGCCCCTAATGCTCAAAATCTGGTACATCCATTATTGACTTATCTTGCATTAGTTAAGTTGATCCCATTGAGTCGATAATTATGCAAATAATTTTAATGTCCTCAGGTACATCCAATATTGGCCACCAAACCATTTACATATTTACAACATCTCATACTTAACAATTATTCTTAAGAAAATCTCTTAAATTAATTGCATCTCATGCAACTATTTAAAATTTCTTAAAATAATTACCCCAATGGAGGGCTTATGTTATAATTACTTTAATTATAGCATTTCCAACTTAATCATTTGTTTGGAAGATTTTATAGCCATCCTTATTACTATTAAGGTCTCACTTTGCACATTATCCATTTAGCATGCATATATCATATAATTGCATACATTCCCATACATCTCATGCATTCATGGATAAGCGAAATATGGTATGATCATGGACTTTCTAAGGGATTCAATTCGAGCCACCAAGAATTGAATCAGGGCATTCCTAGGTGCATTTCATTCATTCATTTTACAAGAGTTGCTGAAGGAGTACATAATCAACACTTGATATTGAATTCCTCCCACTGGTCCCACCAATGCTCTTGACCTCCTTGAACTTCTTGCAATCCAATATTACATAGTAATCCTTGGCATACCAAGGCGAATTTACAAGAACTTAAATAAATGAAATTACAACCCAAAAATATTACAAACTTAATAATACATGCCCAAAATAAATTAAAATAAATTAATTAATTTACAATCCCAAAGAAACATAAAAGAAATAAATCCAATCACATTGGTCTTTTATAGTCCATGATCATCCATCATGCATATCACTATTTAACAATTAAATAAAACATACATACTTAAATTAAATTGATTAAAATAAATTAATTAATTTACAATCCCAAAGAAACATAAAAGAAATAAATCCAATCACATTGGTCTTTTATAGTCCATGATCATCCATCATGCATATCACTATTTAACAATTAAATAAAACATACATACTTAAATTAAATTGAATATCTCATATTCAACTTAAAAATCCAGATTTGAATATGATTCAAATAAATTTAAAAATTCAGATTTGAATCTCATTCAAACAAATTTAAAAATTCAGATTTGAATCACATTCAAACAACTTCAAAAATTCAGATTTGAATCACATTCAAACATTTTTTAAAAAATCATATTTGAATCACATTCAAATATTTTTAAAAAAATCAGATCTGAATTTTATTGAATCAATTTTAAAAAATCAGATTTAAATATGATTCAAACAACTTTAAAAATTCAGATTTGAATCACATTCAAATAACTTTTAAAATTCAGATTTGTATCACATTCAAACAATTTTTAAAATTCTGATTTGAATCATAATTTAATTGTGTGATTAAAACTACTAATTAAACACTTTAATTAGTCAAAGAATAGGCCTTAGATCATACAACAATTGCAGAATTAAAAGCCAAACCTTGAACCACCCATGGAACCATTGTTGCCGCCACCAATGGTGGCTTCACCATGTGTGCCGCCACACCTCTTGATCCAACCATCAATGAATCAATCATCTCATGATCAAATCACACAATTAAATCATATAATCAACAATCTAAATGGCAAATATAGTGGCTCTGATACCAATTGAAGGAATGGAAGCGTGAAAAACACAAGATTATACCATTGAATTCAAAAAAATTTCGCCTAGGGTTACATGCACCATGCAAGATTTATTTTTATCTATTTGATTTCAATGATAAACAACATATTAAAACTCTTTTAATATGTTTTTGGATCTGTATTTTCCATTTAAGATTTTAAAATTAATCAGATTAATTTTAGAACCCTAGATTAAATCAAGAACGATTACACTAACCTCTTGATGCACTGCAGCGTGTCTGCACCTTTGAGATTCGTCTTCAGGACACCAAATGTTGTCCCTCTAGCTTGTCCACACCAAGAACACCTATGGCAGCCCTTGAACAGCCTCTAAAGCTTTTTCTATTAATTAGAAATTCAAGTTCTGCCTTTTAAGAGATTAGAGATGTAAACAGGACACTAGAAACAATTTCTAGTGTTCTTAATTCAAGAGATTGATGGCTAATCTCTTTGAATTGATGAGAGATGAAGAGAAATAGCTGGAGAGGCTCAAAGTGGCATGACAAATGAGAGGAGTGGCTGCTGGTTATTTTTTTTTTTCATAACCACACTTAAATAGCTAGGTTAACACATTAAACCCTAGCCACATGTCACCTTTGATTAGCTCTAGGTTTAAGTGACCCAATCACATTGTGCCAAGTGTCAAACCTATATTTAATCTTGATTTTAATCATCTTACATGATTAAAAAAACATTTGGCAAGCTTATGTGTAATCCCATGTGTCACCATCTCATGGTGCCACATGTCATACTGTGAAATGACCAAAATGCCCCTGTGTCTTAATTTTGAGTTCTTAACCCAAAATAATTATTTTCTTCTTCTAATTAATTTATATCAAATATAAATTAATTAATTAATCTCTATTAATTAATTTCTCATCAATTAAATTCATATTTAAACACTTTAAATATAAATTTAATTTATACTACACATTCAATAATCTAGATTTGGTTTCAAGTCATGCTAGGGACTTTGCAATTTAATTGCAAACCATCAAGAACAATTAAATGAACATAGGATTTTATCTCTATTTACTTAGAGGAACAGATTCCATCTTGATCAACACCTACCTCCATATATAACTAGCAGGACCAACACATGCCCATATACCCATACATAGTACAAGTATGAAAGCAGTATCAAACTCAAACTACCTATATACAAGATAACTGTGCTATCTCAGGTCTAAAGATTATATGCACTGATATGATTTATGACAAAACATTGACAAGAGTAAACTCCATGTGCTTGTCATAAGTGTCACCGTTCGCCTACTTATCATTTATAAGTGCCTATCATGTTTGTTATATGGCATGAGACTCACCATTCCATCTTATTTATATCTCATATAAATAACCTGGGAACAAACATGAATACAATCTTTCTGGATAAGTCATGTCCTTATTATGAAGTATCCTCGATTGTTAACCTATTTATGATACTTTGTGCTAGAAATATTGTCACTCATATTCTTAACAACTTAAGAATAATATTTCTAACAAAATATCAATGGACCTTTTCTATTACACATAAATATATTATGTAAACGGAAAAGTGGAAATGCCTTTTATTAATAAAATTATGTACAAGATACATACTAAATGATATGCTCTAGGGCATAATATTAACAGTTCCATGAAAATGTTTTCATAAATATATCCATTGAGAAAAGCTATTTTGACATACATCTATAAAATCTCATAATCATAGTATGTAGCTATTGCTAATAGAATTCTAATTGATTTAAGCATGGCAACAGGCGAGAAAATCTCCTCATAGTCGATTCCTTGCATTTGGCGAACCCTTTCACTACTAGCCTTGCTTTATAGGTCTCTACCTTTCCATCAGAACCAATTTTCTTCTTGAAAATCCATTTATTCCCTATAGGTACAATACCTTCGGATGGGTCAATAAGGTACCAAACTTGGTTCTTATGCATGGAATCAATTTCGGATTTCATAGCTTCAATCCATTTTAAAGAGTCTATATCTGATATAGCTTCTTCATAGGTAAGTGGATCATCTCCATGATCTACTTCTTCATGAGTAAATAACTCTTATTCATCTTCATGAAGAAAACCATATCTCACTGGTGGGTGAGATAACATGTTGATCTGTGAGGAATTACTATAGATGTTTCATCTATAAGTGTAGGTTGACTAAATGGATCTATATCCATTTGATCTATTGGTTGGTCAAAATTCTCCAATTCTAACTCTATCTGCCTTTCTTTACCTCATTCTTGAATAAACTATTGTTCAAGAAATATGGCATCTCTGCTTACCACAACCTTTTGTGATGTAGGCAAATAAAAATAATATCCAAAACTTTCTTTTGGATATCCAACAAATCGAACATTTTCTGATCTGGTTTCCAATTTATCACTGTTTAGCTTTTTAATAGAAGCTGGACAACCCCAAATCTTAACATGCTTAAGACTCGATTTTCTTCCATGCCATATCTCATGAGGTGTGGAAGACATTGATTTAGATGGAATCCTATTCAGAATATGCAAAGCTGATTAGAATACAAATCCCCAAAAGGAGATTGGCATGTAAGTATAGCTCATCATACTACGTACCATATCTAATAGGTACGATTTCTTCTTTCAAATACACCATTCAACAATGGCATTCCTGGAGGAGTCAGCTGGGAAATAATGCCATGCTCTTTCAAGTATTCATCAAATTCAGTACTTAAGTATTCACCTCCACAATCTAATCGAAGAGTTTTAATACTTTTTCCTATTGATTTTCTACTTTAGATTTAAATTCTTTGAACTTTTCAAAGGATTCATGTTTGTATTTCATCAAATACAAATACCCAAACCTTGATTTATCATCAGTAAAGGTAATAAAGTAATGAAAACCGTCTCTAGCCATTTCTTTAAATGGACCACATACACCACTATGTATTAGCTCTAAAATATTTTCAGCTCTTAATCCTTATCCAACAAAGGGTGATCTAGTCATTTTGCCCTGAAGGCAGGATTCACAAGTTGGATTACGTTCAGAACCCAATGAGGATAAAATCCCCATTTTCTCTAGTTTTGTAATCCTATCTTCTGCAATATGACCTAATCTTAAGTGCCAAAGATGTTTTGAACTTAAGTTAATTTTCATCATGGCATTACATTCATTTAGATTGCTTGCATTAGATTTGTATTTAACATTGTTATCTAAATAATAAAGTCCATCATGCATATAACCCGAGCCAACATATTTATTTCCAAAATAAATATTATAAACATCATTTATGAACTGAAATTCATAACCATTTCTAGTCAAACTAGATATATAAATGATGTTCTTAAAAGCATCAGGTACATACAAAATATTATTTAAACACAAAACATGTCCACACATGCAAAAAGATTTAGATCCTATGGCTAAAGCTTTAATAGTTGAGCCATCGCCACTCTGGAGTCTAACATCTCAAGCATGCAAGATGCTGCTGTTTGCTAGTTTCTGCATATCATAAGAAATGTGAGAACTGGCACCAGTATCTAAAACCTAAGTTGTAGATGAACTATGAGCATCATCAGTATCTAAATAATAAGATATAGAGATACCTTCTGAAGGTGTGTCCTTCTTGTCCTTCAGAGAAGGTCTAGGAATTTGAGGTTTCTTATTCCTATTGCCATTCTTCTTTTTGGACTTTCCAACATAAGAAGAAGATGCAATCAAACCTACCTCTTTTCCTTTATTGCCCGACATATTCTTTTGTGCAATAACTAGCATGTTAAGTAAACTAAACAAGGTGTATTCCTGCTTCGTCATATGGAAATTTGTCACAAAATTCCCAAATGACTCAGGTAGGGACTGAAGGATCAAATCCATCTACAGTTGGATATCCATGTGAGAGTCAAGATGTTCCAGTTGCTCAATAGGCCGAATCATCTTGTGGACATGATCTCCTACATTTTATCCCTCAGACATCCTCATATGGAATAGCTGTCTAAATATCTCATACCTAGCATTCCTACTGTGCTCACCATACAACTCTTGCAAGTGAAGGAGGATCTCACTTGCATTCTGCATATTTTCATGTTGTTTCTGGTCATTACTCATAAAAGCAAGCATGTAATATTTGGCTCTCATATCATGCTCCTTCCACTTGTCCAAAGTATCATGTTCCTCTTGAGTGGCCTCTGGAGGTAAGGGACCAGGGACTTTTGAGTCTGGAACATATCCAATACGTTCTAGGTTCATGAAAATTTTTAAATTTCTTAGCCAATCAGAAAGATTAGGTCTCGTCAACCTATTGTGATCAAGTATGCTCGCAAGGATATTGGATGGTGGTGGATGTTGTGTGCTCATTATTATAAAAAAATTAACTGTAGAAAATAACTAGATTAATTAGTAAATGTATCAAGTAATTAATCAAAATAATTATGGTCTTTTAATCAAATTGGTCCTCCCACTAACTTAAAAAATCCTCTACTCTAGGAAAGCGGAAAAAATAGTAGTGGGATGATTTCTGTGGTGATTGAAAATTATATAATCTTATTGATCATCTTCAGGCACATCCATTATTAGAATTACAATAAACTATAAGTGAGCAACTCCTTTCCCATCACTTCTCATGTGAGGTTCAATCATTCATATAGCCCTTAATGCTCAAAATCTCAGGCACATCCATTATTGATTTATCTTGCATTAGTTAAGTTGATCCCATTGAGCCAGTAAACATGCAAATAAATTTAATGTCCTCAGGCACATCTATTATTGGCCATCAACTATTTACATATTTACAACATCTCATGCTTAATAATTATTCTTAAGAAAATCTCTTAAATTAAATGCATCACATGCAAGTATTTAAAATTTCTTAAAATAATTGCCTCAATAGAGGGCCCATGATATAATTACTTTAATTATACTATTTCCAACTTAATCATTTGTTTGGAAGATTTAGTGGTCGGCTTAATTACTATTATGGTCTCACTTTGCACATTATCCATTTGGCATACATATATCATATACTTGCATACATTCCCATACATCTCATGCATACATGGATAAACAAATAATATGGTATGATCATGGACTTTCTAAGGGATTCAATTCTAAGTCACCAAGAATTGAATCAGGGCATTCTTAGGTATATTTCATTCATTCATTTTACAAGAGTTGCTAAAGGAGTACATAATCAACACTTAACCTTGATTTCCTCCCACTGGTCCCACTAATGCTCTTGACCTCCTTGATCTTCTTGCAATCTAATTACATTGTAATCCTTGGCATACCAAGGCGAATTTACAAGAATATGGACTTTAAAGTCCTCAAATTATTATAACATTTATAATACATGCCACTAAAATAAAATTAACTATTTTACAACCTAAAGAAAAATAAAAGAAATAAATCCAATCACATTGGTCTTTTATTGTCCATGATCATCCATCATGCATATTAAAATTTAATAATTAAATAAAATATACATACTAAAAAATTAAATTGAATATCATATATTCAACCAAAAAATTCAGATTTGAATCTCATTCAAATAATTTAAATTTAGAAACCCTTTTTGCAAATTTGACTCTCAACTCAACTCAACTCAACTAAGCCTTTATTCAAAAAATTTGGGGTCAGCTATGTGGTTTCGCTTTCTTTTCCAAATTTAACTCTATGAAAACAATTTTCATAAATTAATTGTGTGTTTAAAATTCCTAATTAAACAATTTAATTAGGTATGGGGCCTTAAAAACTAAGCCCATAACAAATCGCACCCTTGGGGTGTGATACACATTCAAGCCGCCACACGTATGCCACCATCACTTTCATGTTGCCACACATACGGCACCCAAACAGCTTTAGATCAATCCAAATTTGATCCAATCACATAATTAAATCTCATATTCAATCCTAATGGCAAATATAGTGGCTTTGATACCAATTGAAGGAGCAAAAGCATGGTAATTGGTGCATTAGAGCATTGAATTTCAAAATTTTCTTCTAGGGTTTCATGAATCATGCCACATCTTTTATGTGCCTAATTAATTTCAATGCTCAATTGCATATTAAAACACTTTTAATATACATTAGGATCTTCATTTTCTATTTAAGATTGTGAATTAACAAATTAATTCAATTAAACGCTAATTTAAAAGAGGAATTTGGGCACTAACCTCTTTGATGCACTATGGATGCAATTGACACCTTTAGGAAACTCTTAGCACCCCAAGTGTTGTCCTTCTAGCTTGTCCACACTAAGATCACCAATGGGCAGCCCTCAATTTTGCTTCTCAAGCCTTGCCAACCAATTATAATTTGGGATTTTGCTTTTAGAGAGGTTATATGTGTGTATAGGACACTAAAAATAATTTCTAGCAATTTTAATTCAAAGGGAATGAATGATTTCTCTTTGAATTGATGAAGAAAGCAAGAAGAGGAGATGGGAGAGAGGTGCCACCACCTTTGAGAGATAAGAGAGAGTTATATGTTTCTTCTTTTCTTTTCCCTTTTATAATTAGGTCAAGTAATCACTTAAACCCTTTGCCACAAGTCACCACCACATTGCATCTTATTTTTAATTGACTTAATCACAATAAGCCAAGCATCAAAACTAGACTTAATCTTGACTTTGATCACCTTGCATGATAGGAAGACAAATGGCAAACTTATATGATGTCATGTGTCACTATCTCATGGTGCCACATGTCACCATGTTAAATGACCAAATTACTATTATGTTTTAATTTTGAGCTCTCAACCCAAAATCATTATTTCTCCTCTTCTAATCAATTTATATCAAATATAAATTAATTAATTAATTTTTATTAATTAATTTCTCATAATTAAATTCATATTTAAACACTTTAAATATAAATTTAACTTATATTATAGATCCAATAACCTAGATTTGGTTTCAAGCTACGCTAGGGACTTTGCAATCTTATTGCAAACTAAACCTATTTAATTAATCAATTAAATCACATTTAACTTGGTAATTAACTTGTGTATATGCGTGACTCACTAGGCTCATCACTAATTGGCAATGAGATATGATATCAACTCTTAATATCATCAGAACTCTTTCTTACCATGTATGGTTTCTCTAAATCATTTTAGGCATCTTATAGACCATGGTTGATACCTAGCATAGTGTGCCATAGCCAACCAATCAGTAATAAGGAATACCTTAAATGAACCTTTAATCATATGTTACCATACACTAGAATGTCGCTGTTACAAAATCCCAATTCGAGCTGGAGTCATGGTTAATGTCAAACCCCATTTGCTATAAACGTTATGTTCTCCTTTAATTCCAGTTCTTGATTAATTAGATTTTCTTGTTAAAAACTCTTTTCTGACTAAATCTGTCTATCCTAGCCAAGAACTTGAAACATCAAGAACAATTAAATGAACATAGGATTTTACCCCTATTTACTTAGGGTAACTGATTCCATCTTGATCAACACCTTTCTCCATATATAACTAGTATGAGCTAATACATGCCCATATACCCATACACAGTACAAGTATGTAAGCAGTGTCAAACTCAAACCACCTATATACAAGATAACTGTGTTATCTTAGGTCTAGAGATTATATGCACTAATATGATATACGACAATGCATTGACAAGAGTAAACTCCATGTGCTTGTCATAAGCGTCACTGGTTCGGCCTACTTATCATGTATAAGTGCCTATCATGTTTGTTATGTGGCATGAGACTCATCACTCCATCTTATTTATATCTCATATAAATACCTTGGGAATAAACATGATTACAATCTTTCTGGATAAGTCATGTCCTATGTGAAGTATCCTCGATTGTAAACCAATTTATGATACTTTATGCTAGAAATACTGTCACTCCTATTCTTAACAACTTAAGAATAGAATTTTTAACAAAATATGAATGGACCTTTTCTATTACACTTAAATACATTATGTAAATGGAAAAGTGAAATTGCCTTTTATTAATAAAATATGTACAAGATACATACAAAATAATATGCTCTAGGGCATACTACTAACAACATCTTGATGCAAGATATCCTTCCAATAGCTCTAAAAGCGTCCATGTCTCATCAGGTCGTTGTTGTTGTATCTGAACTCCCTTCATTTTTCAAATCATTATGCTCTAAAGCACTTGACCCAAGGAACTTGATCAATTTGAGTCACGTGTTGCCAAAACTCTTTGTCATATGGAGAAAATTTTTCTTCTAAGTTTTTTCACTATAATGCCTCATTTAGTGATTCATTTAGCTGGAGAAGTAAAACTCGATGGGCCTATGCAATATAGGTGGATGTATACTATTGAGAGGTAATATTTCATTCTTCCATTTCATGGCAATTATTATTATATCATGATAAAATGCAATAATACTAAATTGCATATTTTGTCACCCAATATTTTACTAGGTCTTTGGTTCGCTGCAAATCTAACGTACGCAATAAAGCTCATCCAGAAGGGTCAATTGCAAAAGGATATATAGCTGATGAATGCTTAACATTTTGTTCTAGATATCTTGAAGGTATTAAGACAGCATTCAATCGTCCATCTAGGAATCTTGATCATCCACAACATAATGGAAAATACTTGTTCACTAGTGGTGGAAGATTTTTTGGTAAGCTTGACACTATGCAACTAGACAATAAGACATTATCACAAGCACACCGCTATGTTGTACTTCATTATGATCAAATTTCATCTTATCGTAGGTTAGTTTGTCGATGCAAAGAATTTAATTTGGATATTGTGTAATCCATTAAAAATAAATATTAATGATTATACACATGATTAGTGAATTTTTGGCTACTCAAAGATGTTTTCTTTGACCCTCTAGATCAAACCCAACCATTGAGCAATAGTGGCTTGTAGAAAAATTCCAAGATTGGCTTATATCACAGGTAATGTTACTTAGAATTCATTGTCTTATGGTACTTCCTATTGTATATTTAAGACATCATGCTAAGCATTATTTTGTAACTAATAATATAGGTGTCAAAAATGATGGGGAATAAGTGTCCAAATGAACTTGTGGCCATGGCTCGAGGTCCTAATAACGTAGTTAAAAGATATAGTTGCTATATGATAAATGGTTTTAGATTCCACACACAGGATCGTGAGAGATACAGGAAAACCTAAAATTCTGGAGTTATGGTTGAAGCAGATGGCCGACCATATTATGGTGTATTTACAGATATATTTGAGCTGGATTACTATGGACATTGTAAAGTAGTACTATTTCGGTGTGATTTGGTGGATGTTAAATCAAAGAAAGGGCTAAAAGAATATTCATATGGGTTAACACTTGTCAACTTCTCAAAATTTATACACACCGGCTAGCTGTTAAAGGATGATCCATTTATATTATCTTCTCAAGCAAAGCAAGTGTTTTATGTTCAAGACCTTCAAAATAATGGATGGTCTCATGTGATTTTGACAAAACCTAGAGATTTATATGATGTGCGAGAATCATTACGAAGGCAAGAAGTTGATACCTATGTTGGATGTGTGCATTTAAACATTGTTATATCTAATGATTTAAATAATCACACCAACTTAGTTAGAACTGACATTGATGAAGGCAATAATTAGTTAGCTGTATAATTAGTTATTTTGTACACCCATTTTGAATCAATTAGTTGGTTGCCAGTTTGTTTGTGGATGTAAAATTCCAAATGTAGGAAACTTTAAAATCTTATTATTTATGCTATTTCAATTTTCTAATTAGTTTTTCCCTTTGCATTTTAATTGTGTTAGGTAGTATAGACAATATAATGACTGTTCTTTTTTTTTTTTAAACTACATCCAGTAGCTTAGATGACTACTCTCATATGTTAATGTTGACATTTATTTAGATGATTATTAATTTTAACTCTTTAAATGCTGCTCTGATGAAGATCTTTAGGTTAACAGTAGCTTCAAACTAATTTCCTTATTTCTTTGCATCGATTTTGGATCAAGTTTAATCTTAGGAAGGTAATAACACATCTCATTTGCTTATTTTATTTTTCTTTTAAATTCAGTATGTTTTTTTATTTTTTCTTGGGTGACCTTTATTTATTTAAATTCTAGAAATACATATAGGATTAATATTCTAATGGAACAAGGAATTTGGTTTATTCTACTAACCTTTGTGATAATTTGGTTTTATGCTATTAGATCTTTGGGACAAAATAAGGAAATAAATTAGGGAAAAGCAGTAGGTTGTAGAAGATTCGCTTTAATATTTAATTGCTAGTAGTTGTGAGGTACGTAAAAGTGTCACTAACCAATTATAAAAAATTACACTTGTAGCTACTTAATTTTTTCTTAGCTATTTCATATTTCATTAAATATGAGTCATATCTTAATTATTTGTTTCTTTTAATGTAATAATAAAATTTTGGAAAAGGAATATAATGGATTATGTGTAAGGCAACCACTTTTGTAGTTTCATAGTCTACCCACTAATATTCAAGACATATGATTGATTACATTTTAAAATTATATCTTTCTTATGTAGGTGAAATGTTTCCAAAATCCAAACGTTTGAGAAAGTTAGAATTTTTAAGTCCAAGTAACCCTAGTCAAGAAGCCACACCAATTGTAAATGAAGCAAATGGAAGTTCAAGTGATAAAATAAATGCCCAAATTGGACAAGAGAAACCTAGACTAAGTTCATAACACGAGATGCCCTCCAATTATTGAGAAAAAGTAAAAATCTAAGAAACCAAGTAAAGGGTAGTGATACCATCTATCCATCAATGAATCAAACATCAATACAAGCAACCATTCCATCTCTTATAAGAAACAAACATACATCTACATATGATAACCCGATAGATGATGTTGCAACCAATAGGTAGCCAAGCATGGGCAACCAACATACCTTACAATCTGACTTGCAAGCAACAAATGGACAACAACATTCAGAAGAGACACCATCACAATTTAAAGGGCATGCACCATCATATTCTAACCTCCATCCATTAGAAGGCCAAGCACCATTGCAGTCTAATTTGCATTCATAAGGAGGTGATCCACCATTTGAGGATGAACCACCATTTGAGGATGAACCATCAATTGAGGAAGAATAAAATCAAATTCTATTATGTGACCCAAGGGGGGAAGTTTTCAATGAGGAGTTGGAAATCATTGGTGAGCTTGATTTATTTCCCTTAATATCGTTCATATAGCTACTATATTGTTAAGCCTTTACATTCTACATCTTTATTCTTTCAAATTTTTTTCATAGACAATCGAGGGAGTAAAACTAAGAAAAGAGGACCAACTCGAGCTAAAGATATATGGAGTTTGCCAGATGGTCATAAGATTGTAATACTATTTAATAAATTGGGTCAACCAATTAAGAAGGGTGAAGGAATACTTGGAGGTTGGTTGGGTACTCTTGCCCGAAAAGATAACTCATGCCAATTATTTTTTTTTTATTAGAGGAAAGCATCTGACACTATAAAAAGCAACCTTTTACTTATAACGAAGGTGAGCATTTTTAAATATGTTCAAATTTATTGTTTAATATGGTTTCTCCTTTATTTCCTTGAATATATTGAAAATACATTATATTATATTGATGGTGTAGAGCAATTTTCATTTTCCAAGTAATCATAAAGTTGAGAGGTGGATCTTGCAATTAATATGTCACAAATGGAGAGAATATAAGCATTACTTGAAGTGCAAATATGTGGTGCCCAATAAAACTGAAGAAGAGGTAACAAAAAACACTCCTTGTGGAATTAAATCAAATACACACAGACTTGTTGATTTTTGGTTCGGTGAAGAAAGTGAGGTAATTTGCAACAGATATTTGTTTATTTTATTTGATTTACAAATTTTGATTAAAGTTGAATTTGTGACTTTGAGATTGTGATTTAGCTTCTCTTGATTTTAATTTGAAACTTATAAATATGAACTGAATGAGGAAAGGTTGCATTTTCTCATCAACGTACTCCTCACACAATAGGTTCAAAAAGTTATGCAAGAAGCAGGGATGAATATGTATGTATAAATATGATTGTTTGCTTTAATTACTACATCAAAGTGTAATAGTAATAGTAATTTACTTCTTATCTCATAATAGCTATAATATGCCTTTCATTGAATCATCCCATATTTGAGATTTCCAAGCACATCATGAAATATATAGGAGAAAATAAGAGAAAACAAAGAGAAGGTGAAGGATAGCCTGCTGAAATATCACTGTGAATTCCTTTTATTAATGTTTCTAGTCTTAGTAATATGAAATGAGGATTAGAAAGTAGCTTATGAATCTTTACTATGAAATGTTGTGGTGTAGTCATTCAGAATTAATAATAGTATTCCATTTGTAAATCATTAATCAATAGGCTGATTTTCCTATAAAGTCTTCAACTTTATATCAATTTTTATGATCTAAACTATATTAATAGCCAGTTACAATTATGACTTTAATTGTAATTTTCAATTAATAAAATCTCAGCAAACATGATGATTTTTTTTGACTTTTTAATGTTTTCATCATTTTTTTCCTTAGAAATTTTTTTGATATATAGGAAGCTATACAAGGAAAAGAGCCTGGGTGCATTGAGTTTTTTGCTATAACTCATATGCGTAAAGATAGGACCTTCATCAATGACACATCCCAATAACTTATGGTTTGTGTTATATAAATTAAATTAATTTTGGCATTCTTTTAATGGGGTTTTATTTAATCTTCATTTTGTTATTTTTTTTTATACTTTAAAATTTTCTTTTTCAAATGTAGGAATCTACAATAGCTTGAGTTGCAGAAAGGTCGAGTGTTTCAGAAAATTTAGATAATGCAACAATAGAGAATGAAGTTTATGATGAGTTGATGGGAATAGATAAGTATGGCCATGTCAAGGGTTATGGCCTTGGAGTCAAAGCAAAAGAAGTAAGTGTTACCCAATCTCAAAATATTAGGACAACTAATGTAGAAGAACTTAAAATGTTTTATGAAGCCAAATTAGAGAACATTAAACAGAGCTATAAGACAAAGCTAGATGGCATGCAACAAAATATTGTGGACTTGCAAGATAAATTAGGCAATGTTACTTCATTGTTGGAGAAGTTGGTTGCATCTCATACCATAGGAAATATTGGAACAAGTTCAAATAGTGCTATAGAATGTAATCAACAAGTCCCTCATTCATCAAGTTCACAGGTATAAGAATTACAACTTTGTGAAAATATAAAGATGTGTTTTATTTATTGTAAAATTTGAAAATGCTTATGCAATTTTTTTATGCCTTAGATTTCTAATATGCATGGCAGGTCATCAAATGCTAACTCTTATTGAAGAAATTTCGAATGACATAGTGATTAAGAGCAAATTATTACAGGTCAAGTATCAAGTAATTACTAATTTTAATGATAATATTTACTTTAATAGAATAGTCATTATTTTTTTTTATTTGCTTTTATGTAATTTATTTTGTTGAAGAGAAACCTAATATGTATGATTATAAATTTATATTTATAGGTACGGATGGTTGATCAAATTACATGAAGTTAAGTTCAACTTATGAGATGACAAATTGAACTACCTTATTTTATGTGTAATTTTGCCTTTTGTATGTTTAGTAACAAATTATTGCACAATTAAGTACTTATTTTAGCATTAAGACTTATTTGGAATATATTACATGATTATTAAACAGTTATGGTATATAATTATGCATTTTGTTATGTTTTATTATTTTAAATGTTTATTATGGGTTATATTATGGATAATATGCGTTCTTCATTATTTACATCAGATACATTAAAAGTTGACATAATAAAAGCATTGCCAATTAAATATCTCAATGTTTTTGTATACCGTCAATTTAATATTCAAGTTCAAAAATTATGTTGCCATTTACATTTAACGATGCAATTAAAGTTTCGTGATGAAAGCATGGCATTGCATTTTGCTGTCAAATAATCATTATGGATGCAAAATATGGTTGTCAACATGTTACCAACGTAATAATTTGCGTCGTCATATGCGATTTTCCAACGCATTGTTTGTGTCGTCAATTTTTAATTGCCAATGAAATTTTTATGTCATCATATCAAATTTCCCAACTCATTATTTGTGTTGCCAACAAGTCAATAACATGCAAACATTGCATTATGGAAATTTGCCAACACAATTAGTTGTGTTGTTATTTGCTGAAGACAATGAAAATAAAGACGCTTTACATGACACATCCATTAGCGTCGGTAACATATGTACCCACACTTTTTTGTGTCGATAAGTGCAATTTTTGCGTCACCATAGATCATAAGTGTTGTGGTGCATCTACCTTTTAATTTTTGCCTTATATCTTCCATTCTCATTAATATAAGTTTCCCTTATTTCATTTCCTCATCTTTATTGTTATCCTTTTTCAAATACTAATTTTTCCTCATATTATAATTTATTTATTGATAATAATTGTTAGTGATCAAATGATATCAAATTTATAATAATAAAATAATTTGAGAGAAAAAATATCTAAAGATAATCATAAAATTTATTATTTTAATTGAAAACATATTTTTCTTTTTTTTTTTCAATTTACCACCAGATTTTAAATCCATTGGTAAATTTTCCAACGGATTGTAATATTTGCTACTTTTTTTTAGTTTTTTATTGAATTGCCAATGGAAATTCATTGGCAATTCACTGACAAAAAAATTACCAATGAGATTCACTGTAGCCTACGAAGTTCTTTGATAATCTGTTTGTAATCGAAATTACTAAAAGAACCTTTAGGATTGCCAATGGAAAACCCAGAACACGGTCCAGGGCCGTGTTTATTGAGGCAGAATGACATTTTTTAGGGTTTTTGATCCGAACCAACTTCAAATCAACCCAAACTTCATCCAATCACACAATTAAGCCTCAAAATCAATCCTAATAGCAAATATAGTGGCTCTGATACTAATTGAAGGCATGAAAGCATGTATTTAAGGGCATTAGAGTATTAATTTTAAAATTTCTTCTAGGGTTACATGCAACATTCAAATGAGTTATGAACCTATGTAACCTCTAATGCCCTCTATCATACCAAAACACACTTTTGGCATAAACTAGGAGTTCATTTGCCATTTAAGATTGAGAATTAACAATTAATTCATTAAACCCTAGCTAATGGAAGAAAATCCAACTAACCTCTAAGGCACTGAATCAAACTTTCTTACTCCCTTTGGGTGCTCCTAGGACTCCAAATGTTGTCCATCTAGCTTGTCCACCACAAACACGCCAATAGCAGCCCCAAAAATGACTTTAAAATCTTGCCAACCACTTGAACTTTGGGGTTTATGCTTTAATGAGGGTGTAAGGATGTATAGGAGACTAGAAACACTTTCTAGCAAATTTTCATTCAAAGGAAATCATGGTTTTTCCTTTTGAATTAATTGAGAAACAAAGAAGGGAGAAGGGAAGCCATTGTTGTTGTCCAAAATGGGAAGAGGAGGAATAAGATACAATTTCTTCTTCTTTCTTCATTTATATACATAAGACAAAATTTACTTACTTGCTTACCACATGTCATGCTAGGATTGAATCTTGCTTTTAGAAGACTTATTCATATTAAGCCACTTGTAAAAGCTAGATTTAATCTTAATTTAATCATCTTTTATGAATGGAAGACAAGTGGCAAGCTTGTATGGTGGCATGTGTCACCATCTCATGGTACCACTTGTCACCATGTAAAAAGTCCAATTTGCCCTTATGTATAATCTTGAGTTCTCAACCCAAAATTATTATTTCTCCCTAAAATTAATTTGTATCAAACATAAATTAATTAATTAATTAATTTTCATTAATTAATCTCACTATTAAATTCATATTTAAACCTTTTTAAATATAAATTTAATTTATATTATACATCTAATAACCTAGGTATGGTTTTAAGTCATGCTAGGGACTTTGCAATTTAATGCAAACCAAACCTAATTAATTAATTAATTAAACTCTTTAATTAATCAATTAAATCATAATATACTTGGTGAATTGCTTGTGTAGATGTGTGACTTACTAAGCTTATTGCTAATCGACAATGAGAAATGATATTAACTCTTAATATCATTAGAACTATTTCTTACCATAAATAATTTCTCTAAATCATTTTAGGCATCTCATAGATTATGGTTAACACCTAGCATAGAATGCCATGACCACTCAATCAGTAATAAGAAATACCTTAAATGAACCTTTAATCATATGTCACCATGCACTAAAATCTCTTCGTTACAAAATCCCAATTACAACTAGAGTTATTGTCGCAAGGGTTTTATGGTCATCGGACGATTCTCTTATAAGCGGAAAAAATGAGGAGTCGCCACTTTAATTTTGAGGGAAATTAAATGAAACCATTTGTAAAAATAAAAAAATTTATAAATTTATAAAACCACTTTTAAAACAAAGATTCTAGGTTCGGGGTCCATTCACGGGTGGGGAAGGTGTTAGGCACCCCACCTCGTCCCTTAATGAGGGTAAGCAGATTTAACAATGAGCTCCTTATAATTTAAGATTGATAATTTTGGGGTTAGTATTATGATGTTGGTCCCTATTGTTGATGTGAGGAATATTTGATATTTTGATTAAACCGAACTGAAGGGAGAACTCTACCTCAATAATATAAATATGAGGGCCTTGAGGAAGACTCTCCATCGGACCTCAATATAAGATTCGGGATTCTTTGGAAGGACTCTCCCGCAGACCCATTGTTTAAAATATATGATAAATTTTATAATGAAAGTATCGGGGCTTGAAAGTAAAGGACTCTCTCCCGATCTCCCCTAATTTATACAAAACATCTTTATTAGAAATTTAACCAAGGGAATTCAGGAAAGGACTCTCTCCCGATCTCTTAAAACATTTTATTAAAACTTCGGCTAAGAGAATTTAGGAAAGGACTCTCTCCCAATCTCTTAAAACATTTTTATTAAAACTTTAGCTAAGAGAATTAGGATAAGGACTCTCTCCTGATCTCTTAAAATATTTTTATTAGAACTTTGGCTAAAAGAATTCCGGAAAGGACTCTCTCCCGATCTCTTAAAATATTTTTATTAGAACTTTCCCTAAGAGAATTCAGGTAAGGACTCTCTCCCGATCTCGTAAAACATTTTTATTAGAAATTTTGGCTAAGAAAATTCGAGAAAGGACTCTCTCCCAATGTCTTAAAACATTTTTATTAGAATTTTGGCTAAGAGAATTCAAGAAAGGACTCTCTCCCGATCCCTTAAAATATTTTGAAAATTTAGTGTGACAAGGCACCTTAAGAATACTCACGTCATGAACGCAAACTGCCGATATTTAGAGATTGACAAGTTAAACGCTAACCTATAGAGAGCTGAAACAATGGATGAATCAATATCGATGCTCTGTGAACTCTAGAGCTACTATAGCTGGGATGACGGAGTGACTTTAAGCTGCGAAGGAGATGACAATGAGGCCTTAATGATGAATTGTGGTTGGGCTTTCAAGATGGTGTATGATTGCTAAGGGTATGGATTGCAAGACTTATAGTTTTAGTAAAAAGATCCTTTAGAAAACTGAAGGCATGGAAGCATGGGAATTAGGGCATTTAAGCATTTAAAACTTTATTTAGGGTTACATGCAACATACCAAATGTTTTATGTGCCTAATCAATTTCAATGCTCATAAGCATACCAAAACTCATTTTAGCATGCATTAAAATCTTCATTTGCTATTTAAGATTGTGAATTAACAAATTAATTCATTATTCCCTAATTAAATATAGGGATTTTAAGTACTAACTTCTTGATGCACAATTGATGCAATTCCTACTCTTAGGATGCTCTTAGGACCCCAAATATTGTCCCTCTAGCTAGTCCACCATAAGCACACCAATGGCAGCCCCAATTTGACTTCCCAAGCCTATTCAACCACTTGAAATTTGGGGTTTATGCTTTAGTGGGGTTGTATGAATGTATGGGAGACTAGAAACATTTTCTAGCAAATTTAATTCAAAGGAAATGAAGGAATTCTCTTTGAATTAATTGAGAAAGCAAGAAGAGGAAATGGAAACAATAGTTGCCGTCCACCTTGAAGAGAGGAAGAGTGAGTTTTGTTTCTTCTTCATTTTGCTTTTTTATTTAGGTCAAAGTCTCACTAACTCCCTTACCACATATCATCACATGATTTAATCTTACTTTTGTTGACTTAATCTCATTAAGCCAAGCGTCAAAAGTAGATTGAATCTTGACTTTTATCATCTTGCATGATTGGAAGACAAATGACAAGCTTATATGGTGCCATGTGTCACCATCTCATGGTCCCATGTATGACCAATTTACCCTTACTTTTTAATTTGAGTTCTCAAATCAAAATTATAATTTCTCCTCTTCAAATTAATTTATATCAAATATAAATTAATTGATTAATTAATTTCCCACAATTAAATTCATATTCAAACAATTAAATATAAATTTAATTTATGCTATACATCCAATAACCTAAATTTGGTTTCAAGTCATGCTAGGGACTTTGCAATCTTATTGCAAACCAAACCTATTTACTTAATTAATTAAACTCTTTAATTAATCAATTAAATCACATTTTACTTGGTGATTAACTTGTGCAGATGTGTGACTTATTAGGCTCATTACTTATTGGTAATGATAAATGATATTATCCCATAATATCATTAGAGCTCTTTCTTACCTTAAATGATTTCTCAAAATCATTTCAGGCATATCATATACCATGGTTGACACCTAGCATAGTATGCCATGGCCACCCAATCAGTAATAAGGAATACCCTAAATGAACCTTCAATCATATGTTACCATGCACTAGAATCTCTCCATTACAAAATCCTAATTCCAGCTGGAGTCATGGTTAATGTCAAACTCCATTTGCTATGAACATTATGTTCTCTTTTAATTTCAATTCTTGATTAATTAGATTTTCTTGTTAGAAACTCTTTCCTGACTAAATCTATCTGTCCTAGATAGGAACTTAAATCATTAAGAACAATTATATGAATATAGGATTTTATCCCTATTTACTTAGGGTAACAGATTCCATCTTAATCAACACTTATCTCCATATATAACTAGTAAGAGCTAACACATGCCCATATACCCATACACAATACGAGTATGAAAACAGTATCAAACTCAAACCACCTATATATAAGATAACTGTGTTATCTCAGGTCTAAGGATTATATGCATTGATATGATATATGACAATGCATTAACAAAAGTAAACTCCATGTGCTTGTCATAAGCATCACTGGTCCGGCCTACTTATCATGTATAAGTGCCTATCATGTTTGTTATGTGGCATGAGACTCACCACTCCAACTTATTTATATCTCATATTAATACTTTGGGAACAAACATGATTACAATCTTTCTGAATAAGTCATGTCCTCTGTGAAGTATCCTCGATTGTGAACTAATTTATGATACTTGGTGCTAGAAATACTGTCACTCATATTCTTAACAACTTAAGAATAGAATTTATAATAAAATATCAATGGACCTTTTCAATTACACATAAATAGATTATGGAAACAGAAAAGTGAAATTGCTTTTGTTAATAAAATATATACAAGATACATACAAAAATGATATGCTCTAGGGCATACTACTAACAAAAACTTATTTCTAAAGTCTCTAGGAATTTCAAGAGCTTTAGAATGAATGGCAATAAAACTATATTGAAATTCAGAGGTTTCCTCACAATAATCACTATCCCCTACTACAGTATTGCATGCAGGTATTTATAGAGAATGGGTACTCAAAATAGAGGGTTAGGATTCCAGCAGGAAGAGATGGTGGGCTCAGATTTAAAAGGACGTGATCCGACATCTTAGAATTAAAGAGAATCAAGATTGAGGGTCAGGATTTGGTTCAGAATCTCTATCCTTTCATTCTTTAATTCAATGATTAGGAAATTTGCCTTACATAATGGATCCAAGGGCTGGGAGCAAAAGGTGCCGAATTAGTTATTCACTTTTGATCTGAAGGTCTCAAATCTATCCTTATAAGTGTGATCAATGGTGTAAATTGAGATGTACTGGCCTACTTTAACTGCTTGAGATCCAATGGTGAGGAGTTAATCTTACAAATTTGAGGGTCATGATTGAAAGTGATTTTGATTCTCCAAGCCCTCTGATCTCTATAGGTCATTTCTCAATTTAGCCGATCTCTTTTATGGTTGGTAAACCTGAGACTTCTTGTTCCGATCTTTCAATTCGACTCTTTCTGCATCTGATCTCTTTTCTTCCCGATCTTAATTTCTAATCCCTTCCTCATCCCTTAAAGCAATTAATTCTTCGATTACCGATGAACTGCTTTGAGTTCTGCATGTAATAAATGCCAAGGCCCTATATATACGCAGAGGAATTTCGTCCTTCACACACTCACATTCTCCCTTCTCTAGTGAATTTCTAATGTTTTACTTTTCTACTCTTGATTTTTCCGATGAGAATTCTCCCCATAACAACCATCTTAATCTTTTTTCAAATGTTTTTCTTGCCCATTGCCTGAAAATGGATGATTTAGCGATTAAAGACTTATGAGGGCATCGTCTGATGACGGTGAGGGAACTGGACTAATTGACCGATCAGGGTCAAAATTGACTATCGTGCTAATCTCAAATTGATTTACTGGTATGATCTGCAGACCAATCTCTGACAAAGGGACCGCTAATTTTAATCTTGATATCGGTGACCAACTCTTGAAGTTTATTTGGCTCCTAACCATATCAGGGGTCTCGATCATAGCTCGGTTCTGGTCGATGACATCGATAAAGACACCGAGCTTCCCATAGTCTTTGCCATAGTTGACGAGATCTACCCTCCCGATCTCCACGTATCTCTTGAACGACATCCTGGAATCGAGAGTGGTCCGAACCATAGGAGCCAGATAGGTAGAATGTAGTGAAGGGAAATTTGTAATTGTTGATCTTGAGAGATCGCCCAAATGATGTAATCTGACTTTTTTGAAATGAAATGAAGTTTTATTTATTCAAAATTGATTGTTTATTTTGTTTTATTATTGCATTATTTTTCCCGATCTCTTATAACTGTGTCTGATTTGATCTCCCAAATCACGTGCATCTATCGATCTCTTTGATTCAAAACTACTTGCTATGGTTGAACCCTCATAACTGACCTTTAACTATCTGATCGCCCTACCATGTTTCTAGAATTCTCTTTTGATGAGTCATCGAAATGGTCAGATTCTGCTAACTGATAAGTCACTTAGAGCTTCGTGAGCATTTAATGCTCGGGCAGGTATAAATAGGAAGGAGTATTGGCCATTTGCCCACTTATGTCATTTTCAGATTCCCTGAGTAACTATGACGCTGTCTCTCATTTTTTAAAGTTTTTCGGCACCAATTTACACTTCGGTAAGAGTTTTAATATTTTTTTCTATCAATTTTTATCTTTATCTTTGAAAATGAGCGATATCGACGGTCAGAGAGCTGTGAGCCCTCCCTCTATTCACATTTTATGGACGTCGGATGAAGTTGATGTGGCCAGGCTAAGTGAGCGACCTGAACCTTCCACAGCTATTATCCCGGTCCATGGTCAAGCGACTAGGTCTAAACAAGCATCGACTTCAAGAAAAAAGAACTTACCTGTGGACAAGTTACCATCGGTCCTCAGGGAGGCCGATCTCTAATCTATTAGCTAAGAGTACAACCTTCCAATCGACTCTTTTGAACTTATCAGATGCCATGGCGATCTTCGAGCTAATCATTTCTTTGATGAAACTGACCTGATCATGGTGTATGAAGAGCAATTAAATGTCGGGCATCGATTTCCCCTAGATGAATTCTATAAAGCCATTATGAAGTTCCACCATGTCTGTGTAGCCCAGGTGCATCCGAACTCCTGGCGGACCCTGGTGGCCTTCAGAGTTCTATGCCAGGCTAAAAAGCTTGAGCTCACAGTGAAGGTTTTTACTGAATTACTTAAGCTCGCTTGGCGAAAAGATGACGAATATTAGTTTTTCCAAGCCAAGCTGAACTATGGGCTCTTCACCGATCTCCCCTCCTCGTTAAAGAACCGGAAAGATCTATTTTTCATATTGAGGAGCAAGGATCCAAATGGTTTTGAGGGCATTCCACATAGCTGGCAGTATTTAGTTGCTAAATTACCAAAGAAGATCACCCTAAATAAAGATAATGATGCCATGGTGAAGGAGTTGAATGATCAGGTGACCACTCATAAGTATTCATGTCTGAATGTGGTTATGGCTGAACTAAAATGGTGGATGATGGGTGATCGCCTGTGAGAACTATGAGCTGTAACTCTCTAACCTCAGCCCCAGGATCGTTATAATCTAGATCCTTAGTCTCTTTACCTTGGTGAACTCACTAACTTATTCTTTGCGCAGGTATGGCGGGAGGTGAGACTGCAAAGGAAAGCCGTATGCAAAAGAGGGAGCTCACCCGAAAAGTACAGAGATGAAAGAAGCTGCTGCTACTACCCAGACACCGAGACAGGACTTGGTAGAAGTATCGAGCTCTCCGTTCTGACCCCCACAGCAGCTAACCTCAGAGTAGAGGTCATTCCTTCTCCACCTCGATAGGCCAAACCTCCATCTCCTCCTGTCTCTTCAAGTGCAGAAGGGGGGTCTTCCAGACTAGCCGTTAGGATGTGCTCCTGAGGAGCTCAGGTCCTCCTTTAATCTCTGGAAAGGAATTGCTCAGTTCGGAGCAATCTTGATCTGGCTGAGGTCCTGAGCACTACTATCTGTTTTCAAGAAGATCGAAATAGGATGGCCCAAGATAACATTAACAATCTCCTGACACAGATGATGAGCTTGGGTTTGGAGGCTATTGCAAACCAGCATATGATCAGAGAAAAGGCTCATCTCTTATAAAATGGGAGATTATGAAAGCGATTCAGGACGCAGTAACCGCCAAAGCCCAACTCTCAACTGCCAGTGATCACATTGCTAAGGTAAAAGATCGGGCAAAGTCTCTGAAGGAGCAGAAGCACGAAATTTATTATTTTAGAACATTGAATTCAAAAATTTTCTTCTAGGGCCTCATGCATCGTGCAAGATTCAATTTTTACCTATTGATATCAATGTTCAATTGCATATTAAACTCTTTTAATATGTATTTGGATCTATGTTTGCCATTTAAGACTTTAAAATTAACAGATTAATTCATTAGAATCCTAAATTAAATAAAAAACATATGCACTAACCTTTTGATGCACTGTACTTGTGTTTAGTACCTTTGGGAAGCACCTAGAACACCAGATTTTGTCCCTCTAGCTTGTCCACACCAAGATCACTAGTGGCAGCCCTTGAATAGCTTCTTAAGCCTTTGCAATCAATTAGAAATTGAGGTTTTGCCTTTTAGAGAGGTTGCAGATGTATATTGGACACTAGAAACGATTTGTAGCAATTTTAATTTAAGAGAATGTTGGCAATTCTCTTTGAATTGATGAGAGATGAAGAAGAAGAGAGGAAGAAGACAACAAGGGTGGCAGCACCTCTTTGAGAAAATCATATTGTTCTTTTATTCTTTCATCCTTTCCCTTATAAAGCTAGGTCATCACTTAAAACCCTTGCCATATGTCATCTTCTGATTCGCTCTTAGTTTAATTGATCCAATCACATTGTGCCAAGTGTCAAACCTAGATTTAATCTTGACTTTGATCATCTTACATGATTAAAAGACAAATGGTAAGCTTATGTGTAGTGCCATGTGTCACCATCTTAGGGTGCCACATGTCACCCTATGAAATGACCAAATTACTCTTATGTCTTAATTTTTAGTTCTCAATCCAAAATAATTATTTCTCTTCTTCTGATCAATTTATATCAAATATAAATTAATTAATTAATCTCTATTAATTAATTTCTCATAATTAAATTCATATTTAGACACTTTAAATATAAATTTAACTTATACTATACATCCAATAACCTAGATTTGGTTTCAAGCCATGCTAGGGACTTTGCAATCTTATTACAAACCAAACCTATTTAATTAATTAATTAAACTCTTTAACAAATTAATTAAATTACATTTAACTTGGTGATTACTTGTGTATGTGTGTGACTCACTAGGCTCATCACTAATTGGCAATGAGATATGATATCAACTCTTAATATCATCAAAACTCTTTTTTACCATAAATGATTTCTCTAAATCATTTTAGGTAACTTATAGATTATGGTTAACACCTAGCATAGCATGCCACAGCCACCCAATCGGTAATAAAGTTTACCTTTATGTAAAACCCCATTTGTTATGAATATTATGTTCTCTTTTAATTTTAGTTCTTGATTAAAAAGATTTTCTCATTAAAAACTCTTTTCTGATTAAATCTATCTGTCCTGGCCAGGAACTTAAATAATTAAGAACAATTATATGAATATAGAATTTTATCCCTATTTACTTAGGGTAACAGATTCCATCTTGATCAATACTTATCTACATATATAACTAGTAGGAGCTAACACATGCCCATATACCCATACACAATACGAGTATGAAAGCAGTATCAAACTCAAATCACCTATATACAAGATAACTGTGTTATCTTAGGTCTAAGGATTATATGCACTGATATGATATATGACAATGCATTGACAAGAGTAAACTCCATATGCTTTTCATAAATGTCACTAGTTCGGCCTACTTATCATGTATAAGTGCCTGTCATGTTTGTTATATGGCATGAGACTCACCATTCCATCTTATTTACATCTTATATAAATAACTTAGGAACAAACATGATTACAATCTTTCTGGATAAATCATGTCCTTATTGTGAAATATCCTCGATTGTGAACCAATTTATGATACTTTGTTCTAGAAATACTGTCACTCATATTCTTAACAACTTAATAATAGAATTTCTAACAAAATATCAATGGACCTTTTCTATTACACATAAATATATTATGTAAATGCAAAAGTGAAAATTCGTTTTATTAATAAAATATGTACAAGATACATACTAAATGATATGCTATAGGGCATATTACTAACAGTCTCGTGAAGAAAGGATAGACGAATTGGAGTGGGAACTTGAAGACGCTTAGGCCTGCCAATCTGCCGATCTCACTTAATTTACTGAAGAGATTAAAGCGAAGGAGGAAAAGGCCCTAGCGAGAGAGGCTGGTGCTTATGTGAATGCCCATAGCGATCTTTTGGCCGAACTCGTGAAGCGCTATCATGAAGAAGACTTCTCCTGGATGGAGAAGCTCATCTCGAGGGTTAAATATGAGAGCAAGGAAGAGCCTGAGAGAGAGAGGAGAGAGAGAGAATGTCAAGATCGAAAATGTAACTGAAGAGCAGGTTAGGGAAGAGCCTGAGTGAGAGAGGAGAGAGAGAATGTCAAGATCGAAAATGTAACTGAATAGCAGGTTAGGGAAGACCCTCCTACTGAATAACTTTTGTATAATTTTTCCTTGGAATAAATTTTAATTTCTTTAGTGATCGGTTCCTGATGAGATTGGAAAAATACCAAACTAAGAACGAATGAGCGTTAACTCAATTCCCAATTAATTGGATAAGTCCAAACACAAAGTTTACGATCGGTTATCGAGCATGACTGCTTAAAGAGCTTGGTAAACATTAAGCGCAAAGATGAGATTAGAAAACCTTTGAAAAGAAATGATTTGAGCCCAGGTCTTGGTCCAATTTTGTTAGGTTCAGGATCACTTACAAATCGGATAAGATATTAATTTGAATAATGCGAGCGAGACCTAATCGTAAAACTACCTAGAATTACCTGAAGTTTGTGGTTACGGGATTAGAAAACACAATGCAAATTCCGGTGGTTCGACAATAGGTCGAATAAACATAGGGATCGGAAAATACTTAATTTGTTCATGAGATCGGATAGACTCTGGATTTACTATTCATCTAAAAACAAGTTATTTTGGATTTGGAGAAAATGACTTGAGGTCAAGTAAATGGTAGAGATTGGATAAAACACCTGCGAGGGAGATCGGCTAAAATGAGAGTCATGACTAGAGATCGGCCCAAAATGTGGTGCCTACAGCTACCCCTCTTTTCATGTTTTCTATTAGGGAGAATAAAATTCTCTCGTATAGAAATCATGTAAAGATATAGAACCATATTTTGGGCGGCTAAAATGCTAGAAATTAATATCAACCTGTATCTTGAATCCAGAGGTTAATAACTAGAAATTTAAAATCAACTTAGATCTTGAATCTAGAGGTTGATGACATGAATTAAAATCAACTTGGATCTTGAATCCAGAGGTTGATGGCAGGAAATTTAAAATCTGAAAATTAAAATCAACTTGGATCTTGAATCTAGAGGTTGATAACTGAAAATTTAAAATCAACCTGAATATTAAATCCAGAGATTGATAAATGGAAATTTAAAATCTAAAAATTGAAATCAATTTGGATCTTAAATCCAGATATTGATAACTGGAAATTTAAAATCAACTTAGATCTTGAATCTAGGGATTGATAATTGGAAATTAAAATTCTGAAAATTAAAATCAACTTGGATCTTGAATCCAGAGGTTGATAACTGGGAATTTAAAATCAACTTAGATCTTGAATCCAGAGGTTGAAATTCAATCCAGGGGTTAATGACATGAATTAACATCAACTTGGATATTCAATCCAGAGGTTAATGGTAGGAAATTTAAAATCTGAAAATTAAAATCAACTTGAGTCTTTGATAAGTGCATAATTAATATTTTTACTCCCATCACATTTAGTGCTTCTAGGGTATTTTTATGCCTAATTCAGTTGATTAAAATACAATTATCAATTAGGCATATTTTTAGAGAGTTGTTGGAATAATTGTGTTAAATTGAGAAAATTTCAGCATTTGCATTAATTTGACATTTGCTGTATTTTTTAGGTGTTTCTAAAGTTGTGGGTCTCCAAATCTAATGTTGTTTAATTCATTGAAAAACTAAGTCAGAGCACTACAAATGACAAAAGGGACCAAAGCCCAAATCAATCTCCAAGTTTGTCAAAATTAGCTATGGATCTATTACAAAAGCCCACACTTGATGTGTCATGACCAGTTTTGGGATTTATTTTATATCTCGAGCTCCAGATGTCCAAATGAAGCAAACCTAGGCCCAATTGAACATTAAGAATCACCTCTACAATTTCTATGAAGGGCTAAAGAAAAGACTACATTGTTTTGGTGGTTAAAAACGGCAATGAAGTCAAATTTATGGGCTGGATACTCTGTCAAAATCAGTTTCAGTTTTTGGCCCATAACTTGGGCTATAGACCTCTGATTTGCGCAAATGAGTACTCATTGGAAAGCTAAGAATTAGGGCTACAACTTTTTTGAAGAAGTCAGAGACAGAATCAAAAAGAAAGTGCCTGAAAATTGGCCATGATTGCAAATTAAAGAATCTGTCTTTTTGAATTTCAAAAATTTTCCAAGTTTGGTTCTTATCTGTGGATTAGGTTTTTTATTATAAAGCTCATCTTTGGTAGCAACGGACATTCATTCAGACCATGAAGACCTTCAACACACCGTCATTCACACCTTCATTCTCCATTCATGCCCATAGTTTTAGATTTCTTCATTATTTCTTTATTTTTCTGTAAGCCATAAACATGAGCGGCTAAGTTTTTAAATTTAGTTCAAGGGATTCTAGTTCTTATGTATGATTTGTGAGACCAGGTTCTTAATTTAAATTATGCCTTTTTGAATATCTATTATTTCTTGATTTTATTATTTTTGATTTATTGAATGATTTGCTAAAAAGGCCTATTAGTTAATTGTTTGATGTGATTAATTGCTAGTTCATCTTCATAACCCGTAATTGTTGTATAAGATTGAATGTGAGTAACCATTAGCTTTTATTGATTACTATCCATGTTTTCAATAATAACCTAAAGAAACAATAGGATGAATTAAATGATTTATGCTTTATAAATCATTGTTCAGCTTAACTACTTCCTGTTGTTGAAGCAGTTATTAATTTAATGAGGATTGCTTAATACCAATTCAGTTAATAATTAGAGTAAATAAGAGTGCTGGGCTCGAATTGATGAGTATAGGGAAGTTAGGGGTTTTGCCTCGCTGTTTGGTAAATCTACGTTAAGTATGCAATAAGAGATAATTATATTTTTTTGTCTATGATCAAGTCATGCATTGGAATGCGAATTACCTTAGACTGAAGTTTGTTTAAATTGAGAGTTTTATATCCAAATTTAGTTCTTTAATTTCTGAACTTGATTTCTTCTTATTTAGTGTTACAGGCCCCCCCCCCCCCAATCTTTGTTCTTTTTTTGTTACACACATGCATAAAATTTAGTAACTCAGTCTCTAGGGTTTGACCTGGATTACCACTTATTGCATTCATTCATAAAATATCTCATTACCGGTAATTTCAGTTAATTTTTTATGAAATCGGTAACCATCAAAAAAATTTTAGTGCTGTTTCTAGGGACTGCAGGTTTATTGGATTTCGTGTTTTTAGTGTTAGGATATTTTGTTATTAACTCTATTTGTGAAGTGTTGCTATTTTCAGTGAAAATTACGGTGTTAATATTTATCGACATAATTTTGGTTGAATTAGGAGGGCGTTCTATACTTGTTTTGAAGGAAACGACGTTTTGAATTGGTCCCCCCTCTTGAGGCCAAATTCCATCATTTTCTAGGGTTTTGGGGCATTTTTTTGTTTTTTAGTTTGATTTTTTTTGTTTATGATAAGAACTTCTCAATCTGGTGAGTTGCTCTTTAATCCAGAAGTAGAAAAAACAGCTAAATAATTGAGAAAATTGGCTAAGCAAGCTAAGCAGATCCCGAGTACATATGAAGGAGTCCAATCTCCAAGGGAATTAAGTTCAAATTCGAATTCAGATTCCAAAAATGAAACCATGGCTGCTAGGACTTTGAAAGAGTTAGTTGCTCCTAATCTAAACTAACAGCCTTTATGTATGCAATTCCCTACTTTAAACGTTGCTTTTGAGTTAAAGTCTGGACTAATCCATTTGTTGCCTAAGTTTCATGGTCTTTCAGGTAAGGATCCACATAAGCATTTAAAGGAATTTCATGTTGTGTGTTCCAGCATGAAACCTCAAGGAGTTTCAAAGGACTAGACTAAGCTTCAAGCTTTCCCTTTCTCACTGGAAGGCACAACTAAGGATCGGTTGTATTACCTTCCTTCTGGATCTGTCAACTCATGGAATGAGATGAAGCAGATATTTTTGGAGAAGTATTTTTTTGCTTCCTATGCTGCTTACATAAGAAAAGAAATTTGTGGCATCCGACAGTACAATGAAGAAAGTTTGTATGAGTATTGGGAGCGATTCAAGAAGCTGTGTGCAAGTTGTCCTCATCATCAAATAAGTGAGCAGCTTTGATTCAATATTTCTATAAGAGACTTTTACCAATGGACCGCAGTATGATAGATGCTACTAGTAGAGGAGCTTTGGTTAACAAGACACCAGAAAAAGCAAGGAGGCTGATTGCTAACATGGCAGCAAACTCTCAGCAGTTTGGGATGAGATTGGATCACACACCTAAGAAGGTTAATGAGGTAAGTACATCTAACCTTGAGAAATAGATTTCTAATTTAACTTCTTTGGTGAGGCAGTTGGCTATAGGGAACATGCAAATAGTTAAGGTATGTGGAATTTGTTCGAGTTTGGGTCATGCTACTGACATGTGTCTTGCGTTACAAGAGGATGAATTAATGCAACATGCTAATGCAGTAGGAAATTATGGACAACCACAACGCAGGTATGACCCCTTTTCTAATACTTATAATTTAGGATGGCGAGATCATCCCAATTTGAGTTATGGGAATCAACCAGTACAAAACTGATATCAGCAGCAGAGACCACAAGTGAATCAACCACCTTCACTCCCCTCAAATCAAGGTATGTCACTCGATGAAATTGTTAAGGCTTTGGCTAGAAATACACAACGGTTTTAATAGGAAGCCAAAAATAGCATTCAAAACATAGAGAGGCAGATTGGTCAGTTAGCTTCATCTATGAGTATGCTTGAAGCTCAAGGTTATGGAAAGCTTCCATTACAAACAGTTATGAATCCCAGAGAAAATGCAAGTTCTATAGTGTTGCGGAGTGAGAAAGAAGTTGATAATCAGACTCTACATGAGTCAATGAAAAAGAAGAAGCAAGGAGCAAAAGAGTCCGAAGTTCCTAAAGTTGAGGTAAATATTAAACTTGAACTGAATAAGGCTAATAATTCTATTCTCCCTCCATTCCCTAGCAGGTTGGCCAAGATTAAGAGAGAAGAACAAGAGAAAGAGATTTTAGAGACTTTCAGAAAGGTAGAGGTTAATATACCTTTACTTGATGCGATTAAACAAGTCCCCAAGTATGCTAAATTCCATAAGGAATTATGTACTACAAGGTGCAAGTTGAGGAATAATGAGAAGATCAGTGTTGGGGAAAATGTGTCAGCATTAATTCAGCGAAAATTACCCCCCAAGTGTAAGGATCCAGGTTCGTTTTCTATTCCCTGCAAAATAGGTGATTCTAGATTTGAACATGCAATGGCAGATTTAGGAGCATCTATTAATGTTATGTCATATTCAGTTTTTCAAACTTTAAATTTGGGTCCATTGAAAGAAACCAATGTCATTATTTAGTTAGCTGATCGTTCTAATGTTTACCCATTAGGAGTAGTTGAGGATGTTTTGGTGTAAGTTGGAAAGTTGATTTTTCCTATAGATTTCTACATTTTGGATATGGAGGATAATGCTCCCTCACCAAACTAAGCTTTTATTTTGTTTGAAAGACCTTTCCTAAAAACTACCAGGACAAAAATTGATGTGGATGATGGTACCTTAACTATGGAGTTTGATGGAGAGACTGTCAAATTTAATATCTTTGATGCTATGAAGTATCCTGCTAATGATCATTCTATCTTTTCTATTGATGTTATTGATACATTTGTGCAGGATGTTTTTGAGTTAAGCATGGAGGATGAGTTAGAAAGAAAATTATAATTGCATGAATTAGAAGAAATTCGACTTGAGGCATATGAGAATTCTAGGATCTATAAAGAAATGACAAAGGCATTCCATGACAAACTAATTCTAAGAAAGTAGTTTGTGATTGGGTAAAAAGTTTTGTTGCATAATTCTAGATTGAAGCTGATGCCTGGTAAGTTGCGTTATCGTTGGATTGGCCCCTTTATTGTTACTAATGTGTTTCCTTATGGTGCAGTTGAAATTCAAAGTTTAGGAACTAACATGGTGTTCAAGGTCAATGGTTATAGACTCAAGCCATTTTATGAGGGGTTTCAGGAGCATTCATTGGAGGAGCTCAAATTGAGTAACCCAACTTATTTGGATTAAGGAGCTTTGCCATGTTGAGCTAACGATGTTAAACAAAGGCACTACTTGGGAGGCAACCCATGGGTGGCTCATTAGCCACAATCTGATTTGTTTTCTTTCCCTTATCTTATTTTATTCTCTAGGATTTTTTTCTTTTGCATTTGGGCTTTACATTGGGGACAATGTGAGTTTTAAGTGTGGGGAAAAGGTTTTCAAATTTTCAATGGTTTATAGAGTTCTTATGTTATGAAAAAAATTAATGAAGTTTGAGATATGCATAACATGATTGAATCAATGAACTTGCATATTCAGGCTTATAATTAACTTGAGTTTTGATTTTGATTAGTTGATAAGCTAAAATTGGTGGACGATGAAAAACATTTCTTGTGTGAGTTTTTTTTTAGCCTTGATTTAAATTGACCTCTTATATGTCAATCTTTTTTTTTTTTTTTTGTGAGTGTTATTCATTCATGATTTGTTACTCTAGAACTTGCTTTTAATCCAATTGAGGTCACATGATTATATGCACATGTAAAAATGATAAAGGCAAATTAGGATTTAATCATTTTTACCTTAAAAAGCCAACCTTATGTATTGACTTTAGTGAGACCCTTTGAGCTTAAATTATACCTTTTCTTTGTTGAAACTTGGAATATGAGCCTAAACCTTATTCCTTTTATCCTCTTTATCACCTGAGAACTAATAGAATATTTGAAATGCAATTGGATTTTAACAATATTGTATGGGATGTAATATGTGAGTTGTTGGTTTTTTATGCAAAAAAAAAAAAGCAAAAACAAAAAAACAAAAAAACAAAAAAGTAAAAGAAGAAAAAGAAGAAGAAGTTGAAAAGAAATAATTGGCATGGGTGCTAATGCTACATGGTAAAAAAAAAAAAAAAGAAAAAAATGATTTGGGATTTTTTTTTTGGACTTTATTGACATATATGTGAAGGGAAAGAATAGAAGAAATAAAGATTATTTCAATGTTCTATTAGTTCTTTCTTTAGCTTCATTTAACCTTATTTCCATACCTTTACCTTAGCCCCATTACAACCAATTTTAAAGACCTTTTGATTTATGTTATGCATATGAAATAAGTGACAGAGATTGGATGAATAAGCAAGCATATGGTAGTTTCATTCCATGAATTGAATTTGAGTGCATGTTTTAAACCCTCCTAAACACTTGAGTGATTTGAGTGTCATGTGAGTGTCCACCATTTTTAGTGAGCCACTTTTTGAAAGATAAATTTTTGTTAATTTCAGCTTGACTTTGTTAAGATACTTTTGGTTCATGATATGTTATGCTTCTTGATTTCTTATCATTTGTTTTATAGTGTATAAATTCTGTGTTTCATTGAAATTTTTAGATTGGTTTAGTTTAGTGTTGCCCGAGGACGTGCAAAAATCTAAGTGTGGGGGAATTTTGATAAGTGCATAATTAATATTTTTACTCCCATCATATTTAGTGCTTCTAGTGTATTTTTATGCCTAATTTAGTTGATTAAAGTATAATTATCAATTAGGCATATTTTTAGAGAGTTGTTGGAATAATTGTGTTAAATTGAGAAAATTTCAACATGTATATTAATTTGACCTTTGCTGTATTTTTCAGGTGTTTCTAAAGTTGTGGGTCTCTAGATCCAATGCTGTTTAATTCAATGAAAAACTAAGTCAGAGCACTACAAATAACAAACAGGGATCAAAGCCCAAATTAGTCTCCAAGTTTGTCAAAATTAGCTATGGATCTATTACAAAAGCCCACACTTGATGTGTCATGACCAGTTTTGGGATTTATTTTATATTTAGAGCTCCAATTATCCAAATAAAGCAAACCTAGGCCCAATTGAACCTTAAGAACCACCTTTACAATTTCTATGAAGGACTGAAGACAAGACTACATCGTTTTGGTGGTTAAAAATGGCAATAAAGTCAAATTTATGGGCTGG
This sequence comes from Hevea brasiliensis, assembly GCF_030052815.1. Classification (NCBI taxonomy): domain Eukaryota; kingdom Viridiplantae; phylum Streptophyta; class Magnoliopsida; order Malpighiales; family Euphorbiaceae; genus Hevea; species Hevea brasiliensis. The sequence continues at coordinate 99,182,191 of NC_079493.1, forward strand.
ATACTCTGTTAGAACCAGTTTCGATTTTTGGCACATAAGTTGGGCTATAGACCTCCAATTTGGGCAAATGAGTACTCGTTGGAAAGCTAAGAAGTAGGGCTACAACTTTCTTAAAGAAGTTAGAGACAGAATCGGAAGGAAAGTGGCTGAAAATTGGCCATGATTGCAGAGTAGAGAATTTATCTTTTTAAATTTCAAAAATTTTCTAAGTTTGGTTCTTATCTATGGATTAGGTTTTTTATTATAAAGCTCATCTTTGGCAGTAGCGGACATTCATTCAGACCTTAAAGACCTTTAACACACCGCCATTCACACCTTCATTCTCCATTCACGTCCATAGTTTTAGATTTCTTCATTATTTCTTTATTTTTCTGTAAGCCATAAACATGAGCAGCTAAGTTTTTAAATTCAGTTCAAGGGATTATAGTTCTTATGCATAAGTTTTGAGACCAAGTTCTTAATTTAAATTATGCCCTTTTGAATATCTATTGTTTCTTGATTTCATTGTTTTTGATCTATTAAATGATTTGCTAAAAAGGCCTATTATTTAATTGTTTGATGTGATTAATTGCTAGTTCATCTTGATAACCCATAATTGTTGTGTAAGATTGAATGTGAGTAGCCATTAGGTTTTATTGATTATAATCTAAGTTTTCGATAATAACCTAAAGAAATAATAGGATAAATTAAATGATTTATGATTTATAAATAGTTGTTCAGCTTAACTACTTCCTGTTCTCAAAGCAGTTATTAATTTGATGAGGATTGCTTAATACCAATTCAGTTAATCATTAGAGTCAACAAGAGTGCTGGGTTTGAATTGATGAGTATAGGGAAGTTAGGGGTTTTACCTCGTTGTTTGGTTAATCTACGTTAATTATTCAATAAGAGATAATTGTATTTCTTTTGTCTATGATTGAGTCATGCATTGGAATGCGAATTACCTTGGACTGAAGTTTGTTTAAATTGAGAGTTTTATATCTAAATTATCTCTTTAATTTCTGAACTTGATTTCTTCTGATTTAGTGTTACAACCCCCCCCCTCCCCCCCCTAATCTTTGTTATTTTTCTATTACACACGTGCACGAAATTTAGTAACTCAGTCTCTAGGGTTTGACCTAGATTACCACTTATTGCATTCATTTAGAAAAATATTCTATTACTGGTAATTCTAGTTAATTTTTGGTGGAATTGGTAACCATCAGTCTTGAACACAGAGGTTGATAACAAGAAATTAAAATCAACTTGGATCTTGAATCCAGAGTTTGATGATGTAAACACCCCTCACCCGTCTATAGTGTAGCTGAGCAAGGCGTGCTACATTCGGTGCCGGAGCACCCTATCTTATCTTACTTTATTATTTTAGTAATTTTAAACTCATTATATTTTAAAATAATTCATATTCTATGGAGAAACTAACAGAGTTTCTCCTATTTTATTTCCAGTTGGCATACTTCATTATTCACTTGCTTAAAATTTTCAATAATATTTTACAATAAAAATCTCAAAAATTGTTCTCATAACCATCTCATATTTCAAATCTCAATCATATATCTCAATTGCATGTTCATTTCCATGCATTTCCATTCATGCACAATTTATATATATAAATTCTCAAGTTTCATTAATTTACATGATTAACAAATTAACTACAGTTCCATAATCTATATTTCAACATACAATTCATAGTTTACATTATAAATAATAGCTAATTATAATGTACAAAATACATAATATGATCTATATGGGCCCTATCTACATGCATTGCTGAGGAGGTGACAACCTTTGACATTCTGCAGATTAGAACTCCAAAAGCCCTGTTTAGTATTCGATGGGCTTTAACTTCATTACCTGTACGAGGAAACAAATCCATCACACTAAGCATTGCTGCTTAGTGGTGCAATAATATAACAAGAAATAATGTATGCAAATAAAAATAATTGGAGCATATTTTCTATACTCAAGAATTTTACTGGGTTCATATGAAATTTGCCATACAGTATATTTTTCGTCATTTATGTTGTTCTCTAGAATCTCTTCTGTCATAAATTTACAATAATCATTTATATAATGTACAAATAAATCTAAATATTTAGTTTATATTTATATTATTATGGAGGATGAATTTCTAATAATTACTTACATTATGCTTATTTTGCTAGTATTTCATTTACTCTCTTAATATTTTCTATGTGTTGTGGATCATTTCATAATAATTAAATTCTTAATACTAGTTTAATACCTTTCAGATTTTTCTCACTTATTTATTTAGTTTCTAATATTTTTAACTTATTTCAATAAATTTCACTGCCCAGGTAACCTATGACAGGCTGACTAAACTAGATAACGGGTCGGTGGCATTGGACACCGCGGTGCCTTGGGCCGTCATACCATGGGATGTAGAACGTCAACCACGTATGCAGTCAGTATGGTTAAAAAGCCATGATAACACATAATTGGGCATAAAAGCCATGAGTGCGGGCATAAAGCCATAAGTGCGTGCATAAAGCCATGAATGCTAGCATAAAGCCATGAGTACGGGCATAAAGTCATAAATACAGGCATAAAGCCTTTCACAGTACTGCTAAAACAATATCCTATTGGCATGCCAATCTATCTAATCTGACACACGTGTCTAGGTAATACATGGGCACATTAGTACCATTAATTGTTAATATATTGTGTTTTATAACTTCATTATTTCATGATAAATTTCAATTATAATTTATACACTCATTTGATCATTTATATGATCACAATTCACATCAATTATCCTTTTATACCATTGTACTCAAAGTACTTTTCCTTTCTACAATAATGAGAGCTAATGTCTCATTCATACATTAATATGATTCATTTATTCATTCATTATGTTATTCATATTGATCACAATTCAAAACAATGGTTCACATGTACTATTGTATTCAAAACATTTTTCCTTTCTCATTTATACATTTAAAAGTCTACTTATGTAATTACAAATTTTATATTTCAAGTTGATTACTAATATTTTATTAATTCTAGTTGTGATGGGCATATGAGCCCTAACTACCTATTCACATCAATTAGGTGACTTACTTTTCATGTTTCAAGCAATCCATGAACTTTTCATGGATTTCAAATTTATGGCCTTAATTTTCCTTTAACAATTTTGACTAAGATGCATAGTCCACATTTGTCATACAAATCTAAGCATTTAAGCTTAGAATTGGTTTTAGGTCTTCATCTTAATTTGCTAATCATTTTGATTACTATTTACCTTACTAGTTAACCAAAATGTTAACTTTTTCATACTTAATGGATATCTTAATTCTAATTACACCAAGATCCCACATTTTGAGTTTTACATTTGTTAGTATTAATTACCAATTGCAATTTAAAGTCCCCTAGATGCATTTCTAAATTTTCAGTTTTGATTACCAAAGTTTACTGTTCTATTGGACAATTCTACAGTGGAAATTAGGCTAACTTTTCTTCATCAAAGTTGTTCCTTATTGTGTCTAGTTACATTTCACTTTTTGAATCACTCCATTTGGAGTATTTTAGCTCAAGTTATGGGCTAAACACCATAACTGGCCGGATTGCAATTTTTCTAGAATTTCTAGGCAGAATAAATTCTACAGTTTTTGTGTACTGACTGCAGGTCAGTTTCTGGATATGTTATGATCAAAATTTGGGTTTGTTTCATTCATAAAAGTTGTAGGGCTATGTCTCAGCTTTCTACTGGTAAAATTTCAGATCAATTGAACTTTTCTACACTTATTTATGACCATTTGAACAAATATTGTTCATTTGGTCATTTTGCCTAGCAGAATGTAAGTTACCCGGATTTAGTCAATTTTTAGGGCATCCTAAGTTTAGTTTCTGGACACGGTTCCTTCATCAAAGTTGTGCCATTATGTGTTTAGTTTCATGTTCGATTGGTTTTGCACCAATTGAACCTACACAACCCAAGTTATGGCCAAGTAACCATAACTGGTTCATTTCCTGATTCTGTCTCTTTAATTAGGTAGATTTTGGCATTATCTTTTTCCAATTTAATTGGACACATTGTAATAACTTTTAGGCTTAGTGTTCCCATATAATTTGTTTCCCTATGTCTTATAGTCACTCAAAAATTTTAATTATAATTTTCTAAGTTTTGTAGAATTAATTATACTAATTTAATTAGCCTAGATTCCAGTACCCTATGGATTTCGGGTTCCAGTTCAGGTCAGTGACTGCAAGTGGATTTTTAGGGTTCTTACATTCATAATTTGAGGAAGGTTTCTAAAACAAAGTTAGATCTCTGTGTCTTAGGTTTCTGAAAAGGTATGGCTCATCCTACATAGAGTTTTCTGGTGAAAGATATGCTATAAACACTAATATGGGGTCAGATGAAATTGGATAAATTTCCAGGTTTGGATGTACTAAGTACTTTCAAGCATTTGACCTAATTCCTTTGGATTCTGGGTTTTGGTCGAAAGACCAATATTGTAGGCTTATTTCTTATAAAACTTTTTCCATTGGTTTCATTGCATTAGGATTTTTATAAACCAAGTTATGGCCATTTTGCCAAAAATGGTCGAGTGCGCTTTAGTCCAAGAAATTCTGGGTAGAATGGTTATGGTCAGTTTGGTTACCTCACTTGGGCCAATAATTTCATTTGGTTAAAGGCATTTCTGGGCTTGGTGTTCTTAATGAAAGTTGTAGTCCTATGTCTAATCTTTCCAATGACACAAAAATCAGGTCATTTGGACCTGTCTAGAGGAAGTTATGGCCAAATGAACATGTTCATTTGGTATTTTTTCTGGGTTTAGTGTTTGGATTTTCGGATTGGGACAGTAAATTGGTCAAGATTTGGACAGAATTTGGGCATTGTTTCTTCATGAAAAATGAGGCATTTTGAGTCTAGTTTCACTTTCAATTGGCCTCATACCAATTGGAGTCACACAATTTCAGTTATAGCTCAAACAAGGCACTGGACTCATAGGTCCTAATTTCCTACATAAGAACAATACTCCCAATTTTCAATTCCACCCAACTTTTAAACTTCAATTCACATTTATAACACTTCTAATAGTCAATAATCAACCTCAACATCATCAAATTCAAGTCACAACACAAAATTCCAAATTTTAGCAAACCCTAAATCAACTTGCATAAATTTTAAATTCTAAGAGAATTTCTAGCACTAACCTTATTCTTCTAGCTCCAAGCAACCTTCAATCAACCCAACACTTGATTCACCTCTTTGGGGCTGCCAACTATATTTTTCTTTCACTTTTCTTCCCACTTTCCTTGGGTTTTATGGCTGGCTATAGAGGTTTATCAAGGCTGGCAACTAATTTTGTGAAGGAAGGTAATGGTTTGGAAGCTTGAAATTGTGTTTTAATGATAGGAAAATGAAAGAATTTGAGAGGAAAATGGAGAAGAGAGGGTTGGATGGGAGAATGGCTGGAGAAGAAGATAGCCTTATCATTTTTTTTTTACTCATTTATCTCTTTTTTATTTGTTTATTAAATGGTTGTCTCATGGTGATTGGCAGAGGGCTTTTAATTGCATCATGCTTACTCAAGCATGATGTAATTTTTCTTTTCTTTCATTTCTACTCATTTTTAATTAAATTTTTAGCAATATTTATTCATATTTTATGTCATATAATTTATTTACTTAAATAGACAAGTTGGTCAAAAATCATCTCTGAAGGCGAAATGACCAAAATGCCTTTTGTTTTGCTTAACGGACTAAAATTGTCTGTACCGATCTAAAAATTTTTCTAAGCATTTTCTTGGCATTATAATGCCATTAAAACCTCAATGACTCTTCTTTGGAGTTCCAAAAATTATTTCACGAATTTTCTCTCGGGTTTAGGGCTTCTAATTGGGAAGACCGCAACTTCCCACTAGGTTACCCATTGCTAGGGCACCGGCTCATTTAACTTAGTTGTATTTTATTTCTAAAATTTTTTTCTTAATCTTTCTTACTATTATTTGAGTTATTTTTGACTCCTCACTCTAGTCTAAATATTTTTCTAGACGTTCTAGCTATCCAGACCGACACCGGTCACCGGAACAGTAGAATGTGCGAAATTGCTACAGTGAGAGTGTTACAGATGACATGAAATTAAAATCAACTTGGATCTTGAATCCAGAGGTTGATAACTGGAAATTTAAAATCAACTTAGATCTTGAAATCCAGAGGTTGATGACAAGAAATTTAAAATCAACTTGGATCTTGAATCCAGAGGTTGATGATAGGAAATTAAAATCAACTTGGATTTTGAATCCAGAGGTTGATGACATGAAATGAAAATGCTAAAAATTAAAATCAACTTGGATCTTGAATCCAGAGGTTGATAACAAGAAATTAAAATCCTGAAAAGTAAAACCAACTTGGATCTTGAATCCAGAGGTTGATAACTGGAAATTTAAAATCAACTTAGATATTGAATCTAGAGGTTGATGGAAGGAATTTAAAATGCTGAGAATTAAAATCAACTTGGATCTTGAATCCAGAGGTTAACAACTGAAAATTTAAAATTAACTTAGGTCTTGAATCTAGAGGTTGATAACTGGAAATTAGAATCAACTTGGATCTTGAATTCAGAGGTCGATAACTGGAAATTTAAAATCAACTTGGATCTTGAATCCAAAGGTTGATGACATGAATTTAAAACGTTGGAAATTAAAATCAACTTGGATCTTGAATCCAGAGGTTGATAACTACAAATTAAAATCAACTTAGATCTTGAATCTAAAGGTTAATGGCAGGAATTTAAAATTTGAAAATTAAAATCAACTTGGATCTTGAATCCAGAGGTTAATAACTGGAAATTTAAAATCAACTTGGATTTTAAATCCAGATGTTGAGGGTAGGAAATTAAAATGCTGGGAAATTAAAGACAACTTGGATCTTGAATCTAAAGGTTGATGACTGGAAATTAAAATCAACTTCGATCTTAAATTCAGAGGTTGATGACAGGAAATTTAAAATCTAAAAATTAAAATCAACTTGGGTCTTGAATCCAGAGGTTGATGATAAGAATTAAAATCAACTTGGATCTTGAATCCAGAGGTTGATGACATGAAATTAAAATGATGAAAATTAAAATCAACCTGGATCTTGAATCCAGAGGTTGATAACTGGAAATTTAAAATCAAATTAGATCTTGAATCCAGAGGTTGATGACGAGAATTTTAAAATCAACTTGGATCTTGAATCCAGAGGTTAATGATAGGAAATTAAAATGATGAAAATTAAAATCAAGTTAGATCTTGAATCCAGAGGTTGATAACAGGAAATTAAAATGCTAGAAATTAAAATCAAATTGGATTTTGAATTCAGAGGTTGATAACTGGAAATTGAAAATCAACTTAGATATTGAATCTAGAGGTTGATGGCAGGAATTTAAAATGCTGGGAATTAAAATCAACTTGGATCTTGGATCTTTAATCCAGAGGTTGATAACTGGAAATTTAAAATCAACTAGGATCTTGAATCTAGAGGTTGATAACTGGAAATTAAAATCAACTTGGATCTTGAATCCAGAGGTTGACGGCAGGAAATTAAAATGCTGAAAATTAAAATCAACTTGGATCTTAAATCCAAAGGTCGATTACTATAAATTTAAAATCAACTTGGATCTTGAATCCAGAGGTTGATAACATGAATTTAAAATGTTGGAAATTAAAATCAACTTGGATCTTCAATCCAGATGTTGAAAACTGAAAATTAAAATCAACTTAGATCTTGAATCCAGATGTTGATGGCAGGAATTTAAAATCTGAAAATTAAAATCGACTTGGATCTTGAATTCAGAGGTTAATAACTAAAAATTTAAAATCAACTTGGATTTTAAGTCTAGAGGTTGATTGAAGGAAATTAAAATGCTAGAAAATTAAAATCAACTTGGATCTTGAATCCAGAGGTTGATGACAGGAAATTAAAATCAACTTGGATCTTGAATCTAGAGATTGATGGCAGAAAATTTAAAATTTGAAAATTAAAATCAACTTGGGTCTTGAAATCAGAGGTTGATGACAGGAAATTAAAATCAACTTGCCTCTTGAATCCAAGGGTTGATGACATGAAATTAAAATGTTGAAAATTAAAATCAACTTGGATCTCAAATCCAGAGGTTGGTAACTAGAAATTTAAAATAAACTTAGATCTTGAATCCACCTCAGAGGTTGATGATGAGAAATTTAAAATTAACTTAGATCTTGAATCCAAAGGTTGATGACAGGAAATTAAAATTAACTTGGATCTTGAATCTAGAGGTTGATGGCAGGAAATTAAAATGCTGTAAATTAAAATCAACTTAGTTTTGAATCCAGATATCGATAACTGGAAATTTAAAATCAACTTGGATCTTGAATCCAGAGGTTAATGACATGAATTTAAAATGTTAGAAATTAAAATTAACTTGGATCTTGAATTCAGAGGTTGATAACTGGAAATTAAAATCAACTTAGATCTTGAATCCAGAGGTTGATAGAAGGAATTTAAAATCTAAAAATTAAAATTAACTTGGATCTTGAATCGAGAGGTTGATAACTGGAAATTTAAAATCAACTTGGATCTTGAATCCAGAGGTTGATGGCAGGAAATTAAATTGCTGTGAAATTAAAATTAACTTGGATCTTGAATTATGAGGTTGATGACAGGAAATTAAAATATAAAAATTAAAATCAACTTGGATATTGAATCCAGAGGTTGATAACTGAAAATTTAAAATCAACTTAGATCTTGAAATTAAAGTGCAGGAAAATTAAATTACACAAATTGATGCTTAAGAACAAATGGATGGCCATTATATCTAAACTAATAATTTTATTTTGAATTCTATGAGTATTTAATTATCTACTACTTAATAGTTAAATTTTTAATAAATTTAATTACGAAAGATTTAAAGCTTAATCTTCAAAGCAAACCTGATGAGACTCTACTCGAGTTAAAAGTTTACTTAACCATGAGCCTAAAGCTGAGAATTTAAGTAGAGGAGCAAGAGTAGTTGCAAAGACAAGACATTTCATTATGCTCCATTCTACATTTTTTTCAATCTTCTTCCTGAAAGTCAATGAAGGGTGCTTGAAGAATGACCTCAACTTGCTTTTTATTTGTTAGGAGCGCCTTTTCAGGTTTTCACTCCTAATTTATTATTATTTTTTTTGATAACTCACTTTTTCAGGATGCCCTCTCGGGTTTTCATTCTTCACTCATTTTGCAGAAGGAGCCCTTTCGGGTTTTCGCCTTCTTTCCCTCATTTTGCTAGGAGCACCCTTTCGGATTTTCACCCCTACAATTTTTTTTTTTTTTGAAGTTTGAGTCCCACATCTTTGGTAATATTTTTCTTCGACATAAGATTTCCTGGTTCGAGCTCCCGAGATTGTACATTCTTATTCAAGTGCCCTGGCCATTCTTCTTCGGTATGGCAGACTGCTACTAACCTGATCGAATTTTGTTTTGATCTATGCGGTTTTATCCAACTCTACCTCTATTAAGATTCACAGAGAAAGAATTTCCACCTTAATTGTTCCGGTTGATGTTTTTATTATTGTCGTCCGATAAGTATGGAGGGTAAATGGGAGCATATCATGACAATCTATGTAAGTGACACTCATCTTTTTGATCATTCATTTGATATTCTTTTTTGCAGCTTCCATAGCTCTATTCATTTGGGGCTGATAAGGTGATGAATTAGGGTGAATCACCACGGAGGCTTCTAATGACATTGATGCCCCATATTGCAAACAGCACTTGTGACACTTTCAAACATTTTCAATATAATTTCTCCCTCTAAAGCATTCCAATAGTATCTTCGTCGTAAGATTTGCTTGGCCATCATGTGTTTGTTAACAAGTGTGGCATAGTTCCTCTTCATCAGAATCACTAGTATCCAAGGTAATTATTGGTCTTTCAAAGTTAACTTAAGGAATATCAGAGTTGATTGAATCATTATGGTTTGGTTGATCATTATTCCTGAAGAAAATGGAAATGCGGCGGTTAAGAGTAAAGTTTTATTAAGTGGTTTTATTAAGCAAAGAAAAGGCTAAACAAAAAGAAGTAACTGGATATGAAATTTTGGAAAAATGCGCTATTAATTTATTAATGCCTAATAATGAGAAAAGGTCCATTTACAATTCCTCTTGACACCATGGACAAAGTGGTAAGTGTTGGTAACCAAATATTTATTACTCAAAGAAAGGTATAGGGATATCCTTTACCCCCCAATTATCAAGCTCTTGATTTCTTTTATTTGCACAATCAGCATTTTTGGTTCCAAAGCATCCCTATGCATTCTTTCATGTTCACATTGCCTTCTTTACTAGTTTCATGGTTAGGCAATGGATTAGTTCCAACATTAGGAGTTGCACTTTCACCTTCTATCTTCAACCACTCATTTCTAATAAGGGACTATACCTTACCTTTGAGAGCTCCATAATTATCTATTGAGTGACCAATTGCCCCCCTATGGTATTCACAATGAGCATTTAGATCACACCACCTCGGATATGGGGGTTGCAAAAGGTCAAGTGGTATGGGGACTATCTAGTTTATGCTTAAAAGGTAGCAATAAATCTTGCTTAAGGGCATAGGCAGTGGTGGGTCGGGATTCCTGGGTGGCCTTAGATTGGTTTATGGAGTGGGTGGTTGGATGAACTGATTTGTTTGAGTCAGCGGACATGAAGCGTAGGCGGTTGGTTATGGGACTTATTGTGGTTGGGGATAAGAATAATTTGGAAACTGTGGTGGAATATTGGCTACCATCAAGTTTTGGGAAGGAAATCAGGGATGGTAGGTATTTTATGGGGGGCGTGGTTGATAGGGCTGTTGCGTCACATTGTGCACTTCCCCTTCCATTTTTTTAGAATTTGTCATCCTTTTCACTAAACTATCCCCTACTACTTCATGTGACCTCCCCAGTCTCAGATTTGCTCCGATTCTCTTCCTTGTCTGTATAATATTAGCAAAGCTATTGGAGGTGTTCCAATCATTAGATTGAAATAAGGAGCTTTCAACGTTTCAATGAATAGGAAACAAAGCTCACTGTCTGTCACTAGTGGATATACTTCTACAGCTTTCTTTCTCCATCTCTAAGCATATTGTTTAAAGCTTTCTCCTTCTCTTTGCACCAAGTTTTGGAGGTCCCTCTTGGTTGGGGCCACATCACCATTAAACTTATACTGCTTCAGTAATGCATCTTGCAACACCCCTATGTTTGGTAGTGCGTTCTACTGTTCCGGTGACCAGTGTCTGTCCGGACAACTAGAATGCCTAGAATTATACTTAAATATTAGTGAGGAGACATGAAATAATGAAATACAATAGAGGAAAATACAAGAAAAACAAAGGAAAAATAATAGTAATGAAATGTAACTAAGTTAAACGAGCCAAAAACCGTAGCGATGGGTGACCACACTGGGAAGTTATGGCGTGGATCGTTGACTAGCCCTGGACTGCATGGAGCCCTGAGAAATATATTTAAGACTTAAATAAACATTTATTGAGGTATAATTGACTTATAAAATGTTAAAGAAAAATTAATAAATTAGTACAAAGAAAAATGAAAAATCGAGAAACCGACAAAAATCGGTATTATCGAAAAATCGGGAATACAACCCGAATAGGGGCATTTTGGTCATTTCACACCCTGAGTTACCTTTTGACCTAAATGTCCATTAAAAATAAATGACATTAAAATTTGAAAATATCATGAAAATTAAAATTGTGGTACATAATATAAATAGTAGAAGAATGGTGGCAAATTTGTAAAATTAAGAAACTTTGAATAAATAACTATTAGAATTCATTTAGTGCTCCACTAAAACAGCATTTGGGACACCTAAAAGCTAAAGTGGACTAAAATGAGTCATCTTCAACCTCTCACCAAGAACCAGCAGAAACCATTCCACCATTAAACCTCCATTGTCGTCCATGGAACAAGCCACATGCACTCCCATTCCAAGCTTCATTTCACCATGGTTTCTTCACTAAAAGTGATCACCACACCTTGAGCAGCATTTAGGGAACAAGAAAGAATAGGGAACAAGAAAGAAGAGATTTAGTGGAGTTTTGAGGAAGTCCATAAGAGGTAAGTGACCATTTCTTATCCTTTCTTTGTTAAAGTTTGTATGGGTGTTGTGGTGAGTTGATTTATGAAGAAATGTTGAGGTTTTGATGATTTTGTGGTGAGTTGATTTATGAAGAAATGTTGAGGTTTTGATGATTTAGGGTGGTGTTCCATTTTGGCAGCCATGGAAGTTCAAGGTGTTTAGCTTGGTTTTACATGTAATTGATGAGAAATCAGGTTGATTAATGTCATAAGATGTTTTAGCCAATGTATTTTATGTGTATGTGTGAATTATGAATGTATAGTGAGATCAGGTATTGAAATTGAGAAGCTTGATATATATGAGCAATTGGGCAGCCTTGTGATGCATGGTAGAGTGTTTAAATTCATGAAATAGTTTAGTGAATTATGGTACTAAGGATGGCAGCATGTGTATATAATTGTTGATGGGAAATTAGATATGTTAATGAGAGGTATTCATGTGTAAGTATTGTTGAAATTGGATGTTGTGAAATGGAAGTGTAATTGATGTATTATGAATTGTTATATTCTGCCCAAGTTGACCTAAATGTAAAGTGTTGATTCTGCCCAAGTTGACCTAAATGTGAAGTGTTGAGTGGTTATGGTTTAGTACCAATTCAGAATTTGGTAGAGAAGTGGACTTATAACAAGGTTAATGTGTATTTGGATTGGTCTTTGAGAGACATGTAAAGGGTAGTATGAAAATGAGCCTATAACCCTAATTGTGTGATTCCAATTGGTATGAGGCCAATTGGACGTGAAACTAGGCACAAAATGTGCCAACTTTCATGTTGGAAGCCTACCTAAATTCTGTCCAGAAAGTGACAGGAAAATTGACTAAATCTGGATTGGTGACATTGCAAACCTGAAAATTGACCATTTGAATAGCAGTCAGTATTTTGGCCATAACTCACTCAAAACAGGTCTAAATAACCTGAAATTTATATGGTTGGAAAGCTTAGACATAGGGTTCCAATTTTGGTTAAGACCACCAAACCCAGAAATGACCATAAGCAAGTCAAAATGCTTGCACAAGTTTGGGTATAAAAATTGCCAGAATCGAAAATGACCTAAAAATGACCTAAGTTTGCCATTTTAGTGCAATCTATCCAGCATTGGTAACATGACTATAACTTGGTCTAATAAACTCCAAATAACCTAAAATTTGTGGCAAAAGTTCAATAAGACATAGACCTACAAGTTTGTAATTTTGACCAGAACCCAGAAACTAAGGGAACTAGGTCATCCGGCTAGGTCAAAATAGCATACCAAAATCCGATAAATTGCAATAAAATGCAATACACTTGAAAATGAAATTGGTAAAATACACCAACACTAAAGGACTATAAAATGTGACATATTGGTAACATTAAAATTTATTCCCCTAGAGTGCATCAAAGGTCAACATTATAGGTTGACTAATGAAAGCAATAGTATTAAATAAATTTAATTATTGAATCTTATTGTTAGAAACAATTTAACTGAGTACTAAACACTTTAAATTATGTGTTTCAGTTAGCGAAGACTTAGAGAAGGGGAAAGAAACACTGAGTTAAGGCCAAGAGGCTACTTATCAGAGGTTTGTGTACAACAGTTATTTCTTTTGAATTTTCACTTGAAATAAATTATGACAATTTGCATGTTATTGCTTAAATTGTGGAAAATTTGTTTGAATGCAATTTGATGGATACTTATTGCTTGAAAAATATTGCAAATGATTTGAAACCATAGCTATCATGTATATTTGATTGAATTCCTCGCTAGCTTGTCTAGTGGGACGAATTGGCTTTGAATTCCCTCTCTGGCTGAAGTGTTAAGGTGTGCGCCAGTTGAGGACGAATAGGATGAGTACTCATATAATTGCTAGCTAGCTATGTTATTCCTCATTAGCCATTGGCTTTTGGGACGATTTGGACTATGGAATCATGATTAAGCTGTGTGTGTGATTTATTGATATTTATTGAGATATTGTGAAATAGAGTTTAATTCTTTATGACATTCTCTGTCTTTTGAATTTAACTATGATTTTAAGTATCCACAGTTTATATAATTTATGGTTTATGGTTTTAAATTGTATTTTCTTAATGTTGTGCACCACTGAGACATTGGCTCAATGATAGCTTTTTCATTACTGTCGCAGGTAGACAAACAGACAGAGCAGCAGAGTAGGCTGCTTGTGCTATATTTTGGGATTCTGCCAGGTATATTGAGTATACCACCTTTTTGTAATTTTTGTTGTAATATATGTGCACTGTATATATATATTGTACTTGGTTTTGAGCAGTTGTAAACTATAATATATTTCTCTTATCTCAGCTTTTGAACTACTCAGTCATTTTATAGTCTATCTTTGGAAATACTGAAAATTGATGTTGAATTGAGTTTGACAAATGTTAAGAAAAATTGATTTGTGTTGAACTATTATTGGAGTTAGGAAGTGAAACAAATATATTGGAAGTGCTTTTTACAGGTTTTTGAAGAACTGTTTTATTAAAAATACAGATGGCACTCTGCCAAAATTTTTACAGAAATTATTGATACTTCATATTTGTTATTTGGATTCACTTCAGTTAAAAAAAAAAAAAATTCTAACACTTGTCTAAAGTGCTCACCACTGTAAAAAGGAATAATAAAAGGTTTAAAATCCCTTGTAGTATATGTAATGGGTTATCAGTAGACGAAGTTTGGTAATTCATTAGGTATACTACGGGATCATGTTATGCCTTGCGGAGGGGTAAGGTGTGACACATCTGCTAGGTCTTTTCAAGAGTGCAATTTACTTCTATCCAACTGAATATACCAGCGTAAAGCTGGATCGAATAGACTCTCATGAAAGAAATGGATCAGTATATTGTCATCATAAGATAATGCTGATAGTCAAATGTATGCAAGGATCGGCAGTGCCACTATACTTCTCAAACTCAGGGATTTTGAACTTGGGAGGTACCACTACATCAGGGACTAGTCTTAAGGTAGAAACATCTAGTGAGCCATACATATTCAACCCTTCAATGGCTCTTAAGTTCTCCTCTAGAGCAGACAATTTCTCACTCTCCTTTTCTTTTGCCTTATTTGCCCCAGTAGGTCCATACACAACCCCTCCTACTGCTGGTGAATTCGTAATTGGTTATGCTAAAGGGCTTAGTAGGATTGTAGGATTAGGTGCTAATGAATAATGTTCAATATAAGAAATGGCCTGGTTATAGGACATATTGGCGGATTGGGTCACAATAGGGAAAGATGTCTCATTAGACTGGAACATAAAGACATGGGAATTGGTTTGGGTTTTGGCAATGGCTATTGGATCAGTATTTAGTGTTTGGAAAGTAAAAGAGGTTAAGGGTTGGTCTTAGGGACATTAAGCACTAGAATCCCCAGTCATTATTGAGACATTTGGGAAATATTGTTTCTTTATTTTGGGCCATTTCCTTCATTAACTTCATTAGCTTAGAAACTTGCTCCTTCAATTCAGAGACTTAGCCTTGTAAACTATGAACTTGTTTCTACTCCTCCATCCTTATCCTTCTTGTTCTTGCTCTAGCTAAGTAAACTTTTAATGGAGTAGTAGATTACTTCACCAGATCCACTTTGAGTTGAGCAATAGCTTTTTTTAATCTATAAAATGAGCAAGTATATTATTGTATTTACTTAGCTTCTTTATTTAGTTATTTTTTTTATGATTAAAAGGATATGGCGATAATTTAATTATTGTGTTTGTAGAAGGTTAATTTAAATCGTTGAGCCAATGGCATTGCTCAATAGTCCAACGATGAATGACAGGGTCATTTGTTCATGTCATGCGCATGACTTTTCTCCTAACTCTGGCAAGGATTAATCCTACGGGAGTTTTGCTATTCATTCATTATCATGATCTCGTCAGCTGACTGACTTAAAGATATCGTTGAGTCTACTCTTGTTTACCCTTTGCAAATAGATTAGAAAAATATATGCATAATTTAGGTAATTTTGAATTATACTGCTAGTGTGACAATGTCTATACACCTATCAAAGTAGGAAGGTGTTTAGACTATCCTGACAGTATGATTCAAAATTACCCTTATATTATTAAAGAAAAGTCTAAAGATATAAACAGAGTAAGGTGAAAGCAGGTACGTCCTTTATGCCCTAAAATAGGGGAGCCGTAACACTGAGTAGGCACTATCTAATTGGATGGTTCTACCCTTAAGGATGGCTTACTATAGGTTTTGACTAATGTAATGGTTTAGCTCGAGGTCTAATTTTCTAAAGTCATAGGTCCCCAAATTGTCTCTACTGTAAACAGTAGAGCCTCATTTCATTATCATGATACTAATGGGAAAAATCCACGGGTATCTCAATAGGTGAAACAAGTTCCAATCTGAGTAAAAGCCTTCACGGATATTAACGGGGTAGAATCCACGGGTATAGCTGCATGACTCCCTCATACTTCCTGAAGGGTAAGAAAGCCCGGGTATAGGGCTAAAGTGTATGAGGACATTGTGTAAGTGATCAGTGTGTGAAGGGACATATTTACCTCTTCCTTATTCAGGGGAATTTAAACGAGGATTACTGCAATAAATCAAATAATCAAAACAAACAAAACGATTAAAAAAAATAGTGATAATTAAAATATTAAGACTTTTGATTTCATAAGTTAAGCCCCATAATTATCATTTTTAATTTATAAGAGCATAGGATTAAATCTACTTTTGGACCTTTAAACTGGGGTTTAAGTTTCTGCTCCCCAGTGGAGTCACCAAGCTGTCGCAAGGGTTTTGCAGTCGCCGAACAATTCTCACCGAAGCAAAAAAAGTGAGAAGTCACCACTTTAATTTTGAGGGAAATTAAAGGAAACCATTTGTAAAAATAAAAAAATTTAAAAATTTATAAAACTACTTCTAAAACATAGATTCTAGGTTCGGGGTCTGTTCATGGGTGGGGAATGTGTTAGGCACACCACCTCATCCCTTAATGAGGGTAAGCAGATTTAACAATGTGCTCCTTATAATTTAAGATCAATAATTTTGGGGTTAGTATTATGATGTTGGTCCCTATTGTTGATGTGAGGAACATTTGATATTTTGATTAAGTCGAACTGAAGGAAGAACTCTAACTTAATAATATAAATATGAGGGCCTTGAGGAGGACTCTCCATCGGGCCTCAATATAAGATTCAGGATTCTTTGGAAGGACTCTCCCGTAGACCCATTGTTTAGAATATATGATAAATTTTATAATGAAAGTATCAGGGCTTGAAAGGAAAGGTCTCTCTCCTGATCTCCCCTAATTTATACAAAATATTTTTATTAAAAATTTGACCAAGGGTATCCGAAAAAGGGCGCTTTCCCGATCTCTTAAAACATTTTATTAGAACTTCGGCTAAGAGAATTCAGGAAAGAAATCTCTCTCGATCTCTTAAAATATTTTTATTAGAACTTTAGCTAAGAGAATTCGGGTAAGGACTCTCTCCTGATATCTTAAAATATTTTTATTAGAACTTTGGCTAAGTGAATTCAGGTAAGGACTCTCTCCCGATCTCTTAAAACATTTTTATTAGAACTTTAGCTAAGAGAATTCAGGTAAGGACTCTCTCCCGATCTAGTAAAATATTTTTATTAGAAATTTTGGCTAAGAGAATTTAGGAAAGCACTCTCTCCCGATCTCTTAAAACATTTTTATTAGAATTTAGGCTAAGAAAATTCAGGAAAGGACTCTGTCCCGATCTCTTAAAATATTTTTATTAGAATTTGGGCTAAGAGAATTCAGGAAAGGATTTTGTCTCGATCTCTTAAAACATTTTTATTAGAATTCTGGCTAAGAGAATTCAGGAAAGGACTCTCTCCCGATCTATTAAAATATTTTTATTAGAATTTTGGCTAAGAGAATTCAGGAAAGAACTCTCTCCCGATTCCCTGATTTGACATCAAACACTTTGTAAAATATAAAACTATAGGAATTGAAGGAAAGGACTCTCTTCTAAATTCCCTATTTTGAAAAGTGAATTTAAAAGTTGCAAATGTTGATCCGAACTCTTCATCGATCTTCCGCATAATTCCTCGATCTCTACGCTATCTGAACTCCTTTGTTTCTATAGCTTATTGTAACACCCCTATGTTCGGTAGTGCATTCTACTGTTCCAGTAACCAGTGTTGTCCGGACAGCTAGGATGCCTAGAACTACACTTCGATATGATTGAGGAGACATAAAATAATGAAACACAAGAAAAGAAAATACAAGAAAAACAAAGGAAAAATAATAGCAAAGAAATGTAACCAAGTTAAGCGAGCCGAGAACCCTAGAGATGGGTGACCGCACCGGGAAGTCGCGTCGTGGACCGTTGACTAACCCTGGACCGCAGGGAACCCTGGAAAATATTTTTATGACTTAAATAGACACCTATTGAAGTATAAATACCATTAGAAATATCAAAGAAAAATTAATTAATTAGTACAAAGAAAAGTGAGAAATCGAGAAAACGGACAAAACCCGGTGTTACCAAAAAATCGGGAATGCAACCCGAACAGGGGCATTGTCGTCATTTGACATCCCAAGTTGTCTTTTGACCTAAATTTCCATTAAAAATACATGTTATTACACTTGGAAAATATAATGAAAAATTAAATTAGTGGTACATAATGTAAATAGCAAAAATGGGGAGTTAATTGTGGGAATAAGGAAAGTTAAGGTTAAACTAATATTAAATACTGGTTAGTGCTCCACTAACTTAGAATTGTGAGAAACTTAAGAGCTAAAATGGGCAGAAATGAGTTCATCTTCAACCTCTTCTCAAACCAGCCGAATTTATCCTCCATGGGACTCCATGGCCACACCTTGAAGTCCTCCATGCATCCATGATCCAAGCTTCTAATGGTTATGGTTTCTTCATTAAAAGTGATCACCATACCTTGGGCAGTAGATAGGTAGCAAGAAGACCAAGTTTTGGAGAGATTTTGATGAATTTCCAAAGTGGTAAGTTTGTATTTTTGGGTTATTGCTTCATTAAAGTTTGTAAGGATGTTATGGGTGTTTGATTTATGGAGAAATTTTTGAGGTTTGATGTTGAATGGGGATGTGTACTTTTGGCAGCCATGGAAACACCTTGAAGACAGTTTATTTTTACTTGTAAATGGCGGATTAAAACATTGATTAAATGTTTATGTGTGTAGGAAATCATTTGGGTGATGTATACTTAGTATATGTGAATGTGTATTGAAATTTGAATGCTTGGAAATTATGGGAATGTAGTGCATGAAATGGCAGCCTGGTTTGGTGAACCATAAGGATGTTATTTCATGTTTGGATTATGGAATATTAATGTTGAATTGTGTTAGTTGTTATGGCAGTTTGGGTATGTGTGTGATGGTGTGAAGTTGGACATGTAAAAGTGTTATGGTTAGGTGATTGAATTGTTGTAAATGAGTCTGATAAATTCTGCACTTTATGGTGTATGTTGAATGTAATTGTAAGCTGCCAAAATGACCTATAATATGTTGTGAACTATGTTTAGGTTATGGTACAAACCAGAATTGGCTTGAATGTTGAGTTTGGTAAGTGTTAAAAGTGGTATTTGATGTGTATGAAGGAAATGTAATAAGGCAGTTTGCATTTTGGGCTTAGAACCTCAAGTGTGTGGCTCCAATTGGTATGAAACCAATTGGAGGTGAAACTAGGCACAAAATGTGCCAACTTTCATGAAGGAAGCTTGCCAAAATTCTGCTTGCAAGGTAGCTTGAAAAATGACCAAATCCGGATTAAGTGCAATAAAGGCCTGAAAATTTACCAATTGGGCAGCAGTTAGTGTTTAGGTCATAACTCACTCAAAACAGGTCCAATTGACCTGAAATTTTGACCATGAATAGTTAAGACCCATATCTACAAGTCTTATGAAGACACCAAAGCCCATAAATGACCATAAGCAAGTCAAACAGCTTGCATAAGTTCGGGTCCAAAAACTGGCTGAACCAAAATGGACCTAAAATGACCTAAAGTGACCAATTTTGATGCAATTTGACCAGCAATAGTAAAATGACCATAACTTGGTCTACATAACTCAGAATGACCTGAAATTTTTCCCCGCGTGCAATAAGACATAGATCTACAAGTTTGTAGTTTTGACCAAAACCCAAAAACCGAGAGAACTAGGTCGTCCGGCTAGGTCAAACTAGTATCCCGGAATCCAGCAAATTGCAAGAAAATGCAAGATACATGGAAATGAATTTGGTAACATGTACCAACCCTAAAAGACTATTGAATGTGACATATTAGTAATATTAAAACCTAATTTACCTAGAATGCATCGAGGGTCGACATATTAGGTTGACTAAGGAAATAATAGAATTCGATAAATTAATTATTGAACCTTATTTTTAGAGATAGTTTAAATGAGTACTGAAACACTTCATATTGTGTTTCTCAGTTAGCAAAGACTCAGGGAAGGGGAAGGAAACACTGAGTCAGAGCCAAGAGACAGTTATCAGAGGTTTATGCACAGCTAGTTTTTAACTGATTTTGTTTTGAATATTTCATATGATTAAATGACATATTTTCTTATGTATTATGTTTAACAAGCATTGGATTTAATTCAATGATTATCGAAATTGTTATAGTATGTATGAATTTAGCTTTGTGAAATGGTATTTTCACAAGTATTAAGCATTGTTATGGATTGAATAAATTACGTTTTGGAAAATTGTGATAGAACATGTTTTGAATTGTGATGGTAATTTTCATGGAAAAATGCAAATTTATGATTTGAATTGTGATGAGCATAAAAAATTATTGGATATTGGAATTGACTTTGAATCGAATTATATTGTGATTTATGCTCACTGAAAGGATTGTGATATTGTTTTATATCTCACTATAGATGCTTGACTAGGTTATTACCCGTCTCTCTCATTTGTTGAGAAGACAATGGAGTTAGTTGTGTTTTGATTACCATGGTACGTGCACAGGCTTAGATTTTGCTCTGATTTGAGGTTAGATCTAAGTTTATTTTATTTTATGGCCCTTGCGAAAGATTCATTATTGTGATGTGTACTGTGCACGATGATTTGACCTCCCCGACCATAGGGAGTTAGAATCTGATTCGACCTCCCTGACCATAGGGAGTTAGAATCACATCGAATATGGCCCTTTCGGATTATTCTTGCATAGTTAGTGAGATAAAGAATGATTTTTAAGATACAGCATAGTTTTTGAGATACATAATGGCTTTTGAATGGTAAAGAATTGTGATTTCAATTATGATTTATTTATAATTGATTTTGTTGGAATTACCTAAATGGTTAGTTATGATTTGATAAATTGAATTTCATGATCGAAGTCATTTTATACAAATGATTCACATTGTTGGCAATGAATATTTTGAGTTTTGGAATTTGATGAGTATTCAGATTTCCAAATTATTTACTGTAAATTTTGTCAATGTATATTGTACTATGTTTTAAATTATAGTTGTGCACCACTGAGTTCACCACTCAGCGATAGCTTTGTATGCTGTCGCAGGTAAGAAGAGCATAGTGCAGTGAGTAAGTTTCTTTGAAGACACTTTCAGATCAGCTCCAGGTATATTATAGGTATACCCATGTACATAGGTTTTAATATATTCATGTAATAATATGTATGTAAATTATTTGAGCAGTTGTATAAAAACTCTTGTAAAATATTTTGGTATGTAATTAAATGTAAATTATTGTAAATGTAAATTTGAGATTTCATTTACTTGAATAGTTTTGTAATATAAATTTTGAGTCTTATAATCAATGAAATATTTCTTCATGATGAGATTGGTTTGAAAATGAATTGATTGTTTATTGAGAATTGAATTGTGAATTGAAATGAAGTTATTGAAGTTGTATTTGAGAAAATATATTGGGAGCATTTTCTTTTGCAGGATTGAAGAACTATTTTATCAAAATACAGCCGGCACTTTGCCGAAATTTTGAAAAAATTTTATAACACCAGATTTTAATCGATGATTTAAATTTCACAAAAATTGTTTTTAAAATCCCTTGTAGTATATCTAATGGTTATCGGTAGGTGAAGTACGGTAATTCATTAGGTGTAATACGGGATCATGTTACATCTTACGGGGGAGTAGGGTGTGACACTTATTGTCTGAACTTTTCTATCCCGAGCTTCGTGTCTTATGATATGAGTTTGTTTTAGTTTTTTGATCTTATAGTTTATTGTCCAGGCTTGCCTCGATTTTTTTTAATCTCATAATTTACTTATCAGGGCTAATCTCAATTTCTGACCTCACAACTCATCCGAACCTTTTAAATCAATCTAGAATACATCTATTTTCCTAATTATTTTCCTTATTTACTCGGATCAAAAATTTCCAAGTCGTCACTTTTATTTGTACTCCTTACGGCATTTACGGAGTGTTAGAAACCTGAACTTGTGTAACACCCCTATTTGTATAGCCTGGTATATTTCACTGTTTCGGTGACCGGTGTCGGTCTGGACAATTAAGGGGATTAGAACCACACTTAAGACAACTAAAAAAGCCATAAATACAAATAATTAGTAATTGCCAATTAGTTAAGTATAAATAAGAAAAACAGAACATAAGAAGTTAAACGAGCCGAGAGTCACAGCGATGGGTGACTGTCTCGAGAACAACTGCGAAGCCATTTTAAACTCAAAATTCGAACCGTAAAATGTGACGCTGCGGTCCTTAGGACCATTACGAATACAGTGGAAAAAAGAAAATCACGAAAAAGAACTGTTAAGCCAGTCAAATAATTAGGTCAAGGAACCGGAAGAAATATTGAATTATTTACAAACCGGGATGAACTGGCGAGGGGCAATTTGGTTAATTGACCCCGAGAGCTGACTCCTGACCTAACTGTCAAATAAAATCGAAGAAAAGAAAATTTCAGAATCGAGAATTAAATTAAAGAACTAATAGAAAAATAAATAGAAAAAAAAAGAAAATAGAAAAGTCAAAAGGTGATGACATCATGCATGAGGTCATGCATGATGCCATAAAAAAATGATACTTAATATATTTACTTAATTAGATTTTTGGGTCTTCCATAAGGATAAAAACAAAACAAAAGAAAAGAAAAAAAAAATCAACTAAAAGTCATCTTGCTCCCAAACTTGCCACCTCCCATCCCTCTCTCTCCCTCACCATAGTTAAACCTCCATTAAAGCTTGCTTCAAGCCTTGAAATCACCATTAAACCTCAAATCCTTCCATACTTGCTTCACAAAAACTTGATTTAGTCACTTGAGAAGAAGCTTGGTCATCAAAGAAAGAAGAAAAGAAGAGGGAAATTAGAGAATTCAAATTCAAGTGAGGTAAGCACATCAATTTGAAAGTTTGAGATTTAATTGTTGTGTTTTTAGCTTGAATTAGCTTGTAATATGCTTCAAATGAAAAGGAAAAAAAATTGTGAGGGACCATTACTGAATTTTGGCCAGCATGAGAGGGAGGGTGATTTGCATGATTTGAATGGGTATATAAACCTTAGTTAGTTGAATGACTATGGTTAAAGTTATGGAATCAAGTAAATGCAACAAATGACATGAATTAGGGTTTTGGACATTACGGTTTAGAGACCAAAAATGTAAAAAACTTATAAATGGTGTCTTTAACCTAATGTGAAGTGAGAAATGGTCATTTGTGACCTAATTAAGTGTGTTAGAAGTGTTGGATCAAAGACAAATTTGGAGGGAGTGTGGTCATGCTACTGCAACATGACCAAGTCAACTTTGAGGGACCAAAAATGAAATTTTACAAGTCCAATTGGCATGAGACTAATTGGGAATGAAAATAGGCACTAAATGACACAATTTTCATTTAGGAAGCATGCCCAAAAAGTGACTAAAACCTAGTGAACAAATTGACCAAAGTTGAAAAATTGCAGGCTGCCCTGCACAAACTGACCAAATAAACAGTGTTTGTTCATTTGGTCATAACTCGAGCTAGGCAGGTAAAAATAACCTGAAATTTTACCAGTGGTTAGATGAGATATAGACCTAAAACTTTCTTGAAGAACACAAACCCAAATTATTCCATTAACCCAATCAAACTACTGAGCAAAATTAAATCACTGAATCTGCAAAACTGCAGATTTACCATATGAACAGTAAAGTTTCAATGGCTATAACTCTCTCTAGAAAACTCCAATTTAGGTGATTCTTGAACCGATGGAAACCTAAGACATAGTAGAACATTTCATATGAAGAAAATTAGACCAAATTATGGACTTAACTTGATCAAATTGCTGAACGAAGTTAGATCAATAAATCTGCAGAACTAAATTTTGCAGCATGAACAGTAACCATAATTTGGATATAACTTGAGCTACAAAACTCCAATTGGAGTGATTTAAAAAGGAGAATAAACTTAAGACAATAGAGAACATTTTCTATGAAGGAAGGTTTGCCAAATTCTAACAGAAAAGTGACCAATAGAACAGTGCAACCTTAGACACCAAAACTGAAAATTTGGCAATTTTGCCTAAAAGACCTAAGTTTTGAGAAAATGATAGAAACCAACAAGTCTGGTGACCAAAATGTGGTATGTGGGTGAAGTTGGAATTCCCATATCTATTAAGCCTTAGAAAGTCAACAATTTGACTTGAATAGTGTAGTGAATAGTAACCCGAAACATAAAAATTTCAAGAACGTCGAGTTTAGCACATTAGAGCTAGATAAAAGTGAAGTTAAATTTATTTTTGGATTTATGCTAAGTTATGGTACTAAAACATAGTGAAACTGTGTGTTTAAGTTGAAAAAGACTTGGAAGCTCTAAGAGACTGAGTCAAGGCCTAGAGGTGACTCACGTCAGGTTTGTGCACAATAAACCTTATTTGAGCCTTTTGTCATTAAAAAATTGATTTAGTGTGATTTATGAAAATTTGAAGTTAATTATGAATTGTGTTGCCATCTTGTGAATGAAATTATGACTTTAGAAATTTATTAGATTTCTCACGAATCATTTGAATAAAATGTTTGAAATTGATTTTTGATTCACACTTAGCATGACAGTATCTTATTATTCCTCCTCTATTTATGGGGTGAGATTGGTTATCTTTCCTCCCTCTCTGGTTTACCAGTTAAGGTTGTAGATTGGATGAGTACTCATTAGCTAGCTTGCCACCTCCCTCATTGATTTCGATTAGTGGGGTTGTAGATTGCTTTGTCGTGGTGTACAACACGACATTGATCGAAAATTTTGTGTCATGGCTTAAGTTGTGTATGACTTGGCAACACTGTGTTTATTAAATTATTTGACTAAATTGTGTTATTATGAGTTTTGATAATTTGTGAAATGTGATTGAGAAATATTTAAATTGTGTTTTGGCAATGAATGATTTATGTATTGTATTTAAAATTTTTCTTGTGCACCACTGAGTATTTTTATACTCAGTGACAGCTTGTTTTGCTGTCGCAGATAAGAGCAAGGAGAAAGCAGCAGAGTAAGCTGCTATCAATATTGAAGATTCCATTGATCTTTTTGTACGGGTATTATTTTATACCCTTGTAGTTATTTTGATGTAAATATTGTGATGTTGTATGTATCAATGTAAAGTGAGCAGTTGTATAAGAAATTGTAATAATTTTATTTTTGGATTGTATATCCGTAAATTTAAATTGTGCATACAATATTGATGGAATGATATGAAATAGTTTGTTTTGAGAATTGTGAGATGACAAATTTTGGATTAAATTATGGAATTGATTTGAGATGTGTTGACTTGAGAATATTTGGAGGTTGAGAGTTATAAAAAATTTATTAGAAGTGCTTTTTACAGGTTTTTGAAGAATGGTTTTCTCCAAATACAAACGGAACTCTGTCAAAATTTTTATAAAATTTGCAGTAAAATTTAAAATGGACAAAAATTTTTACTAGTTTATAAGCTTTGAATAAATGATTTTAATTCCTACCAAAATGCTCACCACTTCCAAAATGTAAAAAAATAGTTTTAAAATTCCTTGTAGGGTGCTTAATGAGTTATCGGTAGGTGAAGTTCGGTAGTTTATTAGGTAGTCTACGGGATAATGTTATGCCTTACAGAGGGGTAAGGTGTGACATGTTTTAGTGGTATCAGAGCATGGTTTTGCATTAAATTTTGACGATGCATGTGAATATTTCTTTGACAAGTACAAATGCTCAAGTGTCTTTAATTGATACATATAACATATTTACATCATGAATATGCACTAACGGAGGTCAACCTCCTTGTGTTTGATCTCAAGAAGTAGAAAATTTGGGGAAAATGGAATGGAAGGTGGAGATCATTCCGTAGAATAATCTGTTGAGGCTGAGGTTCAAGGGGAAGCCCCAGCACTCAAGAACATGAGTGGGTCAGCTACTCCAGCTCCTACTCCAGCACCGCAGTTCCTTGCTCAGTTTGTACAGCAGATGGCTGCATTTTTCTAGCAAATGGCAGGAAATGTACCACCCCAAGCTCAGATGCAAGTACCTGTAGCACAACCACAGCCCTCAGCTCAGCAATATGAAAAATTGATGAAATTTGGGGCCACCGAGTTTAAAGGCACTGTGGATCCACTGGAGGCAGAACAGTGGTTGGAAAGAATAGAACGGGTTTTCAGGAAGCTGCAGTGTACTGAAGAATTAAAATTTGAATATTCAGTATCTCTTCTCCAAGGGGATGCATATGAATGGTGGAAGACCATCCCCCACAGCCTGGTAGAACCTCCAGTCCTTACTTGGTCAGACTTTTTGAGGGAGTCTCGACAGAAGTGGATCCCCAATGCATATGTGGATATGAAGTTACAAGAATTCTTGAGTTTGAAATAAGGGGACAGAACCATAGCAGAATATGAGAGAGACTTCTCTCGACTGAGCCACTACGCTGGAAGCTTAGTCTCCACCCCCAGAGATAGATGTAAGAGGTTTGAGTCCGGGTTAAGGCCGAATCTGAGAATGCAAGTTGTGGGTTTCCGACATCAGAAATTCGCTAAGTTGATCTCACAGGCCCTGGAACTAGAAAGGATAGAATTAGAAGGGGCAGTGAAGAAGGGTACACAAGAGAAAGAGAAGACTGAAAGGACTACTGGACAAGCACCTGAGAGTGGTTCTGGGAAGAGGAAACAGTTTGAGGGATCCAGCTCAGTAGATCCGCAGAGGCGATTCTCGGCCAAAGACCACCCGGTCTAGTCGTGAGCTCGTGAGCACCCGAGGAGCTCTATCAGTACGGCAGTGTGAAACTTGTGGTAGAACTCACAGTGGGGTTTGTTTCAAGGCCACCGGTGCATGTTTTAACTGTGGAGGGAGCGGACATTTCGCTAAGGATTATACTAGTCTACGCCGGTCTGGACCTTCTGCTACATCTGAAGGATCAACCTAAGTCTCTGCACCTAGAGGGTCACAATCAGCTGCTAAAGGTAGAGGCAGAGGTAGGGGTCCTGGTAATACTCCTAGAAGTCAAAGCACTATTAACCAGCCAGTATTCAGTGGCGCACCAATCAGAGTGTATACCATGCGTCAGAGAGAGGAAGCTGAAACATCAGACGTAGTAGCTGGTATTTTCTCCATCCTTGAACAAGATGTA
The DNA here is from genome assembly GCF_030052815.1 of Hevea brasiliensis. Taxonomy (NCBI): domain Eukaryota; kingdom Viridiplantae; phylum Streptophyta; class Magnoliopsida; order Malpighiales; family Euphorbiaceae; genus Hevea; species Hevea brasiliensis. The sequence continues at coordinate 99,209,784 of NC_079493.1, forward strand.
CATGTGTTATTTGATCCTGGCTCCACACAAATGTATGTTAGTGCTAGTGTGATGTGTTCTGCTGCTATTCAGTGTGTACCAATGGACTATGATGTGCTAGTAACTAGTCCATTAGGCCAGGAGGTCAGGGTAAATAGACTATATAGGGACTGTCCTTTGGTGATCCAAGGACACACTTTTCTGTCTGATTTGATTGAAATGCCCTTTAGAGATTATGATATTATCTTAGGCATGGATTGGTTAGCCAGGCATCATGCGATGATTGACTGTAGACTGAAGACAGTCACTTTTGGTCTCCCTCAGTATGGTGATGTAGTAATACATGGGGAGAGGCAGTTACTGCCTTCAAACATCATTTCAGCTGCATTGGCCAGAAGGATGATAAGAAAGGGGTGTGAAGCATATTTGGCACATGTGATAGATACCCAAGTGGATAGTCCAGCACTGAGGGACATTTCTACTGTATGTGACTTTCCGGATGTATTTCCTGATGAATTGCCAGGATTACCTCCAGAAAGAGAAGTGCAGTTTGAAATTGATGTTATGCCTGGTATGGACCCAATCTCCATAACGCCATACAGAATGGCACCAGCAGAACTAAAAGAATTGAAAGTGCAGTTGCAAGAGCTGCTTGAGAAGGGCTTCATCCACCCTAGTGTGTCACCTTGGGGACCGCCAGTATTATTTGTGAAGAAGAAGGATGACACTCTCTGGTTATGCATTAACTATCGGCAGTTGAATAAGGTGACAATAACGAACAGATACCCATTGCCCCGTATTGATGACTTGTTTGATTAGTTGAGGAGTGCAGCTGTGTTCTCCAAAATTGACCTAAGATCAGGTTATTATTAGTTGAAAGTACAAGAGCAGAGTATTTCTAAAACTGCCTTCAGAACCCGCTATGGCCATTATGAGTTCTTGGTCATGCCATTCGGGTTAACTAATGCTCCGGCTGCTTTTATGGATCTGATGAACACTATCTTCAGACCATACCTTGACCAGTTTGTTGTGGTATTTATTGATGATATATTGGTCTATTCGAGCAATGCAGAAGAGCATGATAGACATCTGCGAATTGTACAACAGACTTTGAGGGAGAAACAGCTATATGCCAAATTGTCGAAGTGTGAATTTTGGCTGAAAGAAATATCTTTTTTGGGGCATGTAGTATCAGAAGAGGGCATCAAGGTAGATCCAAGTAAGATTGAAGCTGTCCTTAATTGGAAGCCACCCAGAAATGTCACAGAAATTCATAGTTTTCTGGGTTTAGCTGGATACTATTATCGATTTGTGAAGGGATTCTCCATGTTGGCATCTCCATTTACCAAGCTGCTTAGAAAAGATGTGAAATTTCAGTGGACGGATAAATGCCAATGGAGTTTTGATGAATTGAAGAGATGTTAACTGAGGCTCCAGTCCTGACTTTACCTACACCGGGTAAAGAATATATAGTTTACAGCGATGCTTCTCACAATGGGTTAGGTTGTGTGTTGATGCAAGATCGGAATGTCATTGCCTATGCATCACGCCAGCTAAAACCGCATGAGAGGAATTATCCGACACATGACTTGGAGCTTGCAGCCATTGTGTTTGCTCTTAAGATTTGGAGACATTATTTGTATGGGGAGAAGTGCTACATTTACACAGATCATAAGAGTTTGAAGTATTTGGGCACCCAGAAAGAGTTGAATTTGAGACAGAGGAGGAGGTTAGTGTTGATAAAGGACTATGATTGTTTGATAGACTATCAGCCAGGGAAAGCTAATGTTGTGGCTGACGCCTTAAGTCGCAAGACTATGGCAAGTCTACGAGTTACTCCTTCGTCTATGGTACATGAGTTAAGATCATTACATGCAAGCTTAGAGGTTAATGATGATGGACAGACAGCAGTTACATGGCATGTACAGCCAGTGTTGATTGATCAGATCAGAATGGCTGTTCAGAGTGATGAAAGGTATCAGAAGCTGTTGGAAGAAGTCCGGCAGGGCAAGAAACCAGAATTCTCAATCAGAGATGATGGTCTATTGCTACACCAGGGCAGAATATGTGTTCCTAATGATGTTGATTTGAGACAGATCATTTTGAAGGAAGCACATGAGTCTCTTTTTGCCATGCACCCTGGTGGTACAAAAATGTATAGAGGGCTAAAGGAACATTACTGGTGGATGGGTATGAAAAGAGATGTGGCAGAGTTTGTTTCCAAATGCATAACTTGTCAGCAAGTAAAGGCAGAGCATCAAGTACCAACTGGGTTATTACATCCACTATCAGTGCCAGAATGGAAATGGGAGAGAATAACTATGGATTTTGTGATGGGACTTCCAAGGACACAGAAGAGTTATGATGCAGTGTGGGTCATTGTTGACAGACTGACTAAGTCTGCTCATTTTCTGCCAGTCCGAATGGACTACAGTTTAGAAAGATTGGCCAAGTTGTACATTGATGAGATTATGAGACTACATGGAGTGCCAGTATCCATTGTATCAGAAAGAGATCCTAGGTTCACTTTTAGATTCTGGGGTAGTCTTCAGAGAGCCCTAGGAACTAGATTGAACTTCAGTACTGCATTCCACCCACAGACAGATGGCCAGTCTGAGAGAGTAATTCAGATCTTGGAGGACATGCTACGGGCTTGTGTGATTGAGTTTGAGGGCAGTTGGGATACACACTTGCCTTTGATTGAGTTTTCTTATAACAACAGTTACCAATCTAGCATTGGGATGCCTCCATATGAAGCTTTGTATGGCAGAAAATGTAGAACCCCATTGTGTTGGGATGACGTGGGTGAAAGAAAGATGATTGGACTCGAAATTGTTCAGCAAACTGAGGAGAAGATCAGAGTAATCAGAGGTCGACTTAAGACTGCATCAGACCATTAGAAGTCCTACATTGATTTTAAATAAGGGATATTGAGTATTCAGTGGGTAACAAAGTATTCCTCAAGGTTTCCCCTTGGAAGAGGATTATGAGATTCGGCAGAAAGGGAAAACTGAGTCCTCGCTTCATTGGGCCATATGAGGTTCAGGAAATAGTGGGTCCTTTGGCATATCGGTTGGCATTACCTCCAGAGTTGGAGAAGATACATAACGTCTTCCATGTGTCTATGTTGAGAAGGTATCGATCAGACCCATCTCATGTACTACCAGTAGAAGAAATTGAAGTGAATCCAAACCTCACATATGAAGAAGAACCCATAGAGATTCTGGCTTATGAGGTGAAGCAGCTACGGAACAAGCAGATACCATTGGTAAAAGTGCTGTGGAACCATCATTCGGGCCAGGAGGCTACTTGGAAACGAGAGGAGGACATGAGGAGACAACACCCACAGCTGCTCAGAGATTAATACCAGGTAAAATTTCGAGACGAAATTTATTTAAGGGGGGGAGAATTGTAACTCCCCTATTTGTATAGCCTGGTATATTTCATTGTTTCGGTGACCGGTGTTGGTCCGGACAATTAAGGGGATTAGAACCACACTTAAGACAACTAAAGTAGCCATAAATGCAAATAATTAGTAATTACCAATTAGTTAAGTATAAATAAGAAAAACAGAACATAAGAAGTTAAATGAGCCGAGAGTCACAGTAATGGGTGACCGTCTCGGGAATGATTGCGAAGCCATTTTAAACTCAAATTTTGAATCGTAAAATGTGACGCTGCGGTCCTTAAGACCATTACGAATATAGTGGAAAAAAGAAAATCACAAAAAAGAAGATCAGAATAGGATGGCCCAGGATAGCATTGATGATCTCCTCACTCAGATGATGAGCTTGAGTTTGGAGGCTATTGCGAACCAGCATATGATCAGAGAAAAGGCTCATCTCTTAAGACAGGAGATTATGAAAGTGGTTTAGGATGCAGCATCTGCCAAAGCCCAACTCTCAACTGCCAGTGATCATATTGCTAAGTTAGAAGATCCGACGAAGTCTCGTGAAGAAAGGATAGCAGAACTAGAGCGGGAACTTAAAGATGCTCAAGCCTGCCAATCTGCCAATCTCGCTTAATTTACTAAAGAGATCAAAGCGAAGGAGGAAGAGGCCCTAGCGAGAGAGGCTAGTGCCTATGTGAATGCCCATAGTGATCTTTTGGCCAAACTTGTGAAGCTCTATCCTGAAGAAGACTTCTCCTGGATGGAGAAGCTCATCCCAAGAGATGAAGATGAAAGCGAGGAAGAGCCTAAGAGAGAGGAGAGAGAGAATGTCAAAATCAAAAATGTAACTGAAGAGCAGGTTTAGGGAAGACCCTCCTGCCGAATAACTTTTGTATAATTTTTCTTTGGAATGAATTCTAATTTCTTTAGTGATCGGTTCTTGATGAGATCGAAAAAATACCAAACTAAGAATGAATGAGCGTTAACTCAATTCCCAATTAATTGGATAAGTCCAAACACAAAGTTTATGATCGGTTATTGAGTATGACTACTTAAAGAGCTTGTTAAACATTAAGCGTAAAGATGAGATTAGAAGACATTTGAAAATAAATGATTTGATACTAGATCTCGGTCCAATTTTGCTAGGTTCAAGATCATTTACAGATCGGATAAGATATTAATTTGAATAATGTGAGCGAGACCTGATCCTGAACTACCTAGAATTACCTGAAGTTTGGGGTTAAGGGATCGAAAATCACAATGCTAATTCCGGTGGTTCGACAACAGGTCGAATAAAAATAGGGATTGAAAAATACTTAATTTGTTCATGAGATCAGATAAACTCTGGATTTACTATTCATCTAAAAACAAGTTATTGTGGATTCGGAGAAAATAACTTGAGGTCAAGCAAAAGGTAGAGAACGGATAAAATGCCTACGAGGGAGATTAGCTGAAATGCCAGTCGTGACAAGAGATTGGCCCAAAATGTGGTGCCTACAGTCATGATTAATGTCAAACTCCATATGCTATGAATATTATTCTCTTTTAATTATAATTCTTGATTAATCAGACTTTCTTGTCAGATACTCTTTTCCGACTAAGTCCATTGGTCCTGGCCAAGAACTTGAATCATCATGAATAATTAAATGAACATAGGATTTTCTCCCTATTTACTTAGGGTAACGGACCCCATCTTGATCAACGTCTATCTCTATATACAACTAGTAGGAGCTAACATATGCCCATATACCCACATATAGTATGAGTATGAAAGCAGTATCAAACTCAAACCACCTATATACAAGATAACTATGTTATCTCAGGTCTAATGATTATATGCACTGATATGATATAAGGCAATGCATTGACAAGAGTAAACTCCATATGATTATCATAAGTGTCACTGGTTCAGCCTACTTATCATATATAAGTGCCTATCATGTTTGTTATGTAGGATGAGACTCACCACTCCAACTTATTAATATCTCATATTAATATTTTGGGAACAAACTTGATTACAATCTTTCTGGATAAGTCAGGTCCTTTGTGACGTATCCTCGATTATGAACTAATTTATGATAATTTGTACTAGAAATACTGTCACTCATATTCTTAACAACTTAAGAATATAATTTCTAACAAAATATCAATGGACCTTTTCAATTACACATAAATAGATTATGTAAACAAAAAAGTATAATTGCCTTTTATTAATAGAATATGTACAAGATACATACAAAATGATATGCTCTAGGGCATACTACTAATAATCTCCCATTACTCCTAGAGCCATTCATCACAATATCTTAGACCCATCTTCTCAAGATGTTGGTCTAACTGAGCTTGTGACATAGGCTTCATGAATGGATCGGCTGGATTTTCGATTGATGCTATTTTCTGCATGGCTACATCACCTCATCCAACTATCTCTCTAACAATGTGGTAGCGCCTTCTATGTATTTGGATTTCTGGTGACACCGGGGTTCCTTAGCCTGAATGACAGCTCCATTGTTATCACAGTAGAGAGGAACTGTTGATTCAATGGAAGGAACTAGTACAACTTCTATCATGAACTTCTTTATCCAAACAGCCTCTTTTGTAGCATCTGATGTAGTAATATACTTGGCCTCTGTAGTGGAATCAACAATTGTACTCTGTTTGGAACTCTTCCAACTAACTCCACCTCCATTACAAATGAACACAAAGCCAGATATAGACTTTCTATCATTAATATCTGATTAAAAATCAGAATCAGTATAACCATCTAATTGTAGGTCGCCACCTCCATAGATCAAGAATAATTCCTTAGTTTTTCTCAAGTACTTAAGGATATTCTTTATAGTTATCCAATGTTTCAAACCTAGATTAAATTGAAACTTACTAGTCAAACTAACAGCATACGCGATGTCCAGCCTAGTACACAATATTGCATACATTAAACTTCCAATAGCCGAAGTATATAGAATCTTGGCCATTTTATCTCTTTCTTTAGGTGTCTTTGGAGACATCTCTCTAGAAAGGTGGATACCATGTCTCACTGATAACAATCCTCTCTTGGAATCAAGCATGTTAAAACTTTTTAACACGTTTTCCAAGTATAGACTTTGGGATAAACCAATTATTCTTTTTGCTCTATCTCTATAGATGCGAATTCCAAGAATATAGGTTGCTTTCCCTAAGTTTTTCATGGAGAATGTATTTGACAACCATACCTTGACAGTTGTTAACATACCTATGTCATTGCCTATTAATAAAATGTCATCTACATATAAGACAAGGAAAGTGATAGCACTCCCACTAACCTTCTTATAAACATATAGCTCATCCACATTTTTTACAAAACCAAATGATTTAATGGATTCATCAAAACGGATGTTGCAACTCCTCGAAGCTTGTTTTAACCCATAAATAGATCGTTTTAGCTTGCATACTTTGGAACGATCTTGGGATTCAAAATGTAACACCCCAATGTTTGATAGTGCATTCTACTGTTTCAGTGACCAGTGTCTGTCCGGACAGCTAGGATGCCTGGAATTATGCTTAAATGTTAGTGATGAGACATAAAATAATGAAATACAATAGAGATAAATGCAAGAAAAATAAAGGAAAAATAAGAGCAATGAAATGTGACTAAGTTAAACGAGCCAAAAACAGTAGTGATGGGTGACCGCATTAGGAAGTGGCGGCGTGGACCGTTGACTAGCCCTGGATCGCGGGGAACCCTGAAAAATATTTTTAAGACTTAAATAAACATCTATTGAAGTATAAATGACATTAGAAATTTCAAAGAAAAATTAATTAATTGGTGCAAAGAAAAATGAGAAATCAAGAAACCGATAAAACTTGGTGTTACTAAAAAATCAGGAATACAACCTGAATAGGGGTATTGTGGTCATTTGACACCCTGAGTTGCCTTTTGACCTAAATGTCCATTAAAAATAAATGATATTAAACTTTGAAAATATCATAAAATTAAAATTGTGATACATTATTGGAATAGTAAAAGAAATGAAGTAAAATGTGGGAATTGTGAAACTTTGGATTATTTAACTCTTAAATAATAGTTAGTGCTCCACTAACTCATGTTATTTGACACATATGCAAGCCTTTGGACAGCCATCTCTACTAAGTAACCTTCTTCTTCATTTTTCTTCTCCATTGTCGAACCAAGCTTTCTCCCAAATTCTCCCACGGCCGTCCACCATGCAATGGCCAATCCACCATCTTCAAGCCACCAATTCTTCTAAGTTTCTTCACTAAAGTTGTTCTATACAACTTGGGCAGCACTTAGGGAACAAGAAAGAAGGGTTTTAGTGAAGTTTTGGTCAAGCTTTAAAAGAGGTAAGTGTGTGTTTTCATTTCTTGTTTCATTAAAATTGTAACTAAGGTTGTGGTTTGATTTATGGAAGAAAAGTTGAAGTTTGGTAAGTTAGGGTGCTGCTCCATTCATTAGCCATGGAAGTTCAACATGTTAACTTGTTTTCTTCATGTATTTGGTGATTTGGGGTATTGATTTAAGTGTTTATATGTATAGGAGTGATTTACCATGTATAAAGATAGATTTGTAAGTTGAAAAGTTAAAATGAAAAGCTTGATGTATGTGTATTACTTTGGCAGCCTCATAATGAAGATTGATAATGTTTAAGTTCATGAAAAGTTGATGGATTTTGGTACAAAAAAATGACAGCATATGAATATGAAATAGTAGTGATAAGGTATGTAATTTGATGATGGAAGTATGTGTAATAATTAGGAATGTTTATGTGTATGTATTGTTGGGTTTGGACTTTGTGAATAATGATTGCATTTGGTGTATTGTGAAGTTGTTATATTCTATCCAAGATGACCTATAATGTAAAGTAATGAATGGTTATAGTTAGTACCAAATGCAGAATGGTTTGGGGAAGTGAAGTATGGTTAGTTGAATGTGTGAATGGTTAATGCTTCAAAAATGTGTTCAGGGCAGTAGGTGTTTTAAGCTATAAATGGAATTTTGTGACTCCAATTGGTATGAGGCCAATTGGAGGTGAAACTAGGCACAAAATGTGCCAACTTTCATGAAGAAAGCATACCTGAATTCTATCTAGAAAGTGACTTGAGAATTGACCAAATCCGGATTAGTGACTTTGAAAACCTGAAAATTGACCATTTGGACAGCAGTCAGTATTTTGGCCATAACTCACTCAAAACAAGTCCAAATGACCTGAAATTTATACCATGGAAAGCTTAGACATAGAGCTACAACTCTTATGCAAACACCAAAACCCAAAAATGACCATAAGCAAGTCAAAATGCTTGTAAAATTTCAGGTATAAAAACTGCCAGAATCGGAAATGACCTAAAAATGACCTAAGTTTGCCATTTTAGTGCAATTTGTCCAGCAATAGTAAAATGACCATAACTTGGTCCAGAAAACTCCAAATGACCTAAAATTTGTGGCAAAAGTTCACTAAGACATAGACCTACAAGTTTGTAATTCTGATCAGAACCCGAAAACCAAGGAAATTAGGTCATTCGGCTAGGTCAAAACAGCATACCGAAATCCGATAAATTGCAATTAAATGCAATACACTTGAAAATGAAATTGGTAACATATACCAACACTAAAGGACTATAAAAGGTGACATATTAGTAACATTAAAATTTATTCCCCTACAGTGCATTAGAGGTCAACATTATAGGTTGACTAATGAAAATAATAGTATTAAATAAATTTAATTATTGAACCTTATTGTTTGAAACAATTTAACTGAGTACTGAAACACTTTAAATTGTGTGTTTCAGTTAGAAAGGACTCAGAGAAGGGAAAGGAAACACTGAGTCAAGGCCAAAAGGATACTCATCAGAGGTTTGTGCACAACAGTTATTTTTTTTTGAATTTTCAATTGAAATAAATTATGACAATTGTATGTTATTGCTTAAATTATGAAAAATTTATTTGAATGATATTTGATGGATACTTATTGCTTGAAAAATATTGTAAATGATTTGAAACCACAGTTATCATATATATTTGATTGAATTCCTCACTAGCTTGTCTAGTGGGATGAATTGACTTTGAATTCCCTCTCTGGCTGAAGTGTTGAGGTGTGTGCCTATTGAGGATGAATAGGATGAGTACTCATATAATTGCTAGGTAGCTATGTTATTCTTCATTAGCCATCGGCTTTTGGGATGACTTGGAATTTGGAAACATGATTAAGCTCTGTGTGTGTGTGATTTATTGATATTTATTGAGATATTGTGAAATACGGTTTTAATTCTTATTGACATTCATTGTCTGTTGAATTTAACTATGAATTTAAGTATCCACAATTCATATGATTATGGTTATGGTTTTAAATTGTATTTTCTTAAAGTTGAGCACCACTGAGACATTGGCTCAGCGATAGCTTTTTCATTGCTGTCGCAGGTAAACAGATAAACAGAGCAGCAGAATAGGTTGCTTGTGCTACATTTTGGGATTATGCCGGGTATATTGAGTATACCATATTTTTGTAATTTTTGTTGTAATGTATGTGAACTATATGTATATATTGTGCCTAGTCTTGAGCAGTTGTAAACTAAAGTTGTAAATTATTTTGGCCTGTAAAAATATTGTGATATATTTCTCTTATCTCAGCTTTTGCAACCACTGGGAATTTATGTTGAATTGAGTTTGACAAATATTGAGAAATTTATTTGTGTTGAAATATTATTGGAGCTTGGGATTGAATAAATATATTGGAAGTATTTTTTTTTTACAGGTTCTTGAAGAATTATTTTATTCAAAATACAGACAGCACTTTGCCAAAATTTTTATAAAATCTAGTAATACTCCAGATGTGTTATTTGGTTTTACTTCAGCTAAAAAAAAAATTTAATACCTGTCAAAAGTGCTCACCACTATAAAAAGAAATAAGAAAAAGTTTAAAATCCCTTGTAGTGTATTTAATGGGTTATCAGTAGACGTAGTTTGGTAATTCATTAGATATACTACGAGATCATGTTATGCCTTACGGAGGGATAAGGTGTGACACAAAACTCCTAGGTTGTTCCATGAAAATGTTTTCCTCAATGTTTCCATTGAGAAAAGCCGTTTTGACATCCATCTGCCAAATTTCATAATCATGGTATGCAGCTATTACTAACAAAATCTTAATAGACGTAAGCATGGCAACAGGTGAGAAAGTCTCCTCATAGTCGATTCCTTGCCTTTAGCGAAACCCTTTCGCAACTAGCCTCACTTATAGGTCTCTATCTTTCCATCATAACTAATTTTCCTCTTGAAAATCCATTTATTACCTACAGGTATAATCCCTTTAGGTGGGTCAATAAGATCCCAAACTTGGTTCTTACATATGGAATCCATTTCGGATTTCATAGCTTCAATCCATTTAGAAGAATTTATATCTGATATAGCTTCTTCATAGGTTAAAGGATCATCTCCATGATTTGTTTCTTCATGAGCAAACAACTCTTGTTTATCTTCATAAAGAAAACCATATCTCTTTGGTGGGTAAGATATTCTAGTTGATCTGCGAGGAATTATTGTAGATGTTTCATCAATTACATAGGTTGACTAGATGGATTAATATCCATCTGATTTGTTGGTTGGTCGGAATTCTCTAATTCTAACTCTATTTGTCTTCCTTTGCCACCTTCTTGAATAAACTGTTGTTCAAGAGATATGGCATCTCTGCTTACCACAACCTTTTGTGATGTAGGCAAATAAAAATAATATCTAAAACTTTCTTTTGGATATCCAACAAATCAACCCTTTTTTTATTTAGTTTCCAATTTATCAGTCTTCAGCTTCTTAATGTAAGCTGGACAATCCCAAATCTTAACATGCTTAAGACTTGGTTTTCTTCCATGCCATATCTCATAAGGTGTGGAAGATACCAATTTAGATGGAATCCTATTCAAAATATGCAAAGCTGATTCTAATGCAAATCCCCAAAAGGAGATTGGCATGTCAGTATAGCTCATCATGTTACGTACCATATCTAATAGGGTACAATTTCTCCTTTTAGATACACCATTTAATTGTGGCATTCTTAGAGGAGTCAGCTGTGAAATAATACTATGATCTTTCAAGTATTCATCAAATTCATTACTTAAGTATTCACCTCCACGATCTGATCGAAGAGTTTTAATACTTTTTCCTGTTTTATTTTCTACTTCATATTTAAATTCTTTGAACTTTTCAAAGGATTCATGTTTGTATTTCATCAAATACAAATACCCAAACCTTGATTTGTTATCAGTAAAGGTAATAAAGTAATGAAAACTGTCTCTAGCCATTTACTTAAATGGACCACATACATCACTATGTATTAGTTCCAAAATATTTTCAGCTCTTAATCCTTGTCCAACAAAAGGTGATCTAGTCATTTTACCTTGAAGGCAGGATTCACAAGTTGGAGTAGGTTCAGAACCCAATTAAGATAAAATCCCCATTTTCTCTAGCTTTGTAATCCTATCTTCTGTAATGTGACCTAATCTTAAGTGCCAAAGATGTTTTGGACTGGAATTGATTTTCATTATGGCATTACATTCATTTAGATTGCATGCATTCAATTTGTATTTATCATTATTATCCAAATAATAAAGTCCATCATGCATATAACTCGAGCCAACATATTCATTTCCAAAATAAATATTAAAAACATTATTTGTGAACTGAAATTCATAACCATTTCTAGTCAAACTAGATACAGAAATGATGTTCTTAAAAGCATCAGGTACATACAAAATGTTATTTAAATACAAAATATGTCCATACATGTATAAAAATTTAGATCCTATGGCTAAAGCTTCAACAGTTGAGCAATGGCCAATCCGGAGTCTAACATCTCGTGCTTGTAAGCTGCTACTACTTGCCAGTTCTTGCATATCAAAAGAAATGTGAGAACTTGCACTAGTATCTAAAACCCAAGCTGTAGATGAATTATGAATATTATCAGAATCTAAATAACAAGATATAGACATACCTTCTAAAGGTTTATCTTTCTTGTCCTTCAGAGATGCAAAATACTCTGGGCAGTTCCTTTTCTAGTGCCCATCCTTCTAGTAGTGGAAACACTTTCCTTTGCCATTGTCAGCTTTGTTCTTGCCTTTCTGTTTGGCTATTTTCTTGGAAGGTCTAGGAACTTGAGGTTTGTTTTTCTTATTGCCCTTCTTCTTCTTGGACTTTTCAACAGAAGAAGAAAATGCAACCAAAGCTACCTCTTTTCCTTTATTGCCTAGCATATTCTTTTGGGCAATAACCAGCATGTTAAGTAAACCAGCCAGAGTGCATTCTTGCTTAGTCATATGGAAATTTGTCACAAAATTCCCAAATGACTCTGGTAGGGACTGAAGGATTAAATCTGTCTGCAGTTGGAAATTCATGTGAAAATCAAGATGTTCCAGCTACTCTATAAGCCGAATCATCTTATGGACATGATCTCCTACATTCTGTCCCTCTGACATCCTCATTCGGAATAGCTGTCTAGATATCTCATACCTAGCATTCCTACCATGTTCACCATACAACTCTTGCTGGTGAAGAAGGATCTCATTTCCACTTTGCATATTTTCATGCTGCTTCTGTAACTCACAAGTCATAGAAGCAAGCACATAACATCTGGCTATCATATCATGCTCCTTCCACTTGTCCAAAGTTTCTAATTCCCTTGGAGTGGCCCCTGGAGGTAAGGGACTAGGAATTTTTAAATCTATAACATATCCAATATGCTCTAAATTCAGGACAAGTTTCAAATCTTTGAGCCAATCAGAAAGATTAGGTCCTGTCAACCTATTATGATCAAGTATGCCCGCAAGGATATTGGATGGTGGTGGTTGTTGTGTACTCATTTTTATCAGAATATGAACTACAGAAAATAACAAGATTAATTAGTAAATGTATCAAGTAATTAACCAAAACGATTATGGTCTTTTAATCAAATTGGTATGCCCACTAACTTGGCAAATCCTACACTTCCAAAGTAGGAAACGAAAATCCTAGTTGAATGGATTCTAGTGGGTGATTGAATTCTTATAGTCTTATTGATCACCCTCAGGCACATCCATTATTGGAATCAAAATAAACTATAAGTGAGTAACTCCTCGCCCATCACTTCTCATGTGAAGTTCAATCATTTATTTAGCCCCTAATGCTCAAAACCTCAAGCACATCCATTATTGGAATATCTTGCATTAGTTAAGCTAAACCCATTGAGCTAGTAAATATGCAAATAACTTTAATGACCTCAGGCACGTCCATTATTGGCTACCAAGCATTTACATACTTATAAAATCTTATGCTTAACAATTATTCCTAAGAAAGTCTCTTAAACAAATGCATCATTCCCATGTTTTCATAGCTAACAATGTAAGTGCTTAAAATTTCTCAAAATAATTGCCTCAATGGAGGGCCATGATATAATTACCATGATTATTATTAGTAGTACGCCCTAGAGCATATCATTAAGTATGTATCTTGTACATGTTTTATTAATAAAAAGGCATTTTCACTTTTCCATTTACATAATACATTTATGTGTAATAGAAAAGGTCCATTAATATTTTATTAGAAATTCTATGCTTAAGTTGTTAAGAATATGAGTGACATTATTTCTAGCACAAAGTATCATAAATTGGTTCACAATCGAGGATACTTCACAATAAGGACATGACTTATTCATAAATATTGTAATCATGTTTGTTCCCAAGTTATTTATATGAGATGTAAATAAGATGGAATGGTGAGTCTCATGCCATATAACAAACATGATAAGTATTTATTCATGATAAGTAGGTCGAACCAATGATACTTATGACAAGCACGTAGAGTTTACTCTTGTCAATGCATTGTCATAAATCATATCAGTGCATATAATCTTTAGACCTCAGATAATACAGTTATTTTGTATATAGGTGGTTTGAGTTTGATACTGCTTTCATACTTGTACTGTGTATGGGTATATGGGCATGTATTGGCTCCTACTAGTTATATATGGAGATAGGTGTTGATCAAGATGGAATCTATTACCCTAAGTAAATAGGGATAAAATCCTATATTCATTTAATTGTTCTTGATGTTTCAAGTTCCTGGCCAGGACACACAGATTTAATCAGAAAAGAGTTTCTGATGAGAAAATCTTTTTAATCAGGAATTGGAATTAAAAGAGAACATAATATTCATAGCAAATGGGGTTTGACATAAACCATGACTCCAGCTCGAATTGGGTTTTTGTAACAGAGAGATTCTAGTGCATGGTTATATATGATTATAGGTTCATTTAAAGGTATTCCTTGTTACTGATTGGGTGGCCATGGCATGCTATGCTAGGTGTTAACCATAGTCTATGAGGTGCCTAAAATGATTTAGAGAAATCATTTATTGTAAGAAAAAATTCTGATGATATTAAAAGTTGATATCATATCTCATTGCCAATTAGTGATGAGCCTAGTGAGTCACACACATACATAAGTAATCACCAAGTTAAATGTGATTTAATTAATTAGTTAAAGAGTTTAATTGATTAATTAAATGGGTTTGGTTTGCAATTAGATTGCAAAGTCCCTAGCATGGCTTGAAACCAAATCTAGGTTATTAGATGTATAGTATAAGTTAAATTTATATTTAAAGTATTTAAATATGAATTTAATTATGAGAAATTAATTAATAGAGATTAATTAATTAATTTATATTTGATATAAATTAATTAGAGGAGGAGAAATAATTATTTTGCATTGAGAACTCAAAATTAAAATGCAAGGGTAATTTGGTCATTTCACAGGGTGACACGTGGCACCATGAGATGGTGACACGTGGCACCATATGCCATTTGTCTTCTAATTATGTAAGATGATGAAAGTCAAGATTAAATCTAGTTTTGACACTTTGCTTAATGTGATTAGTCAATTAAAATTCAAGATGCAACCAGGTGAAGACATGTGGCAAGGGTTTTAAGAGATGACCTAATTATAAAAGGGAAAGAATGAAAAATAAAATACACACATTCTGATTTTTATAAAGAGGTGCCGCCACCCATAAAGCTCTCTTCCTCTCTTATTCTTCCTCTCTCATCAATTCAATCTCTTAAATTAAAATTGCTATAAATTGTTTCTAGTATCCTGTATACATCTACAATCTCTCTAAAGGCAAATCCCTAATTTCTAATTGGTTAGCAAGGCTTGAAAAGTTGTTCAAGGGGCTGCCATTGGTAATCTTGGTGTGGACAAACTAGAGGGACAATATTTGGGGTCCTAGGTGCTTCCCAAAGGTACCAATCACATCTACTGTGCATCAAAAGATTAGTGTATTTATTCTTATATTAATCTAGGGTTCTAATGAATTAATTTGTTAATTCTAAAATCTTAAATGGAAAATGTAGATCCTAATACATATTAAAAGTGTTTTAATATGCAATTGAATATTGAAATGAATTAGGTACATAATATATCTTACATGATGCATAAGACACTAGAAGAAAAATTTTGAATTCAATGTTCTAATCTAATAATTTTCATACTTCCGCTCCTTCAATTCGTATCAAAGCCACTATATTTTAAATTTAGATTGTTTAATATCTAATTTAATTGTGTGATTTGATCAGAAGTTGATTGATTCATTGCTGGTTGCATAGAAGAGTGTGGTGGCACATGTATGTGCTCCATGGTGCGCATGGTTTGAGCACCATAATGGTGCACAAGGTATATGGGCTTTGAATGTGCAATTGCTATATGATCTAAGGCCCATCCTATGACTAATTAAAATGTTTAATTAGGAGTTTTAATCACATAATTAAATTTTGATTCAAATCTAAATTTTTAAATTTGTTTGAATGTGATTCAAATCTAAATTTTAAATTTGTTTGAATGTGATTCAAATCTGAATTTTTAAATTTGTTTGAATGAGATTCAAATATGGATTTTTTAGTTGAATATGAGATATTCAATTTAATTTTAGTATGTATGTTTTTTTTAATTGTTAACTGGTAATATGCATGATGGATGATTATGGACAATAAAAGACCAATGTGATTGGATTTATTTCTTTTATTTTTCTTTGGGTTGTAAATTAATTAATTTATTTTAGTGGCATATATTATAAAGGTTGTAATATTTTTGTGTTGTAATTTTATTTATTTGAGGACTTTAAAGTCCATGTTATTGTAAATTCGCCTTGGTATGCCAATGATTACAATGTAATGGATTGCAAGAAGATCAAGGAGGTCGAGAGCATTGGTGGGACCAATGGGAGGATTCAAGATCAAGTATTGATTATGTACTCCTTTAGCAACTTTTGTAAAATGAATGAATGAATGAAATGCACCTAGGAATGCCTTGATTCAATTCTTGGTGGCTCAGAATCCCTTAGAAAGTCCATGATCATACCATATTTATTATTTATCCATGTATGCATGAGATGTATGAGAATGTATGTAAGTATATGATATATGCATACTAATTGGATAATGTGCAAAGTGAGACCATAATAGTAATTAAGCCGACCACAAAATCTTCCAAACAAATGATTAAGTTGGAAATGGTATAATTAAAGTAATTATATTATGGGCCCTCCATTGAGGCAATTATTTTAAGAAATTTTAAATACTTGCATATGATGCAATTAATTTAAGAGATTTTCTTAAGAATAATTATTAAACATGAGATGTTGTAAATATGTAAATGGTTTGCTAGCCAATAATGGAAGTGCCTAGGGACATTAAAATTATTTGCATGTTTACTGGCTCAATGGGATTAACTTAACTAATGCAAGATAAGTCAATAATGGATGTGCCTGAGATTTTGAGCATTAGGGGCTAGGTAAATGATTGAACCTCACATGAGATGTGATGGGCAAGGAGTTACTTACTTATAGTTTATTATAATTCCAATAATGGATGTGCCTGAGGATGATCAATAAAACAATGAGAATTCAATCACCCACTAGAAATCCTTCCAACTAGGATTTTCGTTTTCTACTTTGGAAGTGTAGGATTCGCTAAGTTAGTGGGAGGACCAATTTGATTAAAAGACCATAATCATTTTGGTTAAATACATGATACATTTACTAATTAATCTAGTTATTTTCTATAGTTAATTTTCTGAAAATAATGAGCACACCACAACCACCACTATCCAATATCCTTGCGAACATACTTGATCACAATAGGTTGACAGGACCTAATCTTTCTAATTGGCTAAGAAATTTGAAACTTATCCTGAACCTTGAACATATAGGATATATTCTAGACTCAAAGGTTCTTGGTCCCTTACCTCCAGAGGCCACTCAAGAGGAACATGAAACTTTGGACAAGTGGAAGGAGAATGATATGAGAGCCAAGTATTACATGCTTGCTTCTATGAGTAATGAGTTACAGAAGCAGCATGAGAACATGCAGAGTGCTAGTGAGATCCTCCTTCACCTGCAAGAGTTGTGTGGTGAGCATAGCAGGAATGCCAGGTATGAGATATCTAGGCAGCTATTTCGCATGGGGATGTCTGAGGGACAAAATGTTGGGGATCATGTCCATAAGATGATTCGACTTATTGAGCAGTTGGAACATCTTAAGTTTAACATGGATTTCCAACTGCAGACGGATTTGATCCTTCAGTCCCTTCCTGAGTCATTTGGGAATTTTGTGACAAATTTCCATATGACTAAGCAAGAACACACCTTGGCTAGTTTACTTAACATGCTAGTTATTGCCCAAAAGAATGTATCGAGCAATAAAGGAAAAAAGGTAGCTTTGATTGCATTTTCTTCTGCTAGAAAGTCCAACAAGAAGAAGGGCAATAAGAAAAAGAAACCTCAAATTCCTAGTCCTTCCAAGAAGATAGCTAAACAGAAAGGGAAGACCAAAGCTGATGGAAGCAAAGGAAAGTGTTTCCACTGCCAGAAGGATGTGCACTGGAAAAGGAACTGCCTAGAGTATCTTGCTTTTCTGAAGGATAAGAAGGATACACCTTCAGAAGCTATGTCTATATCTTGTTATTTAGATGCTGATGATACTCATAATTCATCTATAGTTTAGGTTTTAGATATTGGTACCAGTTCTCACATTTCTTATGATATGCAGGAACTAGCAAATAGTAGCAGCTTGCATTCTCGAGATGTTAGACTCTGAATTGGCGATGGCTCAACTATTGAAGCTTTAGCCATAGGATCTAAATCTTTTTACATGTCTGGACATGTTTTTTGTTTGAATAATATTTTATATGTACCTAATGCTTTTAAGAACATCATTTCTATATCTAGTTTGACTAGAAATGGCTATGAATTTCAGTTCACAGATGATGTTTGCAATATGCATGATGGTCTTTATTATTTAGATAATAATGAACACAAATTGAATGCAAGTGATCTAAATGAATGCAATGCCATGATGAAAATCAACTCAAGTTCAAAATATATTTGGCACTTAAGGTTAGGTCATGTTGCAGAAGATAAGATTGCAAAACTAGAGAAAATGGGGATTTTATCCTCATTGGGTTCTGAACCTACTCCAACTTGTGAATCCTTCCTTCAAGGCAAAATGACTAGATTATCCTTTGTTGGACAAAGACTAAGAGCTGAAAATATTATGGAGCTAATACATTGTGATGTATGTAGTCCATTTAAAGAAATGGCTAGAGGTGGTTTTCATTACTTTATTACCTTTACTAATGATAAATCAAGGTTTGGGTATTTGTATTTAATGAAATACAAACATGAATCCTTTGAAAAGTTCAAAGAATTTAAATCTGAAGTAGAAAATCAAATAGGAAAAAGTATTAATGAATTTGATGAATACTTGAAAGAGCATGGCATTGTTTCCCAGCTGACTCCTCCAGGAACGCCACAGCTAAATGGTGTATCTAAAAGGAGAAATCGTACCTTATTAGATATGGTATGTAGTATGATGAGCTATACTGATATGCCAATCTCCTTTTGGGGATTTGCATTAGAATCAGCTTTGCATATTCTGAATAAGATTCCATCAAAATCAGTATCTTCCACACCTTATGAGATATGGTATAGAAGAAAACCAAGTCTTAAGCATGTTAAGATTTGGGGTTGTCCAGCTTATATCAAAAAGCTGAACACTGATAAATTGGAAACCAGATCAGAAAAGGGTTGATTTGTTGGATATCCAAAAGAGAGTTTTGGATACTAATTTTATTTGCCTACATAACAAAAGGTTGTGGTAAGTAGAGATGCCACATTTCTTCAACAACAGTTTGTTCAAGAAGGAGGCAAAGGAAGGCAAATAGAGTTGGAATTGGAGAATTTTGATCAACCAACAGATCAGATGGATATAGATCCATCTAGTCAACCTACACCTATTAATGAAACATCTATAGCTATTCCTCGCAGATCAACCAGGATATCTCACCCACCAGTGAGATATGGTTTTCTTCTTGAAGAAGAACAAGAGTTGTTTGCTCATGAAGAAAAAGACATGGAGTTGATCCACTTACCTATGAAGAATCTATATCAGATATAGACTCTTTAAAATGGATTGATGCTATGAAATCCGAAATTGATTCCATGTATAAGAATCAAGTTTGGGATCTTGTTGACCCACCTGAAGGTATTGTACCTATAGGGAATAAATGGGTTTTCAAGAACAAAATTGTTTCTGATGGAAAGGTAGAGACCTATAAAGCAAGGCTAGTAGCGAAAGGGTTTCGCCAAAGATAAGGAATCGACTATGAGAAGACTTTCTCGCCTATTGCCATGCTCAAATCAATTAGGATTCTATTAGCAATAGCTGCATACTATGATTATGAGATTTGGCAGATGGATGTCAAAACAGCTTTTCTCAATGGATACATTGAAGAAAACATTTTCATGGAACAACCTAGGGGTTTTGAATCCCAAGATGGTTCCAAAGTATGCAAGCTAAAGCGATCCATTTATGGGTTGAAACAAGCTTCGAGGAGTTGGCACATCCATTTTGATAAAGCCATTAAGTCATTTGGTTTTGTGATAGTGCTATCACTTTCCTTGTCTTATATGTGGATGACATTTTGTTAATAGGTAATGACACAGGTATGTTGATAGCTGTAAAAGTATGGTTGTCAAATATATTCTCCATGAAAGACTTAGGGGAGGCAACCTATATTCTTGGGATTCGCATCTATAGAGATAGAGCGAAAAGAATAATTGGTTTATCCCAAAGTCTATACTTGGAAAAGGTGTTAAAGAGGTTTAATATGCTTGATTCCAAGAGAGGATTGTTACCAATGAGACATGGTATCCACCTTTCTAAAGAGATATCTCTAAAGACACCTAAAGAAAGAGATAAAATGGCCAGAATTTCATATGCTTCGGCTATTGGAAGTTTGATGCATGCACTATTGTGTACTAGGCCAGATATCGTATATGCTATTAGTTTGACTAGTAGGTTTCAATCTAATCTAGGTTTGGAACACTGGATAGCTGTTAAGAATATCCTTAAGTACTTGAGAAGAACTAAGGATTTATTCTTGATTTATGGAGGTGGTGACTTGCAATTGGATGGTTATACTAATTTTGATTTCCAATCAGATATCGATGATAGAAAGTCTACCTCTGGGTATGTGTTCATTTGTAATGGAGGTGCAGTCAGTTAGAAGAGTTCCAAACAGAGTACGACTGCAGATTCCACTACAGAGGCTGAGTGTATTGTTGCATCATATGTTGCAAAGGAAGTTGTTTGGATAAAGAAGTTTGTGACAGAACTTACAGTAGTTCCTTCCAATGAGTCAGCAGTTCCACTCCACTATGACAACAATGGAGCAGTCATATAGGCTAAGGAACCCCGGTCTCACCAGAAATCCAAACACATAGAAAGGCACTACCACACTATCAAAGAGATAGTTGGGCAAGGCGATGTAGCCATGCTGTCACACCTTACCCCTCTGTAAGGCATAACATGATCCCGTAGTATACCTAATGAATTACCAAACTACGTCTACCGATAACCTATTAAATACACTATAAGGGATTTTAAACCTTTTCTTATTTCTTTTTACAGTGGTGAGCACTTTTGACAGGTGTTAAATTTTTTTAACTGAAGTGAAATCAAATAACAAATCCGAAGTATCAATAATTTCTGTAAAAATTTCGGCAGAGTGTTGTCTGTATTTTTAACAAAACAGTTCTTCAAAAACCTATAAAAAAAGCACTTCCAATATATTTGTTCAATCCCAAACTCCAATATGGCTCAACTTAAATCAGTGTCCTCAACACAGTTCAAACTCAATTCAATATTATTTTCAGCAATTCCAAAGATAAAGTGCCAAATAAATGAGTATTTCAAAAGTTGAAATAAGAGAATTGTAATACAACATTTTTACAGGCCAAAATAATTTACAACTTTAGTTTACAATTGCTCAAGATCAAGTACAATATATACATACAGTTCACAGACATTATAACAAAAATTACAAAGAGGTGATATACTCAATATACCCGATAGGATCCCAAAAGTGTAGCACAAACAGCCTACTCTACTGTTTTATCTATCTGTCTACCTATGATAGCAATGAAAAAGCTATGCTGAGCCAATGTCTCAGTAGTGCACAACATTAAAAAAATGAAATTTAAAACCATAACCATAAATCACATGAACTGTGGATACTTAAAATCATAATTAATTTTAAAAGATAGAGAATGTCATAAAGAATTAAATTCCATTTCACAATGTCTCAATAAATACTAATAAATCACACACACAGCTTAATCATGATTCCAAAGTCCAATTCATCCTAAAAGCAAATGGCTAATGAGGAATAACATAGCTAGCTAGCAATTATATGAGTACTCATCCTATTTGTCCTCAACTGGCACACACCTCAACACTTTAGCCAGAGAGGGAATTCAAAGCCAATTTGTCCCACTAGACAAGCTAGCGAGGAATTCAATCAAATATACATGATAGCTATGGTTTCAAACCATTTACAATATTTTCCAAGCAATAAGTATCCATCAAATTTCATTCAAATAAAATTTCCACAATTTAAGCAATAATATACAAATTGTCATAATTTATTTCAAGTGAAAATTCAAAAGAAATAACTGTTGTGCACAAACCTCTGATGAGTAACCTCTTGGCCTTGACTCAGTGGTTCTTTCCCCTTCTCTGAGTCTTTGCTAACTGAAACACACAATTTAAAGTGTTTCAGTACTCATTTAAATTGTTTTTAATAATAAGGTCCAATAATTAAATTTTATTAATACTATTACTTTCATTAGTCAATCTATAATGTTGATCTTTAATACACACTAGGTGAATTAATTTTAATGTTACCAATATGTCACATTTTATAGTCCTTTAGTCTTGGTATATATTACCAATTTCATTTTTAAGTGTATTGCAATTTATTGGATTTTGGTATGCTGTTTTGACCTAGCCGGGTGACCTAGTTCCCTCAATTTCTAGGTTATGGTCAGAATTACAAACTTGTAGATCTATGTATTATTGAACTTTTGCCACAAATTTTAGGTCATTTGGAGTTTACTAGACCAAGTTATGGTCATTTTACCAATGCTGGATAGGTTGCACTAAAATGGCAAACTTAGGTCATTTTTTGGTCACTTCTAATTCTGACAGGTTTTATACCAGAACTTGTGCAAGGATTTTGACTTGATTATGGTCATTTCTAGGTTTTGTGATCTTTACAAAAGATGTAGCCCTATGTCTAAGCTTTCCAACGGTGTAAAGTTCAGGTCATTTGGACCTGTTTTGAGTGATTTATGGCCAAAATATTGACTGCTGTTTAAATGGTCAATTTACAGGTTATCAAGTTTGCAATTCCGAATTAGGTCAGTTTTAGTGTCACTTTCCAGACAGAATTTTGGTAGGCTTTCAACATGAAAGTTAGCACATTTTGTGCCTAGTTTCACCTCCAATTAGCCTCATACCAATTGGAGTCACACAATTCCATTTATAAGCCTAAAATACATACTACCCTTAACACATTTCTGAAGCACCAACCAATCACACATTCAACTAGCTATACTTCACTTCCCAAACCTAATTCTGCAGTTGTATCATACCACAACCATTCATCACTTTACATTTTAGTCACTTTGGTCAGAATATAACCAATTGACAATGCACCAATTACACTTCCATTTCACAATATCCAATTCTAAACAATATATACACATAACACTCCTAACCATTACATATAACTTCCATCATTAATTATACATACTGCCCCTACATCAGCACCACCAGAATTCATCAATAAGTTTCATGATATCATACATAATTTCATGGGTTTAAAGGCTGCCCAAAAATGGCAGTTTGCTTAGGTATTGAATTTCCCTTACAAACCCTTAATTTCAATTGCTCAATTCCCACATACACATAAAATACATTGGCTAAAACATCTTATGACATTAATCAACATGATTTCCTATCAACTACATGTAAAAGCAAGCTAAACACTTTGAACTTCCATGGCTGCCAAAAATGGAACACCACCCTAACTCATCAAAACCTCAACGTTTCTTCCATAAATCAATTTATCTCAACACCAAAACAAACATTAATGAAGAAAGGGAGAGGAAATGAGCACTTACTTAATTTGAAGCTTGTTAAAAACTCATCCAAACCTTTCTTTCTTACTCCCTAAATGATGCCCAAGGTGTGGTGATCACTTTTAATGAAGGAAGCCTTTGATTTCATGGTGAGAATGACGGGTTTGGGAGTTATGCATGTGGGGCGGCCATGGGAGTTTTGGGAGAAAGCTCAATTTGGCTTGGAAGAAGAATGAAGAAGATGAAGCTTACTTACTGGAGAAATCTGTCCACTAATGTTGTATTTTAATGTCCATTAACCTCACTTAGTGGAGTACTAAGTTTGATTAAATTATTAAATTAATCCAAGTTTCCAAATTTACAATTTTGTCACCATTTCTTTCACTATTAATATAATGTACCACAATTTATTTTTCTTATGACATTTTCAAAGTTTAATATCATTTATTTTTAATGGAAATTTAGGTCAAAAGGCAACTCAAGTTGTCAAATGATCAAAATGCCCCTCTTCGGATTGCATTTCGAATTTTTCAATCTACCAATTAACTTCTTGACCAGCCGATTTCTTTAATTTTCTTTTTTGTTTATATTGACTTGCTAAATTTTCTTTATTATTTTCAATGTCAATTACACCTCTATAAATATTTATTTAAGTCTTAAAAATATTTTTCAGGGTTCCCCGCGGTCCAGGGCTTGTCAACAGTCCATGCCGCAACTTTCCGATGCGGTCACCCATCGCTACAGTTTTTGGCTCTTTTAACTTAGTTACGTTTCATTGCTCTTATTTTTCCTTTGTTTTTCTTAAATTTTCCTCTATTGTATTTCATTAGTTTATGTCTCCTCACTAACATTTAAATATAATTCCAGGCATTCTACCTGTCCGGACAGACACTGATCACTGCAACAGTAGAATGCACTACCGAATATAGGGGTGTTACAATTCTCTCCCCCTTAAAATAAATTTCGCCTCAAAATTTTACTTGGCATCAGTCTCTGAACAGCTTTGGGTGTTGTCTCCTTATGTCCTCTTCACGTTCCCAAGTAGCTTCCTGACCTGAATGATGATTCCATAGCACTTTAACCAGGGGTATCTGCTTATTGCTCAACTGCTTCACCTCATATGCCAGAATCTCTATGGATTCTTCTTCATATGGAAGGTCTGGATTTACCTCAATCTCTTCAACTGATAGAATATGACATGGGTTAGATCTATACCTCCTTAACATGGACACATGGAAAACGTTGTGTATCCTTTCTAGCTCTGGAGGTAATGGCAACCGATATGCCAAAGGATCCACTCTTTCTAGAACCTCATATGGTCCGATAAAGTGAGGACTCAATTTTCCCTTTCTGTCAAATCTCATAATCCTCTTCTAAGAAAAAACTTTGAGGAATACCTTATCACCCCTGCATATTCAATATCTCTTTTCTTCATATCAATATAGGACTTCTGATGATCTGATGCAGCCTTGAGTCGATCTCTGATCAATTTGATCTTTTCCTCTGTCTGCTAAACAATTTCTGGGCTAATCATATTTCTTTCACCTACTTCATCCCAACATAGGGGAGTTCTGCACTTTCAGCTATACAAAGCTTCATATGGAGGCATCCCAATGCTTGATTGGTAGTTGTTGTTATAAGCAAACTCAATCAAAGGCAAGTGTGTATCCCAACTACCTTCAAACTCAATCACACAAGCTCGTAGCATATCCTCCAAGATCTAAATTATCCTCTCAGACTGGCCATCTGTCTGTGGGTGGAATGCCGTGCTAAAGTTCAATCTAGTTCCTAGGGCTCTCTGAAGACTACCCTAGAATCTAGAAGTAAACCTTGGATCTCTGTCAGATACAATCGATACTAGCACTCCATGCAGTCTTACAATCTCATCCATGTATAATCTGGTCAATCTTTCCAGGCTATAGTCCATTTGGACTAGCAGAAAGTGAGCAGACTTGGTCAGTCTATCAATTATAACCCATACTGCATCATGGCTATTCTGTGTCATCAGAAGTCCCATCACAAAATCCATAGTTATCCATTCCCATTTCCACTCTAGTACTGGCAATGGACGTAACAACCCAGCTGGTACTTGATGTTCTACCTTCACTTGTTGACAAGTTAGGCATTTAGAGACAATCAGCTACATCCCTTTTTATACCCATCCACCAGTAATGCTCTTTCAGCCCTCTATACATTTTAGTTCCACTAGGGTACATAGCAAAAGGAGACTCATGTGCTTCCTTTATAATGATCTGTCTCAATTCCACATCATTAGGAATGCACATTCTGCCCTGATGTAGTAGTAAACCATCATCTCTCACAGAAAATTTAGGTTTCTTGCCCTGCTGGACTTCTTTTAGTAGCATCTGATATTTTTCATCATTCTGAGCAGCCATTCTGATCTGATCAATCAACACTGGCTGTACATACCATGCAACTACTATCTGTCCCTCATCATCAATCTCCAAACTAGTATGCTGTGCTTTTAACTCATGTACCAGGGACAAAGGAGAAACTCTGAAACTTGCCATAGTCTTGCGACTTAAGGCATCAGCCACCACATTAGCTTTCCTTGGTTGATAGTTTATTAAGCAATCATAGTCTTTAATCAGTTCTAACCATCTCCTCTATCTCAAGTTCAATTCCTTCTAGGTGCCCAAGTACTTCAAGCTCTTGTGATCTGTATAGATATAACACTTCTCCCCATATAAGTAATGTCTCCAGATCTTCAGAGCCAAAACAATAGCTGCTAGCTCTAAGTCATGTGTCGAATAGTTCCTCTCATGCGGTTTCAGCTGGCGTGATGCATAAGTAATGACATTTCGATCTTGCATCAGTACACAGCCTAACCCACTGTGAGAAGCATTACTATAAACTGTGTATTCTTTACTCAGGGTAGGTAAAGTAAGGACTGGAGCTTCAGTCAAATACCTCTTCAACTCATCAAAACTCTGCTGGCATTTATCTGTCCACTGAAATTTCACTTCTTTCTAAAGTAGCTTGATCAGTGGAGAAGCTAACATAGAAAACCCTTTCACAAATCGATGGTAGTATCCAACTAAACCCAGAAAATTGCAAATTTCTGTGATATTCTTGGGTGGCTTCCAATTAAGGATAGCTTCTACCTTGCTGGAATCTACTTTGATCCCTTTAGCTGACACAATATGTCCCAAGAAAGAGATTTCTTTTAGCCAAAATTCACATTTTGACAATTTGGGGTATTATTGTTTCTCCCTCAAAGTCTGTAGCACAATCCACAAATGTATATCATGTTCCTCTGCATTCCTCGAATATATCAAAATATCATCAATAAACACCATCACAATTTGGTCAAGATATGGTCTAAAGATAGTGTTCATCAGATCCATAAAAGCAATTGGAGCATTAGTTAACCCGAATGGCATCACCAGAAACTCATAGTGGCCATATCGACTTCTAAAAGTAGTTTTTGGAATATTCTGCTCTTGCACTTTCAACTGATAATAACCAGATCGCAAATCAATTTTGGAGAACACAACTGCACCCTTCAACTGATCAAATAGATCATCAATGCAAGGCAATGGATATCTGTTCTTTATTGTCACCTTATTCAACTGTCGGTAGTCAATACATAAGCGGAGAGTGTCGTCTTTCTTCTTAACAAACAGTACTGGCGCTCCCCAAGGTGACACACTAGGGTGGATGAAGCCCTTTTCAAGTTGTTCTTGCAACTGTACCTTCAACTCCTTTAATTCTGCTGGTGCCATTCTATATGGTATTATGGAGATTGGATCCACACCAGGTATAACATCAATCCCAAACTGCACTTCTCTTTCTGGAGGTAATCCTGGTAATTCATTAGGAAACACATCTGGAAAGTCACATACTGTAGGGATGTCCATCAATGTTGGGCTTCCCACTTGGGTGTTTAGCACATGTGCCAAGTATGCTTCACACCCCTTTCTGATCATTTTTCTAGTTAGTGCAGCCGAAATGATGTTTGATGGCAATAGCTGCCTCTCCCCGTGTATTGCCACATCACTGTATTGAGAGAGACCAAAAGTGACTGTCTTCAGTCTACAGTCAATCATGGCGTGATGCCTAGCTAAACAATCCATGCCCAAGATGATATCATAATCTCTGAAGGGCATTTCAATGAGATCAGACAGAAAAGTATATTCTTGGATCACCAAAGGACAATCCCTATACACTCTATTGACCCTAACCTCCTGTCCTAGCGGACTTGTTACTAACACCTCAAAGTCCATTTTTGTACACGAAACAACAATACAATCAGTGATGCTAGTACTCATATAGGAGTGGGTAGAACCTGGATCAAATAACACAAACATATCTTGATTAAAAGTTGAGAAGGTACCAGCCACAATATCAGATATCTCAGCCTCTTCTCTCTGTCTCAGTGTGTAGACTCTGGCTAAAGCACTGCTTTGCTCTGACTGATTGACTGTGCCTTGGCTGCCTGATGTACTACCTCTATCACTGCCTCTATCTCTGCTAGCTAGTTGTGAACCTCTAGTAGCAGGATTCTGAACTAACCCTTCTGCAGTAGTAGGAGGTGGCCCAACTCTACGGGCACTGGTGCAGTCTTTGGCAAAGTGTCCTATACCCCCGTAGTTATAATAGGCTCCTGTGGCTTTGTAGCACACCCCACCCTGATTTCTTGTACAAGTTTCACATTGATGGGGAGGGTAGGAACTTTTGGTAGTCTGCTGACCAGATAGAGGAGGTCTCTGTCCCGAAAATCTTCCCTTGCTAGACTTTTTACCACCATGTTGTGTCCCCCAAAGTTCTTTCTCTTTCTAGTAGGACCACTAGAACTCTGATCTACTGACTTCCACTCCTTCTCTTTTTCTGTCTTCTCTGATTTTTTTTTCTCTGGGGCCACTTCTGACTCAATTCTTTCTAATTCAAGTGCTTGAGAAATGAGCTTAGAGAAGTTATTATGTTTGAATCCGACCACTTGTAGTCTGAGACTAGGCTTCAAGCCAGTTTCAAACCTCTTACATCTTTCCCTGCTGGTAGAAAGGAGACTTCCTGCATAGTGGCTCAGGCGGGAAAACTCCCTTTCATATTCTGCCACTGATCTACTTCCCTGTTTTAGACTTAAGAACTCCTATAGCTTCTGGTCCACATAGGCATCTGGGACATATTTTTGTCTGAACTCCGAAAGAAAATCATCCAGGTTAGCACTGGAGGTTCCACCAAACTATGGGGAATGGTTTTCCACCAGTCATATGCATCTCCCTGTAGTAGTGACACTAAATACTCAAATCTTAGCTCGTTTGTGCAATGCAGTTTCTTAAACACTCTATCCATTCTCTCCAACCATTGTTCTGCCTCTAGTGGATCTATTATCCCCTTGAACTCAATAGCCCCGTATTTAGTCAGCTTGTCATAGTGCCTAGCTGAAGGCTGTGGTTGTACCACTGGTGCCTGCAGTGGGACTTGAGTATGCATGTTACCAGCCATTTATTGGAATATCGCAGCCATCTGCTGAGCAAACTAAGCAGGGAATTGCGGTACTGAGGGGCCTGGTGCAGCTAATCCACTCACATTTTGAAAAGTTAGGGCTTCCCCTTATACCTCAGCCTCTATTGTTTGATCGACTGAACTGTCCCCTTCTTCCATAGTCAATTAGAGGATACTATACCTCCTGAACAAATAACACAAGGAGATTTCCTCCCGTTAGTGCATATTTATAATGTAATGTATTGTATGTATTAAACCATGACATTGAGCAGTTGTACTATAAAGAAAGAATATTCAAATTATAGGTCAAAATAGAATTTATAAACTAGCTCTGATACCACTAAAACATGTCACACCTTACCCCTCCGTAAGGCATAACATGATCCCGTAGTATACCTAATGAATTGCCAAACAACGTCTACTGATAACCCATAAAATACATTACAATGGATTTTAAACCTTTTCTTATTTCTTTTTACAATGGTGAGCACTTTTGATAGGTGTTAAAATTTTTTTAACTGAAGTGAAATCAAATAACAAATCTGAAGTATCAATAATTTCTATAGAAATTTCGACATGGTGTCGTCTATATTTTTAACAAAACAATTCTTCAAAAACCTGTAAAAAACCACTTCCAATATATTTGTTCAATCCCAAACTCTAATATGGCTCAACTTAAATCAGTATCCTCAACACAGTTCAAACTCAATTCAATATCATTTTCAGCAATTCCAAAGATAAAGTGCCAAATAAATGAGTATTTCAAAAGCTGAAATAAGAAAATTGTAATAGAACATTTTTACAGGCCAAAATAATTTACAACTTTAGTTTACAACTGCTCAAGACCAAGTACAATATATACATACAGTTCACATACATTACAACAAAAATTAGAAAGAAGTGGTATACTCAATATACCCGGCAAGATCTCAAAAGTGTAGCACAAGCAGCCTACTCTGCTGCTTTATCTATCTGTCTACCTACGACAGTAATGGAAAAGCTATCACTGAGCCAATGTCTCAGTGGTGTACAACATTAAGAAAATGAAATTCAAAACCATAAACCATAAATCACATGAACTGTGAATACTTAAAATCTTAATTAATTTCAAAAGACAGAGAATGTCATAAAGAATTAAATTTTATTTCACAATGTCTCAATAAATACTAATAAATCACACACACAGCTTAATCATAATTTCAAAGTCCAATTCGTCCTAAAAGCCAATGGTTAATGAGGAATAACATAGCTAGCTAGCAATTATATGAGTACTCATCCTATTCGTCCTCAACTGGCACACACCTCAGCACTTCGGCCAGAGAGGGAATTCAAAGCCAATTCGTCCCACTAGACAAGCTAGCGAGGAATTCAATCAAATATACATGATAGTTGTGGTTTCAAACCATTTGCAATATTTTTCAAGCAATAAGTATCCATCAAATTTCATTCAAACAAAATTTCCACAATTTAAGCAATAATATACAAATTGTCATAATTTATTTCAAGTGAAAATCCAAAAAAAATAATTATTGTGCACAAACCTCTGATGAGTAACCTCTTGGCCTTGTCTCAGTGGTTATTTTCCCTTCTCTAAGTCTTTGCTAACTGAAACACACAATTTAAAGTGTTTCAGTATGTTAGTAGTACGCCCTAGAGCATATCATTTAGTATGTATCTTGTACATCTTTTATTAATAAAAGGCATTTCCACTTTTCTGTTTATATAATATATTTATGTGTAATAGAAAAGGTCCATTGATATTTTGTTAGAAATTCTATTCTTAAGTTGTTAAGAATATGAGTTACAGTATTTCTAGCACAAGGTATCATAAACAGGTTCACAATCGAGGATACTTCACAATAAGGACATGACTTATCCATAAAGATTGTATTCATGTTTATTCTCAAGTTATTTACATGAGATATAAATAAGATGGAATTGTGAGTCTCATGCTATATGACAAACATGATAGGCACTTATACATGATAAGTAGGCCGAACCAGTGGCACTTATGACAAGCACATGGAGTTTATTCTTGTCAATGCGTTGTCATAAATCATATCAGTGCATATAATCTTTAGACCTGAGATAGCACAGTTATCTTGTATATAGGTAGTTTGAGTTTGATACTGCTTTCATACTTGTACTGTGTATGGGTATATGGGCATGTGTTGGCTCCTACTAGTTATATATGGAGGTAGGTATTGATCAACATGGAATCTGTTCCTCTAAGAAAATAGAGATAAAATCCTATGTTCATTTAATTGTTCTTGATGTTTCAAGTTCCTGGCCATGACAGATAGATTTATTCAGAAAAGAGTTTCTGATGAGAAAATCTTTTAATCAAGACCTGGAATTAAAAGAGAACATAATATTCATAGCAAATGGAGTTTGACATAAACCATGACTCCAGCTTGAGTTGAGATTTTGTAATAGAGAGATTCTAGTGCATGGTAACATATGATTATAGGTTCATTTAAGGTAAACCTTATTACTAATTGGGTGGCCATGGCATACTATGCTAGGTGTTAACCATGGTCTATGAGGTGCATAAAATGATTTAGAGAAATCATTTATGGTAAGAAAGAGTTCTGATGATATTAAGAGTTGATATCATATCTCATTGCCAATTAGTGATGAGCCTAGTAAGTCACACACATACACAAGTTATCACTTAATTAAATATGATTTAATTAATTAATTAAAGAGTTTAATTGATTAATTAAATAGGTTTGGTTTGCAATTAGATTGCAAAGTCCCTAGCATGACTTGAAACCAAATCTAGATTATTAGATGTATAATATAAGTTAAATTTATATTTAAAGTGTTTAAATATGAATTTAATTAATGAGAAATTAATTAATTTAATAGAGATTAATTAATTAATTTATATTTGATATAAATTGATTAGAAGAAGAGAAATAATTATTTTGGGTTAAGAACTCAAAATTAAGACACAAGGGCATTTTGGTCTTTTCACAGGGTGACATGTGGCACCATGAGATGGTGACACATGGCATTACACATAAGCTTGCCAAATGTCTTTTAATCATGAAAGATGATTAAAATTAGGATTAAATATAGGTTTGACACTTGACACAATGTGATTGGGTCAATTAAACCTAGAACCAATCAGAGGGTGACATGTGGCAAGGGCTTAATGTGTTGACCTAGCTATATAAGTGTTGTTATGAAAAGAAAATAACACAACCAGCAGCTCCTCATCCTTGGCGCCGCCACCTAAGAGTCTCCCTTCTCTTCCTCTTCATCCCTCATCTATTCCAAGAGATTAGAAAGCAATCTCTTGAATTAAAAATACTAGAAATCGTTTCTAGTATCCTTTTTACATCTTTAATCTCTTAAAAGGCAGAACTTGATTTTCTAAATAATAGAAAAAGTTTTAGAAGCTGTTCAAGGGCTGCCATAGGTGTTCTTGATGTGGACAAGCTAGAGGGACCACATCTGGTATCCTAAAGATGAATCTCAAAGGCGCAAATGCACTGCAGTACATCAAGAGGTTAGTGTGCTTGTTCTTGATTTAATCTAGGGTTCTAAAATTAATCTGATTAATTTTAAAATCTTAAATGGCAAATACATATCCAAAAACATATTAAAAGAGTTTTAATATGTTGTTTATCATTGAAATCAAATAGATAAAAATAAATCTTGCATGATGCATGTAACCCTAGGTGAAAATTTTTTAATTCAATGGTATAAACTTGTGTTTTTCACGCTTCCGTTCCATCAATTGGTATCAGAGCCACTATATTTGCCATTTAGATTGTTGATCATATATTGTGTGTTTTGATCATGAGATGATTCATCCATTGCTAGTTGTAATGGATGTGTGGCGGCATGCTTGAAGAACACCATCAATGGTGCGCATGGTTTGAGCTTCATGGGTGGTGCAAGGTTTGGCTTTGTAATTCTGCAATTGTTGTATGATCTAAGGCCTATCCTATGACTAATTAAAGTGTTTAATTAGTAGTTTTAATCACACAATTAAATTTTGATTCCAATCAGAATTTTAAAAATTATTTGAATGTGATACAAATCTGAATTTTAAAAGTTGTTTGAATGAGATTCAAATCTAAATTTTTAAAGTTGTTTAAATCATATTTAAATCTGATTTTTTAAAGTTGTTTGAATAATATTTAGATCTGAATTTTTTAAAAATTGTTTGAATGTGATTCAAATCTGATCTTTTTTAAAATTGTTTGAATGTGATTCAAATCTGAATTTTTAAGGTTGTTTGAATGTGATTCAAATCTGGATTTTTAAATTTATTTGAATCATATTGAAATCTGGATTTTTAAGTTGAATATGAGATATTCAATTTAATTTAAGTATGTATGTTTTATTTAATTGTTAAAAAGTGATATGCATAATGGATGATCATGGACTATAAAAGACTAATGTGATTGGGTTTATTTCTTTTATATTTCTTTGGATTGTAAATTAATTAATTTATTTTAATTTATTTTGGGCATGTATTATTAAGTTTGTAATAATTTTTTAGTTGTAATTTCATTTATTTAAGTTCTTATAAATTCGCCTTGGTATGCCAATGATTACTATGTAATTGGATTGCAAGAAGATCAAGGAGGTCAAGAGCATTGATGGGACCAGTGGGAGGAACTCAAGATCAAATGTTGATTATGTACTCCTTCAGCAACTCTTGTAAAATGAATGAATGAAATGCACCTAGGAATGCCCTGATTCAATTCTTGGTGGCTCAGAATTGAATCCCTTAGAAAGTCCATGATCATACCATATTTACTGCTTATCCATGAATGCATGAGATGTATGAGAATGTATGCAATTATATGATATATGCATGCTAAATGGATAATGTGCAAATTGAGACCTTAATAGTAATTAGGATAACCATAAAATCTTCCAAACAAATGATTAAGTTAGAAATGCTATAATTAAAGTAATTATAACATGGGCCCTCCATTGGGGCAATTATTTTGAGAAATTTTAAAAGATTGCATAAGATGCAATTAATTTAAGAGATTTTCTTAAGAATAATTGTTAAGCATGAGATGTTGTAAATATGTAAATGGTTTAGTGGCCAATATTGGATGTACCTGAGGACATTAAAATTATTTGCATAATTACTGGCTCAATTGGATCAACTTAACTAATGCAAGATAAATCAATAATGGATGTACCTGAGATTTTGAGCATTAGGGGCTAGGTAAAGGATTGAACCTCACATGAGATGTGATGGGCAAGGAGTTGCTCACTTATAGTTTATTGTAATTCCATTAATGGATGTACCTAAGGATGATCAATAGAATTATAAGAATTCAATCACCCACTAGAAATCCATCCAACTAGGATTTCCATTTTCTACTTTGGAAGTGTAGGATTCGCTAAGTTAGTGGGAGGACCAATTTGATTAAAAGACCATAATCATTTTAGTTAATTACTTGATATATTTACTAATAAATCTGGTTATTTTCTGTAGTTAATTTTCTGATAATAATGAGCACAGAACAACCACCACCATCCAATATCCTTGCAAGCATACTTGATCGCAATAGGTTGACAGGACCTAATCTCTCTAATTGGCTAAGAAATTTAAAACTTGTCCTGCACCTGGAACATATAGGATATGTTCTAGACTCAAATGTTCCTGGTCTCTTACCTCCAGAGGCCACACAAGAGGAACATGAAACTTTAGACAAGTGGAAGGAGCATGATATGAGAGCTAAGTGTTACATGCTTACTTCCATGAGTAATGAGTTACAGAAGCAGCATGAGAATATGCAGAAGCCCAAAAATGGCAGTTTACTTAGGTATTGAATTTCCCTTACAAACCCTTAATTTCAATTGCTCAATTCACACATACACATAAAATAAATTGGCTAAAACATCTTATGACATTAATCAACATGATTTCCCATCAATTACATGTAAAAGCAAGCTAAACACTTTGAACTTCCATGGCTGCCAAAAATGGAACACCACCCTAACTCATCAAAACCTCAACATTTCTTCCATAAATCAACTTATCTCAACACTAAGACAAACATTAATGAAGAAAGGGAGAGGAAATAAGCACTTACTTAATTTGAAGCTTGTTAAAAACTCATCAAAACCTTTCTTTCTTGCTCCTTACATACTACCCAAGGTGTGGTGATCACTTTTAATAAAGGAAGCCTTTGATTTCATGGTGAGAATGAAGGGTTTGGGAGTTATGCATGTGGGGCGGCCATGGGAGTTTTGGGAGAAAGCTTAATTCGGCTTGGAAGAAGAATGAAGAAGATGAAGCTTACTTAGTGGAGAAATCTGTCCACTAATGTTGTATTTTAATGTCCATTAACCTCACTTAGTGGAGCACTAAGTTTGATTAAAGTATTAAATTAATCAAAGTTTCCAAATTTGCAATTTTGTCACCATTTCTTTCACTATTAATATAATGGACCACAATTTAATTTTTTTATGACATTTTTAAAGTTTAATATCATTTATTTTTAATGGACATTTAGGTCAAAAGGCAACTAAGAGTGTCAAATGACCAAAATACCCCTCTTCGGGTTATATTTTGAATTTTTCGGTGCTACCAACTAACTTCTTGACCCGCCGATTTCTTTAATTTTCGTTTTTGCTTATATTGACTTGCTAAATTTTCTTTGACATTTCCAATGTCAATTATACCTCTATAAATATTTATTTAAGTCTTAAAAATATTTTCCAGGGTTTTCCGCGGTCCAGGGCTAGTTAACTGTAACATCCTCCCGATAGCACTCAAGATACCCTCCTGGATCGTGTCGGTCCGGACAGCTAGAACTTCTGGAAAAAAAATATTTAAACTAAAGTGAAGAACCATAATTAACTCAAATATTAATAAGAAAAATATAGTAAAAATTTTAGAAATAAAATACAACCAAGTTAAATGAGCCGGTGCCCAAGCGATGGGTAACCAGAGGGAAGTTGCGGTTCTCGCAACGAGGAGCCCTAGACTGGGAAAATTATAAAATAATTTTTGGGACTCCAGAGAAGGGTCATTGAGGTTCCTATGGCATTAGAATGCCAAGAAAATATTTATAAAAAATTTTCAATCGGTACAGACAATTTTGACCCGTTAAGCCAAACGGAGGGCATTTTGGTCATTTCGCCTTCAGAGGTGATTTTTGGCCGACTTGTCCAGTTAAGTAAATAATTAATATGACATAAAATATGAATAAACATTACTAGAAATTAAATTGAAATTGAGTAGTGAAGAAAAGAAAAGAAAAATCAAAGAAAATCTCATTTATGACATCTTGATGATGTCATTTATAAATTATGACCAATCACAATTAAGCCATCATTTGACTAACTAATAAAGAGACTAAATGAAGACCAAATAACCAAAAATTACAGCAGCCATTCTTCTTCTTCTTCACCAAAATGTGACTTCTCCCCATCTCCCTCCATTGATGCACTCACCCAAGCTCCAAAACCTAGCCAATTACACCATAAAACCCCTATATGCCTTCATAAAACTTGGTCCTCACACCTAGAGCAAGCTTTGGACAGAAAAAAGAAAGGAAGAAAGTGAAGTTTTGAAGTCTTAGAAGTGGCTCCATTCAAGGTTAGTGCACATATGTATTTAAAACACATTAATTCCATGTTAGAGATGTGTAATAGGTAAGAAATTGTGGAATAAATGAACCAAACCCATGTGTATGAATGCCATGAATTTTGGCAGCCATATTGAAGGAATAGAAATGAGGGTTTTGTTGGACTTAGAGTGGATTAGAAATGATGCTTAAGATACATATGCACAAGGATAATAAATTGGTATGCTAACTAAGGCATCTTGTAGAAAACATAAGGTGAAGCTAGGGTTTTGGGGGAGTGAAAATTGATTTGGCTTATGAAATTGTTAGAGCACATTTTAATGGTCAATTAGTGACCATTTTAGGTAAGTTGACCATATTATGGACTGAAAAATAGGATTGCAAAGTGAAGTTGTAGGCTGCCCTAGGACAGCAGCAGAGGGACTGAAAATTCAGTCCACTTGCACTGCCATAACTTGGGCTGTGTTGGTCCAATTTGTGTTTGGCCAATTGGACATGAAACTAGGCTTATAATAGCACATTTTTTCTGAGGAAACCATGCCTAAAAGACCAAAGCAAGAGGACCAAAACTTGGCCCCAATCCGGATACCCTGCAAACAGCCCCTGCAGAAATGGCCAAATGAACAGTAACTGTTCATTTGGCCATAACTCACTGTAGATATGGTCAATTGACCTGAAATTTTTACAGTAACAAGATAAGATATAGACAAACAACTTTCAAGAAGGACACCAATCTAAATTATGACCAGAACCTAATCAAATCATTGAGCAAAGTGAAGTTTACTGTACTGAGATTTCCAGAATTTTCATTTGAGCAGCAATGTTTGGAGGACTATAACTCTCTCTAGAAAACTCGGATTTAGGCGATTCTTAAACCGATGGAAACCTAAGGCATAGTAGAACATTTCATATGAAGAAAGTTAGACCAAATTATGAACTTAACTTGATCAAATTACTGACCAAATTTGGACCAAAAATCTGCCAGACCCAAAATCTCAGCATGAACAGTGCACGTGAACAGTAAACTTATTTTGGCCATAACTTGAGCTACAAAACTCCAAATGGAGTGATTCAAAAAAGGAAATTCAACTAGACAAAATAAGGAACAACTTTCATTTTTACCATTTCCTCAAATTCCCACTGTAAAAATAACAAATGTAACAGTAAAGATGAAGCACCAAATCTGAAAATTTTGTTCAATTAGCATTAAGCTTAGAAATGGTATTGGCAACCAATACCAACAAGTTTTAAATACAAAATGTGGTATGTTTGGGGTGTTAAAACCAATACACCTATTTTCTATCCAAAAGTCAACATTTTTGTTGACCAATGAGGTGAATAGTGACACCAAAACCAAAAATTGGCAATTTTGCCAAAATGACCTAAACTCTGAGAAAGTGACCAAAACCAATAAGTTTTGAATACAACATGTGGTATGTTGGGAGTACTAAAACCAATGTACCTATTGTTTATGCAAAAGTCAACATTTTAGTTGACTAATGAAATGAATAGTGACATGAAAACTTGAAATTCAAAAATTGTGAAACTTAAAAATGCAAAATGCCCTAGTAGGCCTAATGTGATTGGTTTGGATAGTTTGGCATGCCAATAGGGTATTGTTTTAGCAGTACTGCGAAAGGCTTTATGCCTGTATTCATGGCTTTATGCCCGTATTCATGGCTTTTATGCCCGTATGCATGGCTTTTATGCCCGATTATGTGATATCATGGCTTTTTAGCCATACTGACTGCATACATGGTTGACGCTCTGGCCCCATGGTATGACGACCGAGGCACCGCGTGTCGGTGCCAACGACCCGTTATCCATCCGATCGCCCAAAGATAGGTTACTTGGGCATGGAAAAGTATAACTGTGATTGAACTGATTATTAAAGAAAATACGAAAATTAAGAATCAGGAATGATTACAAAAATACAAAGAAGCTCAAGATCATGAAGAAAATAATTAACGAAATGCATGAAGAAGTTAATATCATAAAACATGATTAGCCCTCGACTAAACAATAAGTTAGTAATTATTCATTTCTTATGAACACAATAGCAAGGAAATTATTATTTTTATTTGCATATTGTATTTTCTTGTATTATTGGCACCACAAGCTTTATGCTTAGCGCGTCGCTTTTGCAACGCGTAGGTACTGAAGATTTGGACAGAGGGCCCAGTAGACCACGATTCGTAAGGCGGTTCACGATTCGCATAGCGTCCGTGTCACCTCACAGACTACAGTGCATTGGTAGGACACTAGGTCCCATTTTGTATTTTGAGATTTTTGTAAATTTGGTAATTAAACTCTTATTTTATCATATGTATTTGAACAAATGTAATATAATTTTGTATTAATGTAAGTACTTGTAATTTGTGATTATAAATCACATGTGAGAATTTATTAATGATTTGAGTCTAATGATGATGTGAAATGACAAATAGAGGAATCGTTAAGAAATTGTTGTAACTTGATGTGATACAAAATGTGAATTGTATATGAGTACCATGAGATGAATGATTGAGAAATAAATGAAATTGCTGAAATTATTCTGAGACTTTGTTGATAATTGGAGTTGGGATTGATTAAATATGATCATAGGAAGTGTTTTTCACAGGTTCCGAAGAACTGTTTTCTCCATTTTTAGCCGGTACTCCGCCGGATTTTCTATAAAATTTTCGAAACCTCAAATAAATTACAATTTCAATAAATGAATTATATTTCACAAGTTATTTTCAAAACTATGATAAAAATGAATTAAGATAAAATAGAGTGCTCCGGCACACTGAGTGGTATAACTTGCTCAGCTACACTGTAGTCGGGTAAGGGGTGTCACATTAACAGTCCACACCATAACTTCCCGGTGCCGTTACCCATCACTACAGTTTTTGGCTCGTTTAACTTAGTTACATTTCATTGCTCTTATTTTTCCTTTGCTTTTTTTGTATTTTCCTCTATTGTATTTCATTAGTTTATGTCTCCTCACTAACATTTAAATATAATTCCAGGCATTCTAGCTATTCGGACAGACACTGGTCACCGGAACAGTAGAACGCACTACCGAATATGGGGGTGTTACACATGCAAAAAATAGCATTAGTTGAAAATTCATCTGATCCATTCACTAAGCCTATGTCACAAACTCAGCTAGACCGACATCTTTAGAAGATGGGTCTAAGATATTGTAATGAATGGCTCTAGTGCTAGTGGGAGATTGTTAGTAGTATGTCCTAGAGCATATCATTAAGTATGTATCTTGTACATGTTTTATTAATAAAAAGGGCATTTTCACTTTTTCGTTTACATAATACATTTATGTGTAATAGAAAAGGTCCATTGACATTTTGTTAGAATTTCTATTCTTAAGTTGTTAAGAATATGAGTGCCATTATTTCTAGCACAAAGTATCATAAATTGGTTCACAATCGAGGATACTTCACAATAAGGACATGACTTATCCAGAAAGATTGTAATCATGTTTATTCCCAAGTTATTTATATGAGATGTAAATAAGATGGAATGGTGAGTCTCATGCCATATAACAAATATGATAGGTACTTATGCATGATAAGTAGGCCGAACCAGTGACACTTATGACAAGCACATAGAGTTTATTCTTGTCAATGCATTGTCATAAATCATATCAGTGTATATAATCTTTAGACCTGAGATAACACAGTTATTTTGTATAGAGGTAGTTTGAGTTTGATACTGCTTTCATACTTATACTGTGTATGGGTATATGGGCATGTATTGGCTCCTACTAGTTATATATAGAGATAGATGTTGATCAAGATGGAATCTGTTACCCTAAGTAAATAGGGATAAAATCCTATGTTCATTTAATTGTTCTTGATGTTTCAAGTTCCTGGCCAGGACAGACAGATTTAATCAGAAAAGAGTTTCTGATGAGAAAATCTTTTTAATCAAGAATTGAAATTAAAAGAGAATATAATATTCATAGCAAATGGGGTTTGACATAAACCATGACTCCAACTTGAATTGGGATTTTGTAACAAAGAGATTCTAGTGCATGGTTATATATGATTATAGGTTCATTTAAAAGTATTCCTTGTTACTGATTGGGTGGCCATGGCATGCTATGCTAGGTGTTAACCATGGCCTATGAGGTGCCTAAAATGATTTAGGGAAATCATTTATGGTAAGAAAAAATTTTGATGATATTAAGAGTTGATATCATATCTCATTGCCAATTAGTGATGAGCCTTGTTACACCTTACCCCTTTGTAAGACATAACATGATCCCGTAGTATACTTAATGAATTACTGAACTTCACCTATCGATAACCCATTAAATATACTATAAGGGATTTTAAAATAATTTTCTTACTTTTTGGAAGTGGTGAGCATTTTTGGTAGGAACTAAAAATATTTAATTGAAGTTGAAAAGCTATGTAAAATTTTTAACCAATTTAGTTTTTTTGCAATTTCTGGAAAAATTTTGGCAGAGTGCTGGCAGTATTTGCAAAAACTAAAAATTTTAGCTCTAGAAAAACACTCCCAAACATATCACTTCAACCCAATTACAACCACCAAAACTCAAATTATCACAAATCCAACCAATCTCCCCAATTTATGACAGTTTTAAAACATTTAAGTAAATCCATTCTCATTGCATTTAAAATATTTGATTTCATTCACAATATAGTTCACAGACATAACAAGCCAAAAGATAATATTTTTACATATAACTGTATAACTGCTCAATTACAAAAGAAATACATATGACTATAACATTATTTATATCAACTAATTACAATGGTATAACTAAATACCCGTACAAAAGTCTCAATGTAGTCCCAACAATCAGTAGCTCACTCTGCTGCTTTTTCTTTGTCTCTATCTACGATAGCAAATAAAGCTATCGCTGAGTATAAAAATACTCAGTAGTGCACAGTAAAATATAAAATGCAAAATATAAAACATTTGTCATTAATTCACAGTTCAAATTTTTCACAATCACATTTCAAATTTCAAATCACATTTATCACAAATCACAATTTAAATATTTCACAATTTTTAAAGCTTAATATAATACTATTTTGATCAAATTATTTAATAAACACAGTATTGCCAATCAATAACACAACTTAGGCCATGATACAAAATTTCTAAATATGCCGTGTTGTACACCACGACAAGGCAAACTCACCCCACTAATCAAAATCAATGAGGGAGGTGGCTAGCTAGCTAATGAGTACTCATCCAAACTCACCTCAAACTGGCAAGCCAAAGAGGGAGGAAAATGATCAAATATCAAACTCAAACCCACAAGTGGAGGAGGAACATAGTAAGGGACTACCATGCGAAGTGTGAATCAAAAACAATTTCAAAATCATCTTATTCAACATTTCATGCAAAACATTAATCAATTTTCATTTCAAATTTCTATTTACAAAGTAGGAAACACAACATTTCTCAAAGCATTGATTAGCATAAATTGCTCTAAAATGTATTCAAATAAATTTTCTAATAGAAAATCGAAAGTAAAAAGTTATTGTGCACAAACCTGATGTGAGTCGCCTCTAGGCCTTGACTCAGTTTGCCCTATTCTTTTCAGGTCTTTTTCAGCTGAAACACGCAATTTATAGTGTTTTAGTATCTTATCTCACAATAAATCCAATAATTAATTCATATATACCTAATTCTAGCCCCAATATGCTTAAACTAACATTCTTGAAAATTTTCATTTCGGAGTTACTATTCACGATACTATTCAATTCAATATGTTGACTTTAGTTGCTCCTTAGATTTTTAGCTTTCCTAGGCACAATTTTAAATTTTCTAGATTTGATGTCCTGTTTTATACTGTTTTATTGGTCATGTTGCTGTTAGAATTTGGCAGAGTTTCCTTCATAGAAGTTATTTGTTATTGTCTTAACTTTAATTCCCTTTTTGAATCACACCATTTGGAGTTTTGTAGCCCAAGATATGACTATTTGAATTAGGCTGGTTGGATTTGGTGTTACCCAGAATTTTGGCCATTTTCTGGATACTAGCAGTTTTGGTGTGCTGATTGCAAGTGACTTTTTGGATAGGTTATTGTCAAAATTTGGGTTTGTTTTCTTCATGAAAGTTGTAGGACTATGTCTCATATTTCCATCGGTATAAGATTCAGGTCATTTGGAAATTCCTAGACCAAGTTATGGCCAAATGAACAGATTCATTTGGTCATTTTGGTACAGTAGCAATGCACTACACCTGAGTTTGACCTAATTGTTCACTAAGTTATGGTCATTTTTTGAGCATGATTCCTAAATGAAAAATGGTTCATTTTGTGTTTATTTTCATTCCCAATTGGCCTCACACCAATTGGGTTGGTAAATTTTC
Source organism: Hevea brasiliensis (assembly GCF_030052815.1). Classification (NCBI taxonomy): domain Eukaryota; kingdom Viridiplantae; phylum Streptophyta; class Magnoliopsida; order Malpighiales; family Euphorbiaceae; genus Hevea; species Hevea brasiliensis. Next base: position 99,253,045 of record NC_079493.1, read on the forward strand.
AGTTTTAGTCCCTGAAAGGGACCTAGGTCAAGCTGTCAACATACTGACTCTAACCAATCCAAATTGAAACTTAGTTCTAGCAATTCACACACAACACAAATGGTCACAATTGACCATTTCTCAACTCAAGTAAGATCAATGGCATCAATTAACCAATTCTCCAATTTTTTTCCCATTTATCAAAATACTCAAGAACCCTAATTACATAAAGTTCAAATCTAATGCATCCAAAACATATATCCATACTCTACATACATAACTCAACCTAAACAACCATTTAATTTCACCAAATTCCATCAATTCAAACCACACCTAAGGCTAGCCAAATTTCTAGTTACTCCCCCAACAAGTTTTTTTCTTTTGATTTTAAGTTAAAATCTAAGCTACTTAAACCAAAAACATAAGTATTAAACAAAGAAATTCTAATTCAAACTACTAACCTCAACCTTGAATTTCAATTCTTCACTTACTTCCTTTTCTCCTTTTCTTTCTTCTTCAATCTTCTTTTCAAGGCTCAATAATAATTTTTCTTTAAGGAAAGTAAGGGATTTAGGGTTTAGAAAGCTTGAAATTTAGCTTTCAGGGTGGAAATTAGAGAGAGAGACAAGAGAGAAAGATAGGGCGGCCAAGGGGACGAAGAAGACTTAAGATAATTTTTCTTTTAATTAGTTATTTTTATGTATTTATTACAACAATTGACTTAGTCAAAAATATAATTAAATTAAAATTACTTTTTGATGTTATACATGATGTCATCTTGATGAGGTCATAATTTAATTTTTCATTTTCTTTTCTTTTTTTCTTTATTTTTCCATGGTTCTTTAATTTAAATCTACATTTCAAAATTTTCATTTCTCAAATTTTATTAGACAATTAGGTCAAGAGTCACCTCTAGGGGTGGATTGACTAATTTGCCCCTCGCCGGTCTGATCTGGTTTGCAAATAATTTGATATTTCTTCTGGATCCCTGACCTAAAAATTTGACCTACTTAAAAATTATTTTTCGTGATTTTCTCTTTTCCACTGTGTTCACAATAGTCCTTAGGACCACGGCGTCACATTTTTCGACTCAAAATTTGAGTTGGGACTGACCTCGCAGTCACTTCCCGGAAAGGTCACCCATCACTGTGACTCCCAGCTCATTTAACTTTTTATGCCATGTTTTTCTTATTTTTACTTTTCCCTCTAGTAATCATTATTTATTTTTGATCAGGGCTTTTCTATATGTCTTAAATATAGTTCTAATCCTCTTAATTATCCGGACCGACACCGGTCACCGGAATAGTAACATATACCAGGCTATGTAAATAGGGGTGTTACAAGCCTAGTGAGTCATACACATACACAAGTAATCACCAAGTTAAATATAATTTACTTAATTAGTTAAAGAGTTTAATTGATTAATTAAATAGGTTTAGTTTGCAATTAGATTGCAAAGTCCCTAGGATGGCTTGAAACCAAATCTAGGTTATTGTATGTATAGTATAAGTTAAATTTATATTTAAAGTGTTTAAATATGAATTTAATTATGAGAAATTAATTAATAGAAATTAATTAATTAATTTATATTTGATATAAATTGATTAGAAGAGGAGAAATAATTATTTTGGGTTGAGAACTCAAAATCAAAACACAAGGGTAATTTGGTCATTTCACAGGGTGACTTGTGGCACCGTGAGATGGTGACACATGGCATCATATAAGCTTGCCATTTGTCTTCCAATTATATAAAATGATCAAAGTCAAGATTAAATCTAGCTTTGACACTTGGCTTAATGTGATTAGGTCAATTAAAATTCAAGATGCAATCAATTGATGACATGTGGCAAGGGTTTTAAGTGATGACCTAATTATAAAAGGGAAAGAATGAAAAATAAAATACACACATTCTGATTTTTCTAAAGAGGTGCTGCCACCCATAAAGCTCTCTTCCTCTCTTCTTCTTCCTCTCTCATCAATTCAAAGAGAATTGTCCATATTCTCTTTAATTAAAATTGGTAGAAATTGTTTCTAGTGTTCTGTATACATCTATAACCTCTCTAAAGGCAAATCCCTAATTTCTATTTGGTTGGCAAGGCTTAAGAAGTTGTTCAAGGGGCTGCCATTGGTGATCTTGATGTGAACAAACTAGAGGGACAACATTTGAGGTTCTAGGTGCTTCCCAAAGGTACCAATCACATCTACTATGCATTAAAAGGTTAGTGCACATATACTTGTATTAATCTAGGGTTCTAATGAATTAATTTGTTAATTCTAAAATCTTAAATGGCAAATATAGATCCTAATATATATTAAAAGTATTTTAATATGCAATTGAACATTGAAATCAATTAGGTACATAATAAATCTTGCATGATGCATGAGACCCTAGAAGAAAATTTTTGAATTCAATGTTCTAATCTAATAATTTTTATGCTTCCGCTCCTTCAATTATACCATTACCAACTTAATCATTTGTTTGGAAGATTTTGTGGTCGACTTAATTACTATTATGGTCTCACTTTGCACATTATCCAATTGGCATGCATATATCACATATTTGCATACATTCATACACATCTCATGCATACATGGATAAATAAATAATATGGTATGATCATGGACTTTCTAAGGGATTCAATTCTGAGCCACCAAGAATTGAATTAGGGCATTCCTAGGTATATTTCATTCATTCATTTTACAAGAATTGCTGAAGGAGTACATAATCAACGTCTTGATCTTGATCTCTTCCCACTGGTCCCACCAATGCTCTTGACCTCCTTGTTCTTCTTACTATCCAATTGCATTGTAATCCTTCGCATACCAAGGTGAATATACAAGAATATGGACTTTAAAGTCCTTAAATAAATGAAATTGCATCCTAACTTATCACAACATTTATGATATATGCCACTAAAATAAAATTAATTATTTTACATCCCAAAGAAAAATAAAAGAAATAAATCTAATCACATTGGTCTTTTATTGTCCATGATCATCCATCATGCATATTAAAATTTAACAATTAAATAAAATACACATGTTAAAATTCAATTGAATATCATATATTCAATTAGAATTAAATTTGAATCTTATTCAAATAATCTTTAAATTTAGAAATTTTTTCTAAATTTAATTTTATGAAAATAATTTTTAAAATTATTCGTGTGATTAGAAACCCCAATTAAACTATTTAATTAGGTTTAGACTTAATTCTGGGTCCAAAATTATACAACAATTGCATAAAAAACCTAAAAACAAGCCAAACACGCCATTATTACAAAACACAACCCATATAACAATTACACGGCCTGAGGTGCGCCAAAAACATGGCCCATGTAACAATTACACAACCTGAGGCGCACTCGAACACAGGCTGGGCTGTGTAAACACTGCCGAACACGGGTTGGGGCACAAAATGGAACACAGGCCATGTCGTTTAACGACACGCCCCTGGGCGCACGTTAACATGGCTGTGTGCTGTGAAAACACATCCTGGGCCGTGTAAAAACCCAAAACACTGTCCAGGCTATGTTTATTGAGGCAAAATGACATTTCTTAGGGTTTTTTATTTGAACCAACTTCAAATCAACTCAAACTTCATCCAATCAGACAATTAAGCCTCAAAATCAATCCTAATGGCAAATATAGTGGCTCTGATACCAATTGAAGGCATGGAAGCATGGATTTAAGGGCATTAGAGTATTGAATTTTAAATTTTCTTCTAGGCTTATATGCAACATTCAAATGAGTTATGAACCTATGTAACCTCTAATGCCCTCTATCATACCAAAACACACTTTTGGCATACCTTAGGAGTTCCTTTGCCATTTAAGATTGAGAATTAACAATTAATTCATTAAACTCTAGCTAATGGAAGAAATTAATTCAACTAACCTCTAAGGCGGTGAATCAAACTTTCTTACTCCCTTTGGGTGCTCCTCAGACTCCAAATATTATCCCTCTAGCTTGTCCACCACAAGCACACCAATAGCAGCCCCAAAAATGACTTTAAAATCTTGCTAACCACTTGAACTTTGGGGTTTATGCTTTAATGAGGATGTAAGGATGTATAAGAGACTAGAAACACTTTCTAGCAATTTTTCATTCAAAGGAAATCATGGTTTTTGCTTTTGAATTAATTGAGAAATGAAGAAGAGAGAAGGGAAGCCATTGTTGCCGTCCAAAATGGGAAAAGGAGGAAGAAGATACAATTTCTTCTTCTTTCTTCATTTATATATATAAGGCAAAATTTACTTACGTGCTTGCCACATGTCATGCTAGGATTGAATCTTGCTTTTAGAAGACTTAATCATATTAAGTCACTTGTCAAAGATAGATTTAATCTTCATTTAATCATCTTTTATGAATGGAAGACAAGTGGCAATCTTGTATGGTGGCATGTGTAACCATCTCATGGTGCTACTTGTCACCATGTGAAAAGTCCAATTTGCCCTTATGTATATTCTTGAGTTCTCAACCCAAAATTATTGTTTCTCCCTCAAATTAATTTATATCAAATATTAATTAATTAATTTTCATTAATTAATCTCACTATTAAATTCATATTTAAACCTTTTTAAGTATAAATTTAATTTATATTATACATCCAATAACCTAGGTATGGTTTCAAGTCATGCTAGGGATTTACAATTTAATGCAAACCAAACCTAATTGATTAATTAATTTAACTCTTTAATTAATCAATTAAATCATAATATACTTGGTGAATTGCTTGTGTAGATGTGTGACTTACTAGGCTCATTGCTAATTGACAATGAGAAATGATATTAACTCTTAATATCATTAGAACTATTTCTTACTGTAAATGATTTCTCTAAATCATTTTAGGCATCTCATAGACCATAGTTGACACCTAGCATAGCATGTTATGGCCACTCAATCAGTGATAAGGAATACCTTAAATGAACATTTAATCATATATCACCATGCATTAAAATCTCTCCGTTATAAAATCTCAATTATAGTTGGAGTCATGGTTAATGTCAAACTCCATATGCTATGAATATTATATTCTCTTTTAATTCTAATTCTTGATTAATTAGACTTTCTTGTCAGAAACTCTTTTTTGACTAAGTCCATCTGTCATTTGTCCTGGCCAGGTGTAACACCCCTATTTACATAGCCTGGTATATGTTACTATTTCGGTGATCGGTATCGGTCTGGATAATTAAGAGAATTAGAACCATGCTTAAGACACCTAGAAAAGCCCTGATTGAAAATAAATAGTGATTATCAGATAGAAAAGTAAAAATAAGAAAAACAGAACATAAAAGGTTAAATAAGCTGAGAGTCACAGCGATGGATGACCTTCTCGAGAAGGACTGCAAGATCGATTTAAACTCAATTTTCGAACCATAAAATGTGACGCCGCGGTCCTTAGGACTATTACGAACACATTGGAAAAGAGAAAATCACGAAAAAGAATTGTTAAACCAGTCAAATAATTAGGTCAGAGATCCATAAGAAATATTGAATAACTAGCAAACCGGATCAAACTAGCGAGGAGCAATTTGGTCAATTTACCCCTAGAGCTAACTCCTGACCTAACTTTCAAATAAAATCGGAGAAAAAAAAATTATGGGATCAAGAATTAAATTAAAGAATTAAAGAAAAATAAATGCAAAAGAAAAAAAAAAGGAAAAAGTTTATTTACATCATGCTTACCTCATTTGATGACATCATCATGATGTCAAAATCCATTTTTAATTTTTTTACAAATATTGACCAAGTCAACTAAGACTAAAAGACTCAAAAATACCTAAAAAAGAAAAGAAAAAAACTAATTCTAGTCTTCATCTTCTTTTTTGTCGCCCCACCTCTCTCACTTATCACCATTGAAGAAAAACCATGAAAACTTGAATCCAAGCTTGATTCCCACTACTAAAACCTACTTTGACCCCAAACTAGTCCACAAAAATTTGTTAGTTCAACTTGAGAAAGAGATTTAGCAAGAAAGAAAGAAGAAAAGAGGAGAAAATTTGAAGATTGAACATCAAAGTTGAGATAAGAATTTAAATTGAAATTTTTAGTTTAAAACATATGTTTTGAGTTAATTTAACTTAGATTTTAACTTAAATCCAAAAGAAAACTATTATGGGGTGTCACACCTTACCCCTCTGTAAGGCATAAGATGATCCCGTAGAATACCTAATGAACTACCGAACTTCACCTACCGATTACTCATTAAGTACCCTACAAGGGATTTTAAAATAATTTTCTTATTTTTGATAAGTGGTGAGTATTTTCTAATAGGTATTTAAAACATTTAATTAAAGTTGAAAATCAGTTAAAATTTTTAGCCCATTTTATTTTTTTGCAAATTTTATAAAAATTTTGACAGAGTTCCGTCTGTATTTTGAGAAAATAGTTCTTCAAATACCTAAAAAAAGAACTTCCAATAAATTTTCTCAACCACTTCTTCAATTTCATAATCAATCTCAATCAATTTCACAATCTCAACCAATTTCTCAAATCTCAAAATTCAACAGTCAACATTTCTCAATTTCCAAAATTCAATAATCATTAAAATAATATCTATCAATTTCATTCAAATTAAAATAAAACATTTCCATTCATTAATCTAAATATACAACATACTAAAATCTACATTAGGAAATCCAAACTAAATTTTATTACAACTTTATACAAATTTTGTACAGACTGCTCAAGACCAATTACATGTCCATACAATTATGTGCAATACATACAGCAAAATAAATATTTACAACCAGGGTATAAATTATACCCGATATAACTTCAAGCAAGTAGGTCCTCAATCCTCAGTAACTCAGTCTGCTGCTCCTCTAGTCTCTAAATCTGCGATAGTAATAACAGCCATCGTTGAGTACTAGGACTCAGTGGTGCACAACATACAAAAATAATCTTTATGCAGAATTTAAATCACATTTATTCAAAAATTGGACTGAATATGAGAATTAAATACAAAACATGAATTATGAGATTTTAATCCCAAACAATTTCATTTTGAAGTATCAAATCACATTTCATAAAACCCACAGTTCTATCATGCCATTCGAAAGAAATATAATCTCAATAGCCAAAGGCTAAGGAGAAATCACATCACAAGGCTAGCTAGCTCAAATATATGGATATCCATTCAAATCCTCTTCTACTGGCACACCTCAACACTTCTCCAGAGAAGAAATCAAAATTCAAAACTAATTAACCCCACTAGTCATGCTAGTGAGGTGTTCAAATATATGGTCATGACACTGTAGTTTCAAAACTTATCTTAAAAATTTGCTAAACATTGCCATTTCAAACATACACAATAACTTTCAAAAATTTAGATCAAAGCACCATAAAAAATGTCACAATTCACTTTTTCAAATCATTCAAAACAATATGCAGCAAATAATTTACAGAATTTATACGTTGTGCACAAACCTTAAGCGAGTCACCTCTTGGCCTTGACTCGCTTCCTCGGGTTCTTTCCCGGTATTCTTTTCAACTGAAACACATAATTTTACAGTGTTTCAGTACCATAACTTAGCATAAATCCAAAAATAAATGTAACTTCACTTTTACCTAACTCTAATGTGCTAAACTTGGCATTTTTTAAATTTTTGTGTTTTTGGTTACTATTCACTACACTATTTAAGTCAAATTGTTGACTTTCTAAGGCTTAATAGGTATGGAAATTCCAACTTCACCCACATACCATATTTTGGTCACTAAATTTGTTGGTTTTTGTTGTTTATTCAAATTCTAAGTCTTTTAGGTAAATTTGATAATTTTCAGTTTTGGAGTCTAATGTTGTACTATTCCATTGGTCACTTTTCTGTTGGAATTTGGCAAAACTTTCTTCATAGAAAATGTTCCATATTGTCTTAAGTTTATTCTCCTTTTTGAATCACTCCAATTGGAGTTTTGTAGCTTAAGTTATAGCCATTTGAACCATGGCTACCGGATTAGACTCAACCCAGTTTTCTGGGCAATTTTTGGTTCTGGCAGTTTTAGGTCACCAAATTTTGGGTGGCCAAATGACTTGGTTAATGGCATAATTTGGGTTTGTGTTCTTCATGAAAGTTTTCGGTCTATATCTAAACTATACACTGGTAAACTTTCAGGTCATTTAGACCTACCTAGCTCAAGTTATGGCCAAATGAACAAACACTGTTCATTTGGTCAGTTTGTACAGGGCAGACTGAGATTTTCTAAGTTTGGTCAATTTGTTCACTAGGTTTTGGTCACTTTGGGCAAGCTTCCTAAATGGAAATTGTGTCATTTAGTGTCTATTTTCATTTCCAATTGGTCCCATACCAATTGGACTTGTAAAATTTCATTTTCGATCCCTTAAAGGTAACTTGGTCATGCTGCCAGCAGCATGATCATACTCAATCCGAATTTGCTTTTGATTCAAACACTCCTAACACACCTCATTAGGTCACAATTGACCATTTCTCTCCTTAAACTAGGTCCAAGACATCATTTACAATTTTCTCACATTTTTGTCTCTAAACCTTAATGTCCAAAACCCTAATTCACACTAATTGTTGTATTTAACCAATTCAATGCTTTTAACTATAATCACTCAACTAATTGAGGTTCATATACTCATTCAAATCCATCAAACCATGCAATTCACACTTCCCATCAAGCTGGCCAAAATTTCAGTTTGGTCCTCCACACATATTTTTATTTCATTTCATTAGTTTCTAAGTTCATTTAAGTAACTAAACATGCATTTGATTAGATAATTGGAAGTTAAAAGACTAACCTTTGCTTGGAGGGTTTCTAGGCTTTCCTTTCTTCAATTCTTTCTTCTTCATTTTACTCTCTAATGCTTCCTCAATATGTAAACAGAATTTTTTGTATTGGGACTTTGTGAATTTATGGAAGAAAGTAGGGAAATTCAAGCTTTCTTTCTCTTAACAATTGTAGAACAAGGTGAGTAAGAATGGAGAGAGAGGTGGGGCAGTAAGGATAATGAGGAAGATGACTTTGTTTTTTTTTTTTTATGTCTTTTGTCTTTTGTCTTACGGAAGACCAAAAAATCCATTTAATCAAATTTATTAATTATAGTATTTATGGCATCATGCATGATGTCATCTTCCTTCACTTTTTCATTTTCCTTTTTTTTTCTTTAGTTCTTTTAATTTAATTCTCGACTCCGAAATTTTCTTTTCTCCTATTTTATTTGACAGCTAGATCAGGAGTCAGCTCTCAGGGTCAATTAACCAAATTGCCCCTCGCAGGTTCAACCCGATTTGCAATTAATTTAATATTTCTTTCGGCTCACTGACCTAATTATTTGACTGGCTTAACAGTTCTTTTTCATGATTTTTTCTTTTCCACTGTGTTTATAATAGTCCTAAGGACCGTGGTGTCACATTTTACGGTTCAAAATTTGAGTTTAAATCGACTTCGTAGTTGTTCCCGAGAAGGTCACCCATCACTGTGACTCTCGGCTCGTTTAACTTCTTATGTTCTGTTTTTCTTGTTTATACTTAACTAATTGAACATTACTAATTATTTGGGCTTATGGCTTCTCTAGTTGTCTTAAGTATGGTTCTAATCCTCTTAATTGTCCAGACCGACATCGGTTACCGAAACAGTGAAATATACCAGGCTATACAAATAGGGGTGTTACAATTCTCCCCCCCTTAAATATATTTCGTCTCGAAATTTTACCTGGTATCAATCTCTGAACAACTGTGGGTGCTGTCTTCTCATGTCTTCCTCTCATTTCCAAGTAGCCTCCTAGCTCGAATGATGGTTCCACAGCACTTTCACTAACGGTATCTGCTTGTTCCGTAGCTGCTTCACCTCATAAGCCAGAATCTCTATGGGTTCTTCTTTATATGTGAGGTCTGGATTTACTTCAATTTCCTCTACTGTTAGTACATGAGATGGGTCTGATCGATACCTCCTCAACATAGACACATGGAAGACATTATGTATCTTCTCCAACTCTAGAGGTAGTGCCAAACGATATGCCATGGGACCCACTCTTTCCAGAACCTCATATGGCCCAACAAAATGAGGACTCAGTTTCCCCTTTCTACCGAATCTCATAATCCTCTTCCAAGGAGAAACCTTGAGGAAAACTTTCTCACTCATTACATACTTAATATCCCTTCTTTTCAAATCAATGTAGGACTTCTGACGGTCTGATGTAGTCTTAAGTTGATCTCTAATTACTCTGATCTTCTCCTCAATTTGTTACACAATTTCGGGTCCAATCATCTTTCTTTCACTCACGTCATCCCAACACAACGAGGTTCTACATTTTTTGCCATACAACGCTTCATATGGAGGCATCCCAATGCTTGATTGATAGCTGTTGTTGTAAGCAAACTCAATCAAAGGCAAGTGTGTATCCCAACTGCCCTCAAACTCAATCACACAGGCCCGTGGCATGTCCTCCAAGATCTGAATTATCCTCTCAGACTGGCTATCTTTCTGTGGGTGGAATGCAGTACTGAAGTTCAATCTAGTTCCTAGGGCTTTCTGAAGACTACCCCAGAATCTAGAAGTGAACCTAGGATCTCTGTCTGATACGATGGATACTGGCACTCCATGTAATCTCACAATCTCATCAATGTATAATTTGGCCAATCTTTCTAAACTGTAGTCCATCCGAACTGGCAGAAAATGAGCAGACTTGGTCAGTCTGTCGATAATGACCCAAACTGCATCATAACTCTTCTGTGTCCTTGGAAGTCCCATCACAAAATCCATTGTTATTCTCTCCCATTTTCACTCTGGTACTAGTAGTGGATGTAACAACCCAGCGGGTACTTGATGCTCTGCCTTCACTTGCTGACAAGTTAGGCATTTGGAAACAAACTCTGCCACATCTCTCTTCATACCCATCCACCAGTAATGCTCCTTTAGCCCTCTATACATTTTTGTGCCACCAGGGTGCATGGCAAAAGGAGACTCATGTGCTTCCTTCAAAATGATCTGCCTCAAATCAACATCATTAGGAACACACATTCTGCCCTGGTGTAGCAGTAGACCATTATCTCTTGTTGAGAATTCTAGTTTCTTGCCTTGCCTGACTTCTTCCAACAGCTTCTGATACCTTTCATCATTCTGAGCAGCCATTCTAATCTGATCAATCAACACTAGCTGTACATGTCATGCAACTGCTGTTTGCCCATCATCATTAATCTCTAAGCTGGCATGTAATGATCTCAACTCATGTACCATGGATAAAGGAGTAACCCGTAGACTTGCCATAGTCTTGCAACTTAAGGCGTCAGCCACAACATTAGCTTTCCCTGGCTGATAGTCTATTAGACAATCATAGTCTTTTATCAACTCTAACCACCTCCTCTGTCTCAAATTCAACTCTTTCTGGGTGCCCAAATACTTCAAACTCTTATGATCTGTGTAGATGTAACACTTTTCCCCTTATAATTAGTGTCTCCAGATCTTAAGAGCAAACACAATAGCTATAAGCTCCAAATCATGTGTTGGATAATTCCTCTCATGTGGTTTCAGCTGGCGTGATGCATAAGTAATGACATTTCGATCTTGCATCAATACACAGCCTAACCCATTATGAGAAGCATCACTGTAAACTATATATTCTTTACCCGGAGTAGGTAAAGTCAGGACTGGAGCTTCAGTCAAACATCTCTTCAATTCATCAAAACTCTGTTGGCATTTATCCATCCACTGAAATTTCACATCTTTTCTAAGTAACTTGGTCAATGGATATGCCAACATGGAAAATCCCTTTACAAATCTACAGTAGTATCCAGCTAAACCCAGAAAACTGCGAATCTCCGTGATATTTCTGGGTGGCCTCCAATTAAGGACAGCTTCAATCTTATTTGGATCTACCTTGATGCCCTCTTCTGATACTACATGCCCCAAAAAGGATATTTTCTTCAGCCAAAATGCACACTTTGACAATTTGGCATATAGCTGTTTCTCTCTTAAAGTCTGCAGTACAATGTGCAGATGTCTATCATGCTCTTCTGCACTCCTCGAATAGACCAATATATCATCTATGAATACCACAACAAACTGGTCGAGGTATGGTCTGAAGATAGTGTTCATCAGATCCATAAAAGCAGCCGGAGCATTAGGTAACCCGAATGGCATGACCAAGAACTCATAATGGCCATAGTGGGTTCTGAAGGCAGTTTTAGAAATACTCTGCTCTTGTACTTTCAGCTGATAATAACCTGATCTCAGGTCAATTTTGGAGAACACAGCTGCACCCCTCAACTGATCAAACAAGTCATCAATGCAGGGCAATGGATATCTATTCTTTATTGTCACCTTTTTCAACTATCAATAATCAATACACAAGTAGAGAGTGCCATCCTTCTTCTTTACAAACAACACTGGCGCTCCCCAAGGTGACACACTAGGGCGGATAAAGCCCTTGTCAAGCAGTTCTTGCAACTGCACTTTCAACTCTTTTAATTCTGCTGGTGCCATTATATATGGTGTTATAGAGATTGGGTCCACACCAGGCATAACATCAATCTCAAACTGCACCTCTCTTTCTAGAGGTAATCCTAGCAGTTCATCAGGAAATACATCCGGAAAATCATATACAGTAGGGATGTCCCTTAGTGCTGGGCTCCCCACTTGGGTGTCTATTACATGTGCCAAGTATGCTTCACACCCCTTTCTGATCATTTTTCTAACTAGTGCAACCGAAATGATGTTTGATGGCAATAAATGCCTCTTTCCATGTATTACCACATCATCATACAAAGGGAGACCAAAAGTGACTGTCTTCAATCTACAGTCAATCATGGCGTAATGCCTGGCTAACCAATCCATGCCTAAGATAATATCATACTCTCTGAAGGGAATTTCAATCAAATCTGACAGGAAAACATGTCCTTGGATCACTAAAGGACATTCTCTATAAATTATGTTGACCCGGACCTCTTGTCCTAACGGACTAGTTACTAGCACTTCAAAACCCATTTGGACACATGGAACAGCAAGTGAACTGACTATGCTAGCACTAACATATGAATGGGTTGAACCCAGATCAAACAACACAAATACATCTTGATCAGAGATAGAGAATGTACCGGCTACCACATCGGAAGTCTCAGCCTCTTCTCGCTGTCTCATTGTGTAAACTCTGGCTGAAGCACTCCCTTGTGCCGACTGACCAACCGTGCCCTGACTGCCAGAAGCAGTGCCTCTACCTCTGCCTCTTCCTCTACTAACAGACTGTGAACCTCTGGGAGCAGGACTCTGAATAGATCCTTCTGTAGTGGTAGGAGCTGGACCATATTTAGGAGCACTAGTACAATCTTTTGCTAAATGGCCCTTGCCTCCACAGTTAAAACAGGCTCCAGTGGCCCAATAGCATTCCCCTATATGAATCTTGCCACAAGTCTCACAGCAAGTGCGAATATGAACCCTCGCCGATCACGACTGACCTAGGGGGTCTCTGTCCAGAAAATTTACCCCTACCAAATCTTCCACCTCGACCCCTGCTGGATCCACTAAATTTCTTCTTCTTCCTAGAAGTCCCACCAGAACTTGGCTCTACTGACTTTTCCCCTTTGTCTTTCTCTGATTTTTCAACTTTTTCTAATTTTTCTTTTATTGGGGTCGCTTCTGATTCAATCCTTTCTAACTCGAGTGCTTAAGACATAAGTTCTGAAAAATTACTGTGTCTGAATCTCACTACTTGCATTCTTAAACTGGGCTTCAAACCAGACTCAAATCTCTTGCATCTTGCCTTACTGGTAGAAAGGAGACTACCAGCATAATGACTTAAGCGGGAGAACTCCCTTTCATACTCTGCTACTGATCGGTTCCCTTGTTTCAAACTCAAAAACTCTTGTAACTTCTGATCCACATATGTGTCTAGGACGTATTTCTGTCTGAACTCTCTGATGAAGTCATCCCAGGTCAGTACTGGTGGTTCAGCCAACCTGTGGGGGATGGTCTTCCACCAATCATATGCATCCCCTTGCAGTAGAGACACAGAGTATTCAAACTTCAGTTCATCTTGGCAGTGCAGCTTCTTAAACACTCTGTCCATTCTTTTAAGCCATTGCTCTGCCTCTAAAGGGTCCACTGTACCCTTAAATTCAGTAGCCCCATACTTCAATAACTTATCATACTATCTGGCTGGAGGCAGTGGGTGTGCCACAGGTGTCTGGGGTGGAGCTTGAGCAGGCATACCCCCAGCCATTTGTTGAAACACCGCAGCCTTCTGCTATGCGAACTGTGTAGGAAACTGGGACATTTGTGGGGCTGGTGCTATGATCCACTAACATTCGATAAAGCTGGGGCTTCCCCTTGTGCCTTAGCTTCAACAGATTGCTCGACTGAGCGATCCCCTTCTTCCATTTCAGTTTGAAGTTAGGGTATCTCCTGAATAAGTAACACATGGAGATTTCCCTCTGTTAGTTCATATTTATGATGTAATGCACTGTATGTAACAAATATGGACATTGAGCAGTTGTACTTAACAAGAAAAGACACAAATTCTCAAGTTAAAACATACTTCCAAAATTTGCTCTGATACCACTAAAATATGTCACACCTTACCCCTCTGTAAGGTATAATATGATCCCGTAGAATACCTAATGAACTACCTAACTTCACCTACCGATAACTCATTAAGTACCCTACAAGGGATTTTAAAACAATTTTCTTATTTTTGATAAGTGGTGAGCATTTTCTAATAGGTATTTAAAACATTTAATTAAAGTTAAAAATCAGTTAAAATTTTTGGCCCATTTTATTTTTTCACAAATTTTATAAAAATTTTGACAGAGTTCTGTCTGTATTTTGAGAAAACAGTTCTTCAAATAACAAAAAAAAAGCACTTCCAATAAATTTTCTCAACTACTTCTTCAATTTCACAATCAATCTCAATAAATTTCACAATCAATCTCAACCAATTTCTCAAATCTCAAAATTCAACAGTCAACATTTCTCAATTTCTAAAATTCAATAATCATTAAAATAATATCTATCAATTTCATTCAAATTAAAATAAAACATTTCCATTCATTAATCTATATATACAACATACTAAAATCTACATTAGGAAATCCAAACTAAATTTTATTACAACTTTATACAAACTTTGTACAGACTGCTCAAGACCAATTACATGTCCATACAATTATGTGTAATACATACAGCAAAATAAATATTTACAGTCAGGGTATAAATTATACCCGATATAACTTCAAGCAAGTAGGTCCTCAATCCTCAGGAGCTCAGTTCGCTGCTCCTCTAGTCTCTAAATCTGTGACAGCAATAACAGCCATCGCTGAGTATTAGGACTCAGTGGTGCACAACATACAAAAATAATCTTTATGCAGAATTTAAATCACATTTATTCAAAAATTGGACTGAATATGAGAATTAAATACAAAACATGAATTATGAGATTTTAAACCCAAACAATTTCATTTTGAAGTATCAAATCACATTTCATAAAACTCACAGTTATATCATGCCATTCGAAACAAATATAATCTCAATAGCCAGAGGCTAAGGAGAAATCACATCACAAGGGTAGCTAGCTCAAATATATGGATATCCATTCAAATCCTCTTCTACTGGCACACCTCAATACTTCTCCGAAGAAGGAATCAAAATTCGAAACTAATTACCCCCACTAGTCATGCTAGTGAGGTGTTCAAATATATGGTCATGACACTGTGGTTTCAAAACTTATCTTAACAATTTGCTAAACATTGCCATTTCAAACATACACAATAACTTTCAACAATTTAGATCAAAGCACCATAAATAATGTCACAATTCACTTTTTCAAATCATTCAAAACAATATGCAGTAAATAATTTACAGAATTTATACATTGTGCACAAACCTCAAGCGAGTCGCCTCTTGGCCTTGACTCGGTTCCTCGGGTTCTTTCCCGGCATTCTTTTCAACTGAAACACACAATTTTATAGTGTTTCAGTACTATAACTTTGCATAAATCCAAAAATAAATTTAACTTCACTTTTACCTAGCTCTAATGTGCTAAACTTGGCATTCTTTAAATTTTTGTGTTTCGGGTTACTATTCACTATACTATTCAAGTCAAATTATTGACTTTCTAAGGCTTAATAGGTATGGGAATTCCAACTTCACCCACATACCATATTTTGGTCACTAGATTTGTTGGTTTTGGTTGTTTATTCAAATTCTAAGTCTTTTAGGTAAATTTGATAACTTTCAGTTTTAGAGTCTAAGGTTGTACTATTCCATTGGTCACTTTTCTATTAGAATTTAGCAAAACTTTCTTCATAGAAAATGTTTCCTATTGTCTTAAGTTTATTCGTCTTTTTGAATCACTCCAATTGGAGTTTTGTAGCTCAAGTTATAGCCATTTGAACCATGGCTGCCGGATTGGACTCAACCTAGTTTTCTAGGCAATTTTTTGTTCTAGCAGTTTTAGGTCACCAAATTTGGGTGGCCAAATAACTTGGTTAATGGTATAATTTGGGTTTCTGTTCTTCATGAAAGTTTTAGGTCTATATCTAAACTATCCACTGGTAAACTTTCAGGTCATTTAGACCTGCCCAGCTCAAGTTATGGCCAAATGAACAAACACTGTTCATTTGGTCAGTTTTTACAGGACGGACTGAGATTTTCCAAGTTTGGTCAATTTGTTCACTAGGTTTTGGTCACTTTTTGGGCATGCTTCCTAAATGAAAATTGTGTCATTTAGTGTCTATTTTCATTCCCAATTGGTCTCATCATACCAATTGGACTTGTAAAATTTCATTTTTGATCCCTTAAAAGTAACTTGGTCATGCTGCCAGCAGCATGATCATACTCAATCTGAATTTGCTTTTGATTCAAACACTCCTAACACACCTCATTAGGTCACAATTGACCATTTCTCTCCTTAAACTAGGTCCAAGACATCATTTACAAGTTTCTCACATTTTTGTCTCTAAACCCTAATATCCAAAACCCTAATTCACACTAATTGTTGCATTTAACCAATTCAATGCTTTTAACTATAATCACTCAACTAATTGAGGTTCATATACTCATTCAAATCCATCAAACCATGCAATTCACACTTCCCATCAAGCTGGCCAAAATTTCAGTTTGGTCCTCCACGAATATTTTTATTTCATTTCATTAGTTTCTAAGTTCATTTAAGTAACTAAAAATGCATTTGATTAGATAATTGGAAGTTGGAAGACTAACCTTTGCTTGGAGGGTTTTTAGGCTTTCCTTTCTTCAATTCTTTCTTCTTCTTTTTACTCTCTAATGGTTTCTCAACATGTAAACATAATTTTTTGTGTTGGGACTTTATGAATTTATGGAAGAAAGTAGGGAAATTCAAGCTTTCTTTCTCTTAACAATGGTGGAACAAGGTGAGTAAGAATAGAGAGAGAGGTGGGGCGGCAAGGATAATGAGGAAGATGACTTTTTTTCTTTTTTTTTTATGTCTTTTGTCTTTTGTCCTATGGAAGACCAAAAAATCCATTTAATCAAATTTATTAATTATAGGATTTATGGCATCATGCATGATGTCATGCATAATGTCATCTTCCTTCACTTTTTCATTTTCTTTTTTTTTTTCTTTAGTTCTTTTAATTTAATTCTTGACTCTGAAATTTTCTTTTCTTCAATTTTATTTGACAGTTAGGTCAGGAGTCAACTCTCGGGGTCAATTGACCAAATTGTCCCTCGCCGGTTCAACCCGGTTTGCAATTAATTCAATATTTCTTTCGGCTCCCTGACCTAAGTATTTGACTGGCTTAACAGTTCTTTTTCATGATTTTCTCTTTTCCACTGTGTTTATAATAGTCCTAAGGACCGCGGCGTCACATTTTACGGTTCGAAATTTGAGTTTAAATCGACTTCGCAGTCGTTCCCTAGAAGGTCACCCATCGCTGTGACTCTCGGCTCGTTTAACTTCTTATGTTCTGTTTTTCTTGTTTATACTTAACTTATTAAACATTACTAATTATTTGTATTTATGGCTTCTATAGTTGTCTTAAGTATGGTTCTAATCCCCTTAATTGTCCGGACCGACACCAGTCACCAGAACAGTGAAATATACCAGGCTATACAAATAGGGGTGTTACATGGGGGACCAAATAGAAATTTCAGCCAGCTAGGATTAGGGTTTGAAATGAATGAGTTTGATGATTTTGAATGATTATTTGAGATGAATTAAGTGTATAGATGTTGATTATATACTTTAAATTCATTAATTTAATGAATAGTATAAGTTAGGGTTCTTGGCACTTAGGGTTTGGGAGAAAAATTGTAGAAAATGGTCAATGGATGTAAATGACCTTATTTGAGTTGAGGAATGGTCATGTATGACCAATTGTGGTGTGTATGAGGTGTTGGAATTGAGTTTGAATTCGGATTGGATATGGTCATTCTGCAGGCAGCAGGACCAAGGTTCCTTTGAGGGACCAAAACTGAAAATTTACAAGTCCAATTGGTATGAGACCAATTGGAAATGAAAATAGACACAAAATGACACAATTTTCATTTAGGAATCATGCCCAAAAAGTGACCAAAACCTAGTGAACAAATTGACCAAATCCGGATTTTTGCAATCTGGCCTGTACAAAAATGACCAAATGAACTGTTTTCATTTGGCCATAACTTGGGCTAGGCAAGTCTAAATGACCTGAAATTTTACCAGTGGAAAGTTGAGATATAGACCTAAAACTTTCATGAAGAACACAAACCCAAATTATACTTAACCAATTCATTTGGCTACCCAAAATTGGTGACTTAAACCGCTGTAACAGAATTTGCCCTAAATGCAGGTTAAGTCCAATCCGGCAGCCATGATTCAAATGGCTATAACTTGAGCTACAAAACTCCAATTGGAGTGATTTAAAAAGGAGAATAAATTTAAGACAATAAGGAACAATTTCTATGGAGAAAGCTTAGCTAAATTCTAACAGCAACATGACCAATGGAACAGTGCAACATAGGATACCAAAACTGAAAATTTGCAATTTTACCTAAAAGACTTAGAATTTGAGTAAACAACCAAAACAAAAAAATTTAGTTACCAAAATGTGGTATGTGGGTGAAGTTGGAATTCCCATAACTATTAAGCCTTAGAAAGTCAACAAACTGACTTGAATAGTATAGTGAATAGTAACCCTGAAACACAAAATTTAAAGAACGTCAAGTTTAGCACATTAGAGCTAGGTAAAAGTGAATTTAAATTTATTTTTGGATTTATGTTAAGTTATGATACTGAAACACTGTGAAACTGTGTGTTTCAATGGAAAAGAATACCGGGAAGAAACCCGAGACATCGAGTCAAGGCCAAGAGGCGACTCGTATAAGGTTTGTGCACAACTAACTATTTTGTTACTTTTCACTTCTAAATTGATTTGAACAAGTTTATTTTATGATTTATAATTTTTTTGTGTTGAGGATTTTAATTTGTTGAATGAAATTGTATAAATTAAATGTAAATTTTTTTTTATGCATTTAAGGATTTATTGCATAGTTTTGAGGATTGTAAATTTTAAGTTTGATGTGTTGCCAACCTTGAGCATGAATTTATGATGATTAAATATGTTGATGATTTGTAAACACCTTGTAAATAGAAACTGTTTTGAATATGATTTGAAACCACAGTTGACATGGCAAAATATGTTGTGAATTCTCATTAGCTTGTCTAGTGAGATATCTCCTCCACTAGATGGGGCGAGTTCCTTCCTCTGTGGCTTTCCAGTTGGAAAAGAGTTTGAATGAGTACTCATATATACTAGCTAGTCTTTGTTCCTCCTTTTTAGCCTCAGTTATTGGGAGAGTGTGAAATGTCGTAGTGTACAACATGGCATTTATTTGAATTTTAGGTCATGGGTTCAACTGTGTGAATTGTTGGCAACGCCCTTTAAATTATGCATAGTTTGATAAATTGTGGTTGAAATAAATAATTTGTCAGTGATTCAAAATATTTTTGTATTGTTTCGGGATTTAAAAGAAATGTAGATAAATAGTTACTATTTGATCAAAATGTTATTCAAATGAATAATTTGCATGAATGAAAATATTAATTTCTGAAGGTTATGAATTTTGCAGAATTTAGAAATTTCAAATTTTTATTTGTTATGAATTGTCAAGCATAACTTGTATTAAGTTTTAAATTATTAGTTTGTGCACCACTGAGTTCACCACTCAACGATAGCTTTGTATGCTGTCGCAGGTAAAAAAAATATAAAGCAGCTGAGCATGATTACTGAAAGGCATAGTGAGACTATCTTTGGGTATATCATAGGTATATCCTTGTACTTTAGATTTTGATGTAATTTTGTAATTATATGTATGAAATTTACTTTGAGCAGTTGTACCAACTCTTTTATAATATATTTTTGGATTGTAATCAAATACAAATTATTGTAAGGTTATCTTGAGATTTTATGTATTTATAAAGTTTTGCACTACTAAATTTTTAATGATCCCATGAATATAAATATTAATTTTATTACCTTAATGAGATATTTCAATGTTTAATTTAATTTAAATTGTGTATTGAGTTGCTTGTGCTGATTTGGGAAATGAAATTGATTAATGGAGTTGTAATTGAGAAATATATTGAGAGTGTTTTTATTTTCAGGTTTTGAAGAACTGTTTTCTCAAAATACAGACGGCACTCTGTCGAAATTTTTATAAAAATTGTGGAGATTTTAAATATCTAAAAATTAGATTTATGTTGGACTTTAAATAAAGTTTTTTAATATTTGAGAAAAATTTTACCCACCAATTTAAAAATGAACGAAAATTATTTTAAAATCCCTTGTAGTATATTTAATGGGTTATCGGTAGGCGAAGTACAGTAATTCATTAGGTGTACTACAGGAGCATGTTACATCTTACGAGGAGTAGGGTGTGACACCCGAAACTTAAATCATCAAGAATAATTAAATAAACATAGGATTTTCTCCCTATTTACTTAGGGTAATGGATCCCATCTTGATGAACACCTATCTCCATATACAACAAGTAGGAGCCAACACATGCCCATATACCCACACACAGTATGAGTATGAAAGCAGTATCAAACTCAAACCACCTATATATAAGATAATTGTATTATCTTAGGTCTAAAGATTATATGCACTGATATGATATATGACAATGCATTAACAAGAGTAAACTCTGTGTGATTGTCATAAGTATCACTGATTCGGCCTACTTATCATATATAAGCGCATATCATGTTTGTTATGTGGCATGAGACTCACCACTCTAACTTATTAATATCTCATTTTAATATTTTGAGAACAAACATGATTACAATCTTTCTGAATAAGTCATGTCCTTTGTGAAGTATTCTCGATTGTGAACCAATTTATGATAATTTGTACTAGAAATACTATCACTCATATTCTTAACAACTTAATAACAGAATTTCTAATAAAATATTAATGGATCTTTTCAATTACATATAAATAGATTACGTAAATAGAAAAGTGTAATTATTTTTTATTAATTGAATATATACAAGATACATACAAAATGATATGCTCTAGGGCATACTACTAATAGGTTTCTCTCCCTAAAATCTTGCTTAAATACATAATTTTATTTCTTACTCAAATTACTATAATTTTGCATCTTTAATTCCAGTTTTATTCTTTTGATTGGGTTTGTTGATTTTTGGAAAGGGATAGAAAGAAAGATTGGATGGAAAAATTTTGATTTGTTGTTTGCAAACAAAGAGAGACAGAAATATTGTTTTTTTTTTTTTGTGGCTAATGCTCAAAAGAAAATATTGATGTTTTGAAGTTTTTATAATTATAATTTTTTGATATATAGTCAGAATTGAAACAAAAATTGTAACATTCAATAAAAAATATATATATATAACAAAAATTAAAATGATAGAATAATGTAAAAGGGACTCAATTGTAACAAAAATTATTGTTCAAAAAATATAAATATAAACCACAAAGTTTAGGGCTCAATATCATCAAACAAAATTATAAGACACAATTAATAAAACATAAAAATTTAAGGGCGAAAAATAGAATTAAGCTATTATAACATTTACTTTGATTATTCTTTTTTGTGTGACAATATTATAGAATGTTGCAAATCCATTTTTGGTGAAAATAAATTATTATTTTTAATTTAAAATTATCAATGATGATCTTTACTCTAAAAAAATTTGTGGCAACTTTACGTCACAAATTGACGAGTCATCTTTCTTTATTTCTTTCTTTTGCTTTCCACCATCGCATTCTTTTTTTTTATGTCACAAAATTTTTTTCATTCACAAATTGATGAATCATATTTCATTTTTTATTGTTCATTTATTCACACTTTTCAAAATTATTTGACTATCTTTATTATACAAAAATATTAGCAGCAACTTTATGTCACAAGTTGATGAGTTATTTTTCTTTATTTATTTTTTTTTTTGCTTTCCAACATTGCATTCTTTTTTTATATCAAAAGTTGGGCTCTACACGGTTCTCAAGGGTCTTAAACCAAACAGAAAAATTATATTGAATCGAAACTAAATCAATAATCAGTTTTATATATATATTTTTTAATATTTTTTAGATGTATTATATATTTTCAATATAATTATATACTTACATACAACTAAGATCGTAATGTATATATATATATATATATTATCTTTTATTTCTCTTAATTATAAGTGTATTATTATACCATATATATATATATGGTATAATAATACACTTATAATTAAGAGAAATAAAAGATAATATATATATATATATATATATATATATATATATATATATATATATATATATATATATTTAATTGATAATTATATTTGTATCTTATACATAATAATTACATTATTATTAAATAGTTAAAAAATATATTATATGATATATACAGTACTATATATATAATATGCTTAATCCTATCGTACTAAATCAAATCAAAATTGAAAAATCAAGAATCATATTAAACTAAAACTAAAATAATGAAAAACCAAATTGAATTGAAAACTAAAACTGAAACTGTACACCCTTAATCATAAGTTTTTCAAGTCACAAATTGATAAGTCATCTGTCCTTTTTTTATTATTATTTGTTGTCACTTTCTTTTTTTTTTTTTCAACCATTACTAGACAATTTTTTTTTTAATTCACAAACTGATGAGTCAATATTTTATGTATTTTTTTTTTTTAATAAAAGCTTTTATGGTTGTAGTCATGATTCATGCTCACTTTTTTTCCTAAACAAAAATAGAAGAGCTTTTGCCTTATTTATTGTCGGCAACCCCTATTTCACAACAGCCCATACTAAGGCCATAATCAATTTAATTAACAAAAATAATATACACTAATTTACCCTTTCCATAATCAGTATTTGTATCTTAATTTAGTTAGCATCCTACATTTGTAGTTTATAATTTCTCTTGCATCTTTTTTAATAAGAATTAATAATTAAAAAAACCTTAATAATTATTAAATGCGGTCCAAAACATCACCTGGTTGAAAAACTCAATCGATAGGTCACTGGTTCAAGTAGTGATTCAACAGCTTAACTAATAAGTTTTTAATATATATATATATATATATATATATATATATATATATATATATATATATATATATATTAAATTTAATCTACTAAATTTTAATCAACTAAATTTTATTTTTAAGATGAATATTTCAACATTTATTAATTTATATTTACATATATCTTAATAATACTTTTAAATTTTATATTAAAAAATTTGAATTTTGAAATTTTTTTTCCTCAACACTTATAATTAATATACAAAATAAAAATAATTTTATAAATAAATAAATACTTAAAATTTATAAAATATTAATTATATATTAAAAATAAAAAAATATATCATTTTATAAAATTTCTTGTATTACAAAGATAATGGCTAAGTATTTCTTAAGAAAAGATAATAGCTAAATAACATCTTATTTATTGATTAAATATAAATTAAAATTTTAAATATTAAATTTCAAAATCATTTTTTGTTGAAATTTTAGATTTTAAAAATTTTAAGTTGACCTAGTCATTGGATCAATGAGTCACCGGTTCAACTAATTTTTCTGAATCTACTCCTTATCCAGTTCAATGAAAAAACCAGCTCGATTTTATGTTCAAATCATTGGTTCATCAAAAAATCAACCCGAATTTTATAACATTGAAAATAAAGGATCTAATAATTTTTGAAAACAAATATCTATTATCTCAAGTGCTCATAAAACAAATAATAGTGGTAGAAAAAGTGATATTTCAATGGAAAGGTGAAAACAAAAATAAGTTCTTAGTTGATCAACCGTTCATTTGACGTTTGAGTTCATAGAAAAAGCAATGATTGATGGTCATAGATTATTAGACTTTTTAAAGAAAAAATTTAAATATTAAGTGTTTTATTTCTTTATTTTAATTTTTATTAAATAAGGTATAAGAGAAATTATAGGCTACAAATATGAGATCCTAACTAAATTAAGATATAAATAGTGATTATGGGAGGGATTAATTAGTCGATATGAATTTTATTAATTAAATTGATTGTGACATTAGCAAGTATAGTGGTGGAAATAGAGGTTCCTTTATTATTAATATTATTATCATATATTTTGGAAGAGAAAATTTGGAAAAGTTGTTTGCAAACTAAGAGATAGAGAAATTTTGGAAAAGTTTATCTTTTTCAAGCTTTTATAATTATAATTGTTTTGATATATGTCAAAATTGAAAAAAAAAAAATTATAACACATACATTGTATTCTCCTTCATAGTATTATCATATGACATTCTCTTTCGTATATTGTCACGTAGCATTCCCTATTATATACAAGTTATAATTTATTTAATAGTTATAGTGGCCATTATTGTAAAGTAAGTTATAATATATTAATACTAAAAAAAAAATCAGTTTTGCAACCGTTTATTAAAATTGATTGAAATTTATTGCTATTAGTAATATATATTAAAAATGATTTGTAATTTCGGTTTTTTTAGTAAAATAGTTAATTTTAAAAAAATTTAGCAACCGATTAAGAATTGGGCGCTATTAATTAATATTAGAAAAACTTTAAACATACCATTAGCAATCGATTTTAAAATTAATTGTTATTAGCAACCGATTAAGAAATCGATTGCTAAAATCAGTTGCTAATGATAACTAATTTTAAAATTGATTGCTACATTAAAAAACTATTTAATTGGCTCAAGAGTTAGCAATATATTTATAATCCGTTACTAAAATTGATTGTTATTTATAATATATTTCTTGTCAGGTACTAATAGCAACTAATTTTTGCAACTAATTGTAAATCGATTTCTATTTTTTTTCTCCAAAAATTTTTGCTCATTTTTTTTTCTTTTTTTTATTTGTAACCAATTTACGAATTTGTTGCTAATAACAACCAATTTTTGTAACCAATTTTTTCCCTCAAAATTCCCGCTCAATTTTTTATTATTATTTGCAACCGATTTTTTTCCTCCAAAAATTTCCCCTCAACTTTTTGTTTTCACTTTTTTTTTAATTTATGAATTAAATGCTAACATTAATTGATTTTTAAAACTAATTAAAATCGATTACTATTAGCAACAGATTTTCCACTCCCTCCAAAACTTTTTGCCTTTTTTTTTTTATTTGTAACCGATTTTACAAATCGTTTGCTATTAGCAACAAATTTTTGCAACAAATTGTGAATCCATTATAAAATTTTTTTCTCCAAAAATTTCCACTCAATTTTTAAAAAAATTTGGCAACCGACAATTAATTACTAAAATTAGTTGCTAATTTGCTTATGTAAACTACTACTCATTTTTTTCCCTACTACTCATTTTCTTTCTCAACTATTCATTTTTCTTTCTTTCTTTTATTTTCTCTCATTTTTTTCATCTTTGTTTTTTCATTTTCATCTATTTTATTCATCATCTTTTATTTTCTAACATATTTTCTTTATTATTTTTTCTTTCTCATCTTTTTTTTCTCATTTATTTTCTTTTTCATCTTTTTCTTTCTCATATATTTTCTTCATCATCATTTGTTTCTTTCTTTTCCATTTTCTTTTTTAGCACCTTTTTTTATCATCTATTTTCTTCATCATCTTTTTCTTTATCATATTTTTTCTTTTTCATATTCTTTTTTTTTTCAAATATATTTTTTATTTAATTTATTTTTCTTTGACATAAAATTAAAATTTTAGTACAAATACATTTTTTGTTAGTAAATTATTTGTAGAATTAATTTTTAGTAATTTTTTTAGTTATAATATATATATGGTAATTTTTTTAGCAATTTGTCTTAAAATTATGTTTTTATATTCAATTTTTTGTTAATATTTTTATGATAGTTATTATTAGTAATTTTTTTATAATATTTTTTTATTAATTTTTAGTACTAATTTTCATTAATAATTTATTATTTTAGTAATTTTTTATTTTTTAATTTTATTGGAAATTTATTTTTTTATAATTCTTTTAAAATTAGCAACTGACTTTTTGGTTGTTAAATTAGTTGTAAATAGCAACCAATTTACAAAATGGTTGTAAATTATAAAATTAAAGACAATAAATTTTTTGTAATTAATCATGTTTCGGTTCCTAATAACAATTGATTTTGGTTGCTAAATTAGTTGATACTAGCAATCAATAGTTTTTTACTAAAAGTTTTTTTTTTAAGTTTAATTAATTTAGCAACCAATTTGATTGTTGGTTGCTATTTGCAATCGAGTTAGTCGTCGATTGCTATTTGCAACCAGGCTTATTCCAATTACTTGGATCATTTGCTAAATTAATTAGCAACCGATTTTAATGGATTACAACCAATTCGATCGATTGTTAATCTTTTTTTTTTTTTTGTAGTGTATACTTATTACATATATTTATATCTATATTATGTAAATAGTTTCTATTATGAAATTTTTATTAAAAGTTTTGAGGGATAAAAAGTAATAAAATAAAATATAAAATAATTAATAAAAAAAATTATGATATTATATTATTTTTATATGTTAAAATTAAAAAATATATACATAAATTAAAATTATTAATAGCTACGTGAATTAGAATGGGCAATTCCTTAGTTATTATATAAATGTGGAAAAGTTGATCTTTTTGAGCTTTTATAGTTATAATTGTTTTGGTATACGTCAGAATTGAAAAAAAAAAATTATAACATTTAATAACAATAATTATACGGAAAATTAAATTATAGAATAAGTGAAATAGACTAAATGGAAAAAAAAAAAAAACTGTTGTTCGGAGACTTAAAAAAAAAAGAAAAAAGAAAAATCGAATGTGATTTATGGATATTTTTTATTAAGTTATTTTTGTTTATTTAAATTTAATAAAATATACGATTTATAAAAAATCGTGATAATGTTTGATAAAAGTATAATATATAAATTTTTATTAATTATAATAATAATTATATGACTATTTAATATTTGTCCCCTATTTTAGTTCTACATCCGCCCCTAATTGTATATAAAGACTTTTATCATGCCTATATATGTTTTAATAAATATATTCAAGCTACCAAATTACATATATCGTTAACAAAGACATGAGAGACATTTTTTCTTCCATTGCTGAAGTGCCTTTTATGGTTCCATAATATTTCTTTTTCTTTAACTATGTATAGTATTTATGGGTGTTTTTTTTTTGTCTGAAGTTTAATTTTAGTTTAGCTAAATTTATGTTTCCAAATTGGAATAGAATTAAAAGAAAAGATAGAATTTTATTAATCAAAATTTAGAGTATAAAGATAGAATTTTTATTAATTAAAATTTAGAGTATTAATTATTAGTATAATTAAAAACCATTTAATTTAAAATTGGTATTTTTAAAAAATAAATTCACAATTTTTTAAGGAAATATGTATTTATTAATTAATTTTTTTATAAGATTTTAATTTAGGTTACAATAGAAAATTTAGTTAAATAGAATTGTAAGTAAGGTTTGGAATTTTATATTTAAAGAAACTCTAAAGTTAATAAAAATAATTAAAAATAATATAATTATAAATAATATAAAAATTTAAGGATATTTTTATCCGTTCAAAAGCTCACCCCTCATTTCTTATATTTATATTTATTATAGATATAGATATAGATATATAGATAATTTTTTTTCCTTTTTATTATGTAGTCAAAATTGAAAAAAAAATTATAACAATAATTAAAATGATGAAATAATATAAAATGAATTGAACAGAAAGAAAAATTATTGTTCAAAGACGATATTTAAGAAAAAAAAAAGTTTAGGTTCAATTTCATCCAATAAAATTTTAAGACTCAATAAATAAAAACAAGAAAAATAAAGGGTGAAAAATAAAATTAAGTGATATAACATTTCACTTTGATTATTCTTGTATCTGTGACAATATTATTATTTTTAATTTAAAATCATTTATGAATACAAAAATATTGCAGTGGCAAACTTTATGTCACAAATTGATGAGTCACCTCTCTTTATTTCTTTCTTTTGCTTTTCTTATATCAAAAAATTTTTTCATTGACAAATTAGCTAGTCATCTTACTTTTTTTATTATTTATTTATTCACTTTCTTTTTTGTAACTATTAGTAGACACGATGCTTTTTTTTTATTTATTTATAAATTGATGATTCATTCTTTTATTTATTTATTTTTTCAAATAAAAGCTTTTACAGTCTTCGTGATGATTCATTGATTTTTTTTTAAATAATAATCGAAAAAGTTTTTTCTAATTTATTATTATCATTTTGTAGTGACTTAAAGCATTACAATCAGATCCGTTTGATAGTTAAACAATTGAATGAGAGCGAATTAATAATAAAGTGGAAGTCAGACTATCTTGATAGGTAATGAGGTATAATAATAATAATAATAATAATAAAAGAGAATACTAATCAAAGTGGAAATGGTATTATTGTGTCGAGCAACCATGTACGCAAAGTGGTGGGAAAATTAAAAAAAAAATTACAACTTTAAAGGGTAAATGATATTTTTATTTGTAAATTATATTTTATTTAATATTTTCATTTTCATTGTTAACATAATTACAGCAATTAGCATAATTATAGGAGATTTGTGTAGCATAATTACAGCAATTAGCATGATTATAGAAGATTTGTGTAGCATAATTATAGCAATTATTATTCTTGTCCAAATTAGTTCATATTTTCATGTATAAATAGATGTAATATCTCTGTAAATGAGACACAGACAAATACACAATCCTTTTCTTTATTACTTGTATTCTTTCTTCTAACATGGTATCAGAGCCATAAAGCTTTTATTTCTAGTTTTTTGGGGTCTCTCTGCTCTCTCTACAATCTGTTCTGGTTCATTCTTTCATACCTATTATTATACCATTTTTTTTTTTCTCCTCATCTTGTTATCAATGGAGAAATCTGATATTTCAAGACCTATTGCAACAGTTCTGACTAGTTCCAACTGTAACACCCTAGGCAAATCCCACATCGACAAAACACGGGAGAGATGCTGGGTTCATAAGATGGAGGTTCCTAACCCCTATTGACGCGTTTTAAAACCGTGAGGGCTTCGGCCCAGAGCGGACAATATCACTAGTGGGCTCAGCGTCCTCGCTGAGGTTTGCCCCACCATCATTCAAGGTTGCACGCGGAGCCGCTCTAATACCACAAATGTAATGGCCCGACCCACTAGTGATATTGTTCGCTCTGGGCCGAAGCCCTCACGGTTTTAAAACGCGTCACTAGGGGTTACGAACCACCAACTTATAAACCCAGCATCTCTCCCATGTTTTGTCGATGTGGGATTTGCCTAGGGTGTTACAACAACTATAATCTTTGGGTTCAAGGAATGAAAAGTTTTTTGATAGGTCGTAAGCTTTGGCGTATTGTTACTGGAGATATCACTGCGCCGACAAGAGAGAACGATGAAACTGATGCAAAATTTGCTGACCGTCTTGAGGATTGGGATAGTAAAAATCATCAGATCATCACCGGTTTCGCAATACCTGCCTCGTCCATCCACATCCAGTTTGCTAATTATGACTCTACAAAATAAATCTGAGCTTTTTTTGCTTATCGATATCAGTCCACTGGACTTGACCACTATTATCAGTTGTTGACTACGCTTCATAAACTGAAAGAAGAAGCGGTCAACTGCGTGAATGATTTTCTTGCCCAGGTCCAACCTATTTGGAATCAAATATCTCAGGCCAAAATCAGTGAAGATCATCTTCATCTCATTCAAGTTCTAATGGCTCTTCGATTAGAATATGAGTCCGTTCGAGCGTCCCTGCTACATCGAAATCCACTCCAATCATTGGAAACTGCTATTCAAGAGATTATTTTTGAAGAGACTTGTCTCAGTTTAGATAAAACTCCTCAATTTGAAGCTGCTCTTGCAACTACTCGATCCTCACATCAGAAATCTGGCAATCAACTCTGTAAGAATTGTAATCAAATTGGTCATGCTTTTACATATTGTCCTACTATAAAATGCAAATATTGTCATGGTTACGGTCATATTCTTGAACATTGTCCCACACGTCCTCCAAGACCAAAAGGAGGGCATTCTAAATTCAAGAATGTCTCAAAGCCTGGATCTTCCTCTGTCATTGCTGTTGCTGCTACTGAGGGCTCTACTACCATCACCATGAGTGATCTTGAGGCACTATTCAAACAGGTTATCTCTTCTAATTCTCCTGCTACCATGTCTGCCACTCCGGGTAATTCTTATTGGCTTTTTGACTCTGCATGTTGTAATCATATGACCACTAATCTTAAATTTTTGTCTTCAGCAAAACTTGTATCTTCCTTACCATCAACCCATACTGCAAATGGTACTAAAATGAACATCACACATACTGGTCATGTGTCTACCTCAAATCTTCATCTCTCTGACACCTATTATATCCCTAATTTGGCACTCAATCTTATTTCTGTTGGTCAGTTGTGTGAAAAAGGACTAAATGTTATTTTTTCTCACCATGGTGTCCACGTACAGGATCCACAAACGGGACAGATTCTTGGGGAGGGTCGCAGAGTGGGTTGATTATTTGAGCTTACATCTTTACATCTTCCTCAGAGATTTGTGTCTGCAGCTACAATCCCTAATTCCTTCATTCACCAATGGCATCTTCGTCTTGGTCATGCTTCTACCAGTAAAATTCAACCTTTAATTTCTCGTGGATTATTAGGATCTACTAAGTTTGAGTCATTTAATTGTTTAAATTATCAGCTTGCAAAACAACCTGCATTATCTTTTTCTCATAATAATACTACTTCAGACACTCCTTTTGGTTTAATTCATTCTGACATTTGGGGTCCTTCTCCTATTTCTTCAATAAATGGTTTTCGTTATTTTGTAATATTTATTGATGATTATTCTCGGTTTACTTGGATATATTTTTTGAAACATCGATCTGAGTTATCACAAATTTACATCACATTTGCAAAAATGATTAAAACTTAGTTCTCTTGTGACATTAAAATTCTCCGAACAGACAATGCCATGGAATATCGGGATTCTTCTTTACTTCAGTTTCTTAGTCAACAAGGCACTGTTATTCAACGTTCTTGTCCTCACACCTCTCAACAGAATGGGTGAGCCGAACGCAAGCATCGTCATATTCTTGATTCTGTACGTACTCTTCTTCTTTCTGCCTCATGTCTAGAAAAATTTTGGGGAGAAGCAGCTTTTCATGCTGTTTATATTATTAATCGTCTTCCTACCTTGGTTCTTCATAATTTATCTCCTTTTGAAAAGTTGTTTGGACAACCTCCTGACTATTCCATCCTTAAACCTTTTGGATGTGTTTCTTTTGTTCTTTTACAACCTCATGAACATACCAAATTAGAACCCCGTGCTCGTCTATGTTGTTTTCTTGGTTATGGCATTGAACACAAAGGGTATCGTTGTTGGGATCCTATTTCTAATAAGTTACGCATCTCTCGTCATGTTACCTTTTGGGAAAATACTATGTTCTCTTCTCTTTTCAAATTTCATCACTCTGTCAATACTGACTCTCTATTTTTCACTGACTCCTCCAAAGAGCTGTTTCTAAGTCTTGATCCAGGTGATTGTGATGTGCTCAATATTAGCCCAACTACACCTGCCCCTGTTGAATCGGCACCAGTTGTTGATCCAGTACCTGCGCCTGCATCTCCTCTTAGCACTACTCTTCGTCATTCTACCCGTGTAAGAGAAACTCCTCATTATCTTTCTGATTTTCACTGTTACTCTACTATTGCAACCCTTCATGAGCCTCGTTCTTATCGTGAGGCAAGTACTGACCCTCTTTGGCAGCAAGCTATGACTGACGAACTTCAGGCTTTAGAGAAAATGTCACACCCTAACCCTCTGTAAGGAATAACATGATCCCGTAGTATACCTAATGAATTACCAACTCCGTCTACTGATAACCCATTAAATACACTACAAGGGATTTTCAAAACTTTTCTTATTTCTTTTACAGTGGTGAGCACTATTTACAGGTGTTAAAACCTTTTTGAACTGAAGTGATAGAATTGACACATTTGAATTATTTGGAATTTCTGTAAAAATTTTGGCAGAGTGCTCTCTGTATTTTGGATAAAACAGTTCTTCAGAAAACCTGTAAAAAGCACTTCAATATGTATTTGCAAATCTCAACTCCAACATATTTCTAAACTCAAATCCGCAGTGGTTTTTCAAAGACTGAGATACAAGAAATATAATACAAAACTATTCAAGTAAATGAAATCTCAAATTTACATTTACAATAATTTACATTTAATTACATACTAAAATATTTTACAAGAGTTTCTATACAACTGCTCAAATAATTTACATACATATTATTACATGCATACATCAAAACCTATGTACATGGGTATACCTATGATATACCTGGAGCTTATCTGAATATATCTTCAAGGAAATTAACTTACTGCTCTATGCTCTTCTTACCTGCGACAGCATACAAAGCTATCGCTGAGTGGTGAACTCAGTGGTGCACAACTATAATTTAAAACATAGTACAATATACATTGACAAAATTTACAGTAAATAATTTGAAAATTTGAATACTCATCAAATTCCACAACTCAAAATATTCATTGCCAATAATGTAAATCATTTGTATAAATGACTTTGATCACAAAATTCAATTTATCAAATCATGACTATCCATTTAAATAATTCTAACGAAATCAATTATACATAAACCATAATTGAAATCAAAATTCCTTACCATTCAAAAGCCATTCTGTATCTCAAAAATCATTATGTATTTCAAAAATCATACTGTATCTCAAAAATCATACTGTATCTCAAAATTCATTCTTTATCTCAAAAATTATTCTTTATCTCAAAAATCATTCTTTATCTCACTAACCATGCAAGACTAATCCGAAAGGGCCATATTCGATGTGATTCTAACTCCCTATGGTCGGGGAGGTCAAATCAGATTCTAACTCCCTATGGTCGGGGAGGTCGAATCATCGTGCACAGTACCATCACAATAATGAATCTTCCGCAAGGGCCATAACGATAAAATAAACTTAGATCTAACCTCAAATCAGAGGAAAATCTAAGCCATGGTAATCAAAACACAACTAACTCCATTGTCTTCTCAACAAATGAGAGAGACGGGTAATAACCTAGTCAAGCATCTATAGTGAGATATAAAACAATATCACAATCCATTTAGTGAGCATAAATCACAATATAATTCGATTCAAAGTCAATTCTAATATCCAATAATTTTTATGCTCATCACAATTCAAATAATAAATTTGCATTTTTCCATGAAAATTACCATCACAATTCAAAACATGTTCTATCACAATTTTCCAAAACATATTTTGTTCAATCCATAACAATGCTTAATACTTGTGGAAATACCATTTCACAAAGCTAAAATCATACATACTATAGCAATTTCAATAATAATTGAATTAAATCCAATGCCTGTTAAACATAGTTCATAAGAAAATATGTCATTTAATCATATAAAATATTCAGAACAAAATCAGTTAAAAACTAGTTGTGCACAAACACAACTTAAAACAATAACATACAATTAATCATATGAAATATTATTCAGAGCAAAATCAGTTGAAAACTAGTTGTACACAAACCTCTGATAATTGTCTCCTGGTCTGGACTTAGTGTTTCCTTCCCTTTTCCTGAGTCTTTGGTAACTGAGAAACACAATTTGAAGTGTTTCAGTACTAAATTAAACTGTCTCTAACGATAATGTTCGATAAGTAATTCACTGAAGGCTATTATTTGCTCAATTACCTAATATACCGACCCTCGATGCGTTTAAGGTAAATTAGGTTTTGGTGTCCTTAATATGTCACATTCAATAGGGTTTTAGGGTTGGTACGTTTTACCAAACTCATTTCCTTGTTTAGTGCATTTTCTTGCAATTTGTTGGATTCCGGGATACTAGTTTGACCTAGCCGGACGACCTAGTTCCCTCGGTTTTCGGGTTTCGGTCAAAACTACAAACATGTAGATCTATGTCTTATTGCACGCGGGGCAAAATTTTAGGTCAATCCGAGTTAAGTAGACCAAGTTATGGTCATTATACTATTGCTGGTCAAATGGCATCAAATTAAGTCAATTTTAGGTCAATTTGGTCAACTTTGGTTCGGCCAGTTTTTGGACCCGAACTTGTGCAAGCTTTTTGACTTGCTTCTGGTCATTTCTGGTTTTTGGTGTCTTCATAAGACTTGTAGGTATGGGTCTTAACTATTCATGGTTAAAATTTCAGGTCAATTGGACCTATTTTGAGTGAGTTATGGCCTAAACACTCACTGCTGCCCAATTAGTCATTTTTCAGGTCCTAATTGCACCTAATCCGAATTGGTCATTTTCTTAGGTCACCTTGCAAGCAGAATTTTGGTATGTTTTCTCAATGAAAGTTGGCACATTTTGTGCCTAGTTTCACCTCCAATTGGTTTCATACCAATTGAGGTTACACATTTAAACTTATTGGCTCAAATGTACACTGCCCTCTATATGCCTTTTAAACCCCAATTCAAACACACATTTATCTTGCTCTACTTTAAATCCCCTTACCTAATTCTGATTTTATACCATTCCATATTCATTTATCACTTCTTACTATGGTCAATTTGGACAGAATACAAATATTCTCAATACATAAAATACAACCCTAAACCACAAAGTCCAAATTTAGCAATATATGTACATAAATACACCTAATCATTACATATAAATTTCCACTACTAATTTACATACACATTCATCATTTCTTCTATGTCAACATTCTGCCAACACTTCCATCAATACATACAATTATTCAAGGGTTCCCAAGCTGCCGAAAACCTTCTTCAACACCACATTGCCCTACAATTCATCAATTCTCATCCAAGTGCCAAAATCACCATATAAACATGAAGTAATTCACTAGGTTATTAAATCATCATGATCAACACCATTTCTCATCAATTATATGCACAATATCTCATCAAAAACATGACTCCATGGCTGTCCAAAATGAAAACAACAATAACTCTTCAAACTCAAAATTTTCCTTCACAAAACCAACACCCATAACATGCACACAAAACTTAACAAAGCTATCTTCAAAATTATGAACTTACGTTATGCTTGGAGCTTGTTAAACCTTGCTTAAACTTCTCAAATTTGGTATCAAACTCTTCCTTGTGATGAGTAGACAAACTTTCATGAAGCCACTTAAGGGATTGGAGTTGAAATGGAGGGTGTTAAGTGAGCTTGAAGAAAATGGCCATGGAGTTTTCCTTTTCCTTCAATTCGGCATGGATGGAGCATTTGGAGAAGATGAAGTTTCTGATTGCATTTTAGGTGTACACATGTCCCACTTAACTCTTAGTTTATTCCTTTAGTGGCCCACTCACTCACTTAATCATATAATATGTTAAACTTTCACTTAATCCCATATTAAACCCTTAATTCTCACTATTTACTTTAGGTACCACTAAATTAATTTTTCATTTTATTTTCTAAGTGTAATATTATTTATTTTTAATGGACATTTAGGTCAAAAGACACTTCGGGATGTCAAATGACCATAATGCCCTGCTCGTGGCATTCAGATTTTGTATTTTGTCTGCTTTTCGATTTCTCACTTTTCTTTGTACTAATTATTTAATTTTTCTTTAATCTTTCTAATGAGATTTATACTTCAATAAGGGTCTATTTATGTCCTAAAAATGTTTTCGGTTCTAGTCCACGCCAGTGACTTCACCCATCGTTAGATTTCCCGGCTCGTTTAACTTGATCACATTTCTTTGCTATCAATTTTTCCTTTGTTTTTCTTGTACTTTCTTTTCTTGTATTTCATTATTTTATGTCTCCTCACTCATATCGAAGTACGGTTCTAGGCATCCTAGCTGTCCGGACAACACTGGTCACCGGAGCAGTAGAACGCACTACCGAACTTTGGGGTGTTACAGAAAACTCATACTTAGGATGTAGTTGATCTTCCACCAAACAATACCCCTATTGGTTGCAAATGGATTTACAAAATCAAGATCCGTTCTGATGGAACTATTGAACGCTACAAAGCTCGCTTAGTAGCCAAAGGGTACACTCAAGAGTATGGTATCGACTATGAAGAAACTTTTGCTCCAAAGGGTCCCGATTAACATCTATTCACGCCTCTTAGCTATTCTTGCAGTTCAGAATGGAAACTTTTCCAGATGGATGTCAAAAATGCTTTTCTTCATGGTGATTTAACAGAAGAGGTTTATATGCATCCTCCACCTGGTTATCATTCTCCTCATAAGGTTTGCAAACTTCGACGAGCCTTATATGGATTAAAACAAGCTCCCAGGGCCTGGTTTGCCAAATTTAGTTCCACTCTTGCTCAACTTGGTTTTCTCTCTAGTCCACATGATTCTGCATTATTCACTCGCCGAACTAACAGTGGTATTGTTCTTCTGTTGCTTTATATTGATGATATGATAATAACAGGAGATGATTCATCCAGTATTTTAGAGTTATAACATTATCTCAATCAACATTTTGAAATGAAAGACCTGGGTTCTCTCAGCTATTTTTTAGGTCTTGAAGTTTCTCAAAATTATGATGGCTATTATCTATCTCAAGCCAAGTATGCATCCGACTTACTTTCTCGAGCAGGCATCACTGATAGCAAAACAGTATCAACCCCATTGGAGCTCAATTGCAAACTTACACCTCTTGATGATCCTACTTTATATCGACAGCTTGTCGGGAGTCTTGTTTATCTCACAGTTACTCGACCTGATATTTCATATCTTCGTTCATCCGTCACCGCTTTATGTCCGCTCCGCTCAACTCATTTCTCTACAGTACTTCGAATCCTTCGTTATATCAAAGGCACTCTTTTTCATGGTTTGCACTTTTCCGCTACCTCCTCCCTAGTATTATCTGGCTACTCTGATGCTGATTGGGCTGGTGATGTGACAGATCGTCGCTCTACAACTGGTTATTGTTTTTTCTTGGGTAATTCTCTTATCTCTTGGCGTAGCAAAAAGAAAACTGTTGTTGCACGTTCTAGCACAGAATCTGAATATCGTGCTCTTGCTGATGCTACATCTGAATTACTTTGGTTACGGTGGTTATTAACTGATTTGGGTGTCACTCATTCTTCTGCCATAATGCTTCATTGCGATAATAGAAGTGCCATACAGATTTCTCATAATAATGTATTTCATGAGCGTACCAAACACATCGAAATTGATTGTCATTTTGTACGTCATCATATTGCTCATGGCACCATATATTTGATTCCTGTCTCCTCACACCAAACCGATATATTCACCAAAACGCATCCTCCCGCTCGCTTTCAGGATCTCTTAAGCAAACTCAAGTTGGCACCTGTGCTACCACCTTGAGTTTGAGGGGGGGTGTTAGCATAATTACAGCAATTAGCATGATTATAGGAGATTTGTGTAGCATAATTACAGCAATTAGCATGATTATAGGAGATTTGTATAGCATAATTATAGCAATTATTATTCTTGTCCAAATTAGTTCATATTTTCATGTATAAATAGATATAATATCTCTGTAAATGAGACACAGACAAATACACAATCCTTTTCTTCATTACTTGTATTCTTTCTTCTAACATTCATATTTTAAAAAATAAATAAAAACATATATTTTTATTTTTTATTATTTTTTATCAATATTAAATTAATAAATGGCTAAAGTGTATTTGTACTGGCAAAACTCAGCCGAAATTGCTTAAAATGATAAAACTTAAAAATGAAGTAGTAATTTATATAGAGTTGCATTAAAGTATTTTGAACCTTTATATTAAGTTGTGTATTTAAGTTTCTGAGTTTTTATTTTGACATATTGCATATTTAAAATATTATTTAACAAACAATTAACTAAAAAGAGAAGTATTCTTTTATTATTAGATATTGTCATAATCTACAGATTTTTTTTTTATCTGCATCATAATTTATAGATTGATCTCTTTATTTTAAAGATATTGTCACACCCTACCCCTCTGTAAGGCATAACATGGTCCCGTAGTATACCTAATGAATTACCAACTCCGTCTACTGATAATCCATTAAATATACTACAAGGGATTTTTAAAACTTTTCTCACTTCTTTTATAGTGGTGAGCACTATTTACAGGTGTTAAAAACTTTTGTGAACTGAAGTAAACCAGCTAACTCATTTGGAGTATTTGGAATTTCTGTAAAAATTTTGGCAGAGTGCCATCTGTATTTTGGATAAAACAGTTCTTCAGAAAACCTGTGAAAAGCACTTCAATATATTTCCAAATCTCAACTCCAACATTTTCTCAACTCAAATCCGTAGTAATTTTTCAAAGACTAAGATAAAGGAAATATAATACAATTTTTACAAGCCAAAATAACTCATAATTAATTTACAACTGCAAGGTACAATTTGAATTTACAACTGCTCAAAACCAACAACAATATGTACATACAGTGAACATACATTACATTACAAAATACAAAATATTGGTATACTCATTATACCCGGTAGTCTCTCGCTGGAGGTACTAGCAGCCTAGTCTGCTGCCCTGTCTGTTTGTTTACCTGCGATAGCAATAAAAAGCTATCGCTGAGACAATGTCTCAGTGGTGCACAACATTAACCAAATACAATTTAAATCACAATTCATAAATCATATAAATAGTGGATACTTAAAACCATAGTTAATTTCAAGACAATAATTGTCAACCAGAATTTAAACTCCATTTCTCAATATCACAATAAATTTAAATAAGTCAGATCATGGTTGAATTCAAAAGACAGTATATGTCAATAAGAGTTTAAATTCATTTCACAATCTCACAATACATATCAATAAATCACACACAGCTTTAATCATGTTCCCAAGTTCAATTCATCCCAAAAGCCGATGGCTAATGAGGTATTCAATTTATCCCAAAAGTCAATGACTAATGAGGAATAACATAGCTAGCTAGCAAAAATATGAGTACTCATTCTATTCGTCCTCAACAGGTACACACCTCAACACTTCAGCCAGAGAGGGAATTCAATTCGTCCCACTAGACAAGCTAGCAAGGAATACAATCAATGTACATGATAGCTGTGGTTTCAAACCAATTACAGTGCTTTTCAATCAATAAGTATCCATCAAATATCTTTCAAACCATTTTTTCACAATTTCACAACTTAAAACAATAATATGCAAATAGTCATAATTTATTTCAATTGAAAATAATTCAAAAGAAATAGTTGTTGTGCACAAACACAATTTAAAACAATAACATACAATTAATCATATGAAATATTATTCAGAGCAAAATCAGTTGAAAACTAGTTGTGCACAAACCTCTGATAATTGTCTTCTGGTCTAGGCTCAGTATTTCCTTCCCTTTTCTTGAGTCTTTGGTAATTGAGAAACACAATTTGAAGTGTTTCAGTACTAAATTAAACTGTCTCTAACGATAATGTTCGATAAGTAATTCACTGAAGACTATTATTTGCTCAATCACCTAATATACCGACCCTCGATGCGTTTTAGGTAAATTAGGTTTTTGTGTCATTAATATGTCACATTCGATAGGGTTTTAGGGTTGGTACGTTTTACCAAACTCATTTCTATGTATACTGCGTTTCCTTGCATTTTATTGCAAATTGCTGGATTCCGGGATACTAGTTTGACCTAGCCGGACGACCTAGTTCCCTCGGTTTTCGGGTTTCGGTCAAAACTACAAACTTGTAGATCTATGTCCTACGGAACGCGGGGAAAACTTTTAGGTCAATCCGAGTTAAGTAGACCAAGTTATGGTCATTATACTATTGCTGGTCAAATGGCATCAAATTAGGTCAATTTGGTCAACTTTGGTTCGGCCAGTTTTTGGACCCGAACTTGTGTAAGCTGTTTGACTTGCTTATGGTCATTTCTGGGCTTTGGTGTCTTCATAAGACTTGTAGGTATGGGTCTTAACTATTCATGGTTAAAATTTCAGGTCAATTGGACCTTTTTTGAGTGAGTTATGGCCTAAACACTAACTGCTGCCTCATTGGTCAGTTTTTAGGTTTCAATTGCACTTAATCCGAATTGGTCATTTTGCATGCCACCTTGCAAGCAGAATTTTGGTATGCTTTCTCAATGAAAGTTAGCACATTTAGTGCTTAGTTTCACCTCCAATTGGTCTCATACCAATTGAGGTTACACATTTAAAGTTATAGGCTAAAATGCATACTGCCTTAATCACATTGCTTAAACATACATCAATTACACCCTTACCTTACTATATGTTCACTTCCCTTACCAATTCTGTTTTGGTTCATTACTAAAACCATATTCCACTTTACATTAACATCACTTTGGGCAGATTACAAACATCCTTAATACACCAATTAAAACTCACATTTACAAAGTCTAAGTACAATCACATATACACCTAACATTACAAATTCTTACATACTCTTTACACAATCACTCTCTATACATATCCATCAATCCTCAATGTCAATATTCTGCCAATACCTTCATGAACACATACATTTATCCAAGAGTTCCAAGGCTGCCGAAAATGTTCCTCAATACCAAAGTATCATACAATTCATCAATTTCCATCCTAAGTGCAAAATTCACCATATACATATGGAATAATTTACTAGGACATTAAATCACCATAACCAACATAATTTCTCATCAAATATATGCACAAATATTTCATCAAATACATAACTCCATGGCTGTCCAAAATGGACATCTCAATAACTCTTCAAACTTGAAAATTTTCTTCACAAAACCAACACC
This sequence comes from Hevea brasiliensis, assembly GCF_030052815.1. Lineage (NCBI taxonomy): Eukaryota > Viridiplantae > Streptophyta > Magnoliopsida > Malpighiales > Euphorbiaceae > Hevea > Hevea brasiliensis. The sequence continues at coordinate 99,294,199 of NC_079493.1, forward strand.
CATAACATGAACACAAAGTTTAACAAAGCAATCTTCCAAAATACAAACTTACCTTATGGTTGGAACTCGCCAAACCTTGATTAAACTTCTTGATTTTGGTATCAAGCTCTTCCTTATGATGTGTAGACAATTTTTAACGAAGCTATCTAAGTGATTGGAGTTGAAATGGAGGAGTGGATCAAGCTTGAAGGCCAACGGCAATGGAGGTCTTTTGGTTCTTCAATTCGGTAAGGCTTGGTGATTTGGAGAAGATGAAGTTTCTGATGGTGTAATGGAAGTACACCTGCCCCACTTTGTTTTTATTTTATTCCCTTAGTGGCCCACTCACTCAATTAATCATATAATATGTTAAATTCCCACTTATTCCACATTAAACCCTTAATTCTTGCTATTTACTTTAGGTACCACCAAATTAATTTTTCATTTTATTTTCTAAGTGTAATATTACTTATTTTTAATGGACATTTAGGTCAAAAGACAATTTGGGATGTCAAATGACCATAATGCCCCTGTTCGGGTTGCATTCTCGATTTTTCGGTAACACCGGGTTTTGTCTGTTTTTCGATTTCGCACTTTTCTTTGTACTAATTATTTAATTTTTCTTTGATCTTTAAAATGAGATTTATTCTTCAATAAGGGTCTATTTAAGTCCTAAAAATATTTTTCAGGGTTCCCCGCGGTCCAGGGCCAGTCAACGGTCCACGCCGTGACTTCTCGGTGCGGTCACCCATCGCTAGGGTTCTCGGCTCGCTTAACTTGGTTACATTTCTTTGCTATTATTTTTCCTTTGTTTTTCTTGTATTTTCTTTTCTTGTATTTCATTATTTTATGTGTCCTCACTCATAACGAAGTGTAGTTCTAGGCATCCTAGCTGTCCGGACAACACTGGTCACCGGAGCAGCAGAACGCACTACCGAACATAGGGGTGTTACAATTCTCCCCCCCTTAAATAAATTTCGTCTCGAAATTTTACCTGGCACTAGTCTCTAAACAGCTGTGGGTGCTGTCTCCTCATATCCTCTTCACGTTCCCAAGTAGCTTCCTGGCCTGAATGATGGTTCCACAACACTTTAACCAGGTGTATCTGTTTATTCCTCAGCTGCTTCACCTCATATGCCAGAATTTTTATGGGTTCTTCCTCATATGAGAGGTCTGGATTTACCTCAATCTCTTCAACTGATAGTACATGAGATGGGTCAGATCTGTACCTCCTTAACATGGACACATGGAAGACACTGTGTATCCTTGCTAGCTCTGGAGGTAATGCCAACCGATATGCCAAAGGACCCACTCTTTCTAGAACTTCATATGGTCCGATGAAACGAGGACTCAGTTTCCCCTTTCTGCCAAATCTCATAATTCTCTTCCAAGGAGAAACTTTGAGGAATACCTTATCACCCACTGCATACTCAATGTCTCTTCTTTTCAGATCAACATAGGACTTCTGACGGTCTGATGCAGCTTTGAGTCTATCTCTAATCAATCTGATCTTTTCCTCTGTCTGCTGAACAATTTCTGGCCCAATCATCTTCCTTTCACCTACTTCATCCCAACATAAGGGAGTTCTGCACTTTCTGCCATACAAAGCTTCATATGGAGGCATCCCAATGCTTGATTGGTAGCTGTTGTTATAAGCAAACTCAATCAAAGGCAAGTGTGTATCCCAACTACCTTCAAATTCAATCACACAAGCCCGTAGCATATCCTCCAATATCTGAATAACCCTTTCAGACTGGCCATCTATCTGTGGGTGGAATGCTGTGCTGAAGTTCAATCTAGTTCCTAGGGCTCTCTGAAGACTACCTAGAATCTAGAAGTGAACCTAGGATCTCTGTCAGACACAATTGATACTGGCACTCCATGCAATTTTACAATCTCATATATGTACAATCTGGCCAATCTTTCCAGGCTATAGTCCATCCGAACTGGCAAAAAGTGAGCAGACTTGGTCAATCTGTCAACTATAACCCATACTGCATCATGACTACTCTGTGTCCTTGGAAGTCCTGTAACAAAATCCATAGTTATTCGTTCCCATTTCCACTCTGGTACTGACAAAGGATGTAACAAACCAGCTGGAACTTGATGTTCTGCCTTTATTTGCTGACAAGTTAGGCATTTGGAAACAAATTCAGCTATATCTCTCTTCATACCCATCCACCAGTAATGCTCTTTCAGCCCTCTGTACATTTTAGTTCCACCAGGGTGCATAGCAAATGGATACTCATGTGCTTCCTTCATAATGATTTGTCTCAATTGCACATCACTAGGAATGCACATTCTACCCTGATGTAGCAATAAACCATCATCTCTCACAGAGAATTCAGGTTTCTTGCCCTGCTGGACTTCTTTCAGTAGCTTCTGATACTTTTCATCACTCTGAGCAGCCATTCTGATCTGATCAATCAACACTGGCTGTACATGCCAAGCAACTACTGTCTGTCCCTCATCATCAATCTCTAAACTGGCATGCTGTACTTTCAACTCATATACCATGGACAAAGGCGAAACTCTGAGACTTGCCATAGTCTTGTGACTTAAGGCGTCAGCCACTACATTTGCTTTCCCTGGCTGATAGTCTATTAAGCAATCATAATCTTTGATAAGTTCTAACCATCTCCTCAGCCTCAAATTTAATTCCTTCTGGGTGCCTAAGTACTTCAAGCTCTTGTGATCTGTGTAAATGTAGCATTTCTCTCCATACAAATAGTGTCTCCAGATCTTCAGAGCAAAAAGAATAGCTGCTAGCTCTAGATCATGTGTTGGGCAGTTCTTCTCATGCGGTTTCAGCTGGCGTGATGCATAAGCAATGATATTTCGATCTTGCATCAGTACACAGCCTAGCCCATTGTGAGAAGCATCACTATAAACTGTGTATTCTTTACCCGGAGTAGGTAAAGTGAGAACTGGAGCTTCAGTCAAACACCTCTTCAACTCATCAAAACTCTGCTGGCATTTATCTGTCCACTGAAATTTTACATCTTTCCGAAGCAGTTTGGTCAGTGGAGAAGATAACATAGAGAACCCCTTCACAAACCGACGGTAATATCCAGCTAAACCTAAAATGCGAATTTCGTGATGTTCTGGCGGCTTCCAGTTAAGGATAGCTTCTACCTTGCTGGAATCTACCTTGATCCCTTCAACTGACACAACATGTCCCAAAAAGGAGATTTCTTTCAGCCAAAATTCACACTTCGACAATTTGGCGTATAGCTGTTTCTCCCTTAAAGTCTGCAGTACAATCCGCAGATGTCTGTCATGCTCCTCTGCATTCCTTGAATATATCAAAATGTCATCAATAAAAACCACCCCAAATTGATCAAGATATGGTCTGAAGATAGTGTTCATCAGATCCATAAAAGCAGATTGAGAATTTGTCAAACCGAATGGCATTACTAGAAAATCATAGTGGCCATACCGAGTTTCAAAGCGCTTTTGGAATACTCTGCTCTTGCACCTTCAACTGATAATAACCAGATCGCAAATCAATTTTGGAGAATACAGCTGCACCTTTCAATTGATCAAACAGATCATCAATGCGAGGCAATGGATATCTGTTCTTTATTGTCACCTTATTCAACTGCAGGTAGTCAATGCATAAGCAGAGAGTACCATCATTCTTCTTAACAAACAACACTGGTGCTCCCCAAGGAGACACACTAGGGCGGATGAAGCCCTTTTCAAGTAGTTCTTGCAATTGTATCTTCAACTCCTTCAACTCTGCTGGTGCCATTTTGTATGGCGTTATGGAGATTGGATCCACACCAGGCATAACATTAATTTCAAACTGCACTTCTCTTCCGAGGTAATCTCGCAATTCATCAGAAACACATCCGAAAGTCATATCTGTAGGGATGTCCTTCAATGTTTGGACTCCCACTTGGGTGTCTACCACATGTGCCAAGTATGCTTCACACCCTTTCTAATCATTTTTCCGCTAGTGCAAAATAAATGATGTTTGATGGCAATAACGCCTTTTCCTCAGATACCACATCACTATACTGAGGAAGGCCAAAAGTGACTGTCTTCAGCCTACAATCAATCATGGCATGATGCCTAGCTAACCAATCCATGCCCAAGATGATATCATAATCTCTGAAGGGCATTTCAATGAGATCGGACAGAAAAGTGTGTCCTTGGATCACCAAAGGACAATCTCTATACATTCTATTAACCCTGACTTCCTGTCCTAGTGGACTTGTTACTAGCACCTCAAAGTCCATTTTTGTACATGGAATAGCAATGCAATCAATGATGCTAGCACTCACATAAGAATGGGTAGAGCCCGGATCAAATAACACAAACACATTTTGGTTAAAAGTTGAGAAGGTACCAGCCACAACATCAGATGTCTCGGCCTCTTCCCTCTGTCTCATTGCATACATTCTGATTAGAGCACTGTCTTGCTCTGATTGTTTCACTGTGCCTTGGCTGCCTGCTGGGCTACCTCTACCCCTGCCTCTACCTCTGCTGGGTGGTTGTGAACTTCTAGTGACAGGGCTCTGAACTGACCCTTCTGCAGTAGTAGGAGGTGGTCCAACTCTGCGACTACTGGTGCAATCCTTGGCAAAGTGTCCTGTGCCTCCACAGTTATAACAGGCTCCAATAGCCTTATAGCATATCCCACCATGATTTCTTCCACAAGTTTCACATTGGCGGGGAGGGTAGGAACTTCTGGTACTCTGCTGACCAGATAGGGGAGGTCTCTGTCCTGAATATCTTCCCCTACCAGATTTCTTGCCACCTCTGCCATGTCCCCCATGGTTCTTCCTCTTCCTAGTATGACCACTGGAACTCTGTTCTACTGACTTTCCCTCTTTCTCTGTCTTCTCTGATCTCTTTTTCTCAGGAGCAGCTTCAGACTCAATTCTTTCTAACTCTAGAGCTTGAGAAATAAGTTCAGAGAAGTTAGTGTGTTTGAAGCCGACTACTTGTACTTTGATACTGGGCTTCAAGCCAGTTTCAAACCTCTTGCATCTCTCCCTGCTGGTAGAGAGTAGACTCACTGCATAATGGCTAAGGCGGAAAAATTCTCTTTCATACTCAGCCACTGATCTGCTCTCTGCTTTGGACTTAGGAACTCTTGCAGCTCGGTCTACATAAGCATCGTGGACATATTTCGCTTGAATTCTCGAGAAAGTCATTCCGTGTCAAGATCGCAAGTTCTACTGATCGTGGGGAATGGTTTTCCACCAATCATAAGCATCCCCCTGTAACAAAGACACTGAGTATTCAAATCTGAGCTCCTCTGTGCAATGCAGTTTCTTGAATACCCTATCCATCCTCTCTAACCACTGTTCAGCTTCTAGAGGATCTACTGTCCCTTTAAACTTTGTAACTCCATACTTCATCAATTTATCATACTGCCTGGTAGGAGACTGTGGTTGTACCACTGGTGTCTGTATTGGGACTTGAGTAGGTACATTGCCAGCCATTTGTTGAAACATTGCAGCCATCTGCTGAGCGAACTGAGCAAGAAATCTGCAGATCTGCGGTGGTCAAAATGAACCACTGGCATTATGTAGGCCTGGGGCATCCCCTTGCACCTCAGCCTCAATAGATTGATCGACTGAATGATCACCCTCTTCCATAGTCAATGCGAGGATTTTAGATCTCCTGAACAAATAACACAAGGAGATTTCCTCCCGTTAGTGCATATTTATAATGTAATGTACTGTATGTATCAAACAATGACATTGAGCAGTTGTACTATGAAGAAAGAATATTCAAGTAACATGTGAAAATAGAATTTAAAAACTTTGCTCTGATACCACTAAAACATGTCACACCCTACCCCTCTGTAAGGCATAACATGATCCCGTAGTATACCTAATGAATTACCAACTCTGTCTACTGATAATCCATTAAATATACTACAAGGGATTTTAAAAACTTTTCTTACTTCTTTTACAGTGGTGAACACTATTTACAGGTGTTAAAAACTTTTGTAAACTGAAGTAAACCAACTAACTCATTTGGAGTATTTGGAATTTCTGTAAAAATTTTGGCAGAGTGCCATCTGTATTTTGGATAAAACAGTTCTTCAGAAAACCTATGAAAAGCACTTCAATATATTTCCAAATCTCAACTCCAACATTTTCTCAACTCAAATCCATAGTAATTTTTCAAAGACTGAGATAAAGGAAATATAATACAATTTTTACAAGCCAAAATAACTCATAATTAATTTACAACTGCAAGGTACAATTTGAATTTACAACTGCTCAAAACCAACAACAATATGTACATACAGTGAACATATATTAAATTACAAAATACAAAATATTGGTATACTCATTATACCCGGTAGTCTCTCGCTGGAGGTACTAGTAGCCTAGTCTGGCCGCCCTGTCTGCTTTCACTGCGACAAAGAATAAAGCTATCATTTGAGACAATGTCTCAGTGGTACACAACATTAACCAAATACAATTTAAATCACAATTCATAAATCATATAAATAGTAGATACTTAAAACCATAGTTAATTTCAAGACAATAATTGTCCACCAGAATTTAAACTCCATTTCTCAATATCACAATAAATTTAAATAAGTCAGATCATGGTTGAATTCAAAAGACAGTATATGTCAATAAGAGTTTAAATTCATTTCACAATCTCATAATATATATCAATAAATCACACACATCTTTAATCATGTTCCCAAGTTCAATTCATCCCAAAAGCCGATGGCTAATGAGGTATTCAATTCATCCCAAAAGTCAATGACTAATGAGGAATAACATAGCTAGCCAGCAAAAATATGAGTACTCATTCTATTCGTCCTCAACAGGCACACACCTCAACACTTCAGCCAGAGAGGGAATTCAATTCGTCCCACTAGACAAGCTAGCCAGGAATACAATCAATGTACATGATAGCTGTGGTTTCAAACCACCATGCTGCTTTTCAATCAATAAGTATCCATCAAATATCTTTCAAACCATTTTTTCACAATTTCACAACTTAAAACAATAATATGCAAATAGTCATAATTTATTTCAATTGAAAATAATTCAAAAGAAATAGTTGTTGTGCACAAACACAATTTAAAACAATAACATACAATTAATCATATGAAATATTATTCAGAGCAAAATCAGTTGAAAACTAGTTGTGCACAAACCTCTGATAATTGTCTCCTGGTCTGGGCTCAGTATTTCCTTCCCTTTTCCTGAGTCTTTGGTAACTGAGAAACACAATTTGAAGTGTTTCAGTACTAAATTAAACTGTCTCTAACGATAATATTCGATAAGTAATTCACTGAAGACTATTATTTGCTCAATCACCTAATATACCGACCCTCGATGCGTTTTAGGTAAATTAGGTTTTTGTGTCATTAATATGTCACATTCGATAGGGTTTTAGGGTTGGTACGTTTTACCAAACTCATTTCTATGTATACTGCGTTTCCTTGCATTTTATTGCAAATTGCTGGATTCCGGAATACTAGTTTGACCTAGCCGGACAACCTGGTTCCCTCAGTTTTCGGGTTTCGGTCAAAACTACAAACTTGTAGATCTATGTCTTACGGAACGCGGGGCAAAATTTTAGGTCAATCCGAGTTAAGTAGACCAAGTTATGGTAATTATACTATTGCTGGTCAAATGGCATCAAATTAGGTCAATTTTAGGTCAATTTGGTCAACTTTGGTTCGGCCAGTTTTTGGACCCGAACTTTTGCAAGCTGTTTGACTTGCTTATGGTCATTTCTGGGCTTTGGTGTCTTCATAAGACTTGTAGGTATGGGTCTTAACTATTCATGATTAAAATTTCAGGTCAATTGGACCTGTTTTGAGTGAGTTATGGCCTAAACACTAACTGCTGCCCAATTGGTCAGTTTTTAGGTTTCAATTGCACTTAATCCGAATTGGTCATTTTTCATGCCACCTTGCAAGCAGAATTTTGGTATGCTTTCTCAATGAAAGTTGGCACATTTAGTGCCTAGTTTCACCTCCAATTTGTCTCATACCAATTGAGGTTACACATTTAAAGTTATAGGCTAAAATGCATACTGCCTTAATCACATTGCTTAAACATACATCAATTACACCCTTACCTTACTATATGTTCACTTCCCTTACCAATTCTGTTTTGGTTCATTACCAAAACCATATTCCACTTTACATTAACATCACTTTGGGCAGATTACAAACATCCTTAATACACCAATTAAAACTCACATTTACAAAGTCTAAGTACAATCACATATACACATAACATTACAAATTCTTACATACTCTTTACACAATCACTCTATATACATATCCATCAATCCTTAATGTCAATATTCTTCCAATACCTTCATGAACACATACATTTATCCAAGAGTTCCAAGGCTGCCGAAAATGTTCCTCAATACCAAAGTATCATACAATTCATCAATTTCCATCCCAAGTGCAAAATTCACCATATACATATGGAATAATTTACTAGGACATTAAATCACCATAACCAACATAATTTCTCATCAAATATATGCACAAATATTTCATCAAATACATAACTCCATGGCTGTCCAAAATGGACATCTCAATAACTCTTCAAACTTGAAAATTTTCTTCACAAAACCAACACCCATAACATGAACACAAAGTTTAACAAAGCAATCTTCCAAAATACAAACTTACCTTATGGTTGGAACTTGCCAAACCTTGATTAAACTTCTTGATTTTGGTATCAAGCTCTTCCTTATGATGTGTAGACAATTTTTAACGAAGCTATCTAAGTGATTGGAGTTGAAATGGAGGAGTGGATCAAGCTTGAAGGCCAACGGCAATGGAGGTCTTTTGGTTCTTCAATTCGGCAAGGCTTGGTGATTTGGAGAAGATAAAGTTTCTGATGGTGTAATGGAAGTACACCTGCCCCACTTTGTTTTTATTTTATTCCCTTAGTGGCCCACTCACTCAATTAATCATATAATATGTTAAATTCTCACTTATTCCACATTAAACCCTTAATTCTTGCTATTTACTTTAGGTACCACCAAATTAATTTTTCATTTTATTTTCTAAGTGTAATATTATTTATTTTTAATGGATATTTAGGTCAAAAGACAATTCGGGATGTCAAATGACCATAATGCCCCTGTTCGGGTTGCATTCCCGATTTTTCGGTAACACCAGGTTTTATCTGTTTTTCGATTTCGCACTTTTCTTTGTACTAATTATTTAATTTTTCTTTGATCTTTCAAATGAGATTTATTCTTCAATAAGGGTCTATTTAAGTCCTAAAAATATTTTTCAGGGTTCCCCGCGGTCCAGGGCCAGTCAACGGTCCACACCGTGACTTCCCGGTGCGGTCACCCATCGCTAGGGTTCTCGGCTCGCTTAACTTGGTTACATTTTTTTGCTATTATTTTTCCTTTGTTTTTCTTGTATTTTCTTTTCTTGTATTTCATTATTTTATGTGTCCTCACTCATAACGAAGTGTAGTTCTAGGCATCCTAGCTGTCCGGACAACACTGGTCACCGGAGCAGCAGAACGCACTACCGAACATAGGGGTGTTACAGATATGTATTAAATGGTCTATGGAATTTAATAAAATAATTCATTCATCGATTTTTTTTTATATTCTACCATTAAATTATTTAAAAAAAGGTTATTACCATTCTAAGCATACTAAATTACAATTTTTTTTTTCTTCTTTCTCTCCTTGCTTTATTTTTCTTCACCTTGATTATTAAATCTCTCCCTTTATAGTCATGATTCATGATTTTTTTTTAACAAACAATACTGGAAAAACTTTATCTATTTTATTATATATATATATATATATATGTTGTAATTTAATATAACTTAAAAATCATATGCATTATATGATTTTTATGCATACTATATAAATCTAACTTTGTATCAGATGGTTTCAACACAAATTATATGAATATGAACCAATGTCATTTAATTCACTAGTTAAATGTTACCTGAAATTGCAATGTTTCCTCAGTAGAATCTTGACATAATTATGAACTCTTCTAAGCACCCATAAGCACCAAATATTACATCAACTAAGAGAATACCCATAGCACACTTGTTATCTCAGGTTTTCTGCCCAAAATTTTCTTTTGTAGAGTTCAAAGACCAGCAAGCTCAAGAGAACCATAGAACTGCAGTTGCCAACTTCTCTCACATTCTTGTGAGATTCCAACTGCTATCCATATAGCAATTTTGAATAATTAAATAACTACTCTCTTCGATGGGCTTTACATTTTTTGTCTTTAACTTCATGGGCTTACAAATAATTACATGGCCCATCTTATGTGCTAGCCCTTTTTTTTTTTGTCATCTCCCACTCACACATGATTGGACTGCCTCTCTTTCTTATTTATGGCAATTTTCATAATTAATAGATAACCTGTGTGACCTATGCATACTTCGAGAGCTCTAGTGTTATATATTTGTTAGGATAATGTAATCACTCAAATGGTGAAATTAAAATAGATATAGTATGTAATACCTTAGATCATTATATCACATTTACATCTCTCTTGATCTCATTAGATGTAATTTGAGTTCATAATTATGCCATATCCAATGATAAACATAATTAACCGGTCTATAAACACAAAAACTTAATATGATAATACTTAATGATCTTTCTCTTTTCCAGATACTTTCAACCTTAATTTAATTAGTTTTCTAGGATTGCCTCGTCAAACCATATCTAACATAGTCCTTTGGTAACACCCTAATATAGCAACCATTAAATCAAGTCTTAAGTGACAGATTATAGCCATAAAGATGCAGGTAAAGATCACTTATAATCTTTAGGGTTGCACATAATAACAAGTTGAGATCTTAAACTTGTATTTCCTTTTGAACACAAGCACATGTGGCATGAATCACATGTTATGGTATCAACTTCTTTCCCATGGAGTGTATGTCTCTATTCTAGATACCGTACAGATGATAATTCAAGCATATCTAAGGATTGAATTTGAGTTTCCTAATCTACTTAACATCATATGAAACTCACGTCTAGCATTTAAGATAGAATGTGAATGTAATTATTACAATGACTTTTAAATCAAATATCACTTGATATGACTATCTCTGTTATAAGTTCTAGCTCTTAATATTATCTCTTAGATAATAACACTTCCTTTTTAATAAAAACGTAACATCCTCACTTTAGTTAGTCCGTACGTTCTACTGTTTCAATGACCAACGTCGGTCTGAGCAGCTAGAATGTCTGAAATTATAATTAGACTAGAGTGAGGAGTTATAAATAAACCAAATAATGAGAAGAAAAATTAAGGAAAATTTTTAGAAATGAAATGTACTAAGATTAAATGAGCCATAGCTCCAACGATGAGTGATCCTAACGAGAAGTAACGGTGAAGGCTGTTAGCAACCCTAAACCCAGGGGAAACCTCGTGAAATAATTTTTGGGATTCCAGGGAAGGATTATTGAGGTTTTGATGACAATAAATTGCTAAGAAAATACAAGGAAAATTAAATCAATAGGTACACACGATTTTAGCTCATTAAGCCAAACGGAGGGCATTTTGGTCATTTCGTCTTCAGAAACGATTTTTCACCAACTTGTCCATTTAAGTAAGTGAATTATATGACATAAAATATGAACAATAATTGATGAAAAATTAATTAGAAATGAATATAAAAGGAAAGAAAAGAAAAGGAAATTAAATTAGATTTATGACACAAGCATTGAGTAAGCATGATGCAATTAAAACAGCCCAACCAATCACCATTCAACAAGCTTTTTTAATACAATTAAAAGAGACAAAAATTAAAAAAAAAAAAATCAGATTTACCTCTTCTTCTTCAGCTGGCCGAACCAGCTCCATGGTGTTCCACCATTGCCATCTCAACAAAGCTCCAATTCCCACCTTAAATCACTATTAAACCCTACCTTGTCTTCACTAAATTTGATCTTTATACCTTTTGTAAACTTAAGGCAGCAAAAAGGAAAGGAAACAAAGAGGTTTTGCAAGTGTGAGAAACTCTTCAACTAAGGTTAGTGCCCAATTTCTTCTCTCTCTCACTCAATTCATGTTTAAGGACTTGAATTAAGTTGGAAATTCTAAGGAAATGCAAGAATTGAAATTTGGGAACTTGGGGTTTTGAACAAAATTAGGCTTTTGCTCATGTAACGGTGTATGAACATTTTAATGGTCAATTAGTGACCATTTGGTAAGATTTGAACATAAAATGAAGTGAAATATGGTATTAGATATTGAAATGGTTAGGCTGCCTTATGTGGTGAATTCTGGACTCTTAGAGTCCAGTGAGTTTGGACAGTCCTAGTAGGACTTGTATAGCTCCAATTGGTGCAAGGCCAATTGGAGGTGAAAATTGACACATAATACAACATTTTTGGTTAAGAAAACCTGCCCAGAAAACCAACTTAAGTTGACCTAAAAATTGCCTCAACCCGGGTAACACACAAGCTGTTCCTGGAAAATGACCAAATGAATAGTGTTTGTTCAAATGGTCATAACTCAGTGTAGAAAAGTCCAATTGACCTGAAATTCATATCAATGGAAAGCTTAGACAATTTAGGACAACTTTCATGAAGAACATAACTCTAAATTCTGACCAGAACTTAATGAAATTGCCTACCAAAAATCAAGACACCAAAGCTGCCAGAATGGGATTCTGCCCAGAAATTCTGGGTAGATACCAATCCAGCCGGCCTTGCTAAAATTAGCATATCTTGAGCTAGAAAACTCCAAATGGAGTGATTCAAAAAAAGAATTAAAGAAGACACATAAAGGAACAACTTTCATGAAGAGAAGTTTGTCAAATTTCCACTGTAGCAATGATCAATGGAACAGTAAACTTAAGGCATGAAATCTGAAAATTTTAAATAACAAACAATAAGCTTTGAAATGGTATTAGTAACCATTGCCAACAATTTTAGAATACAAAATGTGGTATATTGGTGATATTAGGACTAATATACCTATTGTCTATGAAAAAGTCAACATTTTAGTTGACTAATGAGATAAATAGTAACTATTGAACTTCAATTGCCAAGAATTTCATAATTAAAATTATAATATGCCCTAGTAGGCCTAGTGTGATTGGTTTGGATAGATTGGCATGCCAATATGGTTCTGATAGTAGTACTGCATATGGCATCATGCCATTCTATGATTTATGGCTTATGTGGCCATTTCGTGATTTTATGGCTTTTAGCCATTCTGACATTATTATGATACTTGGCCTCATGCTTAATATTTATTATAGCTTCTTAGCTATTTTGTTGCACATCGGGAGACACATTTGGACCGATGGTGTGACGGCCCGAGGTACTTGGTACCCAGTGCCAGTTTATCCGTTTATCCAGTCCAGTCAACTAGTATAGGTTAATTGGGCAACCAAAATAAATCTTAATAAATTTAAATCAAATAATTAATATAAAAAGTACCAAATTAATAATACTGTGATTAATTATAGAAATTTAGTCTGTATAATATAACAACATACATTCTGCATACAAAATTTTATTTCTATTTATTATTGGCACCACTAAGCAATATTACTTAGCGCGTTGCTTTTGCCACGTGTAGGTACTGTAGATACGGAGCACGAGCCCAGCAGATTATAGACTAGGAATCAGATTTGGATCTGCATTTTGCATTTTGTGGTACCTCGACCAGCAGTGCATTTAGTCGGATTGCTAGGTTTCATTTTGTATTTTACATTTTGTATTCGATCTACATTTTGTCATGTAAATGCTAAACTTATGTAATTAATGTACATATTATGAGTTAATGAATTTGAACATTTCTTATAAATATGAGTATGTAATTATTCATGCATGAAATGAAATTGAAATTTTGAGTTTGAAATGTTGAGAAGTGTTGAGATTTGATAAACTATGATGACTTTGTGTTGAAATTATTTGGTGTTTGAGAATGAATGAAAATTTGGGAGTGTTTTTCACAGGTTCCGAAGAATTGTTTTCTCCATTTTTAGCAAGCACTTTTCTGGATTTTCTATAAAATTTTTGGAACCTTAAATTAATTCATAATTTCAATAAATAAATTAATTGACATAAATTTCACTTAGTGACTAATAAATTAATTAATTAATTAATTAAGAAAGGGTAAATTGTAATGAAATAAGATATGGTGCCCCAGCACACTGTGTGGCATATCTTACTGGGCTACACTATAGACGGGTAAGGGATGTCACATTTAGTGGTATCAGAGCACGGTTTAGGCGTTTCTGGGTTTAGATAGAGTCCATACCATGAATTGTATTTGTAAGAGTCGAGGTGACACTAATACATATCTATTTGTTTTCTTATTTTGATTAGGATATGGACCCCACATCACAAAGAGCAGTAGATGAGGAGGTGGAGAGTCATGCTCCACCAGTGGTTAAAGCTGGAGGCAGGGGGGAACTTGTTAGTAGTATGCCCTAGAGCATATCATTTAGTATGTATCTTGTACATATTTTTATTAATAAAAGGCATTTTCACTTTTCCATTTACATAATATATTTATGTGTAATAGAAAAGGTCCATTGATATTTTGTTAGAAATATTATTCTTAAGTTGTTAAGAATATGAGTGACAATATTTCTAGCACAAAGTATCATAAATAGGTTCACAATCGAGGATACTTCATAATAAGGACATGACTTATCCAGAAAGATTTATTCATATTTGTTCCCAAGTTATTTGTATGAGATATAAATAAGATGGAATGGTGAGTCTCATGCCATATAACAAACATGATAGGCACTTATAAATGATAAGTAGGCCGAACCAGTGACACTTATGACAAGCACATGGAGTTTACTCTTGTCAATGTTTTGTCATAAATCATATCAGTGCATATAATCTTTAGACCTGAGATAGCACAGTTATCTTGTATATAGGTAGTTTGAGTTTGATACTTCTTTCATACTTATACTATGTATGGGTATATGGGCATCTGTTGGCTCCTACTAGTTATATATGGAGGTAGGTGTTGATCAAGATGGAATCTGTTCCTCTAAGTAAATAGAGATAAAATCCTATGTTCATTTAATTGTTCTTGATGTTTCAAGTTTCTGGCCAGGACAGATAGATTTATTAAGAAAAGAGTTTCTGATGAGAAAATCTTTTTAATCAAGAACTGAAATTAAAAGAGAACATAATATTCATAGAAAATGGAGTTTGACATAAATCATGACTCCAGCTTGAGTTGGGATTTTGTAACAGAGAGATTCTAGTGCATGGTAACATATGATTATAGGTTCATTTAAGGTAAACCTTATTACTAATTGGGTGGCCATGGCATGCTATGCTAGGTATTAACCATGGTCTATGAGGTTCATAAAATGATTTAGAGAAATCATTTATGGTAAGAAAGAGTTCTGATGATATTAAGAGTTGATATCATGTCTCATTACCAATTAGTGATGAGCCAAGTAAGTCACACACATACACAAGTTATCACCTATTTAAATGTGATTTAATTAATTAATTAAAGAGTTTAATTGATTAATTAAATAGTTTTGGTTTGTAATTAAATTGCAAAGTCCCTAGCATGGCTTGAAACCAAATCTAGATTATTGGATGTATAGTATAAGTTAAATTTATATTTAAAGTGTTTAAATATGAATTTAATCAATGAGAAATTAATTTATAGAGATTAATTAATTCATTTATATTTGATATAAATTAGAAGAAGAGAAATAATTATTTTGGGTTAAGAACTTAAAATTAAGATACAGGGGCATTTTGGTCATTTCACAGTGTGACACATGGCAACATGAGATGGTGACACATGGGATTACACATAAGCTTGCCAAATGTTTTTTTTAATCATGTAAAATGATTAAAATCAAGATTAAATATAGGTTTGACACTTGGCACAATGTGATTGGGTCACTTAAACCTAGAGCTAATCAAAGGGTGACATGTGGCAAGGGTTTAATGTGTTAACCTAGCTATATAAGTGTTGTTATGAAAAAGAAAAACAACCAGCAGCTACTCCTCTCCTTTTTCATGCCTTTTTGAGGCTCTCCATCTATTATTCTTCATCTCTCATCAATTCAAAGAGATTAGCCATCAATCTCTTGAATTAAGAACACTAGAAATTGTTTCTAGTGTCCTGTTTACATCTCTAATCTCTTAAAAGGTAGAACTTGAATTTCTAATTAATAGAAAAAGCTTTAGAAGCTGTTCAAGGGCTGCCATAGGTGTTCTTGGTGTAGACAAGCTAGAGGGACAACATTTGGTGTCCTGAAGACAAATCTCAAAGGCACAGACACGCTGTAGTGCATCAAGAAGTTAGTGTAATCGTTCTTGATTTAATCTAGGATTCTAAAATTAATCTGATTAATTTTAAAATCTTAAATAGAAAATACAGATCCAAAAACATATTAAAAGAGTTTTAACATGTTGTTTATCATTGAAATCAAATAGATAAAAATAAATATTGCATGATGCATGTGACCCTAGGTGAAAATTTTTGAATTCAATGGTATAAACTTGTGTTTTTCACGCTTCCATTCCTTCAATTGGTATCAGAGCCACTATATTTGCCATTTAGATTGATGTTTATATGATTTAATTGTGTGTTTGATCAGGAGATCAAAAGTCCATTGCTGGTTGCAAAGCCAAGGTGGCGGCACAAATGATGAACATTATGGTGCGCATGGTTGATGCACCACAATGGTGTGCAAGGGTAAATGGATGGTGAATGTGCAGTTATTATATGATCTAAAATCCATTTTATGTCTAATTAAATTATTTAATTAGAATTTTTATCACACAATTAAATTATGATTCAAATCAGAATTTTAAAAATTGTTTGAATGTGATTCAAATCTGAATTTTAAAAGTTGTTTGAATGTGATTCAAATCTGAATTTTTAAAGTTGTTTGAATCATATTTAAATCTGATTTTTTAAAATTGATTGAATAAAATTCAGATCTAATTTTTTTAAAAAAGTTTGAATGTGATTCAAATCTGATTTTTAAAAAAATGTTTGAATGTGATTCAAATCTGAATTTTTAAAATTGTTTGAATGTGATTCAAATATGAATTTTTAAATTTGTTTGAATGAAATTCAAATCTGAATTTTTAAATTTATTTGAATCATATTAAAATCTGGATTTTTAAGTTGAATATGAGATATTCAATTTAATTTAAGTATGTATGTTTTATTTAATTGTTAAATAGTGATATACATGATGGATGATCATAGACTATAAAAGACCAATGTGATTGGATTTATTTCTTTTATGTTTCTTTGGGATTGTAAATTAATTAATTTATTTTAATTTATTTTGGGCATGTATTATTAAGTTTGTAATAATTTTTGGGTTGTAATTTCATTTATTTAAGTTCTTGTAAATTCGCCTTGGTATGCCAAGGATTACTATGTAATATTGGATTGCAAGAAGTTCAAGGAGGTCAAGAGCATTGGTGGGACCAGTGGGAGGAATTCAAGATCACGTGTTGATTATGTACTCCTTCAGCAACTCTTGTAAAATGAATGAATGAAATGCACCTAGGAATGCCCTGATTCAATTCGTGGTGGCTCAGAATTGAATCCCTTAGAAAGTCCATGATCATACCATATTTATTGCTTATCCATGAATGCATGAGATGTATGGGAATGTATGCTATTATATGATATATGTATGCTAATTGGATAATGTGCAAAGTGAGACCTTAATAGTAATTAGAATGACCATAAAATCTTTCAAACAAATGATTAAGTTGGAAATGCTATAATTAAAGTAATTATAACATAGGCCCTCCATTGGGGCAATTATTTTAAGAAATTTTAAATAGTTGCATAAGATGCAATTAATTTAAGAGATTTTCTTAAGAATGATTGTTAAGCATGTGATGTTGTAAATATGTAAATAGTTTGGTGGCCAATATTGGATGTACCTGAGGACATTAAAATTATTTGCATAATTACTGGCTCAATGGGATAAACTTAAATAATGCAAGATAAGTCAATAATGGATGTACCTGAGATTTTGAGCATTAGGGGCTAGGTAAAGGATTGAACCTCACATGAGATGTGATGGGCAAGGAGTTGCTCACTTATAGTTTATTGTAATTCCAATAATGGATGTACCTGAGGATGATCAATAGAATTATAAGAATTCAATCACCCACTAGAAATCCATCCAACTAGGATTTTCGTTTTCTACTTTGGAAGTGTAGGATTTGCTAAGTTAGTGGGAGGACCAATTTGATTAAAAGACCATAATCATTTTGGTTAATTACATGATACATTTACTAATTAATCTGGTTATTTTCTGCAGTTAATTTTCTGATAAAAATGAGCACAGAATAACCACCACCATCCAATATCCTTGCAAGCATACTTGATCGCAATAGGTTGACAGGACCTAATCTGTCTAATTGGCTAAGAAATTTGAAACTTGTCCTAAACCTTGAACATATAGGATATGTTCTAGATTCAAATGTTCCTGGTCCCTTACCTCCAGAGGCCACACAAGAGGAATATGAAACTTTGGATAAGTGGAAGGAGCATGATATGAGAGCTAAGTGTTACATGCTTGCTTCCATGAGCAATGAGTTAAAAAAGCAGCATGAGAACATGTTGAGTGCAAGTGAGATCCTCCTTCACCTACAAGAGTTGTATGGTGAGCACAACAGGAATGCTAGGTATGAGATATCTAGACAGCTATTCCGTATGAGGATGTCTGAGGGACAGAATGTTGGGGATCATATCCACAAGATGATTCGGCTGATTGAGCAGTTGGAACATCTTGACTTCAACATGGATTTCCAACTATAGACGGATTTGATTCTTCAGTCCCTTCCTGATTCTTTTTGGGAATTTTGTGACAAATTTCCATATGACTCAATAGGAATGCACCTTAGCTGGTTTACTTAACATGCTGGTTATTGCCCAAAAGAATATGCCGGGCAATAAAAGAAAAGAGGTAGCTTTGATTGCATCTTCTTCTGCTGGAAAGTCCAATAAGAAGAAGGGCAATAAGAAAAAGAAACCTCAGATTCCTGGTCCTTCCAAGAAAATAGATAAACAGAAAAGGAAGACTAAAGCTGATGGAGGCAAAAGAAAGTGTTTCTACTGCCAAAAGGATGGGCACTGGAAAAGGAACTACCCAGAGTATCTTGCTTCTCTGAAGGACAAGAAGGATACACCTTCGGAAGGTATGTCCATATCTTGTTATTTAGATTCTGATGATACTCATAGTTCATCTACAGCTTGGGTTTTAGATATCGTGCGCTTCTCACATTTCTAATGATATGCAGGAACTAGCAAATAGTAGCAGCTTGCGTTCTCAAGATATTAGAGTCCGGATTGGCTCAACTGTTGAAGCTTTAGCCATAGGATCTAAATCTTTTTACATGTTTGGACATGTTTTGTGTTTGGATAATATTTTTTATATACCTGATGCTTTTAATAACATCATTTCTATATCTAGTTTGACTAGAAATGGCTATGAATTTCAGTTCACAGATGATGTATGCAATATTTATTTTGGAAATAAATATGTTGGTTCAGGTTATATGAATAATGGTCTTTATTATTTGGATAATAATGACAAACAAAAATTGAATGCAAGTGATCTAAAAGAATGCAATGCCATGGTGAAAACTAACTCAAGTTCAAAATATATTTGGCACTTAAGGTTATGTCATGTGAATCTTGCCTTCAGGGCAAAATGACTAGATCACCCTTTGTTGGACAAGGGCTAAAAGCTGAAAATATTTTGGAACTAATACATAGTGATGTATGTGGTCCATTTAAAGAAATGGCTAGAGGGGGCTTTCATTATTTTATTACCTTTACTGATGATAAATCAAGATTTGGGTATTTGTATTTGAAGAAATACAAACATGAATTCTTTGAAAAGTTTAAAGAATTTAAATCTGAATTAGAAAATAAAAAAGGAAAGAGTATTAAAGCTCTTCGATCAGATCATGGAGGTGAATATTTGAGTACTGAATTTGATGAATACTTGAAAGAGCATGGCATTGTTTCTTAGCTGACTCCTCCAGGAACGCCACAGCTGAATGGTGTATCTGAAAGGAGAAATCGTACCCTATTGGATATGGTACGTAGTATGATGAGCTATACTGATATGCCAATCTTCTTTTGGGGATTTGCATTAGAATCAACTTTGTATATTCTGAATAGGATTCCATCAAAATCAGTTTCTTCCACACCTTATGAGATATGGCATGGAAGAAAACCAAGTCTTAAGCATGTTAAGATTTGGGGTTGTCCAGCTTATATCAAAAAGCTGAACACTGATAAATTGGAGACCAGATCAGAAAAAGGTCGATTTGTTGGATATCCAAAAGATAGTTTTGGCTATTATTTTTATTTGCCTACTTCACAAAAGGTTGTGATAAGTAGAGATGCCACATTTCTTGAACAACAGTTTATTTAAGAAGGAGGCAAAGGAAGGCAAATAGAGATAGAATTAGAGAATTTTGACCAACCAACAGATCAGATGGATATAGATTCATCTAGTCAACCTATACCCGTTGATGAAACATCTACAGTCGTTCCTCGTAGAACAACCGGGGTATCTCACCCACCAGTGAGATATGGTTTTCTTTATGAAGAAGAACAAGAGTTGTCTATTCATGAAGAAGTAGATCATGGAGATGATCCACTTACCTATGAAGAAGCTATATCAGATATAGACTCTTCAAAATGGATTGATGCTATGAAATCCGAGATTGATTCCATGTATAAGAATCAAGTTTGGGATCTTGTTGACCCACCTGAAGCTATTGTACCTATAGGGAACAAATGGGTTTTCAAGAAGAAAATTGGTTCTGATGGAAAGGTAGAGACCTATAAGGCAAGGCTAGTAGCGAAAGGGGTTTCGCCAAAGGCAAGGAGTCGACTATGAGGAGACTTTCTCGCCTGTTGCCATGCTTAAATAAATTAGGATTTTATTAGCAATAGCTGCATACTATGATTATGAGATTTGGCAGATGGATGTCAAAACAGCTTTTCTCAATGGATACATTGAAGAAAACATTTTCATGGAACAACCTAGGGGTTTTGAATCCCAAGATGGTTATAAGGTATGCAAGCTAAAGCGATCCATTTATGGGTTGAAACAAGCTTCGAGGAGTCGGAACATCCGTTTTGATGAAGCCATTAAATCCTTTGGTTTTATGAAAAATGAGGATGAGCCATGTGTATATAAGAAGGTTAGTGATAGTGCTATCATTTTTCTTGTCTTATATGTGGATGACATATTGTTGATGGGTAATGACACAGGTATGTTGACAACTATAAAGGTATGGTTGTCAAATACATTCTCCATGAAAGACTTATGGGAGGCAACCTATATTCTTGGGATTCGCATATATAGAGATAGAGCGAAAAGAATAATTGGTTTATCCCAAAGTCTATACTTGGAAAAGGTGTTAAAGAGGTTTAACATGCTTGATTCCAAGAGAGGATTGTTACCAGTAAGACATGGTATCCACTTTTCTAAAGAGATGTCTCCAAAGACACCTGAAGAAAGAGATAAGATGACCAGGATTCCATATGCTTCGGCTATTGGAAGTTTAATGTATGCAATGTTGTGTATTAGGCCGGATATCACATATGCTATTAGTTTGACTAGCAGGTATCAATCCAATCCAGGTTTGGAACACTGGATAGCTGTCAAGAATATCCTTAAGTACTTGAGAAGAACTAAGGATTTATTCTTGATTTATGGAGGTGAAGACTTGCAATTGGATGGTTATACTGATTCTGAATTCCAATCAGATATCGATGATAGAAAGTCTACCTCTGGATATGTGTTTATTTGTAATAGAGGTGCAGTCAGTTGGAAGAGTTCCAAATAGAGCACGACTGCAGATTCCACTATAGAGGCTGAGTATATTGCTGCATCAGATGCTGCAAAGGAAGCTATTTGGATAAAGAAATTCATGATAGAACTTACAGTAGTTCCTTCCATTGAGTCAGCAGTTCCACTACACTGTGACAACAATGGAGTAGTCATACAGGCTAAGGAAACAAGGTCTCACCAGAAATCCAAACACATAGAAAGGCGCTACCACATTATTAGAGAAATAGTTGGGCGAGGCGATGTAGCCATGCAGAAAATAGCATCAGCTGAAAATCCAGCTGATCCATTCACTAAGCCTATGTCACAGACTCAGTTAGACCGACATCTTGAAAAGATAGGTCTAAGATATTGTAATGAATGGCTCTAGTGCTAGTGGGAGATTGTTAGTAGTATGCCCTAGAGCATATCATTTAGTATGTATATTGTACATATTTTTATTAATAAAAGGCATTTCCACTTTTCCATTTACATAATATATTTATGCGTAATAGAAAATGTCCATTGATATTTTGTTAGAAATATTATTCTTAATTTGTTAAGAATATGAGTGACAATATTTCTAGCACAAAGTATTATAAATAGGTTCACAATCGAGGATACTTCATAATAAGGACAGGACTTATCCAGAAAGATTGTATTCATATTTGTTCCCAAGTTATTTATATGAGATATAAATAAGATGGAATGGTGAGTCTCATGCCATATAACAAACATGATAGGCACTTATAAATGATAAGTAGGCCGAACTAGTGACACTTATGACAAACACATGGAGTTTACTCTTGTCAATGTTTTGTCATAAATCATATCAGTGCATATAATCTTTAGACCTGAGATAGCACAGTTATCTTATATATAGGTAGTTTGAGTTTGATACTGCTTTCATACTTGTACTATGTATGGGTATATGGGTATCTGTTGGCTCCTACTAGTTATATATGGAGGTAGGCATTGATCAAGATGGAATCTGTTCCTCTAAGTAAATAGAGATAAAATCCTATGTTCATTTAATTGTTCTTGATGTTTCAAGTTCTTGGCCAGGACAGATAGATTTATTCAGAAAAGAGTTTCTAATGAGAAAATCTTTTTAATCAAGAACTGAAATTAAAAGAGAACATAATATTCATAGCAAATGGAGTTTGACATAAACCATGACTCCAGCTTGAGTTGGGATTTTGTAACAGAGAGATTCTAGTGCATGGTAACATATGATTATAGGTTCATTTAAGGTAAACCTTATTACTAATTGGGTGGCCATGGCATGCTATGCTAGGTGTTAACCATGGTCTATGAGGTTCATAAAATGATTTAGAGAAATCATTTATGGTAAGAAAGAGTTCTGATGATATTAAGAGTTGATATCATGTCTCATTGCCAATTAGTGATGAGCCTAGTAAGTCACACACATACACAAGTTATCACCTATTTAAATATGATTTAATTAATTAATTAAAGAGTTTAATTGATTAATTAAATAGGTTTGATTTGTAGTTAAATTACAAAGTCCCTAGCATGACTTGAAACCAAATCTAGATTATTGGATGTATAGTATAAGTTAAATTTATATTTAAAGTGTTTAAATATGAATTTAATTAATGAGAAATTAATTTATAGAGATTAATTAATTAATTTATATTTGATATAAATTAGAAGAAGAAAAATAATTATTTTGGGTTAAGAACTCAAAATTAAAACAGAGAGGCATTTTGGTCATTTCACAGTGTGACATGTGGCACCATGAGATGGTGACACATGGGATTATACATAAGCTTGCCAGATGTTTTTTTTAATCATGTAAGATGATTAAAATCAAGATTAAATATAGGTTTGACACTTGGCACAATGTGATTGGGTCATTTAAACCTAGAGCTAATCAAAGGGTGACATGTGGCAAGTGTTTAATGTGTTAACTTGGCTATATAAGTGTTGTTATGTAAAAGAAAAACAACCAGCAGCCACTCCTCTCCTTTCTCACACCTTTTTGAGGCTCTCCATCTATTATTCTTCATCTCTCATCAATTCAAAAAGATTAGCCATCAATCTCTTGAATTAAGAACACTAGAAATTGTTTCTAGTGTCCGGTTTACATCTCTAATCTCTTAAAAGGTAGAACTTGAATTTCTAATTAATAGAAAAAGCTTTAGAAGCTGTTCAAGGGCTGCCATAGGTGTTCTTGGTGTGGACAAACTAGAGGGACAACATTTGGTGTCCTGAAGACAAATCTCAAAGATGCAGATACGCTGCAGTGCATCAAGAGGTTAGTGTAATCGTTCTTGATTTAATCTAGGGTTCTAAAATTAATCTGATTAATTTTAAAATCTTAAATGGCAAATACAGATCCAAAAACATATTAAAAGAGTTTTAATATGTTGTTTATCATTGAAATCAAATAGATAAAAATAAATCTTGCATGATGCATGTGACCCTAGGTGAAAATTTTTGAATTCAATGGTATAAACTTGTGTTTTTCATGCTTCTGTTCCTTTAGAACCTGCTCCACCAGCACCAAAAGTGTCTGTACAACCTCCATAGGCCATGTTTCAGCAAATGGCTGAGTTTTTTAGACAAATGGACAAAGTTATGCCACCGCTACTACCTCTACAGCAGAAGTCACATTTAGAAAAGCTCAGAAAATTCGGAGCTATGGATTTTATGGGTAAGAAAGAAGATGACTCGGTGGTAATTGAGAATTGGCTAGACCAAACCATAAGGGTACTAAAGTAACTCTATTGCACCCTAGAGCAGAATCTGGAGGGTGCTATGTCCCTGCTCTAAGACGATGCCTATCAGTGGTGGGACACAGTATCCAGTGAGGTCCAACCAGAGCAAATAACTTAGGATTTCTTCCTCACCAAGTTCAAAAAGAAGTATGTGGGCAGTGTATACTTGGAAGAAAAAAGAAAAGAATTCATCAGTTTGAGGCAGAGGCAGCTGTCAGTGGCGGAGTATGAAAAGGAATTTGTTAGATTGAGCTGCTATGGAAGGAAAATAGTCCCCAATGAGGCTAAGAGGTGTAGGAGGTTTGAAGAGAGGCTAAATGATAATATTAAAATAATGATTATAGCTTTCGGATTACGAACTTCATAAAGTTGGTTGAAGCTGCTTTAAAGGTTGAAAAGGTCAGAATTAATGAGCAGACTAGAAGCGATATACAACAGAAGAGAGACCCAGGTCAGACTAGTTCATCCTCTGCACCTGGAAAGAAGTTCAGAGGTCCACCTGCTCAGAGTTCGGGTCAGCCTCAAGGTCAGGGCTAGTCTCAAGGGCCCAGACCACAGTTCACACCTAAGAGAGGCCAGTCCACACCATCAGTGGGTAGCCCTCTAGGAATAGTATTCAGGGGACTAGCCCCAGCATCTTCTGCTTGTCCACACTGCCAGAAGTGGCATAAGGGGGAGTGTTGGCGAGTGACTGGTGCTTGCCTATGGTGTGGGTCTATAGAACATCAGCTTAGAAGTTGTCCACGCAAAATCGCATACCTGCTCCAAAGACAAGGCATGTGCCCGGCCCTACACCTCAAAGGGGCAGGGCTAGCTCAAGGGCCCAGACCACAGTTCACACCTAGGAGAGGCCAGTCCACACCATCAGTGGGTAGCTCTCTAGGAACAGTGTTCAGGGGACTAGCCCCAGCATCTTCTGCCTGTCCACACTGCCAGAAGTGGCATAAGGGGGAGTGTTGGCGAGTGACTGGTGCTTGCCTATGGTGTGGGTCTATAGAACATCAGCTTAGAAGTTGTCCACGCAAAACTGCTACAGCTGCTCCAGCACAAGTAGACAGGCCTGGCCCTACACCTCAAAGGGGTAGAAGACCCAATAAATCTGAGGCAGCTGGTCCATCACAGAGATCTGCACATGAGACAGTTGAGAGGCCAGAGGCCAGGGCACCTGCCAGAGCTTATGCCGTGAGAGCTCAGGAGGAGTAAGATGCCCCGGATGTCATCAGGGGTACGTTTTCCCTCTACAACATCTCTGTACATGCATTTGTGGATCCAGGATCTACCCACTCATATATCCGCATCAACCTACCCGTAGAAAGGGGGATACTAGTAGGGGAGAGTGACTAAGACATTATGGTCACTAATCCATTGGGCCATAGTGTAGTGGTGAATAAGGTATATAAAGGTTGTCCGTTAAGGATTCAGGGGTATGAATTCTCGGCAGACCTGATCGAATTGCCTTTCCATGAGTTTGACGTGATTTTGGGAATGGACTGGTTGTCACGTCATCAGGCAATGGTTGATTGTAAATTGAAGAGGATTTTTTTAAGAACTCTTAAGGGAAATGAGATCACAGTTATAGGGGAAAGGACAAATTTCTTGTCTAATGTCATCTTAGCTACTACTGTAAGAAAACTAATAAGAAAGGGTTGTGAAGCCTACCTAGCACATGTGGTTGATACTAGACAGGCTAAGTCAGATCTGTGTGACATACCTACAGTAAGAGACTTCACAGATGTGTTCCCTAAAGAATTGCTTGGTTTGCCACCAGAAAGCAAAGTCGAATTTGCTATTGAGGTACTACCGGGTACAACACCAATTTCTATTACTCCTTATAGGATAATACCTACTGAGTAAAATGAGCTGAAAATCTGGTTGCAGGAGTTATTGGACAAGGGGTTTATACACCCCAGTGTGTCACCATGGGGAGCTCCAGTGCTGTTTGTGAAGAAGAATGATGGGATTTTGAGGCTATGCATTGATTACCGACAGTGTCTAGAATTGATGATATATTTGATCAATTGAAGGGAACTGGTGTATTTTCTAAAATTGATCTCTGATCAAGGTATCATCAGCTGAGGGTAAAGGATGCAGATGTGCCAAAGACTGCATTCAGGACCCGATATGGGCATTATGAGTTCCTGGTGATGCCGTTTGGCTTAACAAATGCACCAGCAGCTTTCATGGACCTTATGAACCGCATCTTTCATGCATACTTAGATCGGTTCGTAGTGGTCTTCATTGATGATATTCTGGTGTATTCCAAGACCAAGGAAGAACATGATGAACATTTGAGGATTATTCTGCAAACCCTGAGAGAAAAGAAGCTATATGCTAAGCTATCTAAGTGTGACTTCTGGTTGAGTGAAATTGCATTCCTTGGACACATAGTACCAGCTGATGGGATTAGAGTGGATCCCAAAAAGATATAAGTAGTGATGGAGTGGAAGCCTCCCAGAAATATAATAGAGGTCAAAAGTTTCTTAGGGCTAGCCGGTTACTACAGAAGATTTGTGAAGGGATTTTCTCTAATGGCTGCTCCAATGACCAAGTTGTTACACAAGAATGTTAGATTTGACTGGAACGACAAGTGTCAGACTAGTTTTGAGAAATTGAAGGCTATGTTGATAAAGGCACCAGTATTAACACAACCAGTGTCGAGAAAGGACTTTGTGGTTTACAGTGATGCCTCACATAATGGGTTAGGGTGTGTATTAATGCAAGAGGGGAAGGTGGTCACCTATGCTTTCAGGTAGCTAAGGCCACATGAGCAAAACTACCCTACCTATGACCTTGAGTTAGCAATAATTATCTTCCCACTAAAGCTATGGAGGCACTACCTGTATGGTGAAAAGTGCTATATTTATACAGACCACAAAAGTCTAAAATACTTGCCAACTCGGAAGGAGCTCAACCTTAGATAGAGAAGATGGATTGAGTTCCTAAAAGACTATGATTGTGTAATTGATTACCATCCTGGGAAGGTGAATGTAGTTGCTGATGCTTTGAGTAGAAAGTCCATCATAGCCTTGAGATCACTGAATGCCCGTTTGTCTTTGGCCCAAAATAGAGCTATTTTGGCTGAGTTGCAAGTGAAGCCAAACCTGCTATAGTAGATACATGATGGGCAGAAGGTAGATGAGAAATTAATGGCTACTGTGGATAGAATGTTAGAGGGGAAGGAAACTGACTATGAGGTGAAAGCCGATGGGTGTCTGTATTATAAAGGAAGAGTGTGTGTACCAGATAATGGGAAATTGAAGACTAGTATCCTAAAAGAGGCACACACTAGTGCTTATACCATGTACCCAGGAAGCACAAAAATGTACCACGATCTAAAGCTTTAATACTGGTGGCCTGGTATAAAGAATGACATAGCCGACTATGTAACTAGATGCTTGACATGTCAGCAAGTCAAGGCAGAACATCAAGTTCCATGGGTTTATTGCAGCCTATAAACATACCTGAATGGAAATGGGACTGGGTCACTATGGATTTTGTCAGTAATCTACCTCTCACCCAGAAGAAGCATGATGCAGTATGGGTGATAGTGGATAGGTTGACCAAATCAGCACATTTTCTGCCAGTTAGAACTGACTATTTACTAGAAAAGCAAGCAGAATTATATATCAGTGAGATAGTTAGACTGCATGGAATCCCACTTTCCATCATATCTGATAGAGACCCGAGGTTTACATCCAGATTCTGGAAGAAGTTGCAAGAATCCTTTGGCATACAACTCCATTTTAGTACGGCTTTTCATCCTTAGACGGATGGACAGTCGAAAAGAGTAATTCAGGTAAACTTTGAAACTCATTGCTTTATTGCAAATAATAAGTTAAAATGATAATAATAATAAGAAATATATGATAAGTCCTTGAGGATATGCTAAGGAGTTGTGTTATTGAATTTGAGGGGAGTTGGGATAGATACCTTCCACTGGCAGTCAATAATAGCTGCCAAGCTAGCATCCAGATGGCTCCGTATGAAGCACTGTATGGGAGAAAGTACAGAACACCAGTGTGTTGGACTGAGTTGGGTGAGGATAAACTCATGGGACTAGACCTAGTAAAATAGATTGAGGAGAAAGTGAAATTAATCAAAGCCAATTTGAAGGTTACCTCAGACAGACAAAAATCTTTTGCCAACTTGAGAAGAAAAGATATAGAGTATGCAATTGATGACAAAGTATTTCTCAAAGTCTCACCATGGAAGAAGATGTTGAAATTTGGAAGAAAGGGTAAGTTAAGCCCTAGGTTCATTGGCCTATATGAGATTACTGACCATGTGAGTCCAGTGGCCTATAGGCTAGCTTTACCACCAGAGCTGGATAAGATCCACAACGTGTTCTAAGTATCCATGCTGAGGAGGTACAGATCACACCCTTCACATGTCATTACCATAGAAGAAATTGAAATTCCACCAGACTTGACATATGAAGGAGAACCAATCAGGGTCCAGGCTCAGGAAGTGAAAGAACTGAGAAATAAGCAAATCCCAGTGGTAAAAGTGCTTTGGAGGCACCACAACACCGAGGAGGCAACTTGGGCAAGCAAAGAGACGATGACGCAACAGTTCCCCTAACTGTTTGCATCCAGTAAATTTTAAGGATGAAATTTTAATTAGACAGGAAGAGCTGTAACATTCTCAGTTTAGCTAGTCCGTACATTCTACTATTCCGGTGACCAACATCGATCAGGGCAGCTAGAATGTCCGGAATTATAATTAGGCTAGAGTGAGGAGTTATAAATAAACCAAATAAAGACAAGAAAAATTAAGGAAAATTTTTAAAAATGAAATGCACTAAAGTTAAATGAGCCGTAGCCCCAGTGATGAGTGACCCTAACGGAAAATAACGGTGAAGGCCGTTAGCAACTCTAGACCCGGGAGAAACCCCGTGAAATAATTTTTGGGATTCTAGGGAAGAATTATTGAGATTTTGATGACAACAAATTGCTTAGAAAATACAATGAAAATTAAATCAATTAGTATATAGGATTTTAGCTCGTTAAGCCAAATGGAGGTCATTTCGTCTTCAGAGATGATTTTTCACCAACTTGTCCATTTAAGTAAGTGAATTATATGATATAAAATATGAACAAATATTGATGGAAAATTAATTAGAAATGAGTAGGAAAGGAAAGAATAGAAAAGGAAATTAAATTAGATTTATGACATAAGCATTGAGCAAGCATGATGCAATTAAAACACCCCAACCAATCACCATTCAACAAGCCTTCTTAAAACAATTAAAAGAGAAAAAAATTAAAGAAAAAAAAAATCAGATTTACCTCTTCTTCTTCAGCTGGCCAAACTAGCTCCATGGTGTTCCACCATTGCCATCTCAATAAAGCTTTAATTCCCACCTTAAATCACCATAAAACCCTACCTTGTCTTCACTAAATTTGATCTTTATACCTTTTGTAAACTTGAGGCAGCAAAAAGGAAAGGAAACAAAGAGGTTTTACAAGTGTGAGAAACTCTTCAACTAAGGTTATTGCCCAATTTCTTCTTTCTCTCACTCAATTCATGTTTAAGGACTTGAATTAAGTTGGAAATTCTAAGGAAATGCAAGAATTTAAATTTGGGAACTTGGGGTTTTGAACAAAATTAGGGTTTTGCTCATGTAACAGTGTATGAATATTTTAATGACAATTAGTGACCATTAGGTAAGATTTGAACATAAAATGAAGTGAAATGTGGCATTGGATATTGAAATGGTTAGGCTGCCTTGTGTGGTGAATTCTGGACTCTTGGGGTCCAGTGTGTTTGGACAATCCTAGTAGAACTTGTGTAGCTCCAATTGGTGCAAGGCCAATTGGTGAAAATTGACACATAATACAACATTTTTGGTTAAGAAACCCTACCTAGAAAACCAACTTAAGTTGACTTAAAAATTCCCTCAACCTGGGTAACACACAAGCTGTCCCTGAAAAATGACTAAATAAGCAGTGTTTGTTCAAATGGTCATAACTCAATGTAGAAAAGTCCAATTGACCTGAAATTTTTATCAATGGAAATCTTAGACAATTTAGGACAACTTTCAAGAAGAACACAACTCCAAATTCTGACCAGAACTTAATGAAATTACCCACTAAAAATCAAATTAATTCATAATTTCAATAAATAAATTAATTGACATAAATTTCACTTAGTGACTAATTAATTAATTAATTAATTAAGAAAGGGTAAATTGTAATGAAATAAGATATGGTGCTCTAGCACACTGTGTGACATATCTTGCTTGGCTACACTGTAGACGAGTAAGGGGTGTCACAAAAAACTTAGGCACTAATTAGGAATATGTCTGTATTTTTTGCAATAGATTTCAATAAATACAAAATAACATTAAATGAATAACGTCATTTACATGAACATTCTTGGTAAATAATATGTTTAAGTACATTAACATCTACACAAAACCAAAGATTTTACATGCCAATAGAAAACATCTTTTACAATGGCTTTGCCAATGGATCTATTGTCATCTCGTGTGTAGAAATATAATTCATGTTCACTTCTTTATGCGCAACCATGTCCCTTACAAAACAGTACTTGGTATCAATGTATTTGGTCTTTCCATGATATTTGGAATCTTTCGTATAGGCTATTGTTGCTTGATTATCACAATATACAATCATTGGCTCAATAGCATTATCAGAAATTCCCAAATGTACCAAAATCTCTTTAACCAAATTGCCTCTTGCACAGCAGTTGAAAAGGCTATAAACTCTGCTTCCATTGTGGATAAAGCTATACACAATTGCTTCTTATTGCTCCATGATTTGGTGCCATCATTCAAAAAGAAACCAGAGGTAGATTTTTTCTCATCTAAATCTCCTCCCCAATCAGTATCCGTATAGCCTCCCAATTGTAGATCTTTTTCTTGATAACACAATGAGTAGTCAGTTATGCTCTTGAGATACCTCAATATTCTTTTCACTGCTTTCCAATGTGCTTGACTCGTGTCAAATTGATATCAGCTTCTTATACCAACTGCATAATAGATATCAAGTTTAATACACATCATGGCATACATCAAACTTCCAACCGCATTAGCATAAGGAACATTTCTCATTTGTTCCTTTTCTTGTGGTGTCTTAGGACATAATCTTCAACTTAAAACTTCACCTTTTGAAATATGAGTATCTATAGGCTTACAGTCTTGTATATTAAATCGCTTTAAAACCTTTTTGATATATAACTCTTAAGAAAAAGACAATAATTTCTTTGAATTCCAAGGATATATGTAGCCTCACCCATATCTTTCATCTCAAAATTGGATGACAACCATCCTTTGATAGTCTTTACATACTCTTTATCATTTCTAGCTATTAGTATGTCATCTACATGTAATGATAAGATTACATATTTGTCCTTACATCTTTTGATATGCACGTAATGGTCTTCATTGATCATATTGAAATCATACAACATGATTAAATTATGAATCCTAACATACCATTACCTTAAAGACTGTTTAAGACCATAAATTGACTTCAAAATTCTACACACTATTGGCCTCCTTTTATAAAACCTATAAGTTGTTCCATATAGATTTTTTCTCCTAATTCTCCATTGAGAAAAGCATTCTTAACATCCATTTGATGTAATTCAAGATCTAAGTTGGCTATCATAGCCAAAATTAACCTTATCAAGGTGAATCTCACAACAAATGAAAAAGTTTCATTTTAATCTATTCCCTATTGTTATGTGTACCCCTTAGCCACTAGGGAAGCTTTATATCTTTCGATATTACCATTAGCTTTACGTTTTATTTTGAGAACCCATTTATTGCCAATTGCTCTATGTCCTAAAGGTAAAACAACTAGTTCCCAAACTTTGTTAGATTTCATAGACTCCATATCTTCTTCCATTGCTTTAGTCCATTTTTCCTTGACTGGGCATGAAAGAGCCTCATTAACATTTCTTGGCTCTTCTATATTAGAAGTAACTATAAATGCTTCCCCTTCAATCTCAAAACGATAATAGGGAACCTTTGGAAGTCTCGTTTGTCAGGGTTGAAATTGATTCATTGACTCATCAATGGATATATTACTCCCACTTGGACCAAATCTTAATAATGGACTCTATTCAGGGTGCAATAGTGAATCTGAATGAACAATTTCATCGATATCCTTATTATTCCTACACAAAAGTGTATCTGTTTGAATTTTTATAGTGGAAGGATCCTGATCGTGAATTTCAAACAGAGATAAGTTTTGTCCTATCGTTCCTTACTGTGGAAAATTATTTTCTTAAAAAGTGACATCTCATAATTCAAACTCAGTTATACTTCCATTATCTTCCTCACCAATGAACACATAACCTTTAATTGTTCATAGTATCTTATAAAGATACATTTCTTCCTTCTTGGACCTAATCTTCCTAATTTATGAGAAGGTTCGTGAGAAAATGCATCGCAACCCTAAGGTTTTGAAAAACCTAATTTTAGTTTACGTTTTGTCCATAATTCATATGGTGTTGAAGTAATTGACTTAGTAGGCACTCGATTAAGTACAAAGGTGGTTGTTGTAACGCCCCTCATCCGACTACAGTGTAGCCGAGCAAGGTATGTCACACTCAGTACCGGAGCACCTTATCTTATCTTACTTTATTCCTTTAATCATTTTTAAGTTATTATCTTTTAATATCAATTATTTTTCGACGGAGAAACTAACGGAGTTTCCTTTATTTTATTAACGTTTGACGTGTCTCACTATTCACTTATTTGAAAATTTCAATAATATTTTAAAATAAAAATCTCATCATTTCATGCATTATCTATATATTTCAATTTCGTATTCAAATCTATACAATTTCATTCATATCAATTTTCATACATTCCCATTCATGCTCAACTCATATATGAAAATTTTCAATCTTCATTAATTTACATGATATACAATTTAATCACATATGAATTAACCGATTTATTAATTTACATCACATACCTATTAATTACATTTTCATAATTTACATTACAATACTATAACTAAGCATTTTATACAACATACAAATTATGACCTATATGGGCACTATCTACATGCATTGCTAAGGAGGTGACAACCTTGAATACTTCAGACACTTTTGTAGATTAGAACTCCAAAATCTCTATTTAATATTCGTTGGGCTTTACCTTCAGTACCTGAGCGAGTAACAAATCCATCGCGCTAAGCATTGCTGCTTAGTGGTGTAATAATATAACAAGAAAATAATATACAATAAAAAAAAATGGATCAAAATTTGGATACTCTGAAATTTAATCTAATTTCATATAATACTTCTAGTATTAACTATCCTTTATTCTAATTTATTCCTCTTCAAAAGTGCTCAATTCTTTCATAATAATTAAATATTCTTACTCATTTATTTAATTACTAATATTTTCAATTGCTAATATTATTAACTTATTTCAATAAATTTCACTGCCCAAGTAACCTATGACAGGCTAACTAAACTGAATAACGGGTCGTTGGCACTGGACACCGTGGTGCCTTGGGCCATCATACCATGGGACGCGGAACGTCAACCACATATGCAGTCAGTATGGCTAAAAAGCCATGATAACACATAATCGGGCATAAAAGCCATGAGTACGGGAGTAAAGCCATGAGTGTGGGCATAAAACCATGAATACAGGCATAAAACCTTTCGCAGTGCTGCTAAAACAATACCCTATTAGCATGCCAATCTATTTAATTTGACACACGTGTCTAGGCAATACATGGGCACATAGTACCATTAAATATTCATAAGTTTCAATATTTCATTATAGGTTCTAATTATAATTTCTAGCATTTTAATCTTTTTCATAATAGAAACATAAATCTCTAAGTCTAATATTTACATAATTTATGCATTCATCGTAATTTATATATTCATTATGTTATCCATAATGATCACAATTTAAAACAATGGTTCTCATACACCATTGTACTCAAAATACTTTTTCTTGTCCTTTCTCCCATAATGGGAACTAAAGTCTTATTTATATATTCATTTATTCATTGCCCTATTTATATAAATTATTATTCATATTCCAAATAGTCCATACATATTTCATGGGTTTCAAATTTAGCTAAATTTTCCTTAAATCCTACTGTCACTCAAATTCAAAAATTTAAATCAATTATTTACATTATCTATATCTTAACTATTACAATAGCTTTCTAATTTATTATACCCTTTCCTATATCATTGGGGTCACTCAACTTCACCATTCACCATTTTACCTACCACATCCTATATTAACAACTACAATGGTTCTTATAGTTTGTTTTTCTACTTCATATAATTTAGTGGTTACTATTGATTTGACCATTTCTATTCAAAAGTTAACTTTTTGATTCATAATAGATTTGTTAAGCCTAAGTTCACCAATATACCACATTTTACATTTTATTTTTGTTGACATTGATTTCCAATACCATTTCAAAACTTATTTTGTGTTATTCAAAATTTTCAGATTTCATACCTTAAGTTTATTATTCCATTGGTCTAAGCTACAGTGAGAATTTGACAAACTTTTCTTCATCAAAGTTGTTCCTTTATGTGTATTCTTTAATTTTCTTTTTGAATCACTCCATTTGGAGTTTTCTAGCTTAAGTTATGGCCATTTTACCATAACTGGCCGGATTGACCTGTACCCAGAATTTCTGGGCAATCCTAGTTCTGCCAGATTTGGTATCTTGACTTTGGTGGACAATTCTATTAAGTTCTGGTCAAAATTTGGAATTATGTTCTTCATGAAAGTCATTCTAAATTGTCTAATCTTTCCATTGATATAAAATTTAGGTCATTTGGACATTTCTACACTGAGTTATGACCATTTGAACAAATACTGTTCATTTGGTTAATTTCCAAGACCAGCAGGTTGGTTACCCGAATTTGGTCAATTTTTAGGGTATCCTAAGTTTGTTTTCTGGGCAAGGTTTCTTCATCAAAGTTGTGTCATTATGTGTCTAGTTTCACCTCTAATTGGCTTTGTACCAATTGAAGTTTTACAATTCTAGTTATTATTGTCCAATCACACTAAACTTAAGTCCAGTGATTATGATACCTTAAGGGCAGTTTACCAAATCAAACTTCAATGCCCTAATTCACTTTAATTTATAGTTAAATCTTACTAAATGGTCACTAATTGACCATTAAAATGTTCATGCACCATTACATGAACAAAACCCTAAATTTTCATAAGACCCTAAATCCCAAATTCTCAAATCTTACATTATCCTCACAATTAAAGTTTTCAATTCACTTATACATATTAAGGGATAGCCCTCCATTGAAAGCTATCAAACGCAAGAACACTTAAGGCTATCGAAAATTGGATATTGTCCCTACATGCATATTTTTACACAATTTCTTCAATTCTTAGTTTAATTCCTAGTTCTAATCAAGAATTAAAAGAGAAAAAGAAAGACTCTAGCACTAACCTCTTTGAGAGCTAACCCCAAGATTGATAAACTTCTTGGTTTCCCTTCCCTTATGCTGTCTCAAGCTAGTTCTAATTACAAGGGTCAACTTTAATGAAGATAAGAAGAAGTTTTATGGTGTGGTTGTAAGAGAGTTCTAGTGAGAAGAGAGAGTAAAAATGGAGGTGTGTGTGTAGAGAGAGAACTTCGGCTGGATAGGGAAGAAGAAGGCAAAAAATAATTCTTTTATTTGACTTCTTTTTCCCATTTTAAATGCAGTTAAATGTGTTGTTAAATGGTGATTGGTCCATGAGTTTTTATTGCATCATTCTCACATGAGCATGATGTCATAAATGGGGTATTTAGTTCTATTTTCTTTTTCTTTCTTTTTCACTCACTTTTAATTAAATTTTTAGCAATATTTATTCATATTTTATGTCATAATAATTATTTACTTAACTGGACAAGTTGGCCAAAAATCATCTCTGAAGACGAAATGACCAAAATGCTCTCCGTTTGGCTTATTGAGCCAAAATCGCCTATACCAATCGAAAAATTTTTCTAAGTCTTTTGTTGGCATTCTAATGCCATCGAAACCTCAATGACTCTTCTTTGGAGTCCCAAAATTATTTCATAAATTTTCTCCCGGGTTTAGGGCTCCTAACTGCGAGGATCACAACTTCCTACTGGGTTACCCATCGCTAGGGCACCGGCTTATTTAACTTGGTTGTTTTTATTTCTAAAATTTTTCTTAGATTTTTCTTACTATTATTTGAGTTATTTATGACTCCTCACTCTAATCTAGATATTTTTCCAGATGTTCTAGCTATTCAGATCGACACCGGTCACCAGGACAGTAGAATGTACGGAATTACTACAGTGAGGGTGTTACAGTTGTAAAAAATGCATCACCCTAATAGGTGATAAGTAAATTAGCTTAAACCATCATTGACCTAACCATTTCTAATAGGGTTCTATTAAGCCTTCTTACAACACCATTTTATTGTGGTGTTATAGGAATAGTCAATTGTCATTCTATTCCTTTTTCATCACATAATTCCTTGTATTGATTGGATAAATATTCTTATCGAACTTAAAGCATTAGATTTATGAGATATCAAATAGATATAATAATAAAGAGTAAAGTCATCAATAAAGGTGATGAAGTAATTAGTCCCTTGCTTAGCCCTTACATTCATTAGACAACATATGTTAGAATGAATTAATTACAATGGAAATTCAACACTTTTTCCTTTTCCAAATGGATTTTAGATGTTTTTCCAATTAGGCAATGTTCACATGTGGACAAAAACCAAATTCTGACAAATCTATGGAGCAAAAAGAAGATCATGATGGATAAGGGTCTACCTTGCATGAATAGTAAGCTTGCATGTGCCACTACCCTTCACCTCCACTCTGGAATTGTTCTTGACATAAATCCATTTCACCCTATGTGGGAGTTATTGAAAATCCATGAAGGCATATCTATCCTTCACTACATGGTTTGTAACACCTGAGTCTATAGTTCATAGAGGATTAGATTTACTTAGTAAAACAGAACTAGAAACATAAATTGTACTCTCAAATGCTAAAATGCCATTTACCTTTTAAGGCTCAATGCAATCACAAGCATAATGTCTCTTGTTGCCACAATTGAAGCATTTCACTTTAGTAATGCTTTTATTCTTCTTTTTCTTGAATTAACCTTTCCTTTCACAAACTTTGGTTTTTTGTTGGCTTTTGCTTTACCATTTCCATGCTAGTTCCCACCCTGATTCTTGCTCTTGCGTCCTTTGCCTCTTTACACATCTGTACTCAGCTCGCCAAATCTGAGGCATTCCTCCTCTAGCTCGAGGTGTTGCATAGCATCATCTAAAGTCTTTATATTAATATTGTGGATAAGATGCATCTTCATATGCTCCTAGCTATTTGGCAAGGAGCGTATTACAACCTGGAGTTATTATTCATTTGTCAGGATATTACCAATGTCTTTCAGATCATTTACCATATTTGTCATGACTCCCAGGTGTTTCTTCATGTCATGTTCGAGATTCTTCTTCTAAGTGTCAAACTTAATAGTAAGAGCCCTAAGCTTAGCGACCAATATGCCTCCAAATGTTTCTTTCAATGCAAACCACATGTCCTTAGTAATGTCATATTTCCTGAATTCTCGCATCACATCATCATCCATACTACTTAGCAATGTAATACGTGCAATGGAATTTTTCTTTTTCTAGGCTTGACACACCTAACGGTCCCACTTGTGCTAGGCCATAATGCCCTCTTCGGGTACTTCCATGACTAAGTTAAGGAGTTCTAGAGCTTCTTGCTCCTCAAGCACATACTAGATTTTCATACTCTAGATTTTGTAATTGTCACTATTAAGCTTCTCACTATTGTTTAGCTCAACTACAATGTTCTTAGCAGCTAGTGACATTTTTTTGTTTAGTACATTGTAACACCCTCACCCGATTACAGCTAGTGCCGAGCAAGACATGTCACACTCAGTGCCGGAGCACTTTATTTTATCTTACTTTATTTCTTTAAAAATTTTGTTCTCGTTATATTTTAACATCAATTATCTTTCTATGGAGAAACAAGCAGAGTTTCCCCTGTTTCTATTAACATTTGGCGTATTTCACTATTCACCTACTTGAAATTCAGCAATATTTTCAAAATAAAATCTCATCATTTCATGCATCATCTATATATTTCAATTCTGTATTCAAATCTATACAATTTCATTCATATCCATTTCCATACATTCCCATTCATGCTCAACTCATATATGAAAATTTTCAATCTTCATTAATTTACATGATATACAATTTCATTACATATGAACTAATCAATTTATTAATTTACATCACATAAATATTACTTACAAATTTTTTAGTTTACAATTCTTAGTTTTCATTACAATATACAAAATATTTATAATATATAAAATACACAAAATGACTTATATGGGCCCTATCTACATGCATTGCTGAAGAGGTGACAACCTTGAACCCTTTTGACACTTCTACAGATATGGACTTCAAAATCCCAGTCTAATATCCACTAGGTTTTGCCTTCAATACCTACGCGAAGGAAATAAATCCATCGCGCTAAGCATTTCTGTTTAGTGGTGCAATAATATAACAAGAAATAATGTATACAAATAAAGAAAGAATTAAGCATTCTAAATATTCAAGTATCAATTTGATTTAAAATGACATTTCTAGTATTAACTATCTTATATGCTAATTCGTTCCTCTTTGACTGAGTTTATAGCCTTACAGTAATAATATTCAATATACATTTTATTCTAGGAGTATTGTATTTGAGGTCTCTCTATGATTTTGTAAATTGTATATTTTTTTTTATGTTTCTATTGCTAATCTCTTTTTAACATTTTATTTAATACTTTCTAATGTTTTTAATTGCTAATATGCTTAAATAGTTTCAATAATTTACACTGCCTAGGTAACGTATGACAGGCTGGCTAAACTGGATAATGAGTCATTGGCACTAGACACCGTGGTGCCTCGGGCCGTCATACCATGGGACGCGGAACGTCAACCACGTATGCAGTCAGTATGGCTAAAAAACTATGATAACACATAATCGGGCATAAAAGCCATGAGTGCGGGCATAAAGCCATGAATACAGGCATAAAGCTTTCGCAGTACTGCTAAAATAATACCCTATTAGCATACCAATCTATCCAATCTAATACACATGTCTAGGTGATGCATGGGCACATAGTACCATTAAGTTTTCATAAGTTTCATTATAGGTTCTAATTATAATTTCTAGCATTTTAATCTTTTCATAATAGAAACATAAATCTCTAAGTCTAATATCTACATAATTTATGCATTCATCGTAATTTACATATTCATTATGTTACCAATAATGATCATAATTCAAAACAATGGTTCTCATGTACCATTGTACTCAAAGCATTTTTCCTTATCCTTTCCCCAATAATGAGAACTAAAGTCTCATTCATATACTTTGTATATAAATTATCATTCATATTCCAAGTAATCCATGCACATTTCATGGATTTCAAATTTAACTAAATTTTCCTTAAATCCTAGCGTCACTCAACTTCAAGAATTTAAATTCATTAATCACATTATCTATATTAACCATCCTAATAGTATTTCTAATTTACTATACCATTTCCTATATCATTAGGGTTACTATTCAATTGACCATTTCCCTTCAAAGGTTGACTTTTTAATCCATAATAGATTTGTTAAGCCTAAGTTCACCAAGATATCACATTTTACATTTTATTTTTGTTGGCATTGATTTCCAATACCATTTCAAAGCTTATTTTATGTTATTCAAAATTTTCAGATTTCATACCTTAAGTTTACTATTCCATTAGTCATTGTTACAGTGGAAATTTGGCAAAATTTTCTTCTTCAAAGTTATTCCCTTATGTGTCTTTTCTAATTTCATTTTTGAATCACTCCAATTAGAGTTTTGTAGCTCAAGTTATGGCTTAAATACCATAACTGACTAGATAGGGCAGTACCCAGAATTTCTGGGTAGAATCCATTCTGACAGTTTTGGTGTCTTGAGTTTGGAAGGCAATTTCATTAAGTTTTGCTCAAAATTTGGAGTTGTGTCCTTCGTGAAAGTTGCCCTAAATTGTCTAAGCTTTCAATTGATATAAATTTCAGTCAATTGGACCTTTCTACACTGAGTTATGACCAAATGGATGAACACTATTCATTTGGTCATTTTGCCCAGGCAGAATGTATGTTACCCAGATTTGGTCAATTTTTATAGTATCCTAAGTTTGTTTTCTGGACAGGTTTCCTTCATCAAAGTTGTGCCATTATGTGTCTAATTTCATGTCCAATTAGCCTTGCACCAATTGAACCTACATAACTCAAGTTATAATTGCCCGAACTTGCTGGACTCACATCCAGTCTTACAGGTCACCCAATGTAGCACATCTAACCTTAATTCCCATGGTACAAATCACTTCATTTCCTAATCGAATATAGCTAAATGGTCACTAATTGACCATTAGAACTTCAATTTACCATCAATATGGCCAAACCCTAATATAGCTCAAAACCCTAATTTTCAATACCTCAATTCATGCATAAGACCTTATAATTCAACTCTATCATATAATTTAATTCCATTAAAATCATATTTTCCTCAAGGTTCCTCATGGCTGCCGAAATTTATGGCTTTCAATTCCTCAATATATTCTTTCAATTCTTTAAATTTCTAACTCATTTTATACTCCTAATATCAATTTTAAAGAGAAAAGGAAGAGATATGGCACTAACCTTGTGAGCAGAATTTTCCCTTAGCTAACTTCAATTTTTCCTTCACTTTCTTGGTAACCAATCACCTTAGCAAGACTCTAGGATAATTTTTAGTGTTGGGACTTAGGGTTTTTATGATGAAAACCTAAGGGAAATTGAGCTAAAGAAAAGAAAAATGGTGGATGGGAGAGAGGGATGAGTTTCGGCTGAAATGAGAAAGAAAACTACTGGAATGTGTTTTATTTTTGTGCCATTTTATGTCATATTTATCCCTTTAATTTATTTTTCAAGTGGTGATTGGATGGAGGCATTGTAATGACATAAGAATGAGGTCATAATTTCAAATTTAACTCATTTTCTCTTCTTTTCTTTTCTACTCAATTTCAATTTAATTTGTAGCAATATTTATTCATATTTTATGTCATAATAATTATTTACTTAACTGGACAAGTCGGTCAAAAATCATCTCCGAAGACGAAATGACCAAAATGACCTCTGTTTGGCTTATTGAGCCAAAATCGTCTGTACCGATTCAAAAAATTTTCTAAGCCTTTTCTTGGCATTCTAATGCCATAAAAACCTCAATGACTCTTCTCTGGAGTCTTAAAAATTATTTCATGAATTTTCTCCCTGGTTTAGGGCTCTTAGCTGCAAGGAGCGTAACTTCTCACTCGGTTACCCATCGATAAAGCACCAGCTCATGTAACTTGGTTGTATTTTATTTCTAAAATATTTCCTAAATTTTTCTTATACTTATTTGGTTTCTTTATGACTCCTCACTCTAGTCTAAATATTTTTCTAGACGTTCTAGCTGTTCGGGCTGATACTGATCACCGGAATAGTAGAATGTATGGAATTGCTACAGTGAGGGTGTTACATACATAATATCACACATATAACTATCTTATCACTAATTAATCATGTTAATATTTATTCCACATTAGGCTTAGAATCGAATGTTCACTATGTTCCAATCATTTTTTAAAACCTAATGTATTATAAATATTGACATAATTAATTATGTAAGATTTAATTCTTAAATTACTTATAATTTATATTTTAATAAATTTATTCTTATAATAAATTTATTATATTTTATGCAATTCTTAAATTACTTATATTTTAAGATTTAATAAATAACACTTACAATAAATTTATTTTATTTTATTTTAACTCATATTTAATTATTTAATAGATAATAAATAATTAAATAAAATAAATAAAACACATATGAAACTTAAAAAAAAATTGCATTTATTATCATAAAAGAAACATGGTTAACATTTCAAATAAACATAAGAAACCAAAAAATAAAATAAAAATGAAAACTATATAAAGTTTCCCTAATGCCTAAAAGAGGCCCTATTTACAAGTAAAGAATTTTTTGAGAGCTTCTTGAAGATTCTTTTTAAGTTCGCAATTAACTTTAGGAACTAAGGTCTCTACTTTAGGAAGCATTGTTTGAGCCAAGGTTTTCTTGAATGTATCTCATCTAGATAGACCTAGTGAAAGACTTACAGTCTTCTTAACAACCCATGTTGCATATTCCTTGACAAATTCCATTACCAAATGTCTATAAGACCCATTTACTA
The DNA here is from genome assembly GCF_030052815.1 of Hevea brasiliensis. Lineage (NCBI taxonomy): Eukaryota > Viridiplantae > Streptophyta > Magnoliopsida > Malpighiales > Euphorbiaceae > Hevea > Hevea brasiliensis. The sequence continues at coordinate 99,337,016 of NC_079493.1, forward strand.
ATACCCAAGTGGAATCAATTATTCCTTTAAGGTTTGGTCTAGGTAAAACCGTCCTTAGTGCCCCATATTTCTCACAATCACACAAAAGACTTACTTCCCAAATGATTACATTCTCTCATTCATAGCAATTATGTGATGCACTAGATGATCAATCGCATGAGAAGTATCATTAAGATCCAATTCAAGTGTGATTAGCTCTCTAATCATTCCATCTACTCTAGCCCTCTACTTAGCAGTGATGATCCTACGAGGAGTACGCATCATAAGCACCATTTTCTGAAAAAAAAAAGTGGAAAAAAAATAAAGATCCAAAAAATAAATTAAAAAAATATTTTCCTTTAAAAAATATTTTCAATGACATAAATCATATAAAAAAAATTGGACTTTTTTCATTAATTCAAATAATATTATATTATATTTTAAATAAAATATTAAAATAAAAATGTCCCAAAAATAATTTTCATGTCACTAATATTTATTAAATAATTTTTGGACCTTATTGGAATTTTTCCAATGAAAAAAAAACCCACTAAAAAAATTTGATTTTTCTTCCTTTTCTTTAATGGTGCACAAGGTTCACCTAGTTGCTGTTGATGGGTCATGCCAAGGAGACACATTTCGGCAGCAAAAATTTTCCAATGGGATTTTTTTTTTTAGATGCTCCAATCATGGTGGGATGGTCAGACTTATGAAAAAAAAAAAAAGAAAAAAAACAATAAGTTGATGTTAGGAGGAAAACTACCCTAAACTGAAAGTGAGACTAATGCTAAAGGTTCTTCTTCTAGTTTAGGCTTAGAAAAAAATCTAGAAAACAAATGATTTTTTCCTAATTTTCAATAATCTAGAACTTTATCATTTTTTTATCCAAATTATGCATAAACCATATGTCACGACCTAGGGATGGGGTTGGGACATGCTTGTTCAACCAGCTATGCACTATAGTGGACTTTGTGTCCCACATTGGAAATGGAAAGGAAAGATTTGGGCCATATATGTGAGAGCCTTCCTCAGCTGGTTGGCGCGCTTTTGGGAATGAAACCTTCCAAGGGACAAATTCGTGAGGCCCACGGGCCAAAGTGGACAATACTGACTAGAGAAGGATCGGGCTATTATAATTTGGTATCAGAGCTGGACTCCCTCTAGTACGGTGTGTGGTGCGAGGATGCACCAGGCGAAAGCTGGTGGGCTTGTCACGACCCAGGGATGGGGTTGGGATGTGCTCATTCAACCAGCTATGCATTGGAGTGGACTTCATGTCCCACATCAGAAATGAAAAGGAAAGATTTGGACTATATATGTGGGAGCCTTCCTCACCTGGTTAGCACACTTTTGGGAATAAAACCTCCCAAGGGACAAATCCGTGAGGCCTACGGGCCAAAGCAGACAATACTGACTAGAGAATGATCGGGCTGTTACACCATACCAACAAAAAGCTTGTAAACTTTATAGTTATATGTTATAAAAAAAAATGCCTCAGATAAAACTACATGTAGATAAAATTGCTAAAAAGAATGGGCATGTCATTCATGTTCATATCACTTCCATAAATGAAACAATAAAAAAAAACACACATTTTTCATTCCAGCAAACATGTTTCACACTAAACATGAAGTATAGGCCATGGATAATAAGCAAGAAGGCTCTGACACCAATGTTGGAATTTAATATAACCCAAAGATCATATGTATTAAATGATTTTTATGCATACCAATCATATAACTCTAACCTTATATCACATTATCACATTAATATGAATCATTGTTAGTTAATTCATGGGTTAAATGTTACCTAGACTTGCAATGTTTCCTCACTTAGAATCTTGAGAAAAAGTGGCACGGTTATGGACTCTTCTAAGCACCAAATATTGCATCAACTAAGAGAATACTCGTAGCACGCTTATTATCTCAGATTTTCTACCAAAAATTTCCTTCTATAAAGTTCAAAGAACAGTAGACTCAAGAGAACTACAGTTGTCCACTTCTCTCGCATTGTTGTGAGAATCCTAACTACTATCATATAGTAGTTTTTTTAATAATTAAAAAACTGCTATTTTTGATGGACCTTATTTTTTTTTGCCTTTAACTTTATGGGCTTATAAATAATTACATATATATATATATATATATATATATATATATATATATATATATATATATATATATATATATATATATATATGCAACACAATCAGCTTGATAGCTAAACAATTAATTGGAGAGAGAATTTCAAATTAATGTGGAAATGGTTTATAGTGTCGAGCAATAATGTAAGCAAAGTGGTGGAGAAACAAAAATAATTAGAACATTAAAGATATTAAGATAGTGTTTGGTTTGACTACTTTTAACTTTTGGATTTAAAATATATTTTTTAACTTTTGAGTGAAATTAAAAATAAATAATTAATTATTTAGTAAAATTATTTAAAAATACATTTTAAGTAATTTAAGTGTTTAGTTAAAATGTGCTTAAAAGTGATTTAATTTATTAAAATTACCGAAAAGGATATGTAATTAAATATTGTAGTTGTTAAAATGAGAATAATATTGATATTTTTAAAAATTATTAGGATAATATAATATTTTACTTGGTCAAAAAGTAGTTTTAAAATAAATATATAAGTCAAAATAATTATGACTTCTGACTTATTTTAAGTATTTTTTTAACTTATAAGTCAAACAAAAAATTAATCTATCTATAGCTTTCTATTTATAAGTAGAGTTGATCAACTTATAAGTCAAACCAAATATTAACTATGACATAACAAAAAAGGAAAATTATTATTTAATTTTTCTATTTTAATGAAACAAAGTATTTGGTTTTGTTATTTTGAAAAATACATTAGTTATCCTCTATATTTTTGTTGCATTTACTCTTTAATCCCTCAGGTCATTTTAGATGTTAGTTTAAATAGCATCAATCTTTGTAATTGGGAAAACACAACTATATATTCCTTCTATTTTCTAGAACTTGAACTATCTAGTCCCTTTAATGATAATTTATCTCTTTTAAATACATTGATTAAATAAAAATTTGACTTAAACTAGACAAAGGGACTAAAGAGTAGACAGAATAAAAATAGGGAGACTAACAAATACATTTTTTAAAATAGGAGAAATAAATAGTTAATTTTGTTAAAATAAAAGGATAAAATAATAATTTTATCTATAAAAATAAAAAAGTAATTTACCTAACATTAATTGTTCTAAATCTGAGCGAAGTCTTACTTTTTTCCTATATATTTCACAAAACGTAATTTTTTATACGTTTTATTGAAAAAAAAAAACTCATTAAACATATTAAAGTTTCTTAATTTGTATTTTGATATATTGTGTCTTTAAATTATTATTTAACTAGTAATTAATTAAAAAGAAACTATTATTTTATTTTAAATATTGTCATAATATATAGATTGATCTCTTTATTTAAAAAAAATATTAAATGGTCCATATAATTTAATTTTGTTAATAAAATAATTCATTTATTTGATTTTGTTTTTTATACTTTACAATTAAAACTATTTAAAAAAGAGGTTATTACCATTATAAACCACTACAGCAAAAAGTTACAATTTGCCGCAAAAATTTTGAAGCAACATTAATTTTACTGTCTATAAAACTAACATATAATTGCAATATTAACAATTACTGCCAATGGTAAAAAAAGATATAGCAGTAATTGTTATTATCATTAAAGATTCTAGCGTTTGAGGCACTAAAAAAAATGGATCAACAGAAAATATTTCATAGTCAAAAGGAAAATTGAGTCATTTTTAAGTATTTTTTAAATTTTAATAATCTTATTAAAATAATATTACTTATACTTACATGACATAAATACATACTATTGATTTAATATTACAATCAAATAACAAAAAATAGTTTTTGAATAAAATTTTTCATATATAAGTTATTTTTTGCAAAACAAAAAAAGCCTAAATCTTTCTTTGTTGCCATGATTCATGTCATTTTTTTTTTCCTTAACCAATAATTAAAACATTGGTTGTCCATCATCCCCAACTTTTGTCTAATTATTACTATATAAGTTTTTAGTGACTTAAAGCTAATTACAATATAATAAGCTCGATAGTTAACAAATTAAAGAAAAAAATGAAAATTAATAATCATAGTGAAAATGGGATTATCTTGATAGGTAATGAGCTATAATGAAAAAGGGGAAATAATAAAAAAAATTAAATTTTATCAATTTTTATAATTGCAATCTAAATTAATTTTTTTTAAACAATTATACTTTGAACATTTACGCTATGTTTGGGAAGGGAGGAAAGTAAGAGGGGAAAGAAAATGTGAGGGGAAAATAAATTTATTTTTCATTCTTTTATTTGGATTGAGTAGAAAATAAAGGAGGAGGGAAAATATTAGAGGAAAAATATAAATATTTTGTCTATTTCTCCTTTCTCTCCAAATAGAGGGAAAGTAGGAGGAAAATGTTTAAAAGTACAAAAATATCCCTATACTCAATATTTTTTTTTTTTAAATTTAGGGCAAAGTTATAATTTTACTATTCATAAAACAACTTTTCCTCTAATATTTTCCTCTCCTAATCCAAACAAGGGGAAGGAAAATAATTTTTATTTTCATTCCTTATTTTCCCATTTTTATTTTCTTTCCCTCTTTTATTTTCCTTCCCCCCTTCCCAAACATAGTGTTAACGTTGTTGTAATTGCACCTTGCTGTCAGTCATTTCATTAATGACTATGAAAGTGCCACATCAGCTTCTATTTATTTCCTCTCCTAAGCCTAATTATGAAACACCCCTCACCCGACTACAGTGTAGCCGAGCAAGACGTGCTACATTCGGTGCCGGAGCACCCTAACTTATCTTACTTTATTTCTTTAAAAATTTTGTTCTTGTTATATTTAATATCGATTATTTTTCGACGGAGAAACTAACGGAGTTTCCCCTACTTTATTATCGTTTGACGTATTTCACTATTCACCTGTTTGAAATTTTCAATAATATTTTACAATAAAAATCTCATCAATTATTCTCATTATTCACGTCTCATTCATATATCTCAATTTCATATTCATTTCCATGCATTTCCATTCATGCACAATTTATATATATAAGTTCTCAAGTTTCATTAATTTAAATGATTTACAGACTGATTACATAAATTCATAATTTACATGATCTACAAATTAATTACAGTTCTATAATCTATATTTCAACATACAATTCATAGTTTACATTACAAATAATAACTAATTATAATGTACAAAATATATAATATGATCTATATGGGCCTTATCTACATGCATTGCTGAGGAGGTGACAACTTTGAACACTCTGCAGATCAGAACTCCAAAATCTCTGTTTGGTATTCACTGGGCTTTAACTTCAGTACCTGCGCAAGGAAACAAATCTATCGCGCTAAGCATTGCTGCTTAGTGGTGCAATAATATAATACGGAAATAATATAATAAGTAAAAATAATTAGAGCATATTTTCTATACTTAAGAATTTTACTGAATTCATATGAAATTTTCCATACAATATATATTTCGTCATTTATGTTGCTCTCTAGAATCACTTCTTTCATAAGTTTACAATAATCATTTATATAATGTACAAATAAATCTAAAATTTATACTTATATTCTTATGAAAATCACATTTGTAGTGTTATTTAAGTTATAATTCTTCTACTAGTCTTTTTATCACTTCCTTGATACTTTCTAAGTTGTTTACAATCATTGTGTAATATTTACAATTTTTTTTTTTAAAACTAATTTCATTTACTTCAGACCATTCTAAGAAACAAATTTTTGGAGCTAATCTAATTTATTTCAGAACTTCTTACTCATTTATTTGCTTTCTAGCATTTTTAATTGCTAATATTTGTAACTTATTTAATAAATTTGACTGCCCAAGTAACCTATGACAGGCTGACTAAACTGGATAATGGGTCGTTGGCACTGGACACCGCGGTGCCTCGGGCCATCATACCATGGGACGCAGAATGTCAACCACGTATGCAGTCAGTATAGCTAAAAAGTCATAATAACACATAATCGAGCATAAAAGCCATGAATACGGGCATAAAAGTCATGAATACGGGCATAAAGCCATGAATATAGGCATAAAGCCTTTCGCAGTACTGCTAAAACAATACCCTATTGGCATGCCAATCTATCCAATCTGACACACGTGTCTAGGCAATACATGGGCACATAGTACCATTAAGAGTTTATATGTTTCATCATTTCATTATATTTTTCATTTATATTTTTATAGCATTCTAATTTTGTTTATAATGGAAATATAATTTTCAAATTCACATTTCTAGGTAATTTATGCATTCATCGTAATATTCATACTAATTACAATTCACATTCATTTAATCACATGTACCATTCACATTCAAAACATCTTTCCTTTCTCTCTTGATGGGAACCTAAATCCCAAATGACACTTTTATCACATTTATTCATTCAACAATCTATTCATGTAAAGTACATTTCATACTTCAAGTTGTATTGCTAATATATTATGAACTCCATTGGTGTTGGGAGTACAAGCCTCAATAATCCATCTAGGTTAATTTCATTTCATATTCAAGTGGTATCACTCATGTTTTATTAGACTTACTAGTAATGGGAATACAAACCTTAATTATATATTCACATAACTTAAATGTTCATTAAGTCATTTAGGTAAATTACTATTTCTATTCCAAGTAATCCATGAACATTTCATGGATTCCAAATTTCATACTTTAATTTCCTCTACCAATTTAGTTCTTATACTTTGCGTCTTTGTACTACTATTCACATTACTATTCACTCAAATTGTTGACTTTTTAACACGTAATAAATTTATTGAACCTAAGTTCACCAAGATACCACATTTTGCATTTTATTTTTGTTCGTATTGATTTCCAATACCATTTCAAAGCTTATTTTATATTATTCAAAATTTTCAGATTTCATACCCTAAGTTTACTGTTCATTGGTCATTGTTACAGTGAAAATTTGACAAAATTGTCTTCATGAAAGTTGTTCCTTATTGTGTCTAGTTACATTTCTTTTTTTTGAATCACTCCATTTGAAGTTTTGTAACTCAAGTTATGGTCATTTTACCATAACTGGCCGGATTGACCTGTACCCAGATTTTCTGGGCAATTTGGTTCTGCCAGATTTGGTGACCTAAGTTTGGTTGGCAATTTGACTAGGTTATGGTTAGAATTTGGATTTGTGCTCTTCATGAAAGTTGTAGGGCTATGTCTCAGATTTCTGCTGGTAAACTTTTAGATCAATTGAACTTTTCTACACTGAGTTATGACCATTTGAACAAACATTGTTCATTTGGTCATTTTCCAGGGATAGCATGTTGGTCACTCGGATTAGGATAATTTTTAGGTTAACTTGATTTGGTTTTCTGGGCAGGGTTTCTTCACCAAAGTTGTGCCATTATGTGTCTAGTTTCATGTCCAATTGGCCTTGCACCAATTAAGCCTATACAAACTCTATTTGTAGCTGCCCAAACCTGCTGGACTCACAACCAATCTTGTAGATCACTAAGGCAGCACACCCAACCTCAATTCTCATGGCACAATTCACTTCAATTCCTCATTATACTCAGCCAAATGGTCACTAATTGACCATTAAAACTCCACTTAACATTAAAATACAATAACCCTCAATTCATCACAAACCCTAACCCTAACAATCCATCACTTCATCTAACATACATAAATCAACATCTAACTCTAATATGGTTATCAAATATCATTCCCAAGCAACTTAATTCAATCAAATCAAAAATTCTCAACCTTCCCCCATGGCTGCCAAAAATTAGAATGTTCCTAACATGCATATTTTCTTCAAATTTTCTCCATTTTCTAACTTAACTCAAAATTCAAATAAAAAAAATATAAGGAGAAAGTAAGAGATTTAGCACTGACCTTTTTTAAAACTAAACTTGAGCTTGTTATTCTTCAAGATTTCTCCTAGAACCATAATAATCATAATCAATTATAACTTCACTTTCCAAAATTGCATATCCAATAAAAATTCAATAGCATTTCCCCTTAAATTGGACTAAACTCCTATCATAAATCTCAAATCCACAAACCATTAATACCCAATCTGGTAGCTTGTGCATTCAAATTTATATATAATGATCTAACAGTCAGATAAATCACAAATTTTAACCATATATTCAAGACATCCCTATACAATATCAGTAAAAATTTTAACATCAAATCATCTCTAGATCATGAGATATCAAAATATTCATTCAACCCTTTAAAATATGAATTTTTACAGAAATCAGTCTTACTCATACAGCTCATGCAAAACAATTTATATCTCATAAACCACAAGTCTAAAATTCACCAAATTTTAACAAAACAGCCTCAACATCCAAATATCATTTGTACCAAATTTCATAATTTTATAAGCATCCTAACTATTTATTTTTCTCAAATTTCAGTAGCCAAAATTCAGAATTCAACTTGCAGACAGCCTGTGTTCAACAATATATTTCTCCAAATCCAACCGTTGAACAATCACCAAATTTTAACCATAACTTCTACACATACATACGTCAAACATGTACAAAACTCAATGGTACAAGTTGAGCCAAACTCACCTGGACGGAAGAGAAACATGCTGCCCTGCTGAACCGCTGTTTCTGCTACTGCTTATCTCCTTCTCCTTCTTCCTTTCTTTCTTTCTTTTCCTTTTCTCTCTCTCTCTCTCTCTCTCTCTCTCTCTTGATTCGGCTAAAGAAGAAGAAACCAGAATTTTTCTTTCCAATTTTCCCTCATTTAACTCTTTTTAATTGGCTTGGTGAGTTGTGATTGGTGGAGAGTGCTTTGATGACATCTTGTGATGTCATAATTCCTATTTTCTTTCATTTTTCTTTCCTTTTCTTTTCTACTCATTTTCAATTTAATTTGTAGCAATATTTATTCACATTTTATGTCATAATAATTATTTACTTAACTGGACAAGTCGGTCAAAAATCATCTCTGAAGACGAAATGACCAAAATGCCCTCCGTTTGGCTTATTGAGCCAAAATCGTCTGTACCGATCTAAAAATTTTTCTAAAACTTTTCTTGGCATTATAATTCCATAGAAACCTCAATGAATCTTCTCTGGAGTCCTAAAAATTATTTCATAAATTTTCTCATGGGTTTAGGGCTTCTAGTTGCGAAGACCGCAACTTCCCACTGGGTTGCCCATCGCTAAGGCACCGGCTCATTTAACTTAGTTGTATTTTATTTTAAAAATTTTTCTTACATTTTTATTACTATTATTTGGTCTATTTATGACTCCTCACTCTAGTCTAAATATTTTTCCAGATGTTCTAGCTGTTCGGATCGACACCGGTCATTGAAACAGTAGAATATACGGAATGGTTACAGTGGGGGTGTTACAAATTAGGTCTAATTAAGTTAAATTATAAATCTTACTACCATATTCTTCTTCAAGACCCATAATTGACAACTTCATCACCCTCACACCTTCAACCCAAATTACAGACTTCTGCCTTTATCTTTCATGCGCTCCTTTGCCAAATCCCCTCCTCTCCATCCAATTCCTTCTCAACACTGTCTCATCCATTGCCCACCACTAAGTGTCCCAATCAAGAGAAGGACAAATGAAGGAAGCATTCAGTACTCACCAATGAGTTCTACTACGCAATTCTTGGCCTTGGCATAGGCCTTGTCACCTTTGGCATATACCTTGTTAGGGAACAAGTTCACAACAAGCTTTATGTTCCTTCTTTTAGCCGTTATGCCACTTCATTGCCTCACTCTCACTTTGTCATGATGTAATTCGATTGGCTAGACTAACATTAGGACTTAGGCAAGTATAAAGCTAACAAAATTCATAATAAGCCTTACTATTTTCAAACTCATAACTGGGTCCATATTTAAAGGATAAATTTTAACAACCGTCCTTGAACTTATATAGTTGTAACACTATAGTCTTTCAATTTAAAAATGTAACATTAAACCCCCTTAACTTTCAAATTTTGCACAGTAAAATCCCTCCAATCTCTAATCACTGATTTTTCAGTTAGACATTGACCTAAACAGTTCCAGCATAACACTTAGTCATCATTTCTCTTTACTCTCTCAAGCCATGTGTAAATTGAATCCTTCTGGAGAAAATAATTATTCATGTGTAGAGAGAATAATTTTACACTTTGCATAAGAAAGGAAAGAAAAATGCTGACTAAGCACCACGCTGAATCTGTTCACGTTAGCATCTAATTGGAAAATTAGTAATTGAAAGTTAGAGAGATTTTACTGTGTAAAATTTGAAAGTAGAAAGGGTTTTATGTTACATTTTAAAGTTAAAGGACTATAATGTTACAACCATATAAGTTCAGAAATAGTTGTTAAAATTTACCCCATATTTAAAGCCCAACTTACAAACAAACTAAAATAACATATTATAATTCATTTTGAGCCAACTCAAATAAATGGGTAAATTTTAACAGCCGTCCTTGAACTTATATAGTTGTAACACTATAGTCCTTCAATTTAAAAATATAACATACAATCCTCTCAACTTTTAAATTTTATACAGTAAAATCTCTCTAACCTCTAATTACCGGTTTTCTAGTTAGACATTGATGTGGACAGTTCCAGTGTAACGCTTAGTCATCATTTCTCTTTTCTATCTCAAGCCATGTGTAAATTGAATCATTCTACTCTCTGTAGATAAAATAATTTTTTACGTGTAGAGAGAATAATTTTACGCTTTGCATAAGAAATGAAAGAAAAATGTTGACTAAGCATCACACTGGATTTGTTTACGTCAGCATCCAACTGAAAAATCAATAATTCGAAGTCAGAGGGATTTTACTATACAAAATTTGAAAGTTGAGAGCAGTTTTATGCTACATTTTAAAATTGAAAGACTATAATATTACAACCATATAAGTTTAGGATAGTTGTTAAAATTTATCCTCAAATCAATAGCCATCATAAATAGAGGAGTCCAACTCAATCCTGATACTCAATATACATTATTCATTTAACATTAATTATCATTTTTTAACTAATACAATATATTGGTATACACTAGTGCCACAGTAGAATTCTAAGAATGAAATAAATAATCAAATAAATAAAAATTTAGGATAAATTTCAACAACTGTTTCTGAATTTATATAATTGTAACACTATAGCTCTTTAACTTTAAAATGTAACATAAAATCCCCTAAACTTTTAAATTTTGTACAGTAAAATCCCTCTGACTTTCAATTACTAATTTTTCAGTTAGAAACTAATGTGAATAGCTCCCGCATGGCGCTTAGTCAACATTTCTCTCTCCTCTCTTATGCAAAGTGTAAAATTATTCTCTTTTTATATGAAAAATTATTCTATCTATAGAGAGAAAAATTATTCAATTTACACATAACTTGCGAGAGAAAAGAGAAATATTGACTAAACTCCATGCTGAAACTGTCTAGGTCAATGTCTAATTGAAAAACTAGTAATTAGAGGTTAGAGGGATTTTACTATACAAAATTTGAAAATTGATAGGGATTTATGTTATATTTTTAAGTTAACGAACTGTAATATTACAACTAGATAAGCTCAGAACAGTTGTCAAAATTTATCCTAAAAATTTATAACAAAACAATATTATACCCTATGGGAAAACTGCATGTTAGATTCTTAGGAAAAATGCTCCCTCTGTAACATGGGAAAAACTATATTGAACGTGAATGAGCATTTGAACCAGAGAGTTTAGATATTGATTATAGATGAAATTTCTAAAACTACCTAAAACTAGTGCAATTCTGCCATGTAATGCACATCTAACTCATATAATAAATAATTCAGCTAATATTCGCACGAGAAGATAATTTGAAGCTATGCATGCATCCAATATAGCACACCCATATATAAATATGGGAGCTAATCCCCTATAACAACTTTCTTAACCCAAATCCTACTAGCGAGCTCAACTCAAGTTGGACTTTTACTTAAATCTATATATGGAGGCCTAGTGAGATCAACTCAAATTCGTGCCTACCCCAACTTTCCATATATATATATATATATATATATATATATATATATATATATATATATATATATATATATATTTTATATAACACCAAATTATCCTTAAGGTAACAAATACACATAGTAAGCAGGAATTATTTATGCACAAAAAAATAAATGTTCCTATTTATTTATTTGACTATTTATATCAATATATTTATAAAAAACATAAGCATGCTGAAAATATAAATAACAATGAAATTACAAAAATAATCAATATCTTACTCAAGACTGGTTGACCTAACTGTAATTGACTCAACTAAAAAGAAGATGGCTGGCCCCAATCACCTATACAAGCACATTGAACTCTATCAATTGATTGACAAAAATAATTAATTTAAACTATAGATGCAATAATTAATTTTAAGGTGTTACCAAAATTTCGATGGAGTCTCCTCTCCAACTAGGCCTAATCCCCTGAAAGAAAACTCAACAACAAATAGCCTCAGGCTCACAACAATCATCGCATGCCCATCTGAGGCCTATAAGAATCCTAAGCTGCATCTAATTGTCAATCTCCAGCTTGAGTCTCTAGCTTTTTTGTAATCCAATTAATTATTTCCAAAGCTCCAAAATTATGAAAAATATTCCTAAAGATCCTCTACATAGTCTCTTTATTAATTAAATTCATTTTACTTAATTTCATTGAACCATGAATATTTTATTAATTTATCAACTAGCTTAAAACTAGGTAAAAACTATACAGTTGAATTTAGGTTTATCTTTGCCAATTTTGCTATTTTAAATGTGTCTGGAACAATTGAAAACATTGAAATCATTTGTAATATTGACTATGTTTTGGGACAGTCTGCCTCGGTGTTCGGTTAGAGCTGAAAACTCGGTCTTAAGTACTGATGAGCTATTGCTTATCAAAGTACACTTTTGGAATGCTCAAAGCTTGCTAGTCATAGATTCAAAGAAGGTTTGTCAAAATTCCTTCCCAATCAACCGATATCGACCAATTTAGTTTAGGTCGTCCAGTGAGCATCTTCTCTATCTGATTTCCAATAGAGATGTGGTTTGTGCCACAACAAAGCATGCAATGTGTAGATCTCAATTATCAGGGCTAATCGTCCAAACTAGCCGCTAGTTGGCTAGAAAATGGTTGGAAATGTGTTGGATTTTCTATCCTCCAATCTCACTATAACAACCACCAAATGGAGCGCCACCAGTCCCATTTGAAAGCTTACGATCCCAAGAGTCCATAGCACTTGGAATTGTCGAAATTGACCCTTCGAAAAAAGCCAAAATGGCCATTTGAAAGTCTTATGCTACCTTTCTCTCACCTTGCTTCCTCTCAAAGGATTTGCATTGCTTTACCACCATGGAGCTTCACCAGCGTCATCTGGGGGAGAGGGATTGTTGGTCAGTCATTTGGCATTGGTAAGGTCGGAGTATGGTTAGTAGGGAAGGGAGTCCATTCTACTTTAATTTATTTAAATCAAATTTTAATTAAAGCAATCATCAACTAATAATAAAAATTCATTTATTATTATTATTATTATTATTATTATTATTATTATTATTATTATTATTATTATTATTATTAATTGAACTCTTAAACTTCAATAATACCGAAAACACAATTTATTAAACAGGTCAATACTAAATATTAAATAGCTTAGTAAAATAAAAAATATATATAAATGTAATAAAATAATACAAGAGAATAAAATACTAAATAAATGAATACTTTAATATTATTATATTTTTAGTTTCTAAATAATGATAAAATAATATTAAATTAAAATATTTATATTTTCAAAATTTCAACTTGTTACATACTTATTGCAACAATCGGTGTTTGGTTTGTGCTTCTTAGGATAGCTGATTTGCAATTTTATTGAACTTTCTACCCAACCCATTTGATCTTCATTTCCTCACCATCGATGATCCCAAGAGTTTGGCATTGAACTACAAACACCTTTGAGTTATCAACCCAACCAACACACACATTTAGGCACTGACAGAATCAACTCATCGACAAAATTGAGTTATAGATAATTTTAGAGATAAATGGAGTACATTCGAAGAGAAGTTTATGGGTATTTGATTTCTTGGTATTTGATTTAATTGAATTTACCCAAAATCATTTAGAGTAGAGAAAGAGAATCCATATAGCCAATCCCAAATAAATTTTTGGGATAAAGGCTTAGTTGAGTTGAGTTGAGTTAATTTAATTGAATTTAGTTTGTGGATATTTGATTTCATTAAATGGATAACGTTCGGAGAGAAGATTCATTGAATTATGTGTGGTCAGAGATATAATTTTGTTTATGGGTATTTGATTTCACTGAATTTAGTTATTGCATTGTTTTTTGTGAGGCTTCAATTTGAATTACAGAGGAGGAGAAGAAGCAGAAATTGGGAAAGAGATTTTCTGGATATGTGGAAAATGGGTGGGGAAAAAGCAGTAGGGTTGCTCAATTGTTTAATTAATTTTTTAATTAGGTTTAGAATATTCTAATTTAGGTTTAATTTGAGATTATAAATGCTGATGTGGTAAAATTATTATCTAATTTTTACTATGTACTTTTTTAGTGATTTCAATCTAATTACAATACAATTAGCTAGATAGTTAACCAATTAAAAAAAATGAGAGAAATAATATTTAAAGTGGAACTAGATTATCTTGATAGATAATGAATATCATAAAGAGTAGGAAAACAATAATCAAAGTGGATTTTTGTGTTAAAAAAAAAAAAGAAATGAAAAGAAAAGTGGATTATTGTGTTGGGCAATCATGCATGCAAAGTTGTGGGGATAAAAAAACGTGAAACATTGGGTAAAGACTTACTTTTTTATTTTCCATATAACTATGTATCTTACAAAATTATAATTTTTATGTTTTATTTAAAAATAAAGTCAATCTTAAACCCTTTAAATCAATAATTAATAAATATTAAAAAGTGAAAAGTGAAGAAAAATAAAAAGTTTATGGTCTCACTTGTAAAACTTTTAGACTTAAATAAAAGGTTTTAAAAGTTAAGGGAGTAAAACATAATTTTATAATAAAAGGCCAAAATAGAGAGTGCAAATAAATTTTAGCAACAAGGAGACGAAGACTTTGTGCTGCAAAGAGGAAGGTAAAAGGGGTTTACAATTGTTGTCATTGTTGCTATCTCTAGCCTTGTTAGTTGTTGATAATTCTTTCCTAATCACCAAGCTCCTTCTTTGGCTGTAACTAAAGGTGCAGAAGTGCAAGGGGAAGACATATACAAATTTTAAAAATTAACACAACGTAAAATTAGCATGCCATTGACATCCATCTCATATATTCAAAGGAAGCATCAACATGCATTTTTAACACAATTGTCACAACACTTATGACTCAATTGATCTCAAGCCCATTTTCAAATTAGGAACCAATGGAAGGACACTTGAAACAACCTGTAACAGCTTGAATTTGGACTATTACTAGCAAGAGAGCACTAGGTGGCATAAGACCACAAGAACCTATAACAAGCTTAACTATAAACTTTATTTTCTTTATACTTTTATAATATATCCTTAAAAATATAGTAGGGGAACCCATTTACATACTATTCATTAAATATCATTTCATTTACCATTCCCCGGTTTACTAACAGATTCCACTTTCATTTCATTTAACTTATTTTGTAAGGCCTAGGTATCATTACATTCATTCATATTCTTTAATTTAAAGCTAGAATATGTGTAAATGGGTCTTTCCATACTTTTATGCCATATTTGGCCGCTTTGAAAAACTTATACTTTCTAAAAAAAACAAAAAAGACTTCTCTTGCTTATACTTTCATTACAATTATACAGTAACAAGCACAGTGACAAAATGACCAAAATTATACATGTCTCAAAATAAATCCACAAAATAGTGTAATATATATATATATATATATATATATATATATATATACATACTTGATTACATCAAACCTTGGAGCATAATTATCCAAAATCCACTTACTGGCTTATTCATGTCCTTGAAAGGGAAAGATAAAAGGGGAGTGAGTATATAAACTCAATGAGTGGAAATGAAACATATTGATAAAATGTACTTCAAGAATGTGATTGCATCATTCTCATGAAAAGTTTTATAACACAAATAAGTCACAACAAGGTAGCTATATTACCAAAGGTTCTCCCATAATCATATCATGTGTCTAATGTGCTTAGCCCAGTCCTTAGGACCTCCTTTAACTTTCATAAACATAATGGATACCAGAGATACAAAAGTCATGACTTATCCGAGATAGATTCTACAATCCCTAGTACCCTAATTCAAATACACATAATTGCCTTACCCGATATCCATTTCCTTTACTTTCATATATGAGATCATTTTCATGCATACCTTTCTTTTTCCTATATCATATCTTTCCCATTGGGTCATTTATAACTTCTCATATAACACAAGCATAAAATGTAACATCTTGGTGTATTCAAATACTTTATAATTATTAATGCAGTTCCGATATGCATTATATCTATTTAAAATAGTTAAATAATGTATGAGTGTACATGAATAATAAAAGACAATTTAATAAAGCATTTTTCAATTTCTACTCTCCTTGGTAGTAGTCCTTTTGTTGACAATTACTTCTAGATAGATGTTTTCCCTTTTAATTCCAATCTTTTGATCTATCCTTTTATCAACTAGAAGACTATATAAAAGTATATTCAATTAACATTTTCATCATAACTAGGTTATACCATACTTTTAGGGGTAGGCAACTTTCGGTAGCCGAACATAGGATCTTTGGCAGCCAAAACTGCACATATGGTGTTTTTTACTATTTACATTACTATTTGCATAGTTGAGCTCTCGAAGCTTGATGTTTTGGCTGCTGAGCTTGCAAATTCTTAAATACCCATTATACTTTTTCTTTTTATTTTTCTTATCCCCATCACTTAAATGTGTACTTATGAAATAATTTCCAACCATTCTTTAGCATAGTTAGATTCCCATGTCAATAATATTCATTTCATTAATTGTATTAGTTAATCTCCCTTTAATTAGTTAATCTACCCAAAACCTAGCATCTTACCTCATTTTAAATAATCCTTCTTCTCATATAGCTTTTCAAATCTCCATTTAAAAGAACATAAACGTTAACAAAATATACTTGTTATGCTTTTGTGGTTTTCTTTTCTACCTCCCATTTCTTAACTTTATGTTCTCCTTTCTTGTTCTTTCTAGTGTTCCTAAGGCTATTGTGTATTTAGGTTGTTTCTCTAATTTGCTAAGGTTTAGAGAGGGAGAGAGAGGGAAAAAAAGAGACGGAGGAGGATGTGGGAGAGAGGGAGGATAAGGAAAGAGAGAGAATGGGAAGGTTCTATCATGTAAGAGAAAATAAGTTGTGGAAATATCTAATGTTCTCTCTCTTTTTACATTTTTGTCTTTCCATGTTCAGCGGCTGAAGATGTCTTTTCACTAAATGCTCTAGAATTTCCTCTTTTAGTTAATTAGTTACCAATTTAGTTTACATTTTATTTATTTATTTATTTATTTATTTCTACTTTGTTACAAGTTAAGTTAGGTCTGTGGTCATTCAACTTAGGAGAACATTTCGTCTCCTAAATGTATAGTTCAACACTCTATAGTGAAGGGTATTACAATCTCCCCCCTTTAGAACATTCGTCCTTGAATGCTCAAACAATCAAACAAGAAGAAAGAAGCACATATACATAAACTATGTTGGGACTTTATTTCTTAAGTCTTATAGCATTAATTCTCTAGTGACTATCTAGTCCAGAATTAGGTATTCTCACATGACATGTCATATTTATCCCTCCTCCTCTTATGAACTCTTGAACCATTAGTTTTGAAATTGTAGGGGGGTAGGTTTTGATAAGAGACACTACCAATGTATAGGATCATATTAGTTGGACACATTATTAACCAATTTAACAGTTTCCTCATCTCCCCTCTTAGAGTTCATCAATCACATAACATAAAGAGATCGAGGAGTCATTCACATCTATTCACTATATAAACCCATAAGAAGGAAGGTATATACATGTCATCATCCAAATAAATAAACAAAGTAAATATCCATGTGTCAAATCATTCCTTTTTCAAATGACTAAAAGTTGGGGGGAGATGATGTGGTATGATCCCAAATGAGGGTGGGGCCAAATCAACTGAGTGGAACATAAAAAGTGTATCATACCATCAAAAGTAAAGCCAAATAAACAAGTAAAAAAAATTATTTGCAAGTCTACCTCCATAACATCACTAAGGGGGTAGTGGTCGTATGAAGGAATAACCTATTATATAAGGGTACATAGGTGTGCTATATCATGCTCCATTTATATAATTTTCTAGTCTAACTACTGTACTCTTTCAACTATCTATGTCACTCTTGGCTCTTTGCAAGTAGGAGTGGTCTGGCTCTGCCATGTAGTGCTAGAGGACAATTCTTATCTCCTTGCCCATCTAACTCTTTTATCATCCCTTAGGCCTTATTCTAATTGCTGCCCCATACTCCATAACTTCTAAAGTTACTCCTGATACCTTTGCCCCTAAAGGTACCTTTACTCCCTCTTACTGCCCTTGATCCTCAACAAGTACCCCAAGCTCACTCTGCTCCTTTGCTTGATCCTCCTCTTGAGGCGTTGGCTCTTCTCTCTTATGTATATATAACCCATGCTCAAGGTATGCTCCCTTTTGAGGTAGGGTGGGTGTGGGATAAGGCTCAAAATATCCCATAATAACTATAAAAGGCTCGCCCTCAAGATCTATATACTTAGTTATAAAGATGGTGGAACGTAGACTCCTATAGGGCAACCACCCTATAATGTACCTTAAGGCCAAGGCCATGGTATGGATAATAAGGACTAAAAAATCTATTTACCATCCCTTTAAAAGGTAGGTCATTAAAGCATATATGAGTAGTTAAGGTTAGCCATATGACTAGCTCTAAGGGTCATCTCATAGGTCAGGATATAGTGGATGACCTTAATTAAGTCCAACAGACAGGTGGGAGGTAATTAGCCTGGCCAGTTCACAGGGCAACATTCCTTAATACTATGTGTGTTGTTCTATAGAGGTGTAAGTAGTGGTGGTTCATCTATAGGTGCCACTCAAGGTCAGTCACCGTAAAGGTACTCCTAACCTCTAAGATATCATTTTAGGAATGGTGTGTAATACCCCACCCCTAGGATAATCAAAATCCATACTCATAGAGGGAAATATTCCATGAAATCCAAAAGAGAATAAATACCAAAGGAAATGACGCATTTAGAAGAGTACAGAAAATGAGGGATTCAAATGTAACAAGTTTGTCCTAGTTAGTGCAACCACCAAAGTAAGGTTCGGCCATCAAAGTTGGTCTGGAACAGAATATATAAATCATGAGGTTGAAGCTCCCACTGGCCTTTTCCCTCATTTTCTTTTTTGTTGTCTTCCTTTTTCTCCCCTCTCCCTCTATATCCTAGCCTCAAAACACACTATCCTAGCCTCTTCATTAAGGAGAATCATTAAAACCGCTCAAAAAGTGTAAAAACACCATTTCTTTCTCCTCCCTCAAGTGAGTTAAAGAGGAAGTGGGAAAAACTCCTCCCTTGGAAGCTATGACAAATGTGGTAAGTTTCCTTCTCATTCTTTTTAGCTTGTTTAAAGGTTTTAGGGTAGTAATTTACCAATGTGTTAGTTTAAAATTGGTTCAACGTTATTTTTAGGGTTTTATGTAAAATAGGGGATTTAAGGTTAAATGTGAAAATTTAAGTTAATAATGAATATTTACAGTTGTTTAAAAGTCTAAAAGGATGCAGTTGACCTAGAATGAAAAAGTTAGGATTGAATATTGGGATTTGAGGGTTGAAAACCCAATGTAACACCTCCGGAATGGGTTTTCTTAAGGCTATCGGTACCCATAGCAAGCCTAAGACTATAAACTTTGACCTTCTAAAGGCCTATTTTACTAATTGGAATTTCTTTTAAAAGTCAAAGGGAGGTTCTTTCCTCCACTAAGATTTAAACTCACAAAAAAGTGCTTAAACATTTAAGTACATTATGTTAAGGTTTCTTTTTTTCCATTCTTGTCTTACTTTACTTTTTCCTTTTCTCTCTACTTTACTTGAGCAAACTAAGCTCTTTTTGCCCTTTCTTGTAAAACTACTAAAGTCATGGAAATTTCTCCAGTTATTAAAGGGTCACCTAACATCATCCTCCTGCAGAAAGAGCATGCACATGTTTCTTTATTGTATTATTTTTTTTCCTTTTTGCTATTAAAAGCTTTGACATATTAACTTTCGAAGTATTCCACTAAAGGAACTATTTAATCTAATCATTTTCATTGGGACAACAAATTTCAATCTATTGATCATATTGATATTTTATTTGTGTTCATCTATTAATCTACCCTTAGTAATTAGAATGACTAAGAGGATATGAGAATACCCCAGTAGACTTTCCATCTGTGTACATATATTGTGATCAATAGACCAACTACATCCTTTATTTTTTCACTCTATTTCATTTTCCTTTACAATAATGAATCATGAAAACACTCACATCTCTATTTTAATTAGTGAATGTACTCAGTAGATTATGCTTCATGCTTCTAAGTTTCCTTATGCTCTTCCCTTAGGTTCCAGAGATAAATAACTTGTAACACCCCGAACCTCCGAGTTATGAATAGTACCATTTTTGGTCCGTGACTAATACTATTCAAAGACACCTTGAGGACCAAAAATAAATAAAAAATTAATTGAGATAGACACAATAAAAATTATAGTGAACAAAAAAGCTAAGGACTCATCGGGTATTATAAAAAGAAGGATTATAACCCGATGAGGGGCATTTTGGTCAATTCACCTCAAGAGTTGACTTTTGACCAAAATGTCAATTAAATTAAATGAAATTAATGAATTGAATTATGGGGTAAAAATTGAAGAAAAATTCAAGTAAAAAAATATGTAAGGGAAAATTTAAGAAATGAAAACTTAAACTTTCATTTCCATTATGACAAAATTAAAATGAAAGACTTATGGGCTTTTGATAGTTAAATTTAATTATTTAATTAAAAGAAAAAAATTAAGTGTAAATGTAAAAAAAAAAAAGGGAATAAAAATTTAAGTTTAATTATCCTTATGACACAATTAAAATTTATAATTTTAATAAGCTAATTTTGGGGATAAATATATATATATATATATATAAGTAAGAAGACAAATGTCTTCTTCATTTCTTTTCTTTCATAAGAGGCCACCACCCTCTCCTCTCTCTTCCTCTCTCTCTCTCTTTTTCTCTTCTTCTTCCACTTCTTCCCCTCATTAATTTCCCCTCCCAAGTTTTAATTCCCTTAAATTCCTTTCATAAATTCCATAGCCCACTAAAAGAAAACATCAAAGAGATCTTTGATTGAGAGATTAAAAGCAAGGAGAACAAGAATTGGAAGAAAAGTGAAGTTAGAAAGAAATCAACAAGAGGCAATTTTCTTTTCATGTTAGATTAGTTGTATAAGCTTGAAATGAAGTTAATTTATGATGAAATTTCATAAGAAAATGAAAGAAAATATACATGGAACCTAAACTAGGGTTTTGGCCAAATGGGAGAAAAATTAGGGTTTTGAACATTAGGGTTTTGAACATTAGGGTTTAGAGACCAAAAATGTGAAGAAATGCTAAATGATGTCCTTGACATAGTTTAAGGGAAGAAATGGTCATTTGTGACCTAATTAAGTGTGTTAGAAGTGTTTAAATCAAAGCCAAATTCGGATTGGGTATGAAACATGACCAAAAGTCAACTTTGAGGGACCAAAAATGAAATTTTACAAGTCCAATTGGTATGGGACCAATTGGGACTGAAAATAGGCACTAAATGACACAATCTTCATTTAGGAAGCATGCCCAAAAAGTGACCAAAACCTAGTGAACAAACTGACCAAACTTGAACAAACTGCAGTATGAACAGTATACATGAACAGTAATCGTGTTTGGGTCATAACTCGAACTAGGCAGGTCAAAATGACCTGAAATTTTACCAGTAGTTAGATGAGATATAGACCTAAAACTTTCATGAAGAACACAAGCCTAAATTATTCCATTAACCCAATCAAATTATTGAGCAAAGTTGAGTTACTGAATCTGCAAAACTGCAAAATTGCCACATGAGTAGTAAAGTTTCAATGGCTATAACTCTCTCTAGAAAACTCCAATTTAGATGATTCTTGAACCGATGGAAACCTAAGACATAGTAGAATATTTCATATGAAGAATGTTAGGCCAAATTATTAACTTAACTCAATCAAATTGCGAAACGAATTCGGGTCACTGAATCTGCCAGAATCTGGGCACCTAAAATTGACTAAATGAACAGTAATTTGCAAGGCTATAACTCTCTCTAGAAAACTCCGATTTAGGCGATTCTTAAACCGATGGAAACCTAAGACATAGTAGAACATTTCATATGAAGAACATTAGACCAAATTAGGGAATTAACTTGGTCAAATTACTAAACGAAGTTGGATCGATAAATCTGCCAGAACAAAATCTGCAGCATGAACAGTGACGTGAACAGTAATGGTGTTTTGGGCATAACTTGAGCTACACAGCTCTGAATTAGGCGATTCAAAAACGAAAATAAATTTAAGACCTAAATGAACAATTTTCATGAAGAACATCTCATCAAATTATGATCGAAACTAGGTACAAATTGGGTTCAAAGATTGGGGCATCAAGCTGTCCCAAAACCAAAATATTCTAAAATTTTCAAAGCTAAGTTGGGATGCATTAGACATGCATGTAATGAGTTCTTGGCAGCAATTGAGATTGGTATTGAGGTATTCTATTTGTGTATTTTCAGTAGAAAAAGAAGTTGGAACGGACAAGGAGAAGTAGGTATCAAGGAAGGAGAATTATTGAAGGTTTGTGCACAACTAACATTTTCTT
Source organism: Hevea brasiliensis (assembly GCF_030052815.1). NCBI lineage: Eukaryota > Viridiplantae > Streptophyta > Magnoliopsida > Malpighiales > Euphorbiaceae > Hevea > Hevea brasiliensis. Next base: position 99,359,948 of record NC_079493.1, read on the forward strand.
CCTTTTTAAATTTGTAAATTACTTAGAATGTATTAAATTGAATGAGTTTGCTTTGAACAAGTTTACTTTGATTGAAATATGGTTTTTCTCTTGCATTTAAGAAATTTAGGTGTTGCTACCTTTATTTGGATATTATGATGAATTTAAATGTGTTTATTGGTTTATAAATGTGATTGTTGAATGGAAAATTTTTGGAAACTGTTTTGAAATCACAGTTAGCATGAAAGTCCCTTTCGGAACTCTCCAGTAGTAACGGCTACTTGGGTTTGATAATTGATATTGATTATGTCTCCCATTAATAACGGTTAGTGGGATAAGACTATATGAGTACTCATTAGCTAGCTAGCCCTTCCCTCATTAATAACGGTTAGTGAGGTTGAGATTGCTTTGTCATGGTGTACAACACGGCACTGATCGTGAAATTTTGTGTCATGGCCTGAACTGTGTGTTGGTTTTGGCAACACTAATGCTTTGTGAATTGTGATTTATGAACTATGATTTCTCATTTGCAATGTTATTCAAATAAATGGCTCTTATGAACTTAGAACTCTTGTGAAGTTTTCATGCTTAAGAAAAATGTGATTTATTATGCTTTGACAAATTGTGTTTTATCTTAAGTTTTAAAGTTATTGGTTGTGCACCACTGAGTGATATACTCAGCGATAGCTTCTTTATGCTGTTGGAGGTAAGGGAAAGGAGAAGGCTACCGAGTGAGAGAGTTGAAAGCAGCATTTTGGTATTGTTTGTGGGTATTTACGTTAGGTATACCTGTGTGATTCCTTTGGATGTATTTTGTACCTATATGTATGGATGTACGGATATTGAGCAGTTTGTATTTAAAAGCATTGCATTGCTATCTCATTTTGAGTTTGTAACTATTTTGTATTTTACTTTGAAACTTATGAAAATGTAACTTTTGTAATATTTAGTCTATCATTATTTCCAATGAATGTTTACATGGAATTTTAACTATTCTCATGCAGTTTTTCGCAAAAGAATTGATAAGATAAAAAGTTATGGTTTGTTTTAAAATCCTTTGTAGCATAACTAATGGGTTATCTATAGGTGGAGTTTGGTAATTCATTAGGTATGCTACGGGAACATGTCGTGCCTTATAAGGGATAGGGTGTGACATGTTTTAGTAGTATCAGAGCTTTGGTTTTTATACAAGTTTTGAAATTGCATGTTTGAAAATTTTTGATAAGTACAACTGCTCAATTGTCATTATTGATACATATAGTGCCTTACATCATAAATATGGACTAATGGAGAGAAATCTCCTTGTGTTGGTTGTTCAGGGAGTAGAATTCCTTGTGATATAATATGGAAGAGGGGGATCACATAGTAGAGCAATCAGTAGCAGCTGAGGTACAGGGGGAAGCCCCAGCTCCTCAGAATGCCAGTGGATCGGCTGCACCCATCCCACCCATGCAGTTTCCTGCTCAGTTCGCTCAGCAGATGGCTACACTATTTCAGCAAATGGCTAGTAATATACCAGTCTAAGCTCCTGTGCAAGCACCTCCAGTGCAACCACCATCCCCAGCCAGACAATATGATAAGTTAATGAAGTATGGGGCAACAAAGTTCAAGGGTACAGTGGACCCATTGGAAGCTGAGCAATGGTTAGAACGGATGGAGAGGGTCTTCAAGAAATTGCACTGAACAGATGAGTTGAAGTTTGAATATTCAATTTCCTTGCTGCATGGAGATGCATATAAGTGGTGGAAGACCATTCCCCACAGCCAATGAGCCAAGGATCTTGACATGGGATGACTTTCTAGGGGAGTTTAGACAGAAGTATGTTCCTGATACCTATGTGGATATGAAGCTACAGGAGTTTCTCAGTTTAAAGCAAGGGAACAATACTGTAGCCGAGTATGAGAGAGACTTTTTTTGCCTCAGCCACTATGCTGGAAGCCTACTCACTACCAGTAGAGACAGATGCAAACGGTTTGAGGCCAGTTTGAGGCCTAGTTTAAGATTGCAAGTGGTTGGGTTTCGACATGATAACTTCTCTGGGTTGATATCACAGGCCCTTGAATTGGAAAGGATAGAACTGGAAGGGGCATCTGAGAAGGTAACCACTGAAAAAGAGAAGAGCAGTAAGCCTACAAGTCAAAGTCCAAGTAACAATTCGGGTAAGAGGAAGAGCTTTGGGGGACCAAGTAACAGAGGATCTAGTAGGGGAAGATTCTTAGGGCAGAGGCCACCTAGATCCGAACAGCAGACATCTAGGGGTTCCTTTCCTACACGTGCTTGTGAAACTTGTGGCAGGACTCATGGAGGAGTATGTTATAAGGCCATAGGAGCCTGTTACAACTGTGGTGAAAGTGGGCATTTTGCTAGAGATTGCACTAGTGCCCGCAGATCTGGACCGCCTACTACCACTCAGGGATCTGTTTAAGGTTCTACTTCCAGAGGACAACAGACAACTAGTAGAGGCAGAGGCAGGGGCAGGGGTAGAGGTAACACTTCTGGCAGCTAGGGCATAGTGAGCCAACCAGAGCAGAGTGGTGCACCAGTCAGGGTGTACACCATGTGCCAGAGGGATGAAGCTGAGACAGCAGATGTTGTGGCTGGTACTTTCTCCATTTTTGATAGAGATGTATATGTGTTGTTTGACCCTGGTTCTACACATTCTTATGCTAGTGCCAGTATTGCATGCTCTATTGCTATTCCTTGTGTGAAATTGGATTATGATGTGCTAGTGACTAGTCCTTTAGGACAGGAGGTTAGGGTGAACAAATTGTATAAGGATTGTCCTTTGGTGATCTAAGGACATACATTCCTGTCAGACTTAATTGACTTGCCCTTCCGAGATTATGATATCATCTTGGGCATGGATTGGTTAGCCAGGCATCACGCCATGATCGACTGTAGACTGAAGATAGTCACTTTTGGTCTTCCCGAGTATGCAGACGTAGTGATACACGGGGAGAGGCAGTTATTACCATCCAACATCATTTCAGCTGCAGTTGCTAGAAAGATTATTAGAAAGGGATGTGAAGCTTATCTAGCTCATGTGATAGACACCCAGGTGGGGAGTCCAGATCTTAAAGATATTCCTACAGTATGGGATTTTTCGGATGTCTTTCCGGAAGAATTACCGAGATTGCCTCCAGAAAGAGAGGTGCAGTTTGAAATTGAGACTATGCCTGGTGTGGAGCCAATCTCTATCACTCCTTATAGGGTGGCACCTACTGAGTTGAAAGAGTTGAAGGTACAATTGCAGGAATTGTTAGATAAGAGTTTCATATGCCCTAGCGTGTCACCTTGGGGAGCACCAATAGTATTTGTGAAGAAGAAGGATGGTACTCTTCGCCTATGCATAGATTACAGACAGTTGAATAAGGTGACCATAAAGAATAGATATCCTCTGCCACGGATCGATGATTTTTTTGATCAGTTGAAGGATGTAACTATATTCTCCAAAATTGACCTGAGATCGGGCTACTACCAGTTGAGGGTGCAGGAGCAAAGTATTCCTAAAACTGCCTTTAGGACTCGGTATGGCCACTATGAGTTCTTGGTAATGCCATTCGGGTTGACTAATGCCTTAGCTACTTTTATGGGCCTAATGAACACTATCTTCAAGCCATATTTAGACCAGTTTGTTGTGTTGTTCATTGATGATATTTTTGTGTACTCAAAGAATGCAGAGGAACACAACAAACACTTGAGGATAGTATTGCAGACTTTGAGGGAGAAGCAGTTGTATGCCAAACTGTCGAAATGTGAGTTTTGGCTAAAGGAGATTTCATTTTTGGGGCATATTGTATCTACAGAAGGTATCCAGGTGGATCCTAGCAAAGTAGAAGCCATTCTTAATTGGAAGCCACCTAGAAATGTCATAGAAGTTCAGAGTTTCCTTGGTTTAGCTGGGTATTATCGAAGGTTTGTGAAGGGATTCTCCATGCTAGCATCTCCACTGACCAAGCTACTTAGAAAGGATGTAAAATTTCAGTGGACTAATTGGTTCCAGGAAAGTTTTGATGAGTTAAAAAGGCGTTTAACTGAAGCTCCCGTCTTAACCTTACCCACTTTAGGTAAGAAGTATATCATATATAGTGATGCTTCTCATAACGGATTAGGTTGTGTGTTGATGCAAAATAGAAACGTCATTGCCTATGCTTCACGCTAGCTTAAACCGCATGAGAGGAATTATCCCACGCATGACTTGGAGCTGGCAGCCATTGTCTTTGCCTTGAAGATTTAGAGACATTACCTGTATGGGGAGAGATGTTATATATACACAGATCATAAAAGTTTGAAGTACTTGGGCACATAGAAGGAGTTAAATTTGAGGCAGAGGAGATGATTAGAGCTGATAAAAGATTATGATTGTTTGATAGACTATCAGCCTGGAAAGGCAAATGTTGTAGCTGATGCTTTAAGTCGCAAGACTATGGCTGGTTTGAGGGTTTCTCCTTTGTCCATGGTGCATGAATTAAGGGCATTGCATGCTAATTTGGAGATTAATGAAGATGGGCAGATGGTAGCTACTTGGCAAGTGAAGCCAATGCTGGCAGAACAAATTAAAGCAGTTGCACAGAAGGATGATAAGTATGTGAAGTTAATGGAAGAGGCTTAGGATGGCAAGAAAATAGAATTATCAGTAAATGATGAGGGCTTGTTGTTATATAAGGGCAGAATGTGCATTCCTGAGAATGTTGAACTGAGGCAGACCATTTTAAAGGAAGCACATGATTCACCTTTTGCAATGCACCCTGGTGGAACCAAAATGTATAGAAGTGTGAGAGAGCACTATTGGTGGAGAGGAATGTGTTGCCAAATGCCTAACTTGTCAGCAAGTAAAGGCAGAACACCAAGTGCCTACAGGGTTGCTACAGCCATTACCAATTCCTGAGTGGAAATGGGAAAAAATCACTATGGATTTCGTGACAGGACTTCCACATACACAAAAGAATCATAATGCAGTTTGGGTTATTGTTGATAGATTGACCAAGTCTGCACACTTTTTGCCAGTGAGAATGGATTACAACCTGGAAAGATTGGCCAAACTATACATTGATGAAGTGGTGAGGTTGCATGGAGTGCCAATGTCTATTGTGTCTGATAGAGATCCTAGGTTCACTTCTAGATTCTGGGGTAGTCTCCAAAAAAGCCCTAGGGACTAGATTGAACTTCAGTACAGCATTCCATCCACAGAAAAATGACCAGTCTGAAAGGATCATTCAGATTTTGGAGGATATGCTTCGGGCTTGTGTGATTGAGTTTGAAGGGAGTTGGGACACACACTTGCCTTTAATTGAATTTGCCTACAACAACAGTTATCAGTCAAGCATCAGAATGCCTCCATACGAAGCACTTTATGGCAGGAAGTGTAGAACTCCCTTGTGTTCGGATGAAGTGGGCAAAAGGAAGTTGATTGGTCCAGAATTAGTGCAGCAGACAGAAGAAAAGGTTAAGCTCATTAGAGACAGACTCAAAGTTGCAACGGATAGACAGAAGTCTTACATTAACCTAAAGAGAAGAGATATTCAATATAGTGTGGGTGACAAGGTATTCCTGAAAGTTTCCCCATGGAAGAGGATCATGAGGTTTGGTAGAAAGGGGAAACTAAGTCCTCGCTTCATTGGGCCGTATGAGGTTCTGGAAAGAGTGGGTCCATTGGCATATAAACTTGCATTGACTCCGGAGTTGGAAAAGATTCACAATGTCTTCCATGTCTCCATGTTGAGGAGGTACAGATTAGACCCCTCTCACATTTTGCCAATAGAGGAGATTGAGATGAATCCAGACCTGATATATGATGAAGAGCCCATAAAGATCTTGGCATATGAGGTGAAGCAGCTGAGGAACAAACAGATACCTCTAGTCAAAGTGTTGTGGAACTATCATTCAGGCCAGGTGGCTACATGGGAGCGTGAGGAGGACATGAGGAGACAGCACCCACAGCTATTCAGAGACTGAGACCAGGTAAATTTCAAGAACGAAATTTATTTTTAAGGAGGGGAGAATTGTAACACCCCAAACCTCCGAGTTATGAATAGTACCATTTTTGGTCCGTGACTAATACTATTCAAAGACACCTTGAGGACCAAAAATAAATAGAAAATTAATTGAGATAGACACAATAAAAATTCTAGCAAACAAAAAAGCTAAGGACTCATCGGGTACTATAAAAAGAAGGATTATGACCCGATGAGGGGCATTTTGGTCAATTCACCTCAAGAGTTGACTTTTGACCAAAATGTCAATTAAATTAAATAAAATTAATGAATTGAATTATGGGGTAAAAATTGAAGAAAAATTCAAGTAAAAAAATATGTAAGGGAAAATTTAAGAAATGAAAACTTAAACTTTCATTTCCATTATGACAAAATTAAAATGAAAGACTTATGGGCTTTTGATAGTTAAATTTAATTATTTAATTAAAAGAAAAAAATTAAGTGTAAATGTAAAAAAAAAAAAGGGAATAAAAATTTAAGTTTAATTATCCTTATGACACAATTCATTTCTTTTCTTTCATAAGAGGCCACCACCCTCTCCTCTCTCTTCCTCTCTCTCTCTCTTTTTCTCTTCTTCTTCCACTTCTTCCTCTCATTGATTTCCCCTCCTAAGTTTTAATTTCCTTAAATTCTCTTCAAAAATTCCATAGCCCACTAAAAGAAAACATCAAAGAGATCTTTGATTGAGAGATTAAAAGCAAGGAGAACAAGAATTGGAAGAAAAGTGAAGTTGGAAAGAAATCAACAAGAGGTAATTTTCTTTTCATGTTAGATTAGTTGTATAAGCTTGGAATGAAGTTAATTTATGATGAAATTTCATAAGAAAATGAAAGAAAACATACATGGAACCTAAACTAGGGTTTTGGCCAAATGGGAGAAAAATTAGGGTTTTGAACATTAGGGTTTAGAGACCAAAAAAGTGAAGAAGTGCTAAATGATGTCTTTGACATAGTTTAAGAGAAGAAATGGTCATCTGTGACCTAATTAAGTGTGTTAGAAGTGTTTAAATCAAAGCCAAATTCGGATTGGGTATGAAGCATGACCAAAAGTCAACTTTGAGGGACCAAAAATGAAATTTTACAAGTCCAATTGGTATGGGACCAATTGAGACTGAAAATAGGCACTAAATGACACAATTTTCATTTAGGAAGCATGCCCAAAAAGTGACCAAAACCTAGTGAACAAACTGACCAAACTTGAAAAACTGCAGTATGAACAGTACGCATGAACAGTAATTGTGTTTGGGTCATAACTCGAGCTAGGCAGGTCAAAATGACCTGACATTTTACCAGTAGTTAGATGAGATATAGGCCTAAAACTTTCATGAAGAACACAAATCCAAATTATGCCATTAACCCAATCAAATTATTAAGCAAAATTGAGTTACTGAATCTGCAAAACTGCAGAATTGCCAGATGAGCAGTAAAGTTTCAGTGACTATAACTCTCTCTAGAAAACTCCAATTTAGGCGATTCTTGAACCGATGGAAACCTAAGACATAGTAAAATATTTCGTATGAAGAATTTTAGGCCAAATTATGAACTTAACTCAATCAAATTGCAAAACGAATTCGGGTCACCGAATCTGCCAGAATCTGGGCACCTAAAATTGACCAAATGAACAGTAAACTTTGCAAGGCTATAACTCTCTCTAGAAAACTCCGATTTAGGCGATTCTTAAACCGATGGAAACCTAAGACATAGTAGAACATTTCATATGGAGAACATTAGACCAAATTATGGACTTAAATTGGTTGTATTTCTAAACGAAGTTGGATCGATAAATCTGCCAGAACAAAATCTGCAGCATGAACAGTGATGTGAACAGTAATGGTGTTTTGGGCATAACTTGAGCTACACAGCTCTGAATTAGACGATTCAAAAAGGAAAATAAATTTAAGACCTAAATGAACAATTTTCATGAAGAAAACCTCATCAAATTATGATCGAAACTAGGTACAAATTGGGTTCAAAGATTGGGGCACCGAGCTGTCCCAAAACCAAAATATTCCAAAATTTTCAAAGCTAAGTTGGGATGCATTAGACATGCATGTAATGAGTTCTTGGCAGCAATTGAGATTGGTATTAAGGTATTCTATTTGTGTATTTTCAGTAGAAAAAGAAGTTGGAACGGACAAGGAGAAGTAGGTAACAAGGAAGGAGAATTATTGAAGGTTTGTGCACAACTAACATTTTCTTCGTTTTTAAATTTGTAAATTGCTTAGAATGTGTTAAATTGAATGAGTTTGCTTTGAACAAGTTTACTTTGACTGAAATATGGTTTTTCTCTTGCATTTAAGAAATTTATGTGTTGCTACCTTTATTTGGATATTATGATGAATTTAAATGTGTTTATTGGTTTATAAATGTGATTGTTAAATGGAAAATTTTTGGAAACTTTTTTGAAACCACAGTTAGCATGAAAGTCCCTTTCGGAACTCTCCAGTAGTAACGGCTACTTGGGTTTGATAATTGATATTGATTATGTCTCCCATTAATAACGGTTAGTGGGATAAGACTATATGAGTACTCATTAGCTAGCTAGCCCTTCCCTCATTAATAACGGTTAGTGAGGTTGAGATTGCTTTGTCATGGTGTACAACACGGCACTGATTGTGAAATTTTGTGTCATGGCCTGAACTGTGTGTTGGTGTTGGCAACACTAATGCTTTGTGAATTTTGATTTATGAACTATGATTTCTCATTTGCAATGTTATTCAAATAAATGGCTCTTATGAACTTAGAACTCTTGTGAAGTTTTCATGCTTAAGAAAAATGTGATTTATTATGCTTTGACAAATTGTGTTTTATCTTAAGTTTTAAAGTTATTGGTTATACACCACTGAGTGATATACTCAGCGATAACTTCTTTATGCTGTCGCAGGTAAGGGAAAGGAGAAGGCTGCCGAGTGAGAGACTTGAAAGCAGCATTTTGGTATTGTTTGTGGGTATTTACGTTAGGTATACCCTTGTGATTCCTTTGGATGTATTTTGTACCTATATGTATGGATGTACGGATATTGAGCAGTTTGTATTTAAAAGCATTGCATTGCTATCTCATTTTGAGTTTGTAACTATTTTGTATTTTACTTTGAGACTTATGAAAATGTAACTTTTGTAATATTTAGTCTATCATTATTTCCAATGAATGTTTACATGGAATTTTAACTATTCTCATGCAGTTTTTCGCAAAAGAATTGATAAGATAAAAAGTTATGGTTTGTTTTAAAATCCTTTGTAGCATAACTAATGGGTTATCTATAGGTGGAGTTTGGTAATTCATTAGGTATGCTACGGGAACATGTCGTGCCTTATAAGGGATAGGGTGTGACATAACTAACTCAAACACATGTAACCCTACATTCCTATTTGCAAGCACCTTTACATTCTAACACGTATTAGATTTGCATGTCCATATTAACTTTACATGCATACATCCATCCACTAAGCTATCTCATACCTTGACATTACACAATTACAATGCATGACATATTTACAATTATGAGACTTAGACATACATAAACATATTTTTATATAGACTTATAAAATTATAGCATCACAATGTAGAATTAGAAAGATCCATGAACCTACACTTGTTACATAACTATCTTTCAGGATATTCCAGAGTCTTCTATGTTCTTATGCATCTGTTACTTGCAAAACCAATGTTTATTTAGGGAGGTGTAAGTTAGGAGGCTCAGTAAGCATAAACTACTTAGAACAATTATATTTTACCTTTATCACATACACATGAGTATAAAATTCATATGAATGTAACAAAAATCAAACATTTGCAAACATGACAATCTTGTCACCAGTACTCCCCTACAAACCAATGTCTCTGGCTTGTACAAAAGCTCCTCAGGACTTCCTTTCTAAACATAACATACATTATGTACCAGGGACCTCTTAGGGTCCTTACCTAGTCTTTTAAATCCATAACCATAACATAACATGAGATACTACGTAGGAGTTAATGGGTTATCCATAAGCTACCTCACATCATAGACATTATGCAATTGCAGCAATGTGACACCCCTTACCCGTCTATAGAGTGGCCGAGTAAGATATGCCACACAGTATGCCGGAGCACCATATTTTATCTCATTGATATTTCCCATTTCTCAATTTATTTATTTATGGGTCACTAAGTGAAATTTATATCATTCATATCATTTATTAAAATTATAAATTAATTTAAGGTTTCAAAATTTTTATAGAAAATTCGGCAGTGTATCGACTAAAAATGGAGAAAATAGTTCTTCAGAACCTGTGAAAAACACTCCCAAATATTCATTTATATCCCCAACTCCAAATATTGAACACAATCTCAACAATTTTCATCAAATTCTCAAATTTTCATTCATTCAATTCATATTACACTCATACTCAATTCATAAATAAACACACAAATTTTCTTCTTGAACATAATTTACAGATAAGTATATTAACACATAATTACATAAGTTTTAAATATACATGATAAAATAAAAGTCTAATTACAAAAACTTACAAAAGCACAAAATACAAATGTAGCCTAGTGTCCTACAATGCACTGTAGATGTGAGGTAACACTAGACTCTAGCAGATTTGACTCTCACCCAGATTGGGGTCTACTGGGCTCGCGCTCCATATCTCCAGTACCTACGCGTGGCAAAAACAACGCGCCAAACAATACTGCTTAGTAGTGCTAATAATAAAATAAAAATAACTAGAATGAAATAAACATGCAGAGTGTATGCTGATATTTCATATGGACAAGTTTCTGGTAATTATTTATAGTATTATTAATTCTATACTTTTTATATTAATTATTTGATTAAAAATTTTTTAAGATTTATTTTGGTTACCCAAGCAACCTATACTAGTTGACTGGACTGGATAAATGGGTAAACTAGCATTGGGTACCAAATACCTCGGGCCATCACACCATCGGTCACAATGTGTCTACCTGTGTGCAACAGAACAACTGATAAGCCGTCACAGAAATCAGTACAAGGCCAAGTATGACAATAGTGTCAAAATGGCTAAAAGCCATAAAATCACAAAATGGCCACATAAGCCATAAATCACAGAATGGCATGATGCCATATGCAGTACTGCTATCAAAACCCTATTGGCATGCCAACCTATCCAAACCAATCACACTAGGCCTACTAGGGCATATTACAAATTTAAATGTAAAGTTCTTTGGAATTGAAGTTTAATAGTTACTATTCATCCTATTAGTCAACTAAAATGTTGACTTTTTCATAAACAATAGGTATATTAGTTCTAATATCACCAATATACCACATTGTGTATTCTAAAATTGTTGGCATTTGTTGCCAATACCATTTCAAAGCTTATTGTATGTTATTTACAATTTTCAGATTTTATGCCTTAAGTTTATTATTCCATTGGTTATTGCTACAGTGGAAATTTGACAAATTTCTCTTCATCAAAGTTGTTTCTTATTGTGTCTTCTTTAATTCCCTTCTTGAATCACTCCATTTGGAGTTTTCTAGCTCAAGTTATGCTAATTTTAGCAAAGCTAGCCGGATTAGTATCTACCCAGAATTTCTGGGCAGAACCCATTCAGGCAGTTTTGGTGTCCTGAATTTGGTGGGCAATTTCATTGAGTTCTAATCAGAATTTGGAGTTGTTTTCTTCATGAAAATTATCCTAAATTGTCTAAGCTTTCCATTGATATAAAATTTTAGGTCAATTGGACTTTTCTACACTGAGTTATGACCAAATGAATAAACACTGTTCATTTGCTCATTTTCTCAGGGCAGAATGTGTGTTAACAGGATTAGGTCAATTTTTAGGTCATTCTATTGTGGTTTTCTAGGTAGGATTTCTTCATCAAAATTGTGCCATTATGTGTCTAGTTTCATCTCAAATTGGCCTTGCACCAATTAGAGCAACATAGCTTGAGTTATAACCCCATGAGCACACTGGACTCAAAGGGTCCAGAATGCAACCCATGAGGCAGTCTCACCTTTGCCTTAGTTAATGTCACAAGTCACTCCAAATTTAGTTCAAACTACAACAAATGGTCACTAATTGACCATTAAAACAACAATTCATGCTCAATTGCATCAACCCCCAAATTTTTGTTTCAAAACCCTAGCCCTAAATTTCCAAATTTCCAATTCTTGCACTAAACTCACAATTTAATGTTTTAAGTGTTAAATTCATATCAAGGGCAGCTTATACACTCACTTAAATCAAAAAAAATCATTACAACCCTAAGAAGACCATGGCTACCAAAAATGGGGTGAGGCATACAAGTGGTTTTCCTTTCAATTTTTTTTCACAATTCTCAACTTAACTTAACCCCATAAACATGAATTAAAGGAAAAAGAAAGTGGTTGGACACTAACCTTGTTAGAGCTAATTTCTAAGCTTATAAAACCTTCCTTTTCCTTCTTCTTTTTGCTGCCTAGAGATAGTTTAAGGGGTGAGGAAGAATTTTAATGAAGCAAGCTTAGGATTTTATGGTGTAAAGGGTGAGGTTTAGCAAGAGAGAGAAAATTTTAATAGAGGTAGTGAGGGAAAGGGGGCTGTCGAATTTGGGAGGTTGAAGATGAGTAGAATTTGTTTTAATTTTATCTCATTTTATGTGTATTTATCTCCTTTTTAAAATGCTTGTCCATTTTCTATTGGTTGGTAATTTGATTTGTTAAATATTTTAATTTAGGCTTTATGACATCATGGCTTATGTCATAAATCAAATTTTATTTCATTTTCTTTTCTTTCATTTCTACTTATTTTTAATTATTTTCTCATCAATATTAATTCATATTTTGGGTCATATAATTCACCCACTTAATTAGACATGTCGGTCAAAAATCGTCTCTGAAGGTGAAATAACCAAAATGCCCTTCGTTTTGCTTAACGGACTAAAATTGTCTGTACTAATTGATAAAATTCTTTGAGCATTTTCTTGACATTGTAATGCCATCAAAGGCTCAATAACTCTTCACTGGAGTCCCAAAATTAATTCACAGAATTTCCCTAGGGTTTAAGCTACTAGCTGTCTTAACAGCAACTTCCCCCTAGGTTACCCATTGCTAGGCCTATGGCTTATTTAACCTTAATGTAATTTATTTTTAAAATTTTTCCCTAATTTTTCTTAGTGTTATTTGGTCTATTTATGACTCCTCACTCTAGTCTAGATATAAGTCCAGGCATTCTAACTATTCGGACCAACATTGGTCATCGGAATAGTAGAATGTACGGAATAGCTAAAGTGAGGATGTTATAGCTCTTCCCCTCTAATAAAAATTTTGTCCTTGAAATTTACCTGATGCAAACAGTTGAGGGAACTACTACCTCATCGTCTCTTCACTTTCCCAAGTTGCCTCCTCGGTATTATGGTGCCTCTAAAGCACTTTTACAAGTGGAATTTGTTTATTTCTCAGTTCCTTCACTTCTCGAGCCAGGATCCATATGGGTTCTTCTTCATATGTCAAGTCAGGTTGAATTTCAATCTCTTCCATGGAGATGACATGTGAAGGGTCTGAGCGGTATCTTCTTATCATAGACGCATGAAACACAGTGTGGATCTTATCCAGCCTTGGCGGTAAAGCTAGCTGATAGGCCACTGGTCCCACACGCTCAATGACTTCATATGGGCTAATGAACCTAGGGCTTAACTTACCCTTTCTTCCAAACCTCAATACCTTCTTCCACGGTGACACTTTGAGCAATACTTTGTCACCAACTGCATACTCTATCTCTTTTCACTTCAAATCAGCATAATATTTTTATCTATCTGAGGCAAGCTTCAAATTGGCTTTTATCAATTTAACCTTATCCTCAGTCTGTTTCACCAGGTCTGGTCCCACGAGCTTATCTTGACCCAATTCAGTTCAACACACTGGGGTTCTACACTTTCTCCTATTTAGTGCTTCATACGGGGCCATTGGGATGCTAGCTTGGTAGTTGTTGTTATATGCGAATTTTGCCAGTGGAAGATATCTATCCCAACTCCCCTTAAATTCAATGACACAACTCCTCAGCATATCCTCAAGGACCTATCACATATTACATGTTATTATTATCATTTCAATTTAATATTTGTACTAATTCAATAGGTTTCAATGTTTACCTGTATTACTCTTTCTGATTGTCCATCCGTCTGATGATGGAAAGCTGTACTAAAGTGGAGTTGTGTGCCCAAGGCTTCTTGCAACTTCTTCCAAAATCTTGATGTAAACCTTGGGTCTCGATCAGATATGATGGAAAGTGGGATTCCATGCAGTCTAACTATCTCACTGATATACAACTCTGCTAGCTTCTCTAGTGAGTAGCCAGTCCTAACTGGCAGAAATGTGTTGACTTTGTCAATCTATCCATTATCACCCATACTGCATCATGTTTCTTCTGGGTGAGAGGTAGGCCACTGACAAAATCCATAGTGACCCGGTCCCATTTCCATTCAAGTATGCTTATAGGCTGTAGCAATCCTGATGGAACTTAATGTTCTGCTTTAACTTGCTAACATGTCAAGCATCTAGTAACATAGTCAGCTATATCCATCTTCATGCCAGGCCACCAATAATGAGGCTTTAGATCATTATACATTTTTGTGCTTCCCGGGTGCTTAGCATAAATACTGGTGTGTGCCTCTTTCAGAATACTAGTCTTCATTTCCCCATTATCTAGTACACACATTCTTCCTTTGTAGTACAGACACCTATCTGCTTTCACCTCATAATTAGTTTGTTTCCCCTCTAAGATTTTACCCATAATAGCCATTAATTTTTTATCTGCCTTTTGTCCATCTTGTATCTGCTGCAGTAGGTTTGGCCTTATTTGTAACTCAGCCAAAATAGCTCCATCTCGAGCTAAGGACAGATAGGTATTCAATGATCTCAAAGCAATGATGGACTTTCTACTCAAGGCATCAGTAACTACATTTTCCTTCCCAGGATGATAATCTATTACACAGTCATAGTCCTTTAGGATCTCAATCCATCGCCTCTGTCTAAGGTTGAGCTCCTTCTGGGTTGGCAAATACTTCAGACTTTTATGGTTTGTGTAAATGTAGCACTTTTCACCATACAAGTAGTGCCTCTATATCTTCAGTGTGAAGATAATTATTGCAAGTTCTAAATCATAAGTAGGGTAGTTCTGTTTATGTGGCCTTAACTGCCTAGAAGCATAGCGACCACTTTCCCCTCTTGCATTAATACACACCCTAACCCATTATGTGAGGCATCACTGTAGACCACAAAGTCTTTTCCTGACACTGGCTGTGTTAACACTGGTGCCTCTATCAACATAGTCTTCAACTTCTCAAAACAAACCTGACACTTATCATTCCAGTCGAATTTCACATTCTTGTGTAACAACTTGGTCATTGGAGCAACTATCACGGAGAACCCCTTCATAAATCTCTTGTAATACCCAGCTAGCCCCAAGAAACTTCTGACCTCAGTTGCATTTCTGGGAGGCTTCCATTCCATCATTACTTTAATTTTCTTGGGATCCTCTCTAATCCCATAAGCTGATACTATGTGTCCAAGGAAGGAGATCTCACTCAACCATAAGTCACACTTGGACAGCTTAGCATACATCTTCTTTTCTCACAGGGTTTGCAGAACAATCCTCAAATGTTCATCGTGTTCTTCCCTGGTCTTGAAATACACCAGGATGTCATCAATGATGACCACTACAAACCAATCTAGACATGGATAGAAAATACGGTTCATAAGGCCCATAAATATTGCTGGTGCATTTGTTAACCCAAACGACTTCACTAAAAATTCATAGTGCCCGTACTAGGTCCTGAATGCAGTTTTAGGCACATCTGCATCCTTTACCCTCAACTGATGATACCCTGATCTGAGATCAATTTTTGAAAATACACCGGCTCCTTTCAACTGATCAAACAGATTATCAATTCTGGGCAACGGATATTTATTCTTCATAGTTACTTTGTTCAACTGCCAGTAATCAATGTACAATCTTAAGGTCCCATCCTTCTTCTTCACAAACAGCACCGGAGCTCCCCATGGTGACACACTAGAGCGTATGAACCCCTTATTCAGTAACTCCTGCAACTGGATATTCAGCTCCTAAAATTCAGTGGGTGCCATCCTATAAGGAGCAATAGAAATTGGTGCTGTACCCGGCATTACCTCAATAGCAAATTTGACTTTCCTTTCTGGTGGCAAACCAGGTAATTCTTTAGGGAACACATATGAGAAATCTCTTACTGTGGGTATATCACAAAGGTCTGGCTTAGCCTGCCTAGTATCAACCATGTGTGCTAGGTAGGTTTCACAGCCTTTTCTTATTAATTTTCTTGCAACTGTGGCTAAGATGACAATGGACAGGAAATCTGTCCTTTCACCCACAACTGTTATCTCAGTACCCTCAGGAGTTTTCAATGAAATCCTCTTCAATCTGCAGTCCACTATTGCCTAATGACGTGACAACCAGTCCGTTCTCAAAATTACGTCAAACTCATGGAAGGGCAGTTCAAATAGGTCTGCCAAGAACTCATATCCTTGAATCCTCAATGGGCAACCTTTGTACACCTTATTCACCACCACACTATGGCCTAGTGGATTAGTAACCAGAATGTCTTGATCACTTTCTTCTACTGAGATTTCCCTTTCTACGGGTAGCTTGATGCAAATATATGAGTGGGTGGATCCTGGGTCCACCAATGCATGCACAGGCAAGTTGTAGAGGAAAAACATACCCCTGATGACATCTGGAGCATCCTGCTCCTCCTGAGCTTTCATGGCATATGCTTTGGCTGATGTCCTTACCATTAGCCTTTCAGCTGACTCTAATGCTGGCCTCTGTGATGTACTAGCTGATTTACCGGACCTTCTACCCCTTTAAGGTGCAGGGGCAGCTATAACAGTCCTCTTCGGACAATTTTTTATCTGATGTTCTACAGACTCACACCGTAAGTAAGCACCAGTCACTCGCCAACACTCCCCCTTATACCACCTCTGGCAGTGTGGACAGGCTGCAGAAGCTATTGAGGCTAGTCCCCTGAACACCGTCCCTGGAGAGCTGCCCACTGATGGTGTGGACTGGCCTCTCCTAGGTGTGAACTGTGGTCTGGGCCCCAGGTACTGGCCCTGACCTTGAGGTTGACTTGAACTCTGAATAGGTGGACCTCTGAACTTCTTACTGGGGGCAAAAGATGAGCTAGTCTGACCTTGGGCTCTTTTTGTTGTCTATCTCTTCTAGTCTGCTCATTTATTCTAACTTTTTCAACCTTCAATGCAGCTTCAACCAATTTTGTGAAGTCTGTAATTCCCAAAGCAGTGATCATTATCTTGATGTTATCATTTAGTCCTTCTACAAACCTCTTACACATCTCAGCTTCATTAGGGACTATTTCCCTTCCGTAGTGGCTTAATCTAATGAATTCTCTCTCACACTCAGCCACTAATAGCTGCATCTGCCTCAGACTAATGAATTCTCTTCTTCTCTCTTCTAAATACACACTACCCACATACTTCTTTCTAAACTCAGTAAGGAAGAAGTCCCAGGTGATCTGCTCTGGCTGCACCTCACTGGATACTGTGTCCCACTACTAATAAGCGTCATCTTGA
Organism: Hevea brasiliensis; assembly: GCF_030052815.1. Classification (NCBI taxonomy): domain Eukaryota; kingdom Viridiplantae; phylum Streptophyta; class Magnoliopsida; order Malpighiales; family Euphorbiaceae; genus Hevea; species Hevea brasiliensis. The sequence goes on from NC_079493.1 coordinate 99,377,492, forward strand.
AGCTGGGACACAGCACCCTCCAGTTTCTGCTCTGGGGCGCAATGAAGTTGTTTTAGTACTCATATGGTTCTGTCTAACCAATTCTCAGCTGCCACCGGGTCATCTTCCTTTTTACCCACGAAATCCACAACTCTAAATTTTTTGAGCTTTTCTAAATGTGACTTTTGCTGTGGAAGTGGTGGCAGTGGCATAACCCCAGCCATCTATCTGAAAAACTTAGCCATTTGCTGAAATATGGCCTATGGAGGTTGTGCAGGCACCTCTGGTGCTGGTGGAGCAGATTCCCCCCTGCCTCCAGTCTCAACCACTGGTGGAGCATGGCTTTTCACCTCTTTATCGACTGCTCTCTAAGATGTGGGGTCCATATCCTAATCAAAATAATAAAAAAAATAAACAGATTTTCATTAGTGTCACCTCGACTTTTACAAATACAATGCATGGTATAGACTCTATCTAGACCCAGAAATGCTGAAATCGTGCTCTGATACCACTAAATATGATACCCCTTACCCGTCTATAGAGTAGCCGAGTAAGATATGCCACACAGTATGCCAGAGCACCATATTTTATCTCATTGATATTTCCCATTTCTCAATTTATTTATTTATGGGTCACTAAGTGAAATTTATATCATTTATATCATTTATTGAAATTGTAAATTAATTTAAGGTTCCGAAATTTTTACAAAAAATTCAGCAGTGTGCCGACTAAAAATGGAGAAAACAGTTCTTCGAAACCTGTGAAAAACACTCCCAAATATTCATTCATATCCCCAACTCCAAAGATTGAACACAATCTCAACAATTTTCATCAAATTCTCAAATTTTCATTCAGTCAATTCATATTATACTCATACTCAATTCATAAAAAAACACACAAATTTTCTTCTTGAGCACAATTTACAGATAAGTATATTAATACATAATTACGTAAGTTTCAAATATACATAATAAAATAAAAGTCTAATTATAAAAACTTACAAAAGCACAAAATACAAAATATAGACTAGCGTCCTACCAATGCACTGTAGATGTGAGGTAACACTGGACTCTAGCAGATATGACTCTCACCTAGATTGGGGTTTACTGGGCTCGTGCTCCGTATCTCCAGTACCTATGCATGGCAAAAGCAACACGCTGAACAATACTGCTTAGTGGTGCCAATAATACAATAAAAATAACTAGAATGAAATAAACATGCAAAGTGTATGCTGATATTTCATACAGATAAGTTTCTGGTAATTATTTGTAGTATTATTAATTCTATACTTTTATATTAATTATTTGATTAAAAATTTATGAAGATTTATTTTGGTTGCCCAAGTAATCTACACTAATTGACTGGACTGGATAAATGGGTAAACTAGCACTAGATACCAAGTATCTCGGGCCATCACACCATCGGTCACAATGTGTCTCCCGGTGTGCAACAGAACACCTGATAAGCCATCACAGAAATTAGGCACAAGGCCAAGTATCACAATTGTGTTAGAATGGCTAAAAGCCATAAAATCACGAAATGGCCACATAAGCCATAAATCACATAATGGCATGATGTCATATGCAATATTGCTATCAGAACCCTATTGGCATTCCAACCTATCCAAACCAATCACACTAGGCCTACTAAGGCATATTACAAATTTAAATGTGAAGTTCTTTACAATTGAAGTTCAATAGTTACTATTCATCCTATTAGTCAACTAAAATGTTGACTTTTTTTTATAGACAATAGGTATATTAGTTCTAATATCACTAACATACCACATTTTGTATTCTAAAATTGTTGGCATTTGTTGCCAATACCATTTCAAAACTTATTATATGTTATTTAAAATTTTCAGATTTTATGTCTTAAGTTTACTATTTCATTGGTTATTGCTACAGTGGAAATTTGGCAAAATTCTCTTCATCAAAGTTGTTTCTTATTGTGTCTTCTTTAATTCTCTTCTTGAATCACTCCATTTGGAGTTTTCTAGCTCAAGTTATGCTAATTTTAGCAAGGCTGCCCGGATTAGTATCTACCCAAATTTTCTGGGCATAATCCCATTTTGGCAGTTTTGGTGTCTTAATTTTGGTGGGCAATTTCATTAAGTTCTAGTCAGAATTTGGAGTTATGTTCTTCATAAAAATTGTCCTAAATTGTCTAAGCTTTCCATTGATATAAATTTCAGGTCAATTGGACTTTTCTACAATGAGTTATGACCAAATGAACAAACACTGTTCATTTGGTCACTAGGACAGAATGTGTGTTACTCGGATTAGGTCAAATTTTAGGTCATTCTATTGTGGTTTTCTGGGCATGGGTTTCTCCATCAAAATTGTGTCATTATGTGTCTAGTTTCATCTTCAATTATCCTTGCACCAATTAGAGCATCATAGCTGAGTTATAACCCTATGAGCACACTGGACTCAAAGGGTCTAGAATGCAACCCATGAGGCAGTCTCACCTTTGCCTTAGTTAATGTCACAAGTCACTCCAAATTTAGTTCAAAGTACACCAAATGGTCACTAATTAATCATTAAAACAACAATTCATGCTCAATTGCATCAACCTTTAAATTTTTATTTCAAAACCCTAGCCCTAAATTTCTAAATTTTCAATTCTTGCACTAAACTCACAATTTAATGTTTTAAGTGTTAAATTCATATCAAGGGTAGCTTATACACTCACTTAAATCAAAGAAAATCATCACAACCCTAAGAAGACCATGGCTACCGAAAATGGGGTTAGGCATATAAGTGGTTTTCCTTTCAAATTTTTTTTACAATTCTCAACTTAACTCAACCCTATAAACATGAATTAAAGGAAAAAGAAAGTGATTAGACACTAACCTTGTTAGAGCTAATTTCCAAGCTTGTAAAACCTTCCTTTTCCTTCTTCTTTTTGCTGCCTAGAGATAGTTTAAGGGGTGAGGAAGAATTTTAGTGAAGCAAGCTTAGGATTTTATGGTGTAAAGGGTGAGGTTTAGTAAGAGAGAGAGAAAACTTTAATGGAGGTAGTGAGGGAAAGGGGGCTGCCGAATTTGGGAGGTTGAAGATGAGCAGAATTTGTTTTAATCTTATCTCATTTTATGTGTATTTATCTCTTTTTTAAAATGCTTGTCCATTTTCTATTGGTTGGTAATTTAATTTGTTGAATATTTTAATTTAGGCTTTATGACATCATGGCTTATGTCATAAATCAAATTTTATTTCATTTTCTTTTCTTTCATTTCTACTCCATTTTAATTATTTTCTCACCAATATTAATTCATATTTTGGGTCATATAATTCACCCACTTAATTGGACATGTCGGTTAAAAATCGTCTCTGAAGACGAAATGACCAACATGCCCTTCGTTTTGCTTAACGGACTAAAATTGTCTATACTAATTGATAAAATTCTATGAGCATTTTCTTGGCATTCTAATGCCATCGAAGGCTCAATAACTCTTCACCGGAGTTTCAAAAATTAATTCACAGAATTCCCCTAGAGTTTAGGGCTACTAGCTGTCTTAACAGCAACTTCCCCTTAGGTCACCCAAATCTAGGGCTACGGCTCATTTAATCTTAATGTAATTTATTTCTAAAATTTTTCCCTAATTTTTCTTAGTGTTATTTGGGCTATTTATGACTCCTCACTCTAGTCTAGATATAAGTCTAGGCATTCTGACTATCTAAACCAACATTGGTCATCGGAACAATAAAATGTACGGAATAGCTAAAGTGAGAATGTTACAAGCAAACTATGGTTGTAATGCATTACACCCTAGTATAAATACATTTTATGAAGCATGGTTATGCTCAAAGTATAATTTACCTATTTAAAAGCATTTACATTTAATTAAATAGTTTATACTTACCTATTGAAGATTCTATCACCATTCTTACCCCTTGCTTTTATAGGTAGACTTTATCCTTAAAATGTGTATCTTCTACTAGACTCTGACTTAGGGCCCAATTGGCTAAACTTGAATATTGACTCTATGTGAGTGGCGGAAAGGACACATGAAGTTTAAAATTAAATTTTCTCTAAAACAAGATAAGAATTTTCACATTGAACTTCTTTTGTTCCTTAAGTCTGATCCTATGATAAGTGGACTCAAAGAGGACTTCAGACCTCTAGGGACCTAAACATATATTTCACCATTTATTCTAGACCCCCTCAACTTATAAAATTAGGCTTTTGAACCATGAAACTCAAAAGAAAAGAGAGACAGGCAGACGCAACTTTGGCTAACGAAGTCCAAAGCTTCAAAAACACGAAGAAACAGTAACTACTTTGACTATTGAAAGTTCCTACTTTAGCAATCAAACCTGGAAAAAACCTAGAACTTTGAGCTTGATTTTGCAGCAGTACAATTCCAAACATACCCAAACACATCTTTTATAGATCCCAACCTCACACCACAAACATGATAATACATGATTCAACGATATGTATAGACCACACAACATAATTTTTCCCCAACTCAAAATCCAACATGCATCAATAAAATAATTAAAACCTTTAAAATCTCTCAATTCATTAAAATCCAAAACAAGTGAAAATCATTCTAAATGGCCCAAACTCTAGATCAACACATAAGAGTATCAGTTATGTGCCTATTAACTAAAAAGAACTCTGAAAATGCACATGCAATCACCAATTAGCAAAACCTATGTGAAAAGGAGCACTTCCCACTACAATTAAAACCCATTTGACTCATCTTTTTTTTTTTTTAAGTTTAATCCATGCACTTTGATTCATTAAATCACATTATTTACAACTACAAAAGAAGAATTTATTTCAAAACCACACATGCAAACTTGATTCCCACATACCAATTATTTACTTGCATCACTAACTCATAAAAGGGAAAATTTTCATGAATCATTGTAAACATCCTCACGTGCACCCTAAATCAATTCCAAATTAATAATAATCATGGGGAAAGTTCAATTAGCAAATCAATAGATATGTGCTTACCTCTTTGGAGCTTAGACTCGTAAAATCTAGAAGAGAGCCCCTACTCCCTTTTAAACTCTAACAGAGAAAGAAAATACTTAATTTATCAAGATTTAATCCAAGAAGGAGGAGGAATGGATGGGAGCAGAAAATTGGAGTATCAACTATACATAGGAAGAGAAAATTGGAGAATCTTACTCAATTTTCACCTACGTAACTCCATTTATATCAATGCCATTAAAGATTCAGAGGGACTTTCAGTAACAAAAAGTCCCTTTGTGCAAAAAGGAAATTCTACCCTTCCAATGTAACATCCTCACTTACGTAGTCTGTACGTTATACTGCTCCGATGACTGAGGTTATCCGGGCAGACAGCCAGAGTACAGACAGTCAGTCTGTGGATAGCCAGAATACACATAGTTAGAAATGTCAGGAACTACACTTCGGTGATAGTGAACATACATAAATTGAAGAAATAAATAAAAAGAAAATACAAGAAAAATTAAGAAAAAATAAAAGAGAGGAAATGAAACTAGGTTAAATGAGTCGGCACCGTAGCGATGGGTGACTGCACCGAGAAGTTACGGTGAAGGCAATTGCGGATCCCAGGACTGCGGGGAACCCTCAAAATTAAATTTCGGGACATAATTAAAATTTTATTGAGGTGTAATTGACATTAGAAATATCCAAGAAAAATTAATGAATTAGTACAAAGAAAATCGAAAAATCAATAAACTGACAAAAATCGGTGTTATCGAAAAATCAGAAATATAACCCGAGAAGGGGCATTTTGGCCATTTGACACCTAGAGTTGAATTTTGACATCAATTTCCATTAAAAATAAGTGGTATTACACTTTGAAAATCTCATAAAAATAAGAAATATGGGACATAAAATAAATAGTGAAAGTTTAGGGCATAAATGCAAATTATGGAACTTTAATTAATTAACTCATTAAACTAATCCTAGTGCTCCACTAACTACAGCATAAGAGACATATATAAGGTTTTAGTGGACAAAAATAAGATCATCTTCAACCTTTAAAACTTTGGCCGAATTGAACCTCCATGGAAGACCTCCACAGCAGAACTCATTCCACCACCATACAACCTTGATTTAGCCCTCTTTTCCATTAGTTTTCTTCATTAAAGCTTGTGCACTCAACTTGAGGAAGCTTTTGGGAGCAAGAAAGGAAGGATTTAGTGAGGTTTTGGGAAAGCTCTCAAGAGGTAAGTGTCCAATCTTCCTACCTTTCTTTAGTAAACTTGGATACTACGTTGAGGTGAGTTGATTGGTGAAGAAATTTGAAGGAATTGTTGAGTTATTGAATTGTATCGTTTTTGGCAGCCACGGGAGCTCATGTTCTTTGAATTTTTCTTACATTAAATTGATGGGAATTAGTGTTAATTGAGTTAAATTGAAGTGCTAGCCAATTGATTCCCATGTATGTGTAAGTAAGTAATGAATTTAGGGGTTTTGGAAAGAAATTTAGAGACCTTAGCAAATTGCCATTTTTGGCAGCCTTGAAGTGCATGGATTGGTGCTTGATTTCATGAATTAAATTGATGAATTACAGTAATTATGGTTTAAGGGCAGTATATGTGAAGTAGTGATGGAATTGTATGTAAAAAAAAAAAAAAAATTAAGTGAATACATGTATATATTGTGTTGAATTTAATTTTGAGAATTAGGGTTGTAATATGTGTATTGAACACTTATGTATTTTGCCCAAATTAACATAATTGAGTTGTGATGAATGGGATAGAAGTGCCATGAATGCAATATTGTTGTATAGGGAGGAGGAGAATTGCCAAATTGGAAGTGTATTTTTCATGTACAGGTTGTGTTGTTGTTGGCAGTGGATAAATTAAGCTATAAGTGCAAAATTGTGACCCTAATTGGTATGAGGGCAATTGGAGGCAAAACAGACATAAAATAGGCTAATTTTTATGTAGAAATATTACCAAAATTCTGCCTAGAAGTGACCTAAAAAAATGACCAAATCCGGAATTGCCTAACATGTGAGCCCAGATTTTTGATCATATGAACACTAGCCATTCAATTAGCCATAACACACTCAAAATAGGTCCAAATGACCTGAAATTTATACCGATGGAAAGCTTAGACATAGGGCTACAACTTTGGGGAAGATCATAGAACCCAAAAATGCCAGTTACTAAGTCAAATTGCTTGTATAATTTGAGGTATCAAAACTGTCCAGTACCATTGTAACACAGAATTTGACCATATGAACATTAGTCATTAAAATGATCATAACTCACTCAAAACAGGTCTAAATGACCTGAAACTATATCAATGGAAAGCTTAGACATAGATCTATAACTCTTATGAAGACATTAAAGCCCAAAAATGACTAGAACCAAGTCAAATTGTTTGCCCAAGTTAGGGTACTAAATCTGACAGAATTGAATTTGACCTAAAAATGACCTAAATTTGCATTGAAAATACAATCTGTCTAGCTTTAGTGAATTGACCATATCTTGGTCTATACAACTCAGAATGACCTAAAATCAGTGTCAAAAGTTCAATAAGACATAGAGCTATAAATTTGCTTCTTTGATCAGAATCTAAAAACCAAGGAAAAAAGGACATTTAGCTAGATCAATCTAGCATAGCAAAACTGAAAAAAATGACAATACTATACAATAAAGCCCAGAAATAAATTTGCAATAAATGCCAACTTGTGAGAAATGTACAATGTACTATATTGGCATCATATTGAAATGCAAATTGTGACATAATGATACTAGAATCAACTTATCCATGATGTATAAAAAGGTCAACATGTTCGTTGACTAGTGAAAGGCATAATGACGTATAAACCCTAAAAATAAAGAATTAAATATGTAATCTTGTAATATGCCCTAGTTTGCCTAGTTGACTAGTTTGGATAGGTTGGCATACCAATAGGGTTCTGACAGCTATATTGTAAATGGCATCGTACCATATTGTGTTTTATGGCTTATTATGCCACACTATGATTTTAATAGCCTATGGCTATATGGATTATGTTATTATACTCGGCTTATTGCCTGATTGATTATATGGCTTCTTAGCCCCACTATTTGCACACCGAGAGATACTTTGTGACCGATGGTGTGACGGCCGGAGGTACTAGGTACCTAGTGCTATTTTATCCACTGTTTGCACACCGGGAGATACTTTGTGATCGATGGTGTGACGCTTCGAGGTACTAGGTACCCAATGCTATTTTATCCACTGTTTGCACACTGAGAGATACTTTGTGACCGATGGTGCGATGGCCCAAGGTACTAGGTACCCAGTGCTATTTTATCCATTTATCCAGTTTGATCGGTGTATAGGCTACACGGGCAGTTAATTTAAACATTATTAAATTTAGGCAGCTAAACTAAGTTTATTGACCTACAGTACAACCAAAGTAAGCAAAAATGAAATATTAGCAAATAAAGGTAAAAACAGAAATAAAAGAATAATCTTAGTAAAGATTATTGAAATATTAGTCTGCAAAGAATATCGACACCAAAATTCATAAACAATTATTTTATTTTATTCTAGTGTATTTCTCTTTATAATTGGCACCACTAAGCAAAATTGCTTAGCGCGTTGCTTTTGTAACGCGTAGGTATTGGAGACACAACTGGGAAGCCCAGTCAATCTACGATCGGGTGAGAGATTAGATCTGTACAAGAGTCCAGAGTCATCTGCACTGCATTGCATACATTGTAGGACTTAGGGATTTTTGTGTTTTGTCTTTCTGTTGTATTTTGAAATTTAGCTTTGTATTTTATAATATGATAAAAGCTTTAAAGTTTGTAATAATTTGTACATATTAAATAACATGAAGATTTTCTGGATGTATTTGAATTATTGTGGACTGTATTATGAAACTGTTTAATGACTATGAAAGTCTATTGACTTTATTGAGAAATTGAGACTGTGAATGAAATTGTGATTTTGAGAATACTATATTGAGACTGTTTTTAATAGGTGCAGAAGGACTGTTTGTCCAATTTATAGATGGCACTTTGCCGGATTTGTATTAAAATTTTGCAACACTTAGTTTTACCAAAACATAAAATAATAAACAATCATGATGCAAATTTCACACAATGGTTTCCTAAACCAAATTGAGTATTCAGAAAATAAGATAATCACATACTAGGTGCTCCGACAAGCCGTGTGGCACGTCTTACTCGGCTACACTGTAGACGGGTGAGGGGTGTTACATCCAACTTTTAACTCCAACACTTAAACCCCCTAACATAACACTTGAACACACTTAAAACTCTCATCATCATATCTACATGTGTTTAAAACCTTAGGTTTCACCAGAATTCTCACACAAGGCAGGAATTTTGACCTTAGGAACTTGGTAGATGTTACAACTAACATTTGCACTATGGATAAATTCTAAGTAAACCCAGGTTCGATTGTGAAACCATTAATGTTCGGTAGCTGATTCATGTCAACAGTCATGTGGATAGTGCATGGCCAATGTTCAACCTCTTAAGTTCATGACTTCAATTGCTAGACCTACACTAATTGAGAAATCCCAAATCTAACTAATTTTTTTTAAGTCTTAAACTAAGAACCCCCCCCCCCCCCCTTTCCTTGTAGACTAGAAGTTAAGGCGTAGAGGACATAGAGAAAAGAAATCTCTCTTTCCACCTTGCCATCTTCTTCTAGATCCATTCTCGAATCACATTAAAAATACCTTTCTTTGACCTCTCAGTAACTGTAGGAAGACCCAAATAACTAACATAAGCATCAACCAATTGCACACCAAAAATATCTCTAATAGAATTACTAACCTAAGGCTGCACATGGCTATTAAAAGAAAGAGCTAATTTATCAAAATTCACCCTTTGACTCGATGTTAGCTTATATTAGTTAATGATCCACTTTAATTGATGGCATTCTAGGATTGTAGCTTATGCAAGCAGCACACTATCATTGGCCAAAAAGAGATGATAAATCCTTGGAATTCTTCAACACATGTGGGCTCCATGTAATTGCCCTTAACTAACTTGCTTTTCAATCAATGTTAAGAAACCCTCTGCACAAATTAAAAATGAATGTCGCGAAGGAATCCTGTTGGAACACCAATAATCAAGAAAGAAAAAGATATAGTAGAAATGCATGTCATAATCAAAGCAATAAATTTATTAGGAAAACCCATCTTCTACATCATTTTCTTTAGGAAACACCATTCCACCTTATCATCTGCTTTACTAATGTTAAGATTCAGCAAAAAAGCCTTTTTTTTCCTCTTACACCTGTGTTTCATGGAATGAAAAACCTCAAATATGACCAAGGCATTGTCTATAATTAACCTGCCAGGGATAAAATCACTTTGGGTTTCACATATCAAAGTAGGGAAACCTATTAGCAAGAACCTTTGAGATCAATTTATAAATCACATTACAAAAACTAATAGGTCTCAGTTCCTTCATTATTAAGTGGGACTTCTTGTCCTTGGAAGTTCATCATTATTAAAGTTTGCATAAAGATACAATGGATTGATTTAAGAATTTTAAGATGAATTGAGGCACTTCGTGATCTCTCTAGTGACTCATTAAAATATAAGAAACATGAAATTGTCAATATTTTTTTTTATTTGTTTAGCTAAAAAACACACTCAGCAAAACCCTTTCTCCAACTCTTTATATTTTAACATAAATTTATAAGAATTCTCTCCCCCTTATTTTAATCGCCTTTTTATAGAGTTTTTGACATTTTATAAGCTTTAGGATTATTTTAATCGAAGAAAACTCATTTATAAGATAAGGATTCTTTCTGTTTTTTAATTAAGATGTTCTTTTTGGAATTTCCTGGGATATACCCCCATAAGGGGCTAAGGAAGACTCATATGGAGGTTTCACATTCTATATAAGAGTATTTATTCCTACCAAGATCTCTTCCTATTTCAGAATGGTGTATTATAGAAAAGATATGTGCATGACTATAAATTGGTTGGTAAATAAATAAAAATAGGTTTGTATAACCTGGGTGAACCTAAGGCTCATTCCATTTTTTTTAGAAACCATATATATTGCTAAAACCAATCCAGTTATGCTTCTGACAAATAGTTATTGGCTATCATCGGGCAATTGCAGCACAAAAACCAGCGTCTATACGGTGCCTAATTCCATCATTAGTTCATGCATAACTTCACACTTGGTCCCTCGCTACAAAATCTAGCAATATAATCTGTTGGTAATTTGAGGTATAAAAGAGAAAAAAAGGTGTTCAAATTACCAATGGATTAGAATACGTTGGTAATTACCAATAGGAGTTAAAATCCATTCGTAAATTACCAATGGATTTCAAAATCCATTGCTAATTTGTGACACATAAAAAATTAGATGTTCAAATTACCAAAGGATTTTAATTCCGTTGGTAATTTATGAGATATAAAAAAATAGATGTTTAAATTACCAGTAGATTTTGAAATCCATTAGGTAATTTACCAATGCATTTTGGAATTTGTTGGTAAATTATGAGAAATAAAAAAAAAATTGGGTTTTAAAATTAGCAGTGGATTCAAAATCCATTGGTAAATTTCAGAAGGAAAATTCCACTTTTCTTTTTTAAAAACTTGCCTTTTTTTTAATTACTAATGAATTTTAAAATCCAGATTACCAATGGATTTTAAATCTCTTGGTAATTTTTAGAAGCGAAATCCAACTTTTCTTTTTTAAAAGCTCACCTTCATTTTAAATACCAACAAATTTTAAAATTCTTTCGTAATTGTTGAAGGGTCAATAAAATTTAGTAATGGATTGAAAATTCATCGCTAATCCATTGGTGAAACACGCATAAATACCTACAAACACCACATTTCCTTTTCTCAATCCATTCATTCAATCATTTTCTTCTCTCCCATTTCAATCTTTCTTCTCCTTTCTCTAATTCATTATTTTATTCCTCCCATATCCTTTTTTTCTTATTTTGTTATTTATTCTCTCGTCATTTTCCTTTCTTTTCTCTCATTTTCTTCTCTTTTTTATCATTTTCTTTTCTCCTTGCTCATTTTCTTCCATTCTCTCTCATTTTCTTCCCCTTTCTATCATTTTCTTTTATCTTCTCTCATCATTATTATATTTTCTCACATTTTCTTTTCACTTCCTACATCATTTTATTCTTTTTTCTCTCTTTTTTTTTATCCTCTCAACATTTCTTCTCTTTTCTCTCATTTTTTCCCCTTTACATCATTTTCTTTTATCTTCTCTCATCATCATTCTTATATTTTCTTTCATTTTCTTTTCACTTCCAACATCATATTATTCTTTTTTCTCTCATTTCCTTATCTTTTTTCTTCTTTTTTTCTCTTTTAAATCATTTTCTTCACTTTTTTTTTCATCTACCTTTTAATTGTTGCTTATATCTTCCATTCTCATTAATACAAGTCTCCCTTATTTCATTTCCTCATCTTTATTCTTTTTCAAATTCTAATTTTTCCTCATATTATAATTTATTTATTGATAATAATTATTAGTGATAAAATAATATCATATTTATAATAATAAAATAATTTGAGAGAAAAATAATCTAAAAATAATAATAAAATTTATTAACGGATTTTAAATGCAGTGGTAAATTTGCCAACGGATTGTAACACTTGCTATTTTTTCAATTTTTTAATTTTTTTTATCGATTACCAACAAAAAAATCCATTGGTAAAAAAAAATTACCAATGAGATTCACTACAACCGACAAAATCCATTGGTAATCGAAAATACCAATGAATTTTTTAGGATTACTAATGGAAAAACCCATTGGTAATCCTAAAATGTCTTGCAGTGTTTGGTATGTGTTTTAGCGATTAGGTTCTTTATGTAGGAATCTTGATTGTCATTTTGGTGTCTCTCAATTAAATTTCAAGTGGCTGCTTGTGTTGTCTCCACGCTGGTCCAATAGGGCTAGTTTGAATTCATCCAGATATTTTAGTCTATAAAGATGTCGCAGTTGGTTTCTCACAGCAGTGAGTTCTTTGGGAACTGAGAAGTTTATTATATCGGTTAATTTATTTTATTTACTTGGTTCCATGCATTGCACTACGCTTTGCACACTTGCAACCCTAGTCCTTATTCAAACCCCAATAGTGTTGATAGTTCAGAAACTAATTTCGCTCTTATTAAGAGGATCATTTTTGGGTGACCATCACTTAAGGGCACTTACCCTTGAATATGAAAAGAGCCGCTCCCTAGTCGTTTGAACCAATGTGATCCACCTAGATGAAATTATGGCAAGAGGCTATCTCTGGCAAAAGACCTCTGCCTAAAACCCTTGACTTTAGCCAATGCAATTAACCTTGAAACTATTTGCAGAAATTCTCAAAACTGCATGCACCACTTATTATTTGCTTAAACCGGAATCTATATATGTATTGACATTCAACCCACTCATATGAAGATAAGTGCTTATGCATGGATATAGTCACCAGAAATTTGCATTGCTTGTTTCTATTTTTGTTTTGAGCTGAAGTTCTCTTTTTCCCTCTTTGTTTCTCTATCTAAATGGTGGCTTTTCTCCCTAAAAATCTCACTTAAATCCCTAATTTTATTTCTTCCTCAAATTCCTAATTTCATCTCTTTAATTATTGTTATATTTTTGTGATTGGGTTTTTGATTTTTGGAGATGGATAGAAAGAAAGATTGGAAGACAAAATTTTAAGTTGTTGTTTGCAAACAAAGAGAGAATGATTTTTTTTTTCGCCTAATGGTAAAAGGAAAAGATTGATGTTTTGAAGTTTTTATGATTATAATTTTTTCATATATAGTCAGAATTGAAACAAAAATTGTAACATTCAATAAAAAAATTTATAACAAAAATTAAAATGATAGAATAATGTAAAATGGACTTAATTGTAACAATCATTAGTGTTCAAAGACTATAGATATAAACCTCAAAGTTTAGGGCTTAATATCATAAAACAAATAAGAGTCAAATAAAATTTGGGATGACATGAACTTGTTTAAGAGCTTTAACCAGTAGAGCTTTATCTGGACTAGTCCTTTAGCATGCTGTCTTTGTTTTCAATTGTAATTGGTTTCATCTATCTTTTTATGTTTTTTTTACGAACGCTCTATATTTTCCAGTCCTTTCTCTTCTTTGGATTTGGTCTTTCTCGTGTGTTTCTTTCTCCTTTTCTTAGATAGTTTCTGATCAAATCTTTGTAGCATTGTGTAGGGGTCCTTCTCTCTCCTTTGCTTGCTTCTGTCTCTTTGTTGTCTTTCTCTCTGTATTTGGTTGCCAGTTTTCTGGCTTTTAATAAATTTTTTGGCTTGTAAAAAAAAAAAAATTATAAAACTCAGTAGATAAAAACATGAAAACTTAAATGCAAAAAATAAAATTAAGTTGTTATGACATTTACTTTGATTATTCTCTCTTGTGCGACAATATTATGAAATGTCACAACTTATCTTGTCATCAAATGCATTTTAGGTGACAATAAATTATTACTTTCAATTTAAAATTATCAATGATGGTCTTCACTATAAAAAAAAAAAAAAAAAAAAAAAATTGCGGCAACTTTATGTCACACAAGTCATCTTTCTTTATTTCTTTTTTTTGCTTTCCACCATAGCATTCTTTTTTTTTTATGCCACACTTTTTTTCATTCACGAATTGATGAATCATCTTTTCTTTTTTTTATTATTTATTTATTTTCACTTTTAAAATTAGTTGTAACTATTTTTATTATACAAAATATTAGCGGCAATATGTCACAAATTGACAAGTCATTTTTCTTTATTCTTTTCTTTTATTTTCCAACATTGTATTCCTTTTTAATGTCACAAGTAGGGTTGTGCAAGGTTTTCGGGGGTTCCAAATCGAACTGAACCAACAAGAATCATACCGAATTAAACTTATTTTGATATTTTAATTCGATTTAAGTTCTTCACTAAGAATCGAATAAGAATCATAATAAACCGAACCCGAATTGAGAAGTGATTTTATACATATTTTCTTATGTATTTTTTAAATTTATTATCTATTTTCAATATAATTATATAATTAAATGCAATATATATATGTCACTTAAAGGTTACATAATTATTAAATAGTTAAAAAGTACATTATATGATATATATGCTATTATATATATAATATGTTTAATCCTATCATATTGAATCGAATCAAAATCAAAGAATCAAAAATTATACTAAATCAAAATCAAAATAATGAAAAGCCGAATCGAAACTAAAACCGCATACCACAAATCATAAGTTTTTCATTCACAAATTGATGAGTTATCTTTCCCTTTCTTTTGTTGTTTATTTATTGTCACTTTCTTTTTTTCAAACATTAGTGGACACAATGCCTTCTTTTTTTAATTCACAAAATGATGAGTCAATCTTTTGTGCATTTTTTTTTTTAATAAAAGCTTTTTGTGGTCAAGGTCACGATTCATGATCACTTTTTTTTTTTCCTAAACAATAATAGAAAAGCTTCTGTCTAAATTATTGTTGGCAACCCCAATTTCACAACAACCTTACTAAGGCCACATTGAATTTAACTAACAATAATGATATAGACTAATTTACCCTTTCCGTAATTAATATTTGTATCTTAATTTAGTTAGCATCCCATGTTTGTAGTTTATAATTTTTTTTATACCTTATTTAATAAAAATTAAAAATAAAAAAAACTCTTAGTACTTAAAACTATATATATATATATATATATATTAAATCTGGTCTAGAACATGACCTGGCTAAGAAACTCAGTTGATAGATCACTAGTTTAGCTAGTGAATCAACAGCTTAACTACTAAGTCTTTAAAAAAAATTAATTAGATTTATAATAATTAAGTATATATTACATTTAATATAATTTGAAAAATTTTAATCAACTAAATTTTATTTTTAAAATGAATATTTCAATGTTTATTAATTTATAGTTACATATATCTTAATAATACTCTTAAATTTTGTATTGAAAAAATTAAAAATTTTCAATTTTAGATCTTTTTAATCCTCAACATTTATAATTAATATAAAAAAATATTTTTCTAAATAAATAATAATCTTCTTAATATTTATAAAATATTATATATATATATATATATATATACTTGTATTATAAAGGTAATGGCTACATATTTGTTAAGAAAAGATAATAGCTAAATTGTAACATCCTCCCGGTAGCAATTCCGCATAGTCTACTGTTCCGGTGACCGGTGTCGGTCCGGACAGCTAGAACGTCCGAAAAATATTCAAATCAAAGTGAGGGATCATAATTAACTCAAATATTAATGAGAAAAATTTAGTAAAAATTTTAGAAATAAAATACAGTTAAGTCAAAAGAGCCGGTGCCCAAGCGATGGGTAACCAGAGGTAAGTTGCGGTTCTCGCAACGAGGAGCCCTAGACCCGAGGGAAAAATTATAAAATAATTTTTGGGACTCCAGAGAAGCGTCATTGAGGTTCCTATGGCATTAGAATGCCAAGAAAATATTTATAAAAATTTTTCAATCAGTACAGACAATTTTGACCCGTTAAGCCAAACGGAGGGCATTTTGGTCATTTCGCTTTCAGAGGTGATTTTTGGCCGACTTGTCCAGTTAAGTAAATAATTAATATGACATAAAATATGAAGAAATATTGCTAAAAATTAAATTGAAATGTGGTAGAAAAGAAAAGAAAAGAAAAATGAAGGAAATTAGGGATAATGACATCACATGATGTCATTTACATACCCTCCACCAATCACCATTCAATAAGTCTTTTTTTAAACAATTAAAAGAGACAAATGGACTCAAAATTATGCTGTTTCCTTCTTCTTCTTCAGCCAAAACGTGAATCTCTCGCTCTTCTCCCTCCATTGATTTTCAAACAAAAGCTTCATTTCTCATGCTTCCTCACCATATTTCCTCAAGACCCCAACACTAAAATGAATCCTTGGACCTAGAGGAAGTGTTTGGCAGCCAAGAGAGTACAAGAAAATGAAGATTTAACTTGGAGAAATCTGCCCTACAAGAGGTTAAAGTGAGGTTAGTGCCTACTTATATATATACTTCTTTGATTCCATGTTAGAAGCTTGAAATAAGTGAGAAATTGTAAATTAAATGAATAAAAGTTAAGTGTATGCATCCCTTGAATTTTTGGCAGCCCTAAGGAAGGATGAGTTTGATTGTTTTAATGAATTTAGAGTGGATAGAAATGATGTTTAAGGTATGAATATGCATGGATGTTGAACTAGTGTGCTAATTGAGGTTTATGGGTAAATTGCAATGAGAAATTAGGGTTTTAAGGGTGAAAATTGGACTTGGCATTTGAATTGAGTAATGGACATTTTAATGGTCAATTAGTGACCATTTTAGGTATGTTGACCATGAATTGGACTGAAAAATAGGATTGCAAAGTGAAGATGTAGGCTGCCCTAGGACAGCAGCAGAGGGACTGAAAATTCAGTCCACTTGCACTGCCATAACTTTGGCTGTGTAGGTCCAATTGATGTTTGGCCAATTGTACATGAAACTAGGCTTATAATGGCACATTTTTGCTGAAGAAACCATGCCCAAAAGACCAAAGCAAGAGGACCAAAACTTGGGCCCAATCCGGATACCCTACAAATAGCCCCTGCAGAAATGACTAAATGAATAGTAACTGTTCATTTGGCCATAACTCACTGTAGATATGGTCAATTGACCTGAAATTTTTACAGAAATAATTTAAGACATAGACAAACAACTTTCATGAAGAAACCTACCCCAAATTATGACCAGAACCTAATCAAATCATTGAGTAAAGTAAAGTTTACTGTACTGAGATTTCCAGAATTTTCATTTGAGCAGCAATGTTTGGAGGACTATAACTCTCTCTAGAAAACTCGAATTTAGGCGATTCTTGAACCGATGGAAACCTAAGGCATAGTAGAACATTTCATATGAAGAAAGTTAGACCAAATTATGAACTTAACTTGATCAAATTACTGACCAAAGTTGGACCAAAAATCTGCGGACTCCAAAATCTCAGCATGAGCGATTGCACGTGAACAGTAAACTTATTTTGGCCATAACTTGAGCTACAAAACTCCAAATGGAGTGATTCAAAAAAGGAAATTCAACTAGACAAAATAAGGAACAACTTTCATGTTTACCATTTCCTCAAATTCCCATTGTAAAAATAACAAATGGAACAGTAAAGATGAAGCATGAAAACCGAAAATTTTGCTCAATTAGCATTAAGCTTAAAAATGGTATTGGCAACCAATACCAATAAGTTTGAAACACAAAATGTGGTATGTTTGAAGTGTTAAGACCAATACACCTATTTTCTATCCAAAAGTCAACATTTTTGTTGACCAATGAGGTGAATAGTGACACCAAAACCAAAAATTGGCAATTTTGCCAAAATGACCTAAACTTTGAGAAAGTGACCAAAACCAACAAGTTTTGAATACAATATGTGGTATGTTGGGAGTACTAAAACCAATGTACCTATTGTTTATGCAAAAGTAAACATTTTAGTTGACTAATGAAATGAATAGTGACATGAAAACTTGAAATTCAAAAATTGTGAAACTTAAAAATGCAAAATGCCCTAGTAGGCCTAATGTGATTGGTTTGGATAGTTTGGCATGCCAATAGGGTATTGTTTTAGCAGTACTGCGAAAGGAAAGGCTTTATGCCCGTATTCATGGCTTTTATGCCCGTATTCATGGCTTTTATGCCCGATTATGTGATATCATGGCTTTTTAGCCATACTGACTGCATACGTGGTAGACGTTCTGCGTCCCATGGTATAACGGCCCGAGGCACCGCGGTGTCCAGTGCCAACGACCGTTATCGATCGATCGTCCAAAGATAGGTTACTTGGGCATGGAAAAGTATAACTGTAATTGAACTGATTGTTAAAGAAAATACGAAAATTAAATATCAGAAATGATTATGATAGAATACAAAGAAACTCAAGATCATGAAGAAAATAAATAAACAAAATGCATGAAGAAGTTAATATCATAAAACGTAATTAGCCCTCGACTAAACATTAAGTTGGTAATTATTCAGTTCTTATGAACACAATGGCTAAGAAATTATGATTTTTATTTGCATATTATTTCTTTCTATTTTATTATTTGCACCACTAAGCTTTATGCTTAGCGCGTCGCTTTTGCAATGCGTAGGTATCAAGATACCGATCGAGAGCCAGAGACCACAAATTGGGTAAGTCCATCCTGCAGATTCGCATAGTGTCCGTGTCACCTCACAAACTCAGATGCATTGGTAGGACACTAGGTGTCATTTTGATATTTTGTAATTGATCTTATTTTCTCATGTGTAAATGAACTTATGAAATGTAATTTGATGCTCATGTAAATAATGAGAATTGTGTTTGTAAATGAAAAAGTGAATGTTTATCTGTGATATATATATGATTATCACATGAAATGAATGATTGAGAAATGAATGTGAACTGAAAAATATTGAGATTTTGATAAATGGAGTTGAGATGAATGAATAAGAATATAGGAAGTGTTTTTCACAGGTTTCGAAAAACGGTTTTCTCCATTTTAGCCAGATACGGATTTTCTTTAAAATTTTCGGAACCTCAAATAAATTACAATTTCAATAAATGAATTATATTTCACAAATTATTTTCAAAACTATGATAAAAATGAATTAAGATAAAATAGAGTGCTCCGGCACACTGAGTGGCATAACTTGCTCGGCTACACTGTAGTCGGGTAAGGGGTGTCACATTTATTGGTATCAGAGCGCGGTTTAGGCGTTTCTGGACCTAGATAAACTGCATATCATGCATTGCATTCATAAGAGTCGAGGTGACACTAATGCAGATCTGTATTTCCTGTTTATTTTATGTTAAGGTATGGAATAAGAGAGTGAAGAGACAATGAGATAGCAGATGGAGATGAGAAGGAGACTATATTTAAGATGAAAAAGGATGAGTACATAACTGTTTGAGGATAGGATTGAGACTAAGGAGAAAGTGAAGTAGGATAACACGGAAAGGTGAAGAAATAAAGAGGTATTAGCTCCTTGGCTATTTACATTGGGTAAATTTCGAGGATGAAATTTAAATAAGAGGGGAAGAGTTGTAACATCCTCCCAGAGCAATTCCGCATACCATCGTCTCCTGATCGGTGTCGGTCCCATACCTAGAACGTCAGTAAAAATATTCAAATCAAAGTGAGGGATCATAATTAACTCAAATATTAATGAGAAAAATTTAGTAAAAATTTTAGAAATAAAATACAGTTAAGTCAAAAGAGCCGGTGCCCAAGCGATGGGTAACCAGAGGTAAGTTGCGGTTCTCGCAACGAGGAGCCCTAGATCTGGGAAAAATTATAAAATAATTTTTGGGACTCCAGAGAAGGGTCATTGAGGTTCCTATGGCATTAGAATGCCAAGAAAATATTTAGAAAAATTTTTCAATCGGTACAGACAATTTTGACCCGTTAAGCCAAACGGAGGGCATTTTGGTCATTTCGCCTTCAGAGGTGATTTTTGGCCGACTTGTCCAGTTAAGTAAATAATTAATATGACATAAAATATGAAGAAATATTGCTAAAAATTAAATTGAAATGTGGTAGAAAAGAAAAGAAAAGAAAAATGAAGGAAATTAGGGATAATGACATCACATGATGTCATTTACATACCCTCCACCAATCACCATTCAATAAGTCTTTTTTTTAAACAATTAAAAGAGACAAATGGACTCAAAATTCTGCTGTTTCCTTTTTCTTCTTCAGCCAAAATGTGAATCTCTCCCTCTTCTCCCTCCATTGATTTTCAAACAAAAGCTTCATTTCTCATGCTTCCTCACCATATTTCCTCAAGACCCCAACACTAAAATGAATCCTTGGACCTAGAGGAAGTGTTTGGCAGCCAAGAGAGTATAAGAAAATGAAGATTTAACTTGGAGAAATCTGCCCTACAAGAGGTTAAAGTGAGGTTAGTGCCTACTTATATATATACTTCTTTGATTCCATGTTAGAAGCTTAAAATAAGTGAGAAATTGTAAATTAAATGAATAAAAGTTAAGTGTATGCATCCCTTGAATTTTTGGCAGCCCTAAGGAAGGATGAGTTTGATTGTTTTAGTGAATTTAGAGTGGATAGAAATGATGTTTAAGGTATGAATATGCATGGATGTTGAACTAGTGTGCTAATTGAGGTTTATGGGTGAATTGCAATGAGAAATTAGGGTTTTAAGGGTGAAAATTGGACTTGGCATTTGAATTGAGTAATGGACATTTTAGTGGTCAATTAGTGACCATTTTAGGTATGTTGACCATGAATTGGACTGAAAAATAGGATTGCAAAGTGAAGATGTAGGCTGCCCTAGGACAGCAGCAGAGGGACTGAAAATTCAGTCCACTTGCACTGCCATAACTTTGGCTGTGTAGGTCCAATTGATGTTTGGCCAATTGGACATGAAACTAGGCTTATAATGGCACATTTTTTCTGAAGAAACCATGCCCAAAAGACCAAAGCAAGAGGACCAAAACTTGGCCCCAATCCGGATACCCTGCAAACAGCCCCTGCAGAAATGGCCAAATGAACAGGATACCCTGCAAACAGCCCCTGCAGAAATGACCAAATGAACAGTAACTGTTTATTTGGCCATAACTCACTGTAGATATGGTCAATTGACCTGAAAGTTTTACAGAAACAAGTTAAGACATATACAAACAACTTTCATGAAGAAACCTACCCCAAATTATGACCAAAACCTAATCAAATCATTGAGCAAAGTGAAGTTTACTGTACTGAGATTTTTAGAATTTTCATTTGAGCAGCAATGTTTGGAGGGCTATAACTCTCTCTAGAAAACTTGGATTTAGGCGATTCTTGAACCGATGGAAACCTAAGGCATAGTAGAACATTTCATATGAAGAAAGTTAGATCAAATTATGAGCTTAACTTGATCAAATTACTGACCAAAGTTGGACCAAAAATCTGCCAGACCCAAAATCTCAGCATGAACAGTGCACGTGAACAGTAAACTTATTTTGGCCATAACTTGAGCTACAAAACTCCAAATGGAGTGATTCAAAAAAGGAAATTCAACTAGACAAAATAAGGAACAACTTTCATGTTTACCATTTCCTCAAATTCCCACTGTAAAAATAACAAATGGAACAGTAAAGATGAAGCATGAAAACCAAAAATTTTGCTCAATTAGCATTAAGCTTAAAAATGGTATTGGCAACCAATACCAACAAGTTTGAAATACAAAATGTGGTATGTTTGAAGTGTTAAGACCAATACACCTATTTTCTATCCAAAAGTCAACATTTTTGTTGACCAATGAGGTGAATAGTGACACCAAAACCAAAAATTGGCAATTTTGCCAAAATGACCTAAACTTTGAGAAAGTGACCAAAACCAACAAGTTTTGAATACAACATGTGGTATGTTGGGAGTACTAAAACCAATGTACCTATTGTTTATGCAAAAGTCAACATTTTAGTTGACTAATGAAATGAATAGTGACATGAAAACTTGAAATTCAAAAATTGTGAAACTTAAAAATGCAAAATGCCCTAGTAGGCCTAATGTGATTGGTTTGGATAGTTTGGCATGCCAATAGGGTATTGTTTTAGCAGTACTGCGAAAGGAAAGGCTTTATGCCTGTATTCATGGCTTTATGCCTGTATTCATGGCTTTATGCCCGTATTCATGGCTTTTATGCTCGTATTCATGGCTTTTATGCCCGATTATGTGATATCATGGCTTTTTAGCCATACTGACTGCATACGTTGTAGACGTTCTGCGTCCCATGGTATGACGGCCCGAGGCACCGCGGTGTCTAGTGCCAACGACCCGTTATCCATCGATCGTCCAAAGATAGGTTACTTGGGCATGGAAAAGTATAACTGTAATTGAACTGATTGTTAAAGAAAATACGAAAATTAAATATCAGAAATGATTACGATAGAATACAAAGAAACTCAAGATCATGAAGAAAATAAATAAACAAAATGCATGAAGAAGTTAATATCATAAAACGTAATTAGCCCTCGACTAAACATTAAGTTGGTAATTATTCAGTTCTTATGAACACAATGGCTAAGAAATTATGATTTTTATTTGCATATTATTTCTTTCTATTTTATTATTTGCACCACTAAGCTTTATGCTTAGCGCGTCGCTTTTGCAACGCGTAGGTACTGAAGATACTGATCGAGAGCCAGTAGACCACAAATTGGGTAAGTCTATCCTGCAGTTCTGCATAGTATCCGTGTCACCTCACAGGCTACAGTGCATTGGTAGGACACTAGGTGTCATTTTGGTATTTTGTAATTTATCTTATTTTCTCATGTGTAAATGAACTTATGAAATGTAATTTGATGCTCATGTAAATAATGAGAATTGTGTTTGTAAATGAAAAAGTGAATGTTTATCTGTGATATATATATATGATTATCACATGAAATGAATGATTGAGAAATGAATGTGAACTGAAAAATATTGAGATTTTGATAAATGGAGTTGAGATGAATGAATAAGAATATAGGAAGTGTTTTTCACAGGTTCCGAAGAACGGTTTTCTCCATTTTTAGCCGGTACTCTGCCGGATTTTCTTTAAAATTTTCGGAACCTCAAATAAATTACAATTTCAATAAATGAATTATATTTCACAAATTATTTTCAAAACTATGATAAAAATGAATTAAGATAAAATAGAGTACTCCGGCACACTGAGTGGCATAACTTGCTCGGCTACACTGTAGTCGGGTAAGGGGTAAGGGGTGTCACATAAATAAAATTTATTTATTAATTAAATTTAAATTTAAATTCTAAATATTAAAATATTAATGTCATTGTTTTGTTTAAAATTTTAGAGTTAATAAATTTTAAGTTGACTTGATCATTGGGTCAATGAGTTATTACGGGTCAATTTTTTTTTTTTCTGAATCTACTTTTTATCTGGTTCAATAAAACAACTAGTCCGATTTTATATCCAGCTCATTGGTTCACTCAACTCATTATAAATTGGAAATAAAGGGTCTAATAATTTTTGGAAACAAATCTCTATTATCTCAAGTGCTCATAAAACAAATAATAGTGATAGAAAAAGTGATATTTCAATGAAAGTGTGGAAACAAAAATAAGTTCTTGGTTGATCAACTGTTCATTTGAAATTTGAGTTCATAGAAAAAGTAGTGATTGATGATCATAGATTATTAGACTTCTTATAAAAAAAAAATTTTAATTATCAAGCGTTTTATTTCTTTATTTTAATTATTATTAAATAAGATATAAGAGAAATTATAGGCTACACATATGAGAAGCTAACTAAATTAAGATATAAATAGTGATTATGGGAGGGATTAATTAGTCAATATGAATTTTATTAATTAAATTGATTTTGTGGTGAAAATAGAGGTTCCTTTTTTATTAATATTATTATTATATATTTTAGAAGAGGAAATTTGGAAAAGTTGTCTGCAAAGAAAGAGAGAGAAAATTTGGAAAAGTTTATCCTTTTCAAGTTTTATAATTATAATTTTTTTGATATATGTCATAATTGGAAAAAAAATATAACATTTAATAACAATAATTGCACGAAAAATTAAAATGATAGAATAAGTAAAGTAGAATCAATGGATCAAACAATAACCATTGTTCAGAGACTTAAAAAAAAAGGCTTATTATCATCAAATATAATTATAAGACTCAATAAACAAAAATAGAAAAAGTAAGAGTGAAAATAAAATAAAGTTATTATAACTGTTAGAAGAAAGAATACAAGTAATGAAGGAAATGATTGTGTATTTGTCTGTGTCTTATTTACAGAGATATTATATCTATTTATACATGAGAATATGAGCTAATTTAGATAAGAATAATAATTGCTATAATGACTCAATAAATAAAAATAGAAAAAGTAAGGGTGAAAATAAAATAAAGTTATTATAACTGTTAGAAGAAAGAATACAAGTAATGAAGGAAAGGATTGTGTATTTGTCTGTGTCTTATTTATAGAGATATTATATCTATTTATACATGAGAATATGAGCTAATTTAGATAAGAATAATAATTGTTATAATTATGCTACACAAATCTTCTATAATCATGCTAATTGCTGTAATTATGGTACACAAATCTCCTATAATCATGCTAATTGCTGTAATTATGCTAACACCCCCCCCCCTCAAACTCAAGGTGGTAGCACAGGTGCCAACTTGAGTTTGCTTAAGAGATCCTGAAAGTGAGCGGGAGGATGCGTTTTAGTGAATATATCAGCGGTTTGGCTGACAGAGGAGACAGGAATCAAACATATGGTGCCATGAGCAACATGATGACGTACAAAATGACAATCAATTTTGATGTGTTTGGTACGTTCATGAAATACATCATTATGAGAAATCTGTATGGCACTTCTATTATCGCAATGAAACATTGTAGCAGAAGAATGAGTGACACCCAAATCAGTTAATAACCACCGTAACCAAAGTAATTCATATGTAGCATCAGCAAGAGCACGATATTCAGATTCTGTGCTAGAACGTGCAACAACAGTTTGCTTTTTACTACTCCAAGAGATAAGAGAATTACCCAAGAAGAAATAATAACCAGTTGTAGAGCGACGATCTGTCAAATCACTAGCCCAATCAATATCAGAGTAGCCAGATAATACTAGGGAGGAGGTAGCAGAAAAGTGCAAACCATGAAAAAGAGTGCCTTTGATATAACAAAGGATTCGAAGTACTGCAGAGAAATGAGTTGAGCGAGGAGCAGACATAAACTGGCTGACCAGAGGAACAACATATGAAATATCAGGTCGAGTAACTGTGAGATAAACAAGACTCCTGACAAGCTGTCGATATAAAGTAGGATCATCAAGAGGAGTGCCATCAAGAGGTATAAGTTTGCAATTGAGCTCCAATGGGGTTGATACTGTTTTGCTATCAGTGATGCCTGCGCGAGAAAGTAAGTCGGATGCATACTTGGCTTGAGATAGATAATAGCCATCAGAATTTTGAGAAACTTCAAGACCCAAAAAATAGTTGAGAGAACCCAGGTCTTTCATTTCAAAATGCTGATTGAGATAATGTTATAACTCTGAAATACCAGATGAATCATCTCCTGTTATTATCATATCATCAACATAAAGCAACAGAAGAACAATACCCTTTGTCGGTTCGTGAGTGAATAATGCAGAATCATGTGGACTAGAGAGAAAACCAAGTTGAGCAAGAGTGAAACTAAATTTGGCAAACCAGGCCCTGGGAGCTTGTTTTAATCCATATAAGGCTCGCCGAAGTTTGCAAACCCTATGAGGAGAATGATAACCAGGAGGAGGATGCATATAAACCTCTTCTATTAAATCACCATGAAGAAAAGCATTCTTGACATCCATATGGAAAAGCTTCCATTTACAAATTGCTGCAATAGCTAAGAGACTGCGAATAGATGTTAATCGGGCGACTGGAGCAAAAGATTCTTCATAGTCGATACCATACTCTTGAGTGTACCCTTTGGCTACTAAGCGAGCTTTGTAGTGTTCAATAGTTCCATCAGAACGGGTCTTGATTTTGTAAATCCATTTGCAACCAATAGGGGTCTTGTTTGGTGGAAGATCAACTAAATCCCAAGTATGAGTTTTCTCTAAAGCCTGAAGTTCGTAAGTCATAGCTTGCTACCAAAGAGGGTCAGTACTTGCCTCACGATAAGAACGAGGCTCATGAAGGGTTGCAATAGTAGAGCAACAGTGAAAATCAGAAAGATAATAAGGAGTTTCTCTTACACGGGTAGAACAACAAAGAGTAATGCTAGGAGGAGATGCAGGCGCAGGTACTAAATCAACAACTGGTGCTGATTCAACAGGGCCAGGTGTAGTTGGGCTAATATTGAGCACATCACAATCACCTGGATCAGGACTTGGAAACAGCTCTTTGGAGAAGTAAGTGAAAAATAGAGAGTCATTATTGATAGAGTGATGAAATTTGGAAAGAGAAAAGAACGTAGTATTGTCCCAAAAGGTAACATGACGAGAGATGCGTAACTTATTATAAATAGGATCCTAACAACGATACCCTTTGTGTTCAATGCCATAACCAAGAAAACAACATAGACGAGCACGAGGTTCAAATTTGGTGTGTTCATGAGGTTGTAAAAGAACAAAAGAAACACATCCAAAAGGTTTAAGGATGGAATAGTCAGGAGATTATCCAAACAACTTTTCAAAAGGAGATAAATTATAAAGAACCAAATTAGGAAGACGATTAATAATATAAACAGCATGAAGAGCTGCTTCTCCCCAAAATTTTTCTGGACATGAGGCAGAAAGAAGAAGAGTACGTACAGAATCAAGAATATGGCGATGCTTGCGTTCAGCTCACCTATTCTGTTGAGAGGTGTGAGGATAAGAACGTTGAACAACGGTGCCTTATTGACTAAGAAACTGAAGTAAAGAAGAATCCCGATATTCTATAGCATTGTCAGTTCGGAGAATTTTAATGTCACAAGAGAACTGAGTTTTAATCATTTTTGCAAATGTGATGTAAATTTGTGATAACTCAAATCGATGTTTCAAAAAATATATCCAAGTAAATCGAGAATAATCATCAATAAATATCACAAAATAACGAAAACCATTTATTGAAGAAATAGGAGAAGGACCCCAAATATCAGAATGAATTAAACCAAAAGGAGTGTCTGAAGTAGTATTATTATGAGAAAAAGATAATGCAGGTTGTTTTGTAAGCTGACAATTTAAACAATTAAATGACTCAAACTTAGTAGATCCTAATAATCCACGAGAAATTAAAGGTTGAATTTTACTGGCAGAAGCATGACCAAGACAAAGATGCCATTGGTGAATGGAGGAATTAAGGATTGTAGCTGCAGACACAAATCTCTGAGGAAGATGTAAAGATGCAAGCTCAAATAATCGACCCACTCTGCGACCCTCCCCAAGAATCTATCCCGTTTGTGGATCCTACACTTGGATACCATGGGGAGAAAAAATAGCATTTAGTCCTCTTTCACACAACTAACTAATAGAAATAAGATTGAGTGCCAAATTAGAGATATAATAGGTGTCAGAGAGATGAAGATTTGAGGTAGACACATGACCAGTATGTGTGATGTTCATTTTAGCACCATTTGCAGTATGGATTAGTGGTAAGGAAGATACAGGTTTTGCAGAAGAAAAGAATTTAAGATTAGTGATCATATGATTACAACATACAGAGTGAAAAAGCCAATAAGAATTACCCGGAGTGGCAGACATGGCAGCAGGAGAATTAGAAGAGATAACCTATTTGAATAATACCTCAAGATCACTCATGGTGATGGCAGTAGAACCCTCAGTAGCAGCAATAGTAGTGATAGAGGAAGATCCAGGCTTTGAGACATTCTTGAATTTAGAATGCCCTCCTTTTGGTCTTGGAGGGTGTGTGGGACAATGTTCAAGAATATGACCGTAACCATGACAATATCTGCATTCTATAGTAGGACAATATGCAAAAGCATGACCAATTTGATTACAATTCTTACAGAGTTGATTGCCAGATTTCTAATGTGAGGATCGAGTAGTTACAAGAGCAGTTTCAAATTGAGGAGTTTTATCCAAACTGAGACGAGTCTCTTAAAAAATAATCTCTTGAATAGCAGTATCCAATGATGGGAGTGGATTTCGATGTAGCAGGGATGCTCGAACGACCTCATATTCTGATCGAAGAGCCATTAGAACTTGAATGAGATGAAGATGATCTTCACTGATTTTGGCTTGAGATATTTGATTCCAAATGGGTTGGACCTAGGCAAGAAAATCATTCACAGATTGACCTACTTCTTATTTCAGATTATGAAGAGTAGTCCACAACTGATAATAGTGGGCAAGTCCAGTGGTCTGATATTGATTAGCCAAAAAATCCCAGATTTCTTTTACAGAGTCATAATTAGCAAATTGGATATGGATGGATGAGACAGAGGTATTGCGAAACCAGGTGATGATCTGATGATTTTTACTATCCCAATCCTCAAGATGGTTAGCAAATTTTGCATCAGTTTCATCGTTCTCTCTTGTCGGCGTAGTGATATCTCCGGTAACAATACGCTAAAGCTTGCGACCTTTCAAAAAACTTTTCATTCCTTGAACCCAAAGATTATAGTTGGAACCAGTCAGAACTGTTGCAATAGGTTTTGAAATATCAGATTTCTCCATTGATAACAAGATGAGGAGAAAAAAAAAATGATATAATAACAGGAATGAAAGAATGAACCAGAACAGGTTATAGAGAGAAAAGAGAGACCTCAGAAACTAGAAATAAAAGTTTTATGGCTCTGATACCATGTTAGAAGAAAGAATACAAGTAATGAAGGAAAAGATTGTGTATTTGTTTGTGTCTTGTTTATAGAGATATTACATCTATTTATATATGAGAATATGAGCTAATTTAGACAAGAATAATAATTGCTGTAATTATACTACACAAATCTCCTATAATCATGTGACACCCCTTACCCGTGTACAGTATACCCGAGTAAGCAATGTCTCACGGTGTACCAGCACACTCTATTTTAACTTAATTAATTTTTGTCATAGTTTTGAATATAGTTTATAAAATATAATTTATTTAAGCCATTTATCAAAATTATTATTTATTTGAGGTTCCGAAAATTTTAAAGAAAATCCGGCAGAGTACCGGCTAAAAATGGAGAAAACAGTTCTTCGGAACCTGTTAAAAACACTTCCAATATTCATATCTCATCAGTCTCAAACTCCCATATCATCACAAACTCAACATTTTTCAATTTAATTTCTCAATCATTCATCTCATGTGATAATCCAGTACAATTTACAGATAGATATTCACATTTTTCATTCACCAACACCATTTTCATTATTTACATGAACATCAAAATACATTACATAATTCCAAATACATATGAGAAAATAAAAATTTAGTTACAAAACACCAAAATGAAACCTAGTGTCCTACCAAAGCACTGTGGAGGGTGAGGTGACACGGACACTGTGCAGAGTTGCAGGATGGACTCACCCAGTCTGCGGTCTACTGAGCTCACGTTCAGTATCTCGAGAACCTACGCGTGGCAAAAGCAACGCGCTAAGCAATGATGCTTAGTGGTGCAATAATAAAATAAAAGAAAATAGCAGAAAATAAATATATATTTAATGTATGTGTCTTTTTTGTTTTGTATCTGTCATATTCATTTATTTCTTTAACTTTGTCCATTTTCATTCATTTGGCTGCCCAAGTAACCTATACTGAACGAATGGACTGGATAAACGGGTAAACTGGCACTGGGTATCTAGTACATCGGGCCGTCACACCATCGGTCACATATGCATCTCCCGGTGTGCAATAGAACAGCTAATAAGCTGTAATAACATCAGGCACAAGGCCACATCTCAATACAAGGTCAGAATGGCTAAAAGCCATGAAATCACAGAATGGCATATTGCCATGTGCGATCGCTAACTGAACCCTATTGGCATGCCAAACTATCCAAACCAATCTTGTTAGGTATACTAGGGCATTTGATACTTTAAAATTCTTCAATTTGTGAATTTCAAGTTTTGGTGTCACTATTCACTTCATTAGTCAACAAAAATGTTGACTTTTGGATAGAAAATAGGTGTATTGGTTTTAACACTCCCAATGTACCACATTTTGCATTTAAAACTTGTTGGCATTAAGCATTAATACCATTTCTAAGCTTAAACCAAGGGAAGCAGAATTTTCAGTTTTTGTAGTCCAAATTTACTGTTCCATTGGGCACTGTTGCAGTGGGAATTTGAGGAAATGGTAAACATGAAAGTTATTCCTTATTTTGTCTAGTTGAATTTCTTTTTTTGAATTACTCCATTTGGAGTTTTGTAGCTCCAGATATGGTCCAAAAACCACAGCTGGCCGGATTTCAATTCTGCAGAATTTACCAAATCTACTGTACCATGAACAGTGATTGCCACTGCCTTGTTGGATGGGTTCTGGCCATAATTTGGGGTAGGTTTCTTCATGAAAGTTGTTTTTCTATGTCTTAACTTGTTGCTGTAAAAATTTCAGGTCAAATGGACCATTCTACAGTGAGTTATGGCCAAATGAACACTGTTCATTTGGTCATTCTGCAGAATTTAATTGCAGGGTATCCGGATTGGGGCTAATTTTTTGGTCCACTTGCTTTGGTCTTTTGGACATGGTTTCTTCAGAAAAATTGTGCCATTATAAATCTAGTTTCATGTCCAATTGGCCAAACACCAATTTAACCTACACAGCCAAAGATATGGCAGTCCAAACAGGCTGGATTCACGCCTCTCCTTGTCTGTCCTAGGCAGCCTACCATTCCACTTTGCCATGCTATATTTCAGTCCAAATTATGGTCAACTTACCTCAAATGGTCACTAATTGACCATTAGAATGTCCATTAATCATTTCATAAGCCAAGTCCAATTTTTCACTTCCAAAACCCTAATTTCCCATTTCAATTCACCCATACACCTAGTTAAACACTTTCATTCATTATATATGTGTATATACAATTTAAACATAATCTCTAATTCATTTTAAGTCCATTAAAACAATCAAACTCATTCCTTCCTTAGGGCTGCCGAAATTCATGGCATACATACACATAATTTTTATTCATTTTAGTTACAATTTCTTACTTATTTCAAGTCTCTTAACATAGAAATAAAGAGCTTTAGGTGTATATGTGCACTAACCTTTGAGTAGCACTTCTTGGACTTGTATTCTCCTTAGAATTTCTAATTCTTATGGCTGCCTAGAGTTGCCTTGTGATGTGGGGATGAATTTTTGTGAAGGTGACTTAGGGTTTTGAGGTGAGGAAAGCATATAAATTGAAGCTTTTAAAAACCAAAAATGGAGGTTTGGGCTAAGCAAGGTTTCGACAGGTTTTGGGAGGAAGGAGATGGCTGTTTACTTTTTGTTTTCTTTGGTCTTTATTTATCTCTTTTATTAGTTAGTGAAATGGTTGTTTAGTTATAATTGGTGGAAACTTTTTAAATGACATCACATTATGTCATAAATGAGCCTTTTTTTTATTTTTCTTTTCTTTTTATCACTACTCAATTTCAATTTAATTTTTAGTAATATTTATTTATATTTTATGTCATATTAATTATTTACTTAACTGGACAAGTCGGCCAAAAATCACCTCTGAAAGCGAAATGACCAAAATGCCCTCCGTTTGGCTTAACGGGTCAAAATTGTCTGTACCAATTGAAAAATTTTTCTAAATATTTTCTTGGCATTCTAATGCCATAGGAACCTCAATAACCCTTCTCTGGAGTCTCAAAAATTATTTTATAATTTTTCCCCCGAGTCTAGGGCTCCTAGTTGCGAGAACCGCAACTTCCCTCTGGGTTACCCATCGCTAGGGCACCGGCTCGTTTAACTTAGTTGTATTTTATTTCTAAAATTTTTACTAAATTTTTATTATTAATATTTGAGTTGATTATGGTCCCTCACTTAAGTTTAAATATTTTTCTGAACGTTCTAGCTGTCCGGACCGACACCGGTCACCGGAACAGTAGAATGTACGGAGTTGCTACCGGGAGGGTCTTACAAATCATGCTAATTGCTGTAATTATGCTAACAATAACATTTTACCTTAATTATGCTTTTATGCGCGATAATATTATGGAATGTCACAATATATCTTGCCAATAATATTTTTATTTCTATCTAAAAATTTCCCTCAAAAATTTAGGAATAATATTTTTTTCTAATTAATATTTTAAATTATCATTTATGAAAATATATTAAATATTATGTAAAAAAAATATAAATTTTTTATAGTATGAAAATTTATCTTCATTTATTTTATTCCAATAGGGTCAAAATTTTTAATTACTATTTATTATAATAATTATAAATTATTATTTTAAAACATAAATTAATTTAAAAATATATCTGCACATATTTAAACTCTTAAACCTCAAATTTTGTTTTTTTATGGTACTTTAACTCTTTATTCTTCAAATTCTAAATTAAATTCTCTAAAAATTAATGTTGTAATCGATGTCTGAAAAAATACCACAATGTATGTTGATTATGATTGATGGACCTTTATTAAGTTATTTCTGAGTATTTAAATTCAATAAAATGTATAATTTATAAAAAAAAATCGTGATTATGTTTGATAAAAGTATAATTTATAAATTTTTATTAATTATAATAATTATATGACTATTTAATTTTGTAATATCCACCCCTAATTGCATATAAAGACTTTTGTCATGTCTATATTTATTTTAGTGAATATATTTAAGCCACCATATTACATATATCGTTGATAAAGATATGAGAAATAGTTTTCTTCTATTTTTTAAGCCCTTTTTATGATTCCACAATATTTCTTTTTCTTTAACTAGTATTTACAGTTTTTTTTTTGTCTAAAGTTTAATTTTACTTTAACTAAGTTTATGTTTCCAAATTTAAATAGAATTGAAAGAAAAGATAGAATTTTATTAATTAAAATTTAGACTATTAATTATTAGTATAATTCAAAGCAATTTAAATTAAAATTGGTATTTTTTAAAACATAAATTCACAATTTTTTTTAAAGGAAATATGAATTTATTGATTAATTTTTTTATAAGATTTTAATTTAGGTTGCAATAGAAATTTTAGTTAAGTAGAATTATAAACAAGGTTAGGAATTTTATATTTAAAGAAACTCTAAATTTAATTTAAATAATTAAAAATAATATAATTATAAATAATATAAAAAATTTAAGGATATTTTTATCCGTTCAAAAGCTCATACCTCATTCGTACATTTATAAGTATTAGATTTTTTTTTCAACATGCAACACCGGTTATTTATACTTGTTCTATATACTCATGATTTAATTTTTTTTATATGTAATTTTCTATTAATTTTCATATATAATATAATATTTCATAATATATTAATTTTCAATAATCAATTAAATTTAATTATTTATCGTCATAATAAATTATTTTGATTATATTTTACTCTAACAAAAATTTGTTTAGATGTAGTTTTGTTGATCCTAAACGAAGTTGTACTGGCATTATTTTAGACCATCCTCTTTAATGGTAAATTGCCATAGATTTTTTTTTTTTATCTCATTATTTTTCTCTTCCCACTTTTATATATTATAGAATGACAGATAATATTAAATATTATATTAATATTTAATAAAAATAAATAATAAAATAATAAATAAAACAATTATATTATATATATATTGATTATGTAATCACAAATTCATCCTAATTTAAAAGACTAAAATAAATACTTTCTCTCTTTTTGTCTCTCCTCCTCCTTCCTTTCATCCTTTTGATATTCTGGTAGCCATCAATGAGTAATTTCACCAATGGTAATCTCCTCCTTTTCCTTTTTCTACTTTTTTTATAATAACTCTCAAATTTGTATTCGTTTGGAATAGATTCTACAAATATCTCTTTAAATCTATAAGCAAATAAATATTTATAATTATCCTTATTCTCTCCTTCAATGGAGTCATTCATCCTTATTGAGGAGTTTTTATGTGTATTTATGGGTGATATATTTTATTTTTTAGATAAGAATGCTCTGTAACATGCAGATTTATTTTTCAGTAGGAGATATAAATTTGGAAGTTATTTGCTACGACTCGTAAAAAGATTATAGAGTCAAAGAGAGGAGCACGCAGCTTGCCTATTGGCCAACCAATATGCTTTATCAACACTATTAAATCATCTAAATTATTTGTATAAGTGATTAATTTCATCTCTACAAAATTATAATATGTTGATTTGTACTTATTTTTGTACTCTTTTTTAATTAATGAAATATTTTCCTTTTTATAAAAAAATTAAAATAAATAAAATTTAATTATTATTTAATATATTTTAGATGAAAGGCTTAAAAAAAAAAAGAAATTAAGAAACCAACACGTTAGAAATATAATGCTAACATATAGGGGAGGATGATTTAATCATATACGTATATAAATAAATTTAAATTAATAGAGTTTATTAGTAAATGTGATCAATTTGAATTGCATTTAGTTGAATATCTCACGCCACTAGCACCCGAGATAATCTTATAAAAGCTTGGTGATTACATTCAAATGTAATCAATTTGAATTGCATTTAGTTGCATTTAGTTGAATAATCTTATAAAAGCTTGGTGACAGCCCTAACAGTTGGGAAAGAGACTTTGGAGGTGGAGGAGGTTGCTGCAGTTATCTTGGATGATGAGAAGTTCAAAAGGATAGGTAGTAGCAATGAAGGTAGAGCTTTTGTTACTAGTCTCAGTTGTGGTAGAAGCAATCCACGTGGAAACAATTGGAGAAGGAATAGTACATCGGGCTCAAGACCACAAGTAGACCATAAAGATAGAGAATGCTACTAATGTCATAAGAAGGGTCACATTCAATATCATTGTATGAAGATGAAGGAAGATCTTACAGAGTTTAAACAATTTAAGAAGAGTAGCGAAAAAGAAAAAGAAGGAACTGTTGCAATTGTAATAGATGATGGTGTTGATGGTGAATGTTTGAATGTGGATGATGATAAAGAAAAGGCAAAAGATCCATTACAAGATCAGTGGTTAATGGATTCCGCTTGCCCATTCCATATTTACTCAAAGAATGAGTGGTTTGATGTGATTGAAGAGAAGGAAGAAGAAAATGTGAAGCTAGCCAATAGGAATAAGATGGAAATTGAAGGTGTTAGAAGAGTGAAGATCAAATTGCATGGTGATCGTATAAAAGTGTTCGATGAAGTGAGATACATGCCTAAATTTGAAAGGAATTTAATTTGTTTCAGTAAGTTGGATTCTTTGGGTTATGGGTGATCGATTCATGGTGGAGTCATAAGAGTTAGCCGAGGTGCTCTTGTGATTATGAAGGGTGAGAAGATTAGTACAAAGAATCTCTACAATTTGGAAGGAAGCACATTGATTAGAAATGTAACACCCTAAATTTTTAAATAATTATTTTATACATAAATTATTGTTTTATTTTAATATTGATAGATTCATAGATATAATTATTTAAGTGATCCAAGTCAATCTTCTTCCTCTTCTCAGCCGCCTCAACGATCTCCGGTTATTCTATGAGTAGATATTTGATTTTATTTGTAATTTCAATATTATTATATATTTAAGGCAATCCTATGCATGCACTTATAAATATATGTATATAGCTAAATCTTAGGCACAATTTGTATTGCATCATTATTTAATGAAATTGTTATGGGTGTAGCCTTAAGGTAATTTGGAGCTATGTGTATGTGTCAGTGTGTGTGTGGTGTGATATTGGATATGGATAGGATAGCTAGAATGGCTGGAGCTTAACTCACTGGGACCCAATCCTTTTTGTGGATAAGTCGGGGTGAGTATGACTTTGAGTTAATCTCGCTGACTCCCGCATTTGGATTATTGAGAAAAATTCTAACTTGAGTTGATCTCGCTGATAGATATTGGATTAAGAGAGTTGTATAGGAAATCAGCTCCCATATTTATATACAGTGATGTGACACATGGGTGTGTGAGTACTCTAAATTATCTTTTGTGGGAGTATTGTTTGAATTTGGTTGAATACGTTTTTACATGTTGCATTTCATGCTTAGGATACATTAGCCTTAGATAGTTATAAAAATTATATTTAAAATCAATATCTTACTTTATAAGTCGAATGCTCACTCTTGTTCAACTATTTTTCATCAGGTAACAGGAGAGCTCTTTGAGTTTAACCTGCTTTCTTTCTCGCAGGTTTACTGGAAGTAGATTTATTATGTTCTTATTTCCTTATTTATATTTTAGAAACTCCACATATACCATTAGTGTATCAAACTTTTTGAAACTGTAATAGCTTATTCTGTTGGATGTCGTAAAGGTTATGATGTGGTTGTGCTTGGATGAGGGAGCTGAGCTCTCATTGGATTATATGTATTTGTTTGAGGATTGTGAGGTTGAGCTCCCCAAATTGAGAAATTTGGGTAGGTGAGCTATTGCTTCCTATTGGGTAGCCCAATTTATAGTCAGACTCTGTCCATTTAATTTCTTAGATTTGGACTACAATGATGGGCTTTATGGTTGGGCTAAGAATATTTAGGCTTACTACAGGATTTGGGAGCCTTATGCTGATCCAAGTCCTAGTGTCAGTTTGGTCCATAATTTGGGTCTTGACAAAGTTGGTATCAGAGCTTAGGCTCTAGATTCATGGGAAATGTTGTCTTGGTTTTGTCACATGCAGAGTATAGAATCCTATTTTGTCTTTTTTGTAACTTCTTGCTTTTAGTTTTAACATTTCCCTTGGTAGTATTTCTTTGTGTGTGTCCAATGTATCGATTCTCATGGGACTACAAGTGATATAATTGGATTTAGTAGATGTGCCGATATCTGCCATAGTGATAAGTATCTGAGGAGATGATGTGATTAGTCAGTATAAAGCTATATGGCATGTCTAATTAATGTAAGGCATGAGTACATAGAATGAGTCATGATAGTGTAGTTGCCTTAAGTTAGGGTGTGGGTACCACTGTGAACTGCCTAGTTAGAACAAGTTTATGGTATTAATTTAGTGTTCTATCAGGATAATTTTCCATATGGTTTTTATAGAGGTGTAAGGGTTTAGAGATGATAGTTTATTGGGATATACCATAGTAGCCTATGCAGTGCTCTCGTTGTTTGTTTTGTAAGTCGCAAATTACAATATAGACATGAGATTATTTTGTAGAGCTGCATACATTCCCATGGAGTTTTATGATAAGGTTTTGCAAATAGCTTCTTTTTGGCACAGTTGCACCATAATGAAATTATATTCTTGTAGACGAGTTAGGAAACTCCTATTTATGGTTTAAAACACTTAGAATAGAGTATCAGCTATTGCTTTTAGGCAACAACTAGAGTCAGTGACTCAGTTACCCCAGCTTGAGCTAAAGTTACATGAGGAGTTGCCATAAGATTAGAGGTTTTAATATAGTTGCAAATAAAGGTACCACCTACAGAGTGAGACCATCTGGTATCCAATATGGGGTCTTGGACAGGTTTGGTATTACAATGGACGTTTTGCCTAAAGTTTAGTTACAATAGTATCTTCTTTGTATGGTAGCAAGGCACAGAGTACGATTTTGCTCCCATAAAAAGGAGACTAGATGCTATGAATGGTGTTCATAGCTTGTTAAATAATGCTTTAAGGAGTTTACAGTATGATAAGAGAGCAGATAGCTTAGCATGATTGTGGCAAAGTGACAGATGCAGTGCCTCCTTTGCAGTTAGTTGTGAAGTAAGATATGGTCTTATCCTTTCAGGAGGGATAGAAGGTTATTACTGGTGATGGTAATCTACGGAATAGTATCCCAAATGGGACTGTAGAGTGAGGTAGAGTTTTCTTAGCTCAGGTATCCTAGAGAGGGTACGATTTCCACTATAGAAATTATAAGTGATTAGATCATGATGGATGTAAAGCCTTTGAATTGAATGATGAGTTTGGGCACCCAACATCTTAAAGTTTTGGCTAATTGAGTGGATATAGGAAAATAGAATCCCTGCAGATCCCCTCCTTAAGGTAGTAGGGGGTAGTATGTAGTCTAAAGAATAGGAATAGAGATCATAGAGTAAATGCATGGCTGTAATTCTCTGAGTTCCTTTTCAACTTCTTATTACTTAAGAAGAGAGTATACTTTAAACAAAATAATGTTAAGGGCAGTAAGTCAGCAAAGGCAAATTACAGAATGCCAGTAAATATAGGAAGTGTAGAAATAAAAATTTTGATAGTTAGTTACAGATGTAGCATAACCTAAACGCCAGTAGAAGAACTAGCTAGAGTGGTCAAAGGACCAATTCTAAGTAACATTGAGGTGTAGATGACTTGGTAGAGACAGTGAAAAGATATAAGTTTCTGACATGATAGTCAAGTCAAGAAAGAGAATAGAGTTAAAGAATAAAATAGTCCAAGTTAGAATTTGGGTAAGATAAAAGCAGTTGGCTAAAGAACAAATTGAAAGGCCCAAATTAAGATAAGAATAGGAAGAGTAAAGTCAGGATACAAAGGAGACCATTTGTCACGATATAGAATAAAAAAATGCAGAACTCAAAGTAGGTCGTAGTTGGTGCAGTGTTAGGAGCCAGAGCATGAAGCTTAGAGTTGTAGGATTTGGAATAAACTTTGTCTGTTTTCTATCCCTAAGGTGGAATAAGGGACAATGCAATAAGGACCTTTTAGATTGTTAATAGTATGAGGAAGGTTAGGCGAGGTATGTGACCAAAGTAGATAGTAACCAGAGGGTGTGCAATGATAACTTGAACTGTTTTATCAGATAAAGAAGCAAAGTCAGTAAATAGTAAGTTGAATAAAACTCAACGTAATGAATTCAAATATGCCTGATGAGAGAAAAGAATGAGGGATAATGGCACATAGATTTTGTAACACCCCTCACCCGACTACAGTGTAGCCGAGCAAAGTGTGCTACATTCGGTGCCGGAGTACCCTATCTTATCTTACTTTATTCCTTTCATATTTTGATCTCGATATATTTTAATATTAATAAATTTTTCGACGGAGAAACCAGCGGAGTTTCCCCTATTTTATTACCAGTTGACGTATTTTACTATTTACCTGTTTGAAAGTTTCAATAATATTTTACAAATAAAAT
The DNA here is from genome assembly GCF_030052815.1 of Hevea brasiliensis. Classification (NCBI taxonomy): domain Eukaryota; kingdom Viridiplantae; phylum Streptophyta; class Magnoliopsida; order Malpighiales; family Euphorbiaceae; genus Hevea; species Hevea brasiliensis. The sequence goes on from NC_079493.1 coordinate 99,417,007, forward strand.
CTCATCAATTATTTTCATAACCATCTCATAATTCACATCTCATCCATATATCTCAATTTCATATTCATTTCCATGCATTATCTATATATTTCAAATCTGTCTTCGAATCCATACAATCTCATTCATGCTCAAATCACATAAGTAAAATTTTGAAATTTCTTTAATTTACATAATTTCATAATTTACATGATATATAAATTAATTACATATGAAAAAGCTAATTTATTAAATTACATTATATTTCTATTAATTACCTGCTCATAATCTACATTATAATACAATATCTAACATTTTATACTAAATACAAAATATGATCTATATGGGCCCTATCTACATGCATTGCTGAGGAGGTGACAACCTTGAATACTCCAGCCACTTCTGCAGATCTGGACTCCAAAAATCTTAGTCAAAGTACCTGCGCGAGGAAACAAATCCATTGCGCTAAGCATTGCTGCTTAGTGGTGCAATAATAGCACAAGAAAATAAAATATACAAATAAAGAAAGAACGAAGCATAATTTGAATATTTAAGAATCTGTTTAATTTAATACAATGTGTCTAATATTAATTATCTTTTGTTCTCATTTGTTTCGCTTTGGAAGCGTTTAATTCCGAAATTCACAGTGATAATGTACAACATACAGAATTAAAATACTCAGTTTATATTTATATGGCAATAGAATGTACATTTAAAATATTTAGTTAAGTTATACCTATTTTTGCAACTCTTTTATCATTTTACTTAACAATTTTTTTTTTTTTATGTGGTTTGGATCATTTCATAATTCTAACTAATTCTTTTGAAGTCTTATTAACTCATTTATTTGATTTCTAATATTTTCAATTACTAATAGCCTTAATTTATTTCAATAGATTACACTGCCCAAGTAACCTACGACAGGCTGACTAAACTGGATAACGGGTCGTTGGCACTGGACACCGCGGTGCCTCGGGCTGTCATACCATGGGACGCAGAACGTCAACCACGTATGCAGTCAGTATGGCTAAAAAGCCATGATAACACATAATGAGGCATAAAAGCCATGAATGTTGGCATAAAGCCATGAATACGGGCATAGAGCTATGAATATAGGCTTAAAGCCTTTTGCACTACTGCTAAAACAATACCCTATTGGCATGCCAAACTATCCAATCTGACACACATGTCTAGGCAATACAAGGGCACATAATATCATTAAACGTTAATATATTGTGTTTTATGACTTCATTATTTCATAATAAATTTCAATTATAATTCATACATTCATTTGATCATTTATATGATCACAATTCACATCAATTATCCTTTTTATACCATTGTACTCAAAATACTTCTCCTTTCTACAATAATGAGAACTAATGTCTCATTCATACATTAATATGGTTCATTTATTCATTCTTTATGTTATTCATATTAATCACAATTCTAAACAATGGTTCACATGTACCATTATATTCAAAACATTTTTCCTTTTCTCATTTATACATTCAAGAATCTACTTATGTAATTGCCAATTTTATATTTCAAGTTGAGTTATTAATATTTTATGAATTCCATTTGTGATGGGCATATAAGCCCTAACTATCTATTCATATCAATTAGGTGACTTATTTTTCATGTTTCAAGTAATCCATAAATATTTCATGGATTTCAAATTTATGGCCTTAATTTCTTTTTAACAATTTTGACTAGGATGCATAGTCAACATTTGTCATACAATTATAAGCATTTAAGATTAGAATTGGTTCTAGGTCTTCATCTTAATTTACTAATCATTTTGATTACTATTCACCTTACTAGTCAACCAAAATGTTGACTTTTTTATACTTACTGGATATATTAATTCTAATTACACCAAGATCCCACATTTTGAGTTTTACATTTGCTAGTATTAATTGCCAATTGCAATTTAAAGTCCCCTAAATGCATTTCTAATTTCACATTTGAATTTCAAGTTTTGGTGTCACTATTCACCTCATTGGTCAACAAAAATGTTGACTTTTGGATAGAAAATAGGTACATTGGTTTTGACACTCCAAACATACCACATTTTGCATTTAAAACTTGTTGGAATTAACCACAAAATCCATTTCCAAATCTAAAACCAAGAGGGCAGAATTTTCAGTTTTTGTGACCCAAATTTACTGTTCCATTGGGTCCTGTTGCAGTGGGAATTTGAGGAAATGGTAAACATGAAAGTTGTTCCTTATTTTGTCTAGTTGAATTTCCTTTTTTGAATCACTCCATTTGGAGTTTTGTAGCTCAAGTTATGGCCAAAATAAGTTTACTGTTCACTGCATTCTGCTAAAATTTTGGGTTTTGGCAGATTTTGGTCCAACTTTGGTCAGTAATTTGACTAAGTTAAGTTCATAATTTGGTCTAAATTTCTTCATATGAAATGTTCTACCATGCCTTAGGTTTCCATCGGTTCAAGAATCGCCTAAATCCGAGTTTTCTAGAGAGAGTTATAGCCATCCAAACATTACTATTCAAATGTAAATCTGCAGAGTTGCAGGTTTGATAACTCAACTTTGTTCAATAATTTGAATGGGTTAATGGCATAATTTGGGGTAGGTTTCTTCATGAAAGTTGTTTTTCTATATCATATCTTGTTACTGTAAAAGTTTCAGGTCAATTGACCATATCTACAGTGAGTTATGGCCAAATGAACAGTTACTGTTCATTTGGTCATTTCTGCAGGTGCTATTGCAGGGTATCCGGATTGGGGCCAACTTTTGGTCCTCTTGCTTTGGTCTTTTGGGCATGGTTTCTTCAGAAAAAATGTGCCATTATAAGCCTAGTTTCATGTCCAATTGGCCAAACACCAATTGGACATACACAGCCAAAGTTATGGCTGTCTAAGTGGACTGAAATTTCAATCACCCTGCTGCAATTACAAGGCAGCCTACTCATTCCCTTTGCCATGCTGCATTTCAGTCCAAATTATGGTCAACTTACCTAAAATGGTCACTAATTGACCCTTATAATGTTCTTTCACAATTTCATAAGCTAAATCCAAGTTTCACACCTCAAAACCCTAATTTCCATTATAAATTTTCACAACTACCTTAATTAATCACTTTCATTCCTTACATATATATATATATATATATATATATATATATATATATATATATATATATATATATATTTAAACATACTCTCTAGTTCACTCTAAGTCCATCAAGACACTCAATCATGTTCCTTCTTTAGGGCTGCCAAAAATCATGGTGGACATACACATAACTTTTATTCATTTAAGTTACAAATTCATACTTGTTTCAAGTCTCTAGCATGGGATTAAAGAGTTTTAAGTATATATGTGCACTAACCTCTTGTAGGGCAGAATTTTCCCAAGTTAATCTTCACTTTCTTTCCCTTTCTAGGCTGCCAAACACTTCCCAAGAGGTAGAGACAAGTTTTTAGTGAAGGGACTTAGGGTTTTGGGGTGAGGAAAGCATGGAAATTGAAACTTTAGAAAGTTTGTTAATGGAGGAGTGAGGGAGGAGGTGAAAAACGTTTTTGAAGGAGAAGAAGGGCTGCTGTTTGCTTTTTAATTCTTTGGTCTCTTTTGACTCTTTTTATTAGTTAATTTGATGGTTACTTAATTGTGATTGGTGGACAATTTTAAATGACCTCATAATATGTCATAATTGGCATTTTATTGTATTTTCTTTTCTCTTCTTCTCTACTCACTTTCAATTAATTTTTTATCAATATTAATTCATATTTTATGTCATAATAATTATTTACTTAACTGGACAAGTCGGCCAAAAATCACCTCTGAAGGCGAAATGACCAAAATGCCCTCCGTTTGGCTTAACGGGTCAAAATTGTCTGTACCGATTGAAAAATTTTTCTAGGTATTTTCTTGGCATTCTAATGCCATAGGAACCTCAATAACCCTTCTCTGGAGTCCCAAAAATTATTTTAAAATTTTTCCCCCGGGTCTAGGGCTCCTCGTTGCGAGAACCGCAACTTCCCTCTGGTTACCCTTCGCTTGGGCACCGGCTCATTTAACTTGGTTGTATTTTATTTCTAAAATTTTTACTAAATTTTTCTTATTAATATTTGAGTTAATTATGGTTCTTCACTTTAGTTTAAATATTTTTTCGGAAGTTCTACTGTCTGCATCGACACTAGTCACAGACGATGGTATGCGGAATTGCTACCGGGAGGATGTTACAGATTTGATGTTAGAATTCAAAATGGTAAGACCTAGAGTCTGTAATTGGGAGTTAAGCAAGTGTTTTTAGTGTGACCAATTGGGTAACTTTGTGAGAAAACATGAGTTACAGTTTGATAATAGGTAACAAAACAATAGCAGAGGGCAGGACAAGTATAAATGTTACTCACAAGTTACTAAGAAGTACAAAGATCAAAGTAATGAATGTAAAACTAGAGATAGTTTTGGAAGGATTTGATAGTGAGGGGTATCTTTCAGAATACCGGAGAAGACAGGGACACAGGATAATGATACTAGGTATGAAATACAAATGGAGTGTAAACAGATATAGTAAATTATGAGATTATATGCTAGGCAGAGTAGTGGTACAATGAGGAGTTGGTGCAATGAAATACTGTAGGTAGAGCATAATAATTGTGAAGAGATGATGAAAATTGAGGAGATCAAGAGACAAGGGTAAATTTGAGGTTGAAGTCTAGAAAGCTGTAGGCCATAAATAGAGCTATATCAAGAAGAATGAATGCACAAACTTTTCTGGGATTGTGGAATAACACCCATTTCTCATTACCATGATAGTTTAGGTAGAAATTACAGGTTCAAGGATACCTATCTAACCATAAAGAGCAATTCCCTACAAAGGATAGTAGGGAACGATAATATTTTGATGGTCATGTTAAGAAGAAGATATAGGAAGCATCATCCATGGTGAATGGCCTGTGTTCCATAAAATAAGTAGTAGGTTAGTACTATAGTATGATACTATAAGGTGGATATGCTGGTGAAAACTAATCACAGGGTTGGAATTTTGGAAGTAATGGAGTTAGCAATCAAGTTAGGATCAAGAAATAATAAAAATGTGTATTTCCATATTCCTGGAGTAGAAGAGTTTAGCTTTGATGATGTAGGAGTGTAGCTCCATACAATCTAGTGTCAGTCATAAGTGCCAGAAAGATGTTAAGGCGTGGCTATCAAGGTTCTATGGCACTAGTCAGAGGCACATCTGTTGAAGGTACTTGTGTGAAAAATGTACCTATTGTTAAGAAATTTATGAGTGTTTTTCCTGAGGAGCTTCTTGGGATTCCACCTGATAGGGAGATTGCATTCTACATAGATACTGTGCTGGGTACAAACCCTATTTTTATACCACCCTACAAGATGGGCTTTATGGTTGGGCTAGGAATAGTTAAACTTACTACAGGCTTTGGGGGCCTTATGCTGACCCAAGTCCTAATTCTAGTCCAGCCTATAATTTGGGTCATGAGAAGAAGAATGCAAGTGGAAGTAAGAGGCAACATCAACAATCAAGAGTGTAGGGAAGTACCCAAGAGAAAATTGACTTTTTGCAAAAATTATGAAGACTAATTCAATTTGACTTGAAGGTACAGATTGTTAGAGTCCAAGTCCAATTGGAATTAGTAAGTATAATTAGTTTAGGAAGTTTAATAGAATTTAAATTATGAAGTTTAATAATTAGAGTTCTAAAAGGACTAAGCTTTAGTGGCATATATATATATATATATATATATATATATATATATATATATATATATATATATATATATAGTTGGTTGGCCATTATATAGAACGTATTATAGAGAGCTCACAAAGTAAAAAGATATATTGAATTCTATGAGTTTTGTTTGAGTGATTTGTAAGGGTGAGAAAAATAATTAGTGATTATAATTATTTTTCCTTTGTTAGTGAATTTGTTGGTGGAATAGGCTTATGCCAAACTATATTAAATTTTGTATTCTTTATTTTGTGTGGATGTGAATTTTACAATAATATTTTTCATGAAAATATTTTTTATTATTTGGTTGCATTATTAAATTAATGGTATGTGTCTATATTATACATATATATGTGTTTTTATATCTTAATAAGATTGTCAAATTCATGAAAATGACATTTTTCTTTCAATAAAGTAGAACTCATTTTTTTAAAAAAATAATTTAGTTTTCTTTTTTAACTAGAAAAATATTTTCTACTAATTATTTTTTTAAGTAATCTAAACGTTAGAAAATATGAATAATATTTTCTAAAAAAATATTTTCTGTAAAACAAATAGAGATTTAATTAAGCATTTACATATATACTTATTAAAAACATTTACATATATAACTACATGTAAGTACAACAAATAATGAACTAAAAAATTTTTTTTGATATGTACAAATAATTCTTAATAAAAGTAATTTATTTGAAAAAAAAAACATCATGAGAGAGATTTTCTCACAAAAGAGAAATATTTTTAGCAATCACCAAACGCTCTGATACATATCCAATGTTTTGCTAGGATCAGGGCTGGCCATTTATTATTTAGGTGAAAAAATGCAATTGAGCCTGCATATTAACTGATAGATATTGGGCCTTTATGACAAAATATGAGATGAGATTGCTAGTGTTTCATTTTTTATTATTTCTAATCATTGTTAAGTATATATAATGCAATGATTTTCTTAACATATACAAATTAACAAACACACATTAGAGATAAACATTTTCCGTGCTTTTTCTTTTTATAATATCATTTTCTTCTCTCTTTCATTTTTTTTATAAATTTCAAAAAATTTCATTGATTTGTTCCCATTAAATATATATATATATATATATATATATATATATATATATTTGTTTTGGCAATTCATTGCCCAATGCCCATGTTAAATATGGGCTAAATCCCAAATTACATACATTTTCAATCATAATTTGTAAAATAAACATGAATTTATCACAATAAACCAGTGAAAAAAGCCAAACTAATGCTTACAAGATGGGTGCTACAACAAATTAATTTTACATAAGAATTTGCTGTCTGCACGCATGAGGCGAGCCATCACTCATAAGTCAGATCTAAAAAGAATAGGATGTAGGAAGTAACACTTTCTTCATGTTTACTTTAATGCATCCTTATGCTGACCTTAAGTACAAGAGTTGCAAATCCCTTCTGAAAGATACAAATTATTGAGATGTCTGCCATATATTTAAGGAAAGCCCTTTGCCATTTTATCATATAATATTGATCTTTGTTCCATATTTGAGCTGTTTGTTTCGATGATAATAATTACTCAGTGATATAATCTGCAAAGGGAATTTTTGAACTATAAATTTGAAAACACTCTAATCTGCAGTCTTCTTTTCCTGGAATTTGGGGCGTCAAATCCTCTTTGAATGGCTTTGATTATTCACCTCGTTCCAAGTTGGTTGGTCAACCAAAATTGAATTTATAAGTTCCGTTTAAATACTACTACTATTCTAACGCTACAAGAATTTTAAAACTAAAATTTTTTAATTTTATTTTATTTAAAATATAGCAAATTAAATTTAGTTTTATTGCAAGTCCCATTTAAATACTAGTACATCCATTGCTAAGCTTCATCTTATTCCAACGCAGCAAGAATTTTAAAATTAATAATTTTTTATTTTTAGTTATTTTATTTAAAATATAATGAATTAAATTTATTCCTTATTATTAATGGCTTAAAAAGTGGATTATAATGCAAAAATATCGGATAAATTTAAAAAATTATCCTTGAACTTATATAATTGTAATACTACATGCTTTTAACTTTAAAATGTAATATAAAACCGCTTAAATTTTTAAATTTTGCACAGTAAAATCCCTCTAACTTTTAATTAGTGATTTTTCAGCTAGAAACTGATGTGAATAGCTCCCGCATAACGCTTAGTCAATATTTTTCTCTCCTCTCTTACGCAAAGTGTAAAATTATTCTCTTTACGCATGAAAATTTGTTCTGTCTATAGAGAGAAGAATTATTCAATTTATACATGACTTGAGAGTAAAAAGAGAAATACTAACTAAACTCCATGCTGGAACTATGTAGGTCAACATCTAACTGAAAAACTAGTAATTGGAGGTTAGGTGGATTTTGTTGTACAAAATTTAAAAGTTGATGAGGTTTTATATTATATTTTTAAGTTAAGATACTATAATGTTACAACTAGATAAATTCAGAGACAATTATCAAAATTTATCCAAAAAATATCATGCACACCAATTTGTGCAACAGTAAATCGTAGAAAAATTATGTATATTTGTTAAAACGGCAAGAAAGTCCAGAAAGTCCCTGTTAATTCGTTGGAACTTTTCACAGCCTTTTCCATTTTCGAGTGGATGTAGTGAGCTGTGGCCATGCTAAATTAATTTGGACGACGGGAGCTTAGCACGTGAGATTTGCTATTTGGCATCGGTTTATGACCATCCAACAGGTGATAGAAATAATTTTTATTTCGTTGAACGGTGTTAACGGCCAACTGTATTTATAATAAATTACTATTTATGGTTGTTAATAGACGGCACTGTGCATTCTGAAAATATTAAAAAAATGATATTTTTATTTTGAATTACAATAATTAAGTGAATATTAAATATAAGTAGGACTTTAATTTCTCTTCCAAAATTTTATTTTAAATTACTATTGAAAAACTTAATTAAATAAAGTTAAATATAAATAAAATTTTAAATTTTAAATTTATATAAATTCTAAAATTAAGTTAAATGATAAAAGAGATAATTATAAATACTATAAATATATTTTAAATTACAATTAAAAATTTAATTAAGTGAAAGTTAAATATACATAGGACTTTTTTTTTTCTAAAAATGTATTTTAAATTACAATAAAAAACTTAATTAAATGAAAATTAAATATAAATAAAATTAAAAATTTTAGGTTCATATAAATTTTAAAATTAAATTAAATAATAAAATATATAATTATAAATAATATAAATAAAAAAAATATTTTAAACAAAACTAATATTTATTCTCCCCCTTCACATATTTATATATTATACTTTTTTAACGCGCAACATGCGTTCCCTTATATTTATTCATAATTGTGATATATATATATATATATATATATATATATATATATATATATTAAAAAATCTAAAAATTATTATTTAAATAACACAAAATTAAAATTATTTTCCTTCATTTATTATTATAACAATTAATTATAATTAATATTTTATAGAAAACCTACCATTATAGTATTTTTTTAATAATGTCTAAATTAACTAATAATTTTTTTAAAAATAGATATACTTATTTAATAGATTTTATAACATAATTATTTTTAATATATACATACAGTTTGACCAGTTTTTATCAAAATTGGTTTAAATTTTTATATAAACCAAGGACTTAATATAGGTTATAATTATAGGTTATAATTATTTTAAGCAAATTTTAATTATATAGGTTATCTGAATATTATATTAAAATCAGTATAAAAATGCTAATAATAACTCAATGTACAAAACAAAGGAAAAAAAACTATGAAAGTTAATTAACAATCAAGATTCAAATACTTTTGTGTAGAAATAATTTATTCATGAAGTATGTTTATGCTCATAAAAGTAAGAATTTAAAAAAAAAAAAATTTAGTGAACTACTTATAAATATATTAATTGAGAGATTTTTATTTTGTGATAGGATTTATTATTATAAAGATTACTTATGGAATTAGGCTTCAGGAATTTTAACATAAAAATTATAGTCAAATTAAAATTGAGATTCATGAACTGTCAAATAATTAATTCTAATTCATTAATTTTTAAAGCATATATAATTAATTTTATTAATTAAAATTTAATAATATAAGTTTATAATTATTAAAAATAATTAAAAAATAAATTAATAGAAGTGGGATTTATTATTTTTTATTATAATAAATTAAAATTTTTTTAATGAACTGATAATATTTATTGGATTACGTCTATAAAATAATACAATTTTAAAATTAAAAATTGTAATAGAATTTTTTATAATGGAATTATTATTCAAAGAAGTTTATAATTTTAATTTATAATAATTATAATAATATTATGATTAAAATTTTTTATTAATTTAGTTTTACACATAAATTTTGTTGTTAAAAGTTATTAGCGGTAAATTTATGGTCACTAAAATGTTTTAGCGGCCAATTTGGTTTTATTATTTTATTAGCAACAACCTCCTATGTTTGTTGCTAAAAGTTTAAAACTATTAGCGATAGAAAAAATTATCACTAGAAGTTATTAGCAGCATATTTAATTGTCATTGGGCTATATTATTAGCGATAGGCATATTGCTAAAAATACTGTTTTTAGTGGTGTTTTTATAAATAATACAACTAGTGAAGAACATTTGTGGCTAAATTTCTATTAATTTTTTATGCATAATATAATATATCACAATATATTGATTTTCAGTGTATTATTTTTAATTAAAACTAATTTATATTTTAAAATTTTTTTTATGTTTGATTTGATAATCTAAATAAAATTGGATTGTAATTCTATATCATGTTATATGGAGTTATTATTTTCTTTCACAAATAAATTATAGATTATAAATATAGATAGATAAATTATAAATAGTTATTTTTTTATTATATAATCAGAATTTAAAAAAAAAAACAAGAATTAAAATGATGGAATAATATAAAATAAATTGAACAGAAACAAAAAATATTGTTCAAAGATTAAAAAAAAAGTTTAGGCTCAATTTTATCGAACAATATTATAAGACTCAATAAACAAAAACAAGAAAAAGTTAAGGGTGAAATAATATTATTATTTTCAATTTAAAATCAACTATGAAGATTTTTATTATACAAAAATGTTATAGTAGGAAACTATATGTCACAAATTGATGAGTCTATCTTCCTTTATTTCTTTTTTTACTTTTTGGTATTGTATTCTTTTTTTTCTTTTTTCACAAAATTTTATCATTCACAGATTAGTGAGTCATCGTATTATTTTTTTCTCTTTTTACTTTTTGGTATTGTATTTTTTTTTTTCCACGAAATTTTATCATTCACATGTTAGTGAGTCATCGTACTATTTTTTATTATTTACTTATTGTCACTTTCTTTTTTCTAACTATTAGTGGACACGGTGCTTTATATATATATATATATATATATATAAATTGATATGTCATTCTTGTACTTATTTAGTTTTTTTCAAATAAAAGATTTGACGATTCATGGATACTTAAAAAGTAATAGAAAAGCTTTTGTCTAATTTATTATTATCATTTTGTAGTGACTTGATGCATTACAATCCAACAGTTTGATAGTTAAAGGGTAAATGGTATTTTTATTTGTAAAATATATTATATTTAATATTTTCATTGCTAAAATATACATAGCTTAAAGCTAATTGCAATACAATCAACTTGATAGAGAGAGAATTTAAAATCAAAGTGGAAATAGTATTACAGTGTTGAGCAGTAATGTACGCAAAATGGTGGAGAAACAAAAAATTGGAACATTAAAGTGTAAATTATTTTTTTTATTTTTATATTATATTATAATTAATATTTAAATTTCTATATTTAAAAAAATCAAAACATATATAAATTTTAATTTTCTTATTTTTTTTCTTTTTATTTATTTTTATTAATTTAACTATTAGTCAAGAGAATAAAAGACTATAAATTGTGTTTAGTTTGATTATTTACTTTTAATTTTTAATTTAAAATATATATTTTTAATTTATAAATTAAATTAAAAATAAATAATTAATGGTTGATAAAATTACATAAAAATAACTTTTAAATAATTTAAGTGTTTGATTTAAACTACCTTAAAAGTAATTTAATTTATTGAAATTAAAAAAAATATATGTAATCATTTATTGTAGTTAAAATATAAATAATTTTAATATTCTTAAAAATGATTAGCATAATATAATCTTTTACTTGAAAAAAAGTAAATTTAAAATAAATAGAAAAGTAAAAATAATTATGACTTTGGACTTATTTTAATTATTTTTTTAACTTATAAGTCAAACAAAAAATTAATCTACTTGTGACTTTATTTTTATAAGTAAGTTTGACTGACTTATAAGATAAATCAAATATTAATTATAATATAATAAAAAAATAATTATTTAATTTTTTTAATTTTAATGAAACTAAGTATTAAATACATTAATTATTCCTTATATTTTTGTTCTGTTGACTTTTTAATTTCTCTAATCATTTTAGACATTAGTTTAAATTTTATCAATTTCTATAATTTGAAAAACACAACCATAGATTCCATTCCCTTAATGATAATTTCTTCTCTTCTAAATACAGAGACAAAAATTTGATTTATCTAGATGAAAATATTAAAGAGTAGAACGAAATAAAAATAAAGAGACTAACAGATATTTTTTTTTTAAATATAAAAAATAAATATTTAATTTTATTAAAATAAAAAAATTGAATAATAATTTTATCTATAAAAATAAAAAAAGTAATTTACCCAACATTAAATTGTTGTTAACCCATGCGACGATTTACTTTTTCATATACATTTACATTCCACAAAATTTTAATTTTTTTTTTTACGTTTTATTGAGAAAAAAAAAACTCATTCTTAAACATATTAAAGTTTTTTATTTTGTATTTTGATATATTGCGTCTTTAAATTATTATTTAACGAGTAATTAATTAAAAAGAGAAGTATTATTTTATTTTAAATATTGTCATAATTTAGAAATTGATCTCTTTATTTTAAAAATATATTAAATAGTCCACATAATTTAATTTTTTCAATAAAATAATTCATTCATTTGATTTTTTCTCATATTTTACAATTAAAAATACTTAAAAAAGAGGTTATTTCCATTATAAACCATTACATGAAATACTTGAATTAGCCAAACAAATTCCCCAGTAATGTTAATTTTGTTGCATTTATAGCTAACATACAGCCATAACATTAATAATAGTTCCTAATGGTACATAAAGAAAATATGACAACAACATTAAAAATTTTTTTCAACAAGTATTTTTTTTAGCAACCAAAATTTTATTGTAAATTACATATAACCATAAATTTATAACAGCAATATGCAACCATTTATATATTGCTGAAATAAACTTATGACAATAAATTTTATATATTTTATCATAAAAATCGATGTTATTATATCTAACATTTCTTATAGTCAATATACTAAATTGCCATTTTTTCCCTCTATCCATCATTGTCTCCTCCTCTCTTTATTTTTCTCCAAATTGATTATTAGGGCTCCATTTATTTCACAAAGAATATTTTTCTTAAAAGTATTTTTAACATTTTATAATATTTTTTAATATTTGAAGCAATCAAAAAAATAATCAACGGAAATTATTTTCATAGAAAATATTTTAAAAAAATTATTTTTATATATAAATTATTTTTTTTTTAAACAAATGGAGCCTAAATCTCTCTTTTTAGTCGTGATTCATGGTCACCTTTTTTTTTCCCTAACCAATAATTAAAACATTGGTTGTCCATCATTTCCCAACTTTTGTCTAATTATTACTACATAAGGTTTTTAGTGACTTAAAGCTAATTACAATACAATAAGCTCAACAGTTAATAAAAAAAAAAAAAATTAATAATCATAGTGAAAGTGGGATTATCTTGATAGGTAATGAAGTATAATGAAAAAGGGGAAATAGAAAAAAAATAAATAAATAAAATTATATCAGTTTTTATAATTGCACTCTAAATTATATATATATTTTTTTGACAATTATACATTGAACATTTAGCGTAAGTGTAATTGCATCCTACTGTCAGTCATTCCATTAATGACTATGGAAATGCCACATCCTATTTATTTCAAATTAAGCCTAATTAAGTCTAATTAAGTCAAATTATAAGTCTTATTACCATGTTCTTCTTCAAGACCCATGATAGCTTCATCGCCCTCACGCCATCAACCCAAATTACAAACTTCCCCTCTATCTTTCATGCGCTTCTTTGCCAAATCCCTCCCACATAACACATTCTCAACACCTGCTCATCTATTGCCCACCACAAAGTGTCCCAATCAAGAGAAGGGACGAATGGAGGAAGCTTTTGATGCTCACATCAGTTATACCATTGCAATTGCTGGCCTTGGCATAGGCATTGTCACCTTTGGCATATACCTTGTTAGGGAACAAGTTCACAACAAGCATTATGCTCCTTTTAGCCAACATCCCATTTCATTGTCTCACTCGCACGTTGTTACGACCCAATTTGATTGGTTGGACTAGTACAAGAACTTGGGTCAGTATAAAGTCTCCAAAATCTATGGTAAATCTCATTGCTTCCAAACTCATAATGGGGTCAAAAGCCCAACATATAGACCAACTAAAATAAAATATTATAACTTATTTTGAGCCAACTTAAGTTAATAGCCACTATAAATACACAATTAGGGAGCTCAACTAAATCTTGATACCCAACATATATTATCCATTTCATACCATTTATCATTTTTTAATTAATACAATATATTGTTATATACTAGTATCATAGCGGAGTTCTAAGAATGAAATAAATAATTAAATAGATAAAAATTTATAACTAAACAATATTATACCCTGCAAGGAAAAATTGCAGGTTAGATTCTCTAGGAAAATTATAGGTAAGATTCTTAGGAAAAATGCTCCTCCAATAACCTGGGGAAAAATATATTGAACATGAATGAGCATTTGACTCAGAGAATTTATATATTGATTATAAATACAATTTCTATAACTACCTAAAACTAGTGCAATCATACCATGAGATGCATATCCAACACATGTAACAAACAATTCAAGTAATATCACATGAGAAGATAATTTGGTATTATGCATGCATCCAGTATAGTGTACCCATATATAAATATGGGAGCCGATCCCTTTTAACAACTTTCTTAATCCAAATTTTGCTAGTAAGCTTAAATCAAGTTGGACTTTTACTTAAATCCATATATGGGAGCTAGTGAGATTAACTCAAATTCGGGGTAGGTAAAGCCGTGCCTACACCAGACTTTCCATATCCATGAGGATCAGGTCTAAATTATCCTTAGGGTGACAAACACAACTAATAAGCAGGAATTAATTATGCAACAAAAATAAATGTTCCTACTTATTTATTTATCTAATTATGTAAATATATTTTTAAAATGGATGAACATACCAAAAATATAGATGACATTGAAATTATAAAAATAACCAATATCTAACTCAAGACTGGTTGATCCGACTGTAGTTGACTTGGCTGAAAAGAAAAGACAGCCAGCCCTGATCACCTTTACATACACATTAAGCTCTAGTAATAGATTGACAAAAATAATTAATTTAAACAACAAATGCAAGAATTAGTCTTAAGGTGTTGCCGAAATTTCAATAGAGTCTCTTTTGTAGCCAGGTCTAACTCTTTGTAAGGAAACTTAACAACAAGTGGCCTCGAGCTCACAATAATCACCGCATGCCCATGTAAGGCCTATAAGAATCCTAAGCTATGTCCAATTGTCAAATTTCCAGCATGGGCCTATAGCTTCTTTATAGTCCAAATAATTATTTTCAAAGCTCAAAAATTATAAAAAATATTCCTAGAGATCCTATACATCATATTTTTATTAGTTAAATTTATTTTACTTAATTTCACTCAGTTAAGAATATTTTATTAATTAATTAGTAAGCTAATGTGATCATGAGAGCACCAAGGTTCAAAGAATTTCTTCAAGGGTTTATTTAAGCACATGTTGGCAAGAGACATGAGATTGACAAACTTGGCATGCTCAAGGAGCTCAAATAGGTCATCTTAATTAAAGTGTGCAAGGTTGAAATTCGCAAGTTTGGCATGCTTAATGAGCTTAAATGGATTATTTTAGTGCAAGTGTGTATGGATAGAGTTGGTGGTGTTCAATGCTAATAATTTCTCCAACAAGTAGTAACAAAGTCCCAAAATACCTTCATTTTCCAAAGCGGACAGAACATCTCATGCCTAGCCATTAGATAATCACCTTTAGCCGTAACATCTTTATTTGCCAAGAGTTAGAGCCAAAAACATCTTTATTTTGCAAAAGGAATAGAATACCTCACACTCGGCCATGAGAAGCTCACATTCAGCAAGGGGAAAAGCTCTAGAAGGTGCACAAGTAGCCATGGGATTCATCTTAACCAACCATGTAACGTCCTGAACTTCTGAGCTCTGAATAGTACTATTTTCAGTCCATGAATAGTACTATTCAAAGCTAGTCTGAGGACTAAAAATGAAATGAAAATAAATTGAAATAAGCAGTATGAAAATCAAAAGGACCATCGGGTTATGGACTTAAATGTCATTATTAAAAAAAATTGACTATAACCCGATGAGGGACATTTTGGTCAATTCACTCCTAGAGTTGACTTTTGACCTAAATGTTTACTAAAATGTGTGAGATTAAAATATTGAAAATAAATTAGAAATATGAGATGTGTATGGATATTAAAAGGGGACATGGATGGAATTAATAGAATGTTATAATTATATTAATTATAATTAATATTAAAACTAATTAAATTAGGACACATATTCATATATAAGACAAATGTAATAAATTTCTTCCTATCACTAAAAGCTCTCATCTTCTTCTTCTTTTGAATGTTGGCCGAACCATAACTCCCACCCTCTTTCACTTTAATTTCTTGCTTTTCTCACCATATTTTCCATAGTCCGCAACACTAAAACTTCCTATTTGACCTTGCTAGAGAGATTGGAAGCAAGAAGAGTTGGAAAATCTTGAAGTTTGGAAGTTGGAGAACCACCTAAGTGAGGTTAGTGCTTAATCTACCCTTTCTTCCTCTTTAATTATTGAAATTGAGTTCAACCATGAGAAATAGAATTGAGAAATGATGAAATTGTGTATGTATGGATGAGATGGAATTTCGGCCAGCTTATATGGAAGGAGGGTGTGATGTGTTTAATTGGAATAAAACTTGAATTCTAACTTATGTAAGGTGATAGATATGAATTATGTGTTGAATTGCAAGTGATTGCATGAAATTTGGATTATGTGGGAATTAGGGTTTTGGAAATTTTTGGAGAATTTTGTGCTTTGGTATGAAATTGATGTTCTTGTGGTCAAATATTGACCAATTGATGTGTATTGATTATGAAATGAAGATGGTTGGTGAGATGAGTTAATGACTTGGAAGTGTGCTTGATGCGTAAGAATTCTGGACCCTTGAGTCCAGTGTGTTTGAATGGCTATAAGTAGAGCTACATAACTTTAGTTGGTGTTAGACTAATTGGAGATGAAACCTAATATATAATGCTATAAATGTCATGAAGGAAGGTTTCCCAGAAAATAACCACAAGTTGCTCTAAATTAAGCTTGAATCCGGAATGGCACATTCTGGACCTGAAGAAATGATCATATGAATAGTTATTAGTAAAATGTGCATAACTCACTCTAGGAAACTCCAATTGACCTAATTCTTGAACCCATGCAATTATGAGACATAGGAGAGCATTTCTCATGGGGAATATGAAACCTAGTTATGACCCTAACTCAACCAAATTGCTAGGAAAAATTAGTCCAGCGAACCTGCCCTGGACTAAACCTGAACCTCGAAATCCTGAACTTTAGGGTATCCGACCAGTTGTGGCAAAAATGCCACAACTTGAGCTGCAAAACTTAAAATGTAGTGATTCCAAAGCCAAAATACTCATAACACATGGAATTACAATTATTATGTTTTAACCAGAACCCAGATCCTAAAGCAACTTAGGAAAATTGTTAGAATAATTCAGGAATTCCCAACCTAGAATTCTTGCACTTGAGCCATTTTGCCAATTGACCTCAGGATAGTAATCAGACCATAACTTTCACTAGAAAATTACAATTGGGATGAATTAAAATGATCTAAAAATCTAAGAACTAGGGCTAAAATTTTGGTTCAGAAACCTTACTTAAATTTTGGGTGTAAGACCCTTAAATATTAATTGAAAAACTGACCTAAAACTTGAAATCCTTGAGTTATAGGATTCATGAGTCCAGATTGGTTAATTAGCCATAACTTACCCTACACAACTTCAAATTTAGTGATTCTTGAACCTGTTTAACCATGAGACACAGGAGAACAACTCATATGAAGAACACCAAGCCAAACTATGACTGTAACTTGTCCAATTAGCTTGACAAAGTTGAGTTCCAAAATCTACCCTGTTTTGGAATAGTATTGGTCACTGGACCAGTACTTGGTAAATTGACCATAACCAGAGCTACACAACTTTAAATTGACTGATTCAAAAAGGGAATTAAAGCTAAGACATAAAGGAATAACTTTCATGAAGAAAGTGTGACCAAATTTTCACTGTAGCCTAGTGTAATTTAAGAGGAAACTCAAAATACAAATTTTGGAACTTATGTGATACCTATAAAATGATTTGAAATATGGTTGGTAATTAACACCAATGACTTGATGAACATAATAAACATGTGAAAATGTGGTTGGGCCCTATGTTCCCAACATGATTGAAACAAAAATGCTATGAAACATAAATACAACCTATGATGAAATTATGTGATTTATGAATACTTAAGAATACTAATTGCCCATGTATGCCTAAACATGTGTGTATGGGTTGGATAGATTGGCATGCTAAGAAGGGTTGTGTTTAGCAGTATTGCCTATGGCTTTTGTGCCATTCTGTTATCATGGCTTTTATGCCATTCTATTGATTATGGCTTCTAGCCATTCTGTTACATTCTGTTGTATATGGCTTTATGCTTGATTTGCTATTATGGCTTTTTAGCCATTCTTTTGCATACCTGGTTGACATTATGTGTCCCATGGTATGACGGCCCGAGGTACAGATGTGTCCTGTGCTATTAATAGCCACTTATCCAGTCTAGTCAGTCTATTATAGATTACTTGGGCACTGAAATGAGTTAAGAAAACTTGATGATAAATAATTGAACCAATGATTTCTAAAGATCACCAAAATAAGCATGATTTAAATATTTATTAAAGATGCATCTTATATGATCATACTAACTTGAATTAATTATTTGTATTTGTTTAGTTTATTTTTATTTTATTATGGCACCACTAAGCGTTATGCTTAGTGCGTTGGTTTTTTCATGCGTAGGTACTGGAGATAAAGCCCAGAAGATAGTAGACTGGGATTTTGGATTGCAGATCTGTAGAAGAGTCGAATTGTGTCACCTCTTCTCAGCAGTGTATTTTGGTAGGGTCTACCAGGCCATATTAGTTATATTTTGTACATTGTAATTATCCATTAAGTTGTGATGTAAATTATGGGATTATATAATTATTTTATACATTATGTAAATTAACAGACTTAGTCATTTCATGTATGAAATGAATGTAAGATTTGATATGGATGAGTATGAGAATTTTATGGAAATGATTATGGAATGAGATTATGATTTTGAAATATTGAGATGATGATGAAAATATGAGAATTGATATGAAATTATTTAAAACAGGTCATAGGTAAATAAAATCGAGGAAACTATGTTAGTTTCTCCATTTAAATAATGAGTTTTAAATATAATGGAAAATAAACAAATAATGTCAAATAAAGTAAGATAAGATAAAGTGCTCTGGCACAGAATGTAGCACTCCTTACTCGGCTGCACTGTAAATCGGGTAAAGGGGTGTTACATTTAGTGGTATTAGAGCTGAGGTTTAGGCATTCCTAGACCTAGATAGATAGAAAGATATAACTTGCATGTCATGCATTGCATCCAATGAGAGTCGAGGTGGCACTAATGCAGATATGTTTTTCCTGTCTATTTTAGGTTAAGGTATGGACCATAAGTCACAGAGGGCAGTAGAGGAAGAGGTAGAAAACCATGCCCCGGCTAGAGGTGATGTTAGAGGCAGGGGAGATCCTGCCATACGAGTGCCTGAAGAGGCTGTACAGCCTCAACAAGCTCTTTTTCAGCAGATGACTGAGTTTTTCAGGCAGATGATAGGGGTAACTCCACAAACTCAGCCACCACAGAAATCCCATTTGGAGAAGCTCAGGAAGTATGGGGCAGTTGATTTCAAGGGTAAGAAGGAAAATGATCCTGCAGCAGCTGAGTATTGGTTAGAAAAGACAAAGAGGGTTCTTCAATAGCTTCATTGTACCCCTGAGCGAGTGTGGAGTGTGCAGTGTCTCTGCTTCAAGAGGATGTCTACCAATGGTGGGATACAGTGTCACGGGTAGTCCAGTTAGTGCAGCTGACTTGGGAATTCTTCTTGGCGAAGTTCAGGAAGAAATACATTAGTAATGTCTATCTTGAGGTGAGAAGAAGGGGGTTTATCAGTTTGAGATAGAGAAAATTGATAGTATTTGAGTATGAGAGGGAGTTTGTACGGTTGAGCCGCTATGGCAGGGAGATAGTCCCTACTAAGGCAGACAGATGTAGAAGATTTGAAGAGGGTTTAAATAATAAAATTGATTTGCATATTACAGCCTTGCGAATCATTGATTTCTCAGATGGTAGAAGCCGCTTTAAATGTGGAGAGAGTCAGGGATAGTGAGCAGACTCGGAGAGATAGGCAGCGTAAGAGAGAATCTAGACCGGGGCAGTCTAGCATGCTGACTTCTGCTAGTAGGAAGCCCAAGGGTTCACAGGACCAGACACAAGGCCAGGAGGCCAGTCTGGGGTATTTGTGGCCAGTTCACTAGGCACAGTAGCAAGGGGATCAACCCTAGTGTCAGAATGTACACACTGTGGTAGGAGACACAGAAGGCAATATCGACTGTTGGCTGGGGGATGTTTCCATTGTGGAGCTATAGATCATTATCTATGGGATTGCCCACAGAGGAGTGTTCCCACTGCTCAACCACAAATAGAGAGGTCTGCCCCAGCAGCCCAGAGGGGTAAAAGATCTACTAGCATAAAAACGGCTAGTTCTTCACAAAAAGCTACTTTTGATACAATACAGAGGCCCGAAGCCAGAGTAGCGCCACTTGCATATGCCATGAAGGCTCGGGAGGAGCTAGATCCGGACACTGAAGAGATGACATGGGGGAGTGAAGAGACAATGAGGCAGAAGTTTTCTCAATTGTTTGCACCAGCTAAATTTCAAGGATGAAATTCTATTTAAAGGGGAAGAGTTGTAACGTCCTGAGCTTCTGAGCTCTGAACAGTACTATTTTCAGTCCATGAATAGTACCATTCAAAGCCAGTTTAAGGACTAAAAATGAAATGAAAATAAATTGAAATAAGCAGTATGAAAATCAAAAGGACCATTGGGTTATGTACTTAAATGTCATTATCGAAAAAGATTGACTATAACCCGATGATGGGCATTTTGGTCAATTCACTCCTAGAGTTGACTTTTGACCTAAATATCCACTAAATTGTGTGAGATTAAAATATTGAAAATAAATTAGAAATATGAGATGTGTATGGATATTAAAAGGGACATGGATGGAATTAATAAAAATGTTATAATTATATTAATTATAATTAATATTAAAACTAATTAAATTATGTCACATATTCATATATAAGACAAATGTAATAAATTTCTTCCTGTCACTAAAAGCTCTCATCTTCTTCTTCTTTTGAATGTTGGCTGAACCATAACTCCCACCCTCTTTCACCATTTTTACTTCTTCAAGGTTTAATTTCTTGCTTTTCTCACCATATTTTCCATAGTCCCCAATACTAAAACTTGCTACTGGACCTTGCTAGAGAGATTGGAAGCAAGAAGAGTTGAAAAATTTTGAAGTTTGGAAGTTAGAGAACCACCTAAGTGAGGTTAGTGCTTAATCTACCCTTTCTTCCTCTTTAATCATTGAAATTGAGTTCAAACATGAGAAATAGAATTGAGAAATGATGAAATTGTGTATGTATGGATGAGGTGGAATTTTGGCTAGCTTATATGGAAGGCGGGTTTGATGTGTTTAATTGGAATAAAACTTGAATTCTAACTTAGGTAAGGTGATAGATATGAATTGTGTGTTGAATTACAAGTGATTGCATGAAATTTAGATTATGTGGGAATTTGGGTTTTGGAAATTTGGAGAATTTTGTGCTATTGTATGAAATTGATGTTCTTGTGGTCAAATATTGACCAATTGATATGTATTGATTATGAAATGAAGTTGGTTGGTGAGATGAGTTAATGACTTAGAAGTGTGCTTGATGTGTAGGAATTCTGGACCCTTAAGTCCAGTGTGTTTGAATAGTTATAAGTAGAGCTACATATCTCCATTTGGTGTGAGGCCAATTGGAGATGCAACCTAAGACATAATGCTAGAAATATCATGAAGGAAGGTTACCTAAAAAATAACCACAAGTTGCTCTAAATTAGGCTTGAATCCAGAATGGCATATTTTAGACCTGAAGAAATGACCATATGAACATTGATTAGTAAAATGTGCATAACTCACTCTAAGAAACTCCAATTGACCTAATTCTTGAAACTCATAGAATTTTGAGACATAGGAGAACATTGCTCATGAGGAATAGGAAACCTAGTTATGACCCTAACTCAACCAAATTGCTTGGCAAAATTAGTCCAGCAAACCTGCCCTAGACTAAACCTGAACCTGGAAATCCTGAATTTTAGGATATGTGAACAGTTGTGGTAAAAATGCCATAACTTGAGCTACAAAACTGAAAATGTAGTGATTCCAAAGCCAAAATGCTCATAACATATAGATTTACAATTAATTTTTTTTACTAGAACCCAGATCCTAAAGCAACTTAGGGAAATTGTTAGAATAATTTAGGAATTCCCAACCTAGAATTCCTGCACCTGAGCCATTTTTTCAATTGACCCCAGGATAGTAATCAAATCATAACTTTCACTAGAAAATTCCAATTGAGATGAATTAAAATGATCTAAAAACCTAAGAATTAGGGCTACAATTTTGGTTTAGAAACCTTACTCAAATTTTGAGTGTAAGACCCTTAAATATTAATTGCAAAACTAACATAAAACTTGAAATCTTGGAGTTATAGGATTCATGAGTCCAAGTTGGTTAATTAGCCATAACATACCCTACATAGCTTCAAATTTAGTGATTCTTAAACTTGTGTAACCATGAGATACAGGAGAATAACTCATATGAAGAACACCAAGCCAAATTATGACCGTAACTTATCCAATTAGCTTGACAAATTTGAGTTCCAAAATTTGCCCTGTTCTGGAACAGTATTGGTCACTAGAGTAGTACTTGGTAAATTGAACATAAATAGAGCTACACAACTTCAAATTGACTGATTCAAAAAGGAAATTAAAGCTAAGACATAAAGGAATAACTTTCATGAAGAAAGTGTGACCAAATTTTCACTGTAGCCTATTCTAATTTAAGAGGAAATTCAAAATACAAATTCTGAAACTTATGTGATACCTATAAAATGACTTGAAATGTGGTTGGTAATTAACACCAATGACTTGATGAACATAATAAACATGTGAAAATGTGGTTGGGCCTTATGTTCCCAACATGATTGAAATAAAAATGCTATGAAACATGAATACAACATGTGATGAAATTATGTGATTTATGAATACTTAAGAATACTAATTGCCCATGTATGCCTAAACATGTGTATGGGTTGGATAGATTGGCATGCCAAGAAGGGTTGTGTTTGGCAGTGCTGCCTATGGCTTTTGTGCCATTCTGTTATTATGGCTTTTATGCCATTCTATTGATCATGGCTTCCAGCCATTATATTACATTCTATTGTATATGGCTTTATGCTCGATTTGCTATTATGGCTTTTTAGCCATTCTGTTGCATACCTGGTTGACATTATGTGTCCCATGGTATGACGATTCGAGGCACAGATATGTCCAGTGCTAGTAATACCCGCTTATCCAGTCCAGTTAGTCTGTTATAGGTTACTTGGACATTGAAATGAGTTAAGAAAACTTGATGATAAACAATTGAACCAATGATTTCTAAAGATCACCAAAATAAGCATGACTCAAATATTTATTAAAGATGCATCTCTTATGATCATACTAACTCGAATTAATTATTTTAATTTGTTTATTTTATTTTTATTTTATTATGGCACCACTAAGCGTTATGCTTAACGCGTTAATTTTTCCACGTGTAGGTACTGGGGATAAAGCCCAGTAGATAGTGGATTGGGATTTTATATTACAGATTTGCAGAAGTATCGAATTATGTCAAGTCCTCTCAGTAGTGCATTTTGGTAGGGTCCGCTAGACCATATTAGTTATATTTTGTACATTGTAATTATCCATTAAGTTGTAATGTAAATTATGGGATTATATAATTAGTTTGTACATTATGTAAATTAATGGACTTGGTCGTTTCATGTATGAAATGAATGTAAGATTTGATATGGATGAGTATGAGAATTTTATGGAAATGATTATGGAATGAGATTATGATTTTGAAATATTGAGATGATGATGGAAATATGAGAATTGGTATGAAATTATTTGAAACATGTGATTATTTTAACAGGTCATAGGTAAATAAAATCGAGGAAACTCCGTCAGTTTCTCCATTTAAATAATGAGTTTTAAATATAATGCAAAATAAACAAATAATGTCGAATAAAGTAAGATAAGATAAGGTGCTCCGCCATAGAATGTAGCACTCCTTACTCGGCTACATTGTGGATCGAGTAAAGGGGTGTTACAAACCAAACATCATGGCAAAAATTTTTTTGAAACTTGGTGCTCTCATGATTACATCATACCCTCCTTCTTCAAAGAAATTCGTCCTCGAATTTACACCTTTATGATAATAAATGAGAAGATTACAAACATTGAAATTAAAAACACGATTAATAAGGAAATGATATCCAATTCTAAAAGCATCACATTTAAGCTCAAAGAATTTATCAAGCTCACTCAATAATGGCATAAAACAAGATTTCTGTTTAAACACATCACATGCATATTCTTGTTCTTTTCCCCACACAAATTCATCATGCTTTTCAACCTTTTCTTCCATAAATTTCCTATAGCAATTGAGCAATCCATATACACTACTCACATCATGCACTAATTTAAGATTTGACCAATCCTTAACACATCCAATAAAAATTTCTTTTTCCATGCAGAAACAATTCTCAACTTAGAATTCAAATTTGCTTTTCTCAATACATTAAGATTACCTATCAAATGATGCATACAAAAGGAATGTTCTTTCATAAGCTCCATAAATTTAGCATTCTTAAATGATCAATTAAACCTCAATGATGTAATCCTTGCTCATTTAATTCAAACGTATGACACTTAGACCTACAAAATCTATCTTTTGTCAATAAATTTCCAACATGCTTAATGTTAACCACATTCATCACACAATTTAAAATTTTCAAGTGTTCTTGCATATTTATATTATCTTTCACTTTTTCATCAAAATGCACAAGCAAATCATGCATGGAATATTTAGGCACAAAAATTTTATTTTCTTTACCCAAGAATCCATCATGAATATAATTCTCCTGGGATGCACTTTTCTCAAATTTGATAAATACTCTAACAAAATTATCATCATTTGCATAAATATTTTCCTATTTTCCACATAATCAAATCCTAATAATATAACCTCAAGAATAGGATTAAGAGTACTCCTTCTATTAGATGATGTTTCTAATTCCATAGGCTTTTTTTCATGATTATCTTGAATGACATTAACGACTAATTTCTCCTTTTCAATAGGTGGCAAATCACTTGACTCCTCGCTTAGAAAGATACCTTCATATTCCTACAAAATAGAAGCAATAACATTAGAAAAAGAAATGTCAAGGTCAGAATTTTTATCATAAAGAACCTTTTTCACTTTCTCCTTACTTCTTCCCTCTTATCTCTCATTTTCTTTCTTTTCATTCTCTTTCACTAGTTTTTTTTTTTCTGTCTCTTTAATTCCCTCAATTTCAAAAATTTCATTTTCATCTTCTCTTTAGACTCTCATATTCTTACTTTTCAACATTTTCCTCTTACTTTTCTTCATTTTTTCTCATTTATCTCAACTTCAGTATTGTTGTTTTCACTTTTTCTCTCTTGGCTCTCTTTTTACTTAAAACACTTTCCTTTTGCAAATTCACTCATTTTCTTTTCTTCAATCTTGTTTTTCTCCTCATTCCCTTGTACGCTTATGTTCGGCCACTCTTTCATTTTTCTCTTTATTTTCACTTTTCTTTTCAATTGCTCTTCTAATTTTCATTTGATCCTCATATATTTGCACAAGAGATAATGGTGCCAAAGTAACCTTTTTACCATCCCACTCAAAAGAATGCCTATTTCTATGTTTATCATGAATGACTCTCCTATCTAATTGCCAAGCACGACCAAGCCATAAATGATAAGCTTGTATAGGAATAACATCACAAAGAACCTCATCCTTATACTTCCCAGTTGAAAATAAAACTAACACTTGTTTTGTAACCCTAACTTTTCCACACTCATTAAACCATGGTAACTTATATGGTTTTAGATGCTCCAAAGTAGATACTTCTAATTTTTAAATCAACAAAGTGCTAGCAATATTGCATCTACTTCATCTATTATCATACTACAAGCCTTGTCTTGAATAAGACATCTAGTGTGAAAAACATTGTTCCCTTTCAACTCATCACCTTCCCATTTATCCCTTCCATTCTAGTCATCCTTCTTTGCCTTAGCAACAAAGTTTTCATCCACTCTATCAAGTCTATCTCTTTTTTTCCTTCCTTTTGCTTTTAACTCCATCTCTAGATCCAAAGCCCCTCTCATTAATTATCGACATTCTACCTTCTTCAATGTCATAGCCTTCATCATCTGGCTCATTTTCCCATCCATCCTTCACTCTTTTTTCTTATCTTCTATTCCCTCTTTTATTCAACCTCCTTCTCGTGATTTTAGACAACATATCATCACCACACATCACGTCTTTAGCTCTTTTCCTTCTTCCATCTCTCCTTCTACCACTACCTTCCTTACCACTACCTTACAAGATATTTATAAATCTACAAGAGAATGTTACAAAAAAATAATTCTTACAACACTCCCTCACGTGTTTACCCTCAAATAATGATACTCCACTCGTGTTCTACACAAATTCAAGCTTTTCCCTTTCTGATGCTCACCATTTTAGCCTTCTCCCTCTATTTTTCACCTTTTTTAGCTCTTTAATAAAATAATCAACCTCAAATAAGACAATCAACTTACAAGGATCAACACAAAAGATATCTCAAAACAAGACTGATAAAATGAATTCACAAGGAAAATATAATATGGCATTAGAGCCAACAAATGAAAGACACCAATTTTGGGTCAAATATATATATATATATATATATATAATAGGGTTATTGTGATAAACCTATAATACTAATAGCAATTCACCTCTTTTATATTTTCTCTTCTTTTTTTTTAAAAAAAAAAATCAAATATGCAAAACTACTGATAAAACAATTGAGATATCACTAAAAATGCTGGAACAATCAAATCAACACACCAATTGCTCAAACTGAGGAATATGATTTTAAGAGATATTTCATCAAACACCAATATGCAATCAATTGTATTGATTCAAAAGCTCCCAACAATAGAGATAATAACCAATAATGGAAATCAACAAACAACAAGCTAAAAAAGGAATCACACGATTTAACCAAATAACAAACAAAACTAAAGCAAAGCTTGCAAAGAAATTTAAAAGACCAAAATGCAAACTAATGGATAGAGAAAGATGATTAAAATGTAATACAAATAAGGAATTCCAAAAGAAAAAAAAAATCTAACTATAACACCCCCTTACTTGATCTACAATGTAGTCGAGCAAAAGAACATCACATCTTATGCCAAAGCACTTAATCCTATATTATTTCATCATAATTTAATTAAGAAAATTTTTAAATGGAAATTGCAAGAGTTTCCCCTATTATTAACATTTGATCTGTTAAACATTTGACATGCTATAATATTCATATCATATAACCTCATATTCATAATAATTTCAGCATCCCACTTCATATTCTCAATTCCCATCCATTTCCATGCATAAATTTCCTTCAATACAACTATTTACAAATTATACATATTTACTGTACATCTCAAATATTTAAAAATTACAAACTTTATATTTAATTTTTATACATCATGAGCATGCATTTCTGTGGAGCAACTAGTATCTACCAGGATTATGTATTCAGGAAACAGTGAATTCTACTGTAGATCTGCATAAAAAATTTTGGTCCAAGCCTACTGGTTCTTATCTTCTGAACTTGAGCGAGGAGAAACCGTCACACTAAGCATTTTTGCTTAGTGGTGCACTATATAATAAAAGTACCATATACAAATAAAAATAATTTCATGCTTGTAGAAAATGAGGAAAAATATACTTTTAACTATTTATGAATCATTTTAAAAGAATATAGACTTTGTAACATCATAACATGAAAATAAATAAATAACTCTATACTTATTAATTCTATCTCTTAATGAGGTTAATTTCACTTCATCATATCTTATTTGAAATCATTTTCTTTATGATCACAATTGGAAATTTTCCTCCAGTACTCATAGAAATTGATGACATACGGTATACGGGTTGGATAATTGGCCCCATGGTACTGACCACTTAGTGGCTCTGGTCGGGTAAGCACAAGCTTAATTTCTCAGTACTGACCACTCAGTGGCTCTGACTGGTGTAACACTGACTTTCATTCTTGGCATTGACCACTCGGTGGCTCTGGCTGGGATAACACTAATTTTCATTCTCGACACTGAACACTCGGTGGCTCTGGTTGGTAACATACCCACTTATCCAATCCTCTACCATTGTCTAAGCTCACTTAGTTCATCTTTCATACATTCCAGATTTGGTACCTTGACTTCCTTAATAAATTTGATTAAGGTACAGCAGGAATTAGGCCATACCTCCTTCATGAGAATTGTAAATCTATGTCTTATGTTTATTTCAGCTTTAGAGTCATTCAATTTGCATTTGTGTAGTTTGAGTTATGGCCATTTTCCAAAACTGTTTAGGTAACCAAATCTTAGGTTTTCAGGCTACTTCCAGAATCAAGGCAGATTTCTGAACTCACTTGTCAAGTAAATTTGGATAGGTTACAGTCATAATTTAGCCTTATGATCTTCATATGAATTGTTCCTTTGTGTCTCAAGATTACACAGGTTTAAGAATTACTCAATTTGGAGTTTTATAAAGTGAGTTATGCTCAATTTAGTGTTTACTATTCATTTGGTTATTTTTCAAGGTTCCAGAATTTGCATTTCCAGATTTCAGTCCTAATGTAGATATCTTCTTGTCAGTTTTAGGTCTAGTGTTCTTCATAAAAATTGTTCCTCTATGTCTTAACTTTCCAACACGATAAATTTTTCCTCATTTGGACTTATATGCAGTGAGTTATGCTCAAATAAATAGGACAGGTTCAGGGGTACTACTAAACTAGTTGCAGGACAGGTTCTGGGCAAATTTTGGTGCCCAAATTTGAACCAGTTACACTTTGAATTTGTCACACCCTACCCCTCTGTAAGGCATAACATGATCCCGTAGTATACCTAATGAATTACCAACTCCGTCTACTGATAACCCATTAAATACACTACAAGGGATTTTAAAAACTTTTCTTGCTTCTTTTACAATGGTGAGCACTATTTACAGGTGTTAAAAACCTTTTTGAACTGAAGTGATAGAACTAACACATTTTGAATTATTTGGAATTTCTGTAAAAATTTTGACAGAGTGCCATCTGTATTTTAGATAAAACAGTTCTTCAGAAAACCTGTAAAAAGCACTTCAATATATTTTCAAATCTCAACTCCAACATATTTCTCAACACAACATATTTCTCAACTCAAATCCACAGTGATTTTTCAAAGACTGAGATACAAGAAATATAATATAATTTTTATAAGCCAAAGTAACTCATAATTATTTTACAACTTCAATGTACAATTTGAATTTACAACTGCTCAAAACCAAGAACACTATGTACATACAGTGGTCATACATTACAGTACAAAATGCAAAATGTGGTATACTCATTATACCTGATAATCTCTCGCTGGATGTACTAGCCTTAGTCTGTCGCTCGTCTGTCTGCTCGGCGGCATAAGAATGAAAAGCTATCGTTGAGACGATGTCTTAGTGGTGCACAACATTAACCAAATACAACTTTAAATCACAGTTCATAAATCATATAAATGATGGATACGTAAAACCATAGTTAAATTCAAGACAATGAACGTCATAAGGAATTTAACACAATATCACAATAAATCTCAGTACTCAAAACGTAGTTAAATTCAAAAGACAGTGAATGTCAATAAGAATTTAAACTCCATTTTGCAAATTATCGAAGCTCATAATAACACAATTTAGTCAAATAATTTACGAACACAGTATTGCCAATTCATACACAACTTAAGCCATGACACAAAATTTCCGATCAATGTCGCGTTGTACACCACGACAAAGCAATCACAACCCCACTAATCGAAATCAATGGGGAAGGGAGCTAGCTATATAATGAGCACTCATTCGATCACCTCAACTGGTAAACCAGAGAGGGAGAAAAATAAACGATCACGACTCCATAAATGGAGAAGGAAAATAAACGATCACAACCCCATAAATGGAGAAGGAATGATATGATACTGTCATACTAAGTGTGAACACAAAATTAATTCCAAATATTTTATACAAATGATTCATGAGAATCCAATAAATTTCTAAAGTCATAAATTCATTCACAAAATGGCAACACAATTCATAATTAACTTCAAATTTTCACAAATCACACTAAATCAAATTTTCCATAGTTTCAAACCATTTACAATGCTTTTCAAGCAATAAGTATCCATTCAAACATATTTCCATAATTGAAAACAATAATATACAAATAGTCATAATTTATTTCAATTGAAAAATTCAAAAGAAATAACTGTTGTGCACAAACCTCGATAATCGTCTCCTGGCCTTGACTCAGTGTTTCCTTCCCTTTCCCTGAGTCTTTGCTAACTGAGAAACACAATTTGAAGTGTTTCAGTACTCATTTAAACTGTCTCTAATGATAATGCTTGATAATTAATTCACTGAATTCTAATATTTGTTTAGTCAACCTAATATGTCGACCCTCGATGCATTCTAGGTAAATTAGGTTTTAATGTTATTAATATGTCACATTCAATAGTATTTTAGGGTTGGTACATGTTATCAAGTTCATTTCCGTGTATACTGCATTTTCTTGCAATTTGCTGGATTCCGGGATACTAGTTTGACCTAGTCGGACGACCTAGTTCCCTCGGTTTTTGGATTTCGGTCTAAACTACAAACTTGTAGATCTATGTCTTATGGAACGCGGGGAAAAATTTCAGGTCATTCTGAGTTATGTAGATCAAGTTATGGTCATTTTACTATTGCTGGTCAAATTGCACTAAAATTGGTCATTTTAGGTCATTTTAGGTCAATTTTGGTTCGGCCAGTTTTTGGACCCGAACTTGTGCAAGCTGTTTGACTTGCTTATGGTCATTTCTGGGCTTTGATGTATTCATAAGACTTGTAGATATGGGTCTTAACTATTAATGGTTAAAATTTCAAGTCAATTGGACTTGTTTTGAGTGAGTTATGGCCTAAACACTAACTGCTGCCCAAATGGTCAATTTTCAGGCCTTATTTGCACTTAATCCGGATTTGGTCATTTTTCAAGCTACCTTGAAAGCAGAATTTTGGCGAGCTTTCTTCATGAAAGTTGGCACATTTTGTGCCTAGTTTCACCTCCAATTGGTCTCATACCAATTAGAGCCACACACTTAAAGTTATAGGCTTAAAACACAAACTGCCTTATTGCATTTTTTTGCATACACATCATGGATCACTTTTAACACTTACCAAACTCAACATTCAAACCAATTCTGGTTGTACCACAACCTAAACATAATTTAAAACATATTATAGGTTATTTTGGAAGCTTACAATTACATTCAATGTGCACCAACAAGTGCAGAATTTGTCCAACTCAATTTACAACAATTCAATCACCAATTCATGCTCATTTACATGTCCAACTTCACACCATCATACATGCACTCAAACTGCCATAACCCCTATCACAAATTAACATCATTATTTTATAAACCAAGCATGAATTCCAGCATTCTTCAAGAGCTAACAAACTGCCACAATGGTACATTTACATTCCATTAATTTCCAAGCTTTAAATTTCATTTCACATTTACATATACTAAGTATACATCACCCAAACAATTTCCTACACAATATACATTTAATCAATCATTTAATTCACCATTTACAAGCAAAAATAAACTGCCTTCAAGGTGTTTCCATGGCTGCCAAAAGTACACATTCCCATTCAACATCAAACCTCAAAAATTTCTTCATAAATCAAACACCCATAACTTCCTTACAAACTTTAACAAAGCAACAATCAAAAACTTAAACTTACCTATGGATAGGACTTCTTAAATCTTCACCAAAACTTCTTGAAATTGCTATCAAACTCTTCCTTGTGATGTGGGGATAAACTTTAATGAAGACAAGTAACGAAAGTGTAGCTTGAAATGGGTGTAAGAAGCCATGCAAATGGGGCGGCCACGGGAGGTTTTGATGGAGTTCATTCGGCAATGGTGATTCTCAAGGTTGAAGATGAAGTGTTTAGTGGAGCAATCTGCCCACTTAAGATTAAATGTAATCTATAGTGCTCCACTCACCAAATATAAATTATTTCATATGTTTAAATGTGATAATTAGTCAATTTACCCTCTACTTTTACTATTTACATTAGGTCCCACTAAATTAATTTTTCATTATATTTTTCAAGTGTAATATTATTTATTTTTGATGGACATTTAGGTCAAAAGACAACTCGGGGTGTCAAATGACCACAATGCCCCTATTCGGGTTGCATTCCCTATTTTTCGGTAACACCGGGTTTTGTCCGTTTTTCGATTTCTCACTTTTCTTTGTACTAATTATTTAATTTTTCTTTGATATTTCTAATGATATTTATACTTCAATAAATATTTATTTGAGTCATAAAAATATTTTTCAGGGTTCCCCGCAGTCCAGGGCTAGTCAACGGTCCACGCCGTGACTTCCCGGTGCGGTCACCCATCGCTAGGGTTTTCGGCTCGCTTAACTTGGTTACATTTCTTTGCTATTATTTTTCCTTTGTTTTTCTTGTATTTTCTTTTCTTGTATTTCATTATTTTATGTCTCCTCACTCATATCGAAGTGTAGTTCTAGGCATCCTAGCTGTCCGGACAACATTGGTCACCGGAACAGTAGTACGCACTACCGAACATAGGGGTGTTACAGAATTTGTCATTTTGTTCTTCAGGAGAGTTACTCCTTTATGTCTTAGCTTTTCAACAATTCAAGAATCATATCATTTGGAGTTTCTTAGGTTAAGTTATACCTATTTAATTCAGACTATTTAGGGTGCCCTGCATCTAGATTTCAGGTTTAGTGACTTAACTTCTAGCAATTATTTTAAGTATCTACACATAGAATTTGGGTAACTGGTCTTCATGAAAGTTTTAGTATATTGTCTTAGCTTTAATTTTCAACTAGTTTCACATTAATTGGAGTTATGTAACTCAAGTTATAAGCATCTAATCTCACTAGACTCAAGCTGTCCAGATTTAACAATAAATGCACAACATCAATCTACTTAATTTTCTCACTAAATCACTCATGTTTCTCAATAAATACTCATCAAATAATCATAAAACAAACATATTAACATCAAATAGGCTTCACATAAAGAAAGCCCTAAATTTTATAAAAGCCCTAAACTAAAGTTGTAATAACTTTTAAATTCAAGAGAGATTCTGAGCAGTAACCCATGGATGGGTAACACCACTGGGAAATAACTATAACTCTGGTTATTACTCCAATTCCTGTAGGACCTTGGGAAATTTTTAATTAAGGCATAATTGAAGTATTATTGTGAGTTAATAAGTCAAAGAAATGAAGAGAAATAAGTTCAAATAAGTAGATTAAAAACCAAAGTTAGAGATTTATCGAGTATTATGGCAAAGATAAATAGAAACCCGGTAAGAGTAAAATTTGGACCATTAAATTTAAAGGTCCAACATTGACCAAAAAATGAAATTTATAAAGCTAATAAAGTGGGATTAATTTTATTAATTAAGATTTTGAAAATCAAACTTAATTATTTAATTAGTCAAACCTAATGATTATAGATTTCAAAATATTTACAAGTTTACCATTTCCTAATATTCACAACTTTGCCAGTAGGATTAATTAATATAAACATCAAAGAAAAATGGCAAATATTATTCATCTTCTTCTTCCTATCAACCTTGCCGTCCCACTCTCTCTCACTATCCCTCCATAAAAGCTTCAACCCAAGCTGGAATTCCACAAATTCCACCATAAATTTCAAGGAAAATTAAGAGAAAATCAAACATCAAGCCC
Source organism: Hevea brasiliensis (assembly GCF_030052815.1). Classification (NCBI taxonomy): domain Eukaryota; kingdom Viridiplantae; phylum Streptophyta; class Magnoliopsida; order Malpighiales; family Euphorbiaceae; genus Hevea; species Hevea brasiliensis. The sequence continues at coordinate 99,451,366 of NC_079493.1, forward strand.
TAAGTTGAAGAGAGCAAGCAAGAATTTAAGAAAAATTGGAAGATTAGAGAAGGAAGGAAATTTCGTTGGGACACCAAGAAGAGGGAAACCAAGTTCTTGGTGGATTGAAGGGTGATTGGAGTGACTAAGAAAGAGTGGGACGACAAGGTTGATCGGAAGAAGAAGATGAATAATATTTGTCATTTTCCTTTGATATTTATATTAATTAATCCTAATGGTAAAGTTGTACATATTGAGAAATGCAAACTTATAAATATTTCGAAATCTATAATCCTTAGGTTTGACTAATTAAATGATTATGTTTAATTTTCATAATCTTAATTAATTAAATTAATCCCACTTTATTAACTTCATAAATTTCATTTTTTGGTCAATGTTAGACCTTTAAATTAATATCGGAATAGTAGAATGTATGGAGTCAGTTAAAGCGGGGTGTTACACTAACACAAAAGAAATTAATACCAAACACAACTTAGTTAAAATTAATAAATAATAGAATAAGGATAACCAACCTGATTAAAGATCTAAAGCTCTAATACAAAAATGATAAGAACCCCAATGGACTTGCTGGGGAACCCCTAAAATATTTGAATCAATTCCCTGAAACTCTCACAATCAAATTCTTCTATTTGAAATCACTTAACCCAAAACCAACCTTATGGTGGAGAACCAAGTGAATAGTTTAAATAGGAAAAACAAAGGATTAAAAACCCAATACCAACTTATAGCAGAGAACCATAAATATCAGAGTGTTAATTCTTGCAAGTTAATTAGACTTGCTTAGAAGAAAAGTTTAATGAAGAACAATAGAGATAAACACTCTCTTAATATTTAATTGATTAAAATCTCAAAGTTGTTTTTACAGCTCTAAAATAACCTATTTATATGTATCTCTTAATACAAAGCCAAAATAACCTAAAACCTTAAGAACATTATAAGTCACATACATAATAGCACTAAAAATTAACCAAATAGTAAGTCTGATGGCATATGGTGAGCCTCCCATGGTTATGGTGTGCTGATCACCTCTCATGGCTATGTGTGCCTCTATCACTCATCCCATACCCTTCCATGTGCCTCATATGCCTTTTTAGTTTGTCTCATGATTGGCCATGCACCCAAGGGACTTCCCACGGCTAGCTATGCTCCTCATGGGTGCCAAAACCCTTCTAAATGCATCTCACAAGAAGTGATGCACCCCAAGGGACTTCCCATGGCTAGCCATGCACCTCATGGACTCTAAAACCCTTCCAAATGCATCTCACAAGAAGCCATGCACCTCAAAATGAATCCCAAGGCTAGTTAAGCTACTTTTAGACCTCTTCACATGGTTCAATGTGAGATTCTCATAGCCATATGTGAGATATTCTATTCCTTTTATAGATAAATATGTTTTTGGCTCTAACTCAAGGCTAAAAGTGAGAATCTCATGGCTAAGCATGAGATGTTCTGTCCCCTTTGGATAATGAAGGTATTTTGGGACTTTATTACTACTTGTTAGAGAAATTATTAGCATTGAACACCACCAACTCCATCCATGCACACTTGCACTAAAATGACCCATTTAAGCTCCTTAAGCATGCTGAACATGTGAATTCCAACCTTGCACACTTGAACTAAAATGACCCATTTGAGCTTCTTGAGTGTGCCAAGTTCATCAATCTTATGTTTCTTGCTAACATGTGCTTGAATTGAAGAAATTCTTTGAAACTTAGTGCTCTTATGATCACATCAAACATCTAGCATAGTGTATCATAACTGTCTAATTAGTGATGAATTAAATTCATCCCTTACTTAGAGCCTTGATCACACATACCATGCACCAGTGTCTCTCCGTGACAAAGTTTCAATTTTAGCTAAGGCCATAATATACACCAAACCCCAATTGTTTTGGATCATATATCCTCATCTAAATTTTAATTCTTGATCAATAAGAATATCCATCAGAAACCAATTTTTTTACTAAGTCTATCTGTCCTAGCTTAGAACTTTTATTATCAAGAATAATTTAGATAGCATAGGACTTTATCCCTATTTACTTAGGATAATAGATTCCATCTTGACTAAACACCTATCTCCATATATAACTAGTCAGAGATAGCACACGCTCGTATGCCCATACATTGTACAAGTATGTAAGTGGTATCAAACTCAAACCACCTATATACAAGATAATCATTTCATCTCAAGTTAAGGAATTATATGCACTATTATGCTTTAGATGAAAATATATTGACAAGAGTAAACTCCATGTGTATGTCATCTATGCGCCACTAGTTCAGCCTATTTATCTTATAAGTGCCAACTATATTTGTCTTAACATCATAACGTCAAATGGCATAAGACTCACCATTCCACTTTTATTAGTATCTCATACTAATTTATGGAAATAAGAAAAGGTGAGTCTAGCTAGCTACATCACGTCCAATAGAATATCCTCGACTATGAACCATTATTTACAGTAATTGTATCTGGCAATTCTGTTACTTATATTCTCAACTCTTTGATAATGGAACTTCCAACAATGAGCTAATGGGCTTGTTCAATTAAACATAAACATTTTAAGTTAAATTAAACATTAATGCCATTTAAGGGAATTAGGCTACAATACACAACACAGGCATTACTTTAGGGCATACTATTAATAATGTTTTGGGTTGGTAATTTGTGCTTTGTTAAATATTAGTACATAGAATGGACGTTTGACCTTTTAGTACTTTAATGAGTTGTTAACATGTCAATCTTTTTGAGGTTGTCTTTAAAAATCCCAAAATTTCAATTCTTATTATACCAAAAGTAAAAGACCTCATTTGCATTTAGTTTCTCTTTGCTTAGGGACAAGCATGAAAGGAGCAGAAGCAGTGGGGTTGGGCAATTAGGCAATTTTAATTTTAATCAACCTAGGAGTCATGCATCACATGCAATCAACTTTTCGCATTCTATATTAACAATTAACATGCCCAACATATGATTACAACATTTGTAACCCCAACTAGCATTTAAGCCTATTTTGCCATTAGAAAACTTAAGATTAGGAATAACCTAAAATACCTAAACCCAAAAATTTCCACCCTCTGGGAAGCTAGATCTTCAAGTTTAGATCCTCTAGTTGTCCACACGATCCATGTGATCTCAATCCAACACTTGAATTGAAACAACCTCCTTGTGCTTTTCCCTTATTCAGCCAACAACAAACACAAGGTAGAAGTTTTAGGTCTTTGGTTTTCTTAGGTAATTAGAGAAAAAATTTCACTAATTTAATTACTAAGGTAATAATTTCTAATTTCCTTAGTAATTATCAAGAAGAAAAGAGGAAGAAGAACTTTGGCTCTTTCACTTGAGAGCAAAAGAAGAAGAAGAAGATGGAAAAAATGAATTCTCTCTCTTCCCTTTCATTTGAGTTAACTTATATACTTTAGGGATTTCCATACCCCTAAAGTTCATAGGAATCTCTCAAGTTTAGAGATTTCTTATCCCTAAACTAGAGTTAATAGAGATTAGTTGTTTTCCACTTAAAGAGACAACCTTTTCATGTGTCTTCTCCTCATCCAATCATATTAATGAGTTACCACCATCACATGATGCCTCTTGGCATCTTATGCCACTTCACCACCAAGCCACTAACGACATTTTCCTCATGGCTTCATAAGCCATGCAAGCCAAATTAATTCTTCCTACAATATAATTTATATCTAATATAAATTAATTCAATTAAATATAAACTGCTTTTCTTTTTATTATCTAATTCTTTGAATTTAGTTTCAAATCATGCTAGAGACTTTGCAATGCAAACTAAATTCATCAATTTAATTAATTAATTAAACCATTTAATTAATTAACCATATTAATATTGTCTCGATCTTATAAGTTCTATTGTGTGTGACTTTCGAGGTTCAAGACTAATTGGCAATGAGACTAAGATATTAAACTATTTAATATTATTGGAACCCTTTCCATACCTAGAGTGAAATTCCCTTTCCACTCTTGGTTCTCATAAATTAGGGTTAACACCTAGCATAGCATGCCATAACTACAAAATCAATGATGAATGAAATTTCTCCCATTCATTATAACCTTGGTCATACATGTCATTCACTAAAGTCTATTCATTACAAATCTTGATCCTAGCTAGGATCATGGTATATGCCAATTGTAATATATTAGATTAGAAAAGTTTTGGACTCTATTAAAAAGTTTTTGAAAAGTATAGGGACCTAATTAAAATAAAAACTAAAAAAAAAAGTTAAAAAAACTTAAAACTTTTGAAATCTAGCAGAACCCCCCCTCCTGATTCTCGTTCCTCTCCCCCACTTCCTTTCATTTTTTTTTCTCCTCTGACCATCCATCTACAACATTGGTGATGCACCGATGAGCTTCCCCAACCTCCAAATGACACCCAAGAAATGGCGAGGGTCGGTAGAACATAGTGAGAAAAGAGGAAGAAAGAGTGAGAAAGAAAGTAGGGAAAGAGAGAGTTCGCTAGTCCAAATTAACTCCTCACATACCAATGAAGCTTTCACGACTAGAAGCACCAAAAACCATGGAGTATTCAGTGAGAAACGAATAGAGAGAAAAAGGAGAGAGAAAATAGTGGCAGCAAGCTTTCTAGCAATTTTCCTATTGATCCAACCATCAGGTCAGCAATTCGAGACCATCATTGAACTCAACATGACGGAACCTTTGAGATGGGATTGACCCTACTTTGATTGAATACTATTCTAAAAAGGTGATCATCAGACAGTCTAGATCCCTTGGTGAGATTTTTTAGCCTTTTTGATTCCTATAAACAAAAAATAATTATATGTTAATTATTAAAATTTTATGGGCTTTACTTAGGTGCGATCGGATTGGTGATAGCTCAATAACATTCGTGACCGAGTTTTCAACTCGATCTGGATGCCTGGTGGGCTATTCTGGAAGGTGATCATGTTTACAGTCATTTCCAATATTAGCATACTTTATAAAGGTAATCCTGAACTTAACTTGTAACACCCCTATTTGCATAGCCTGGTATATTTTACTATTCTGGTGACTGGTATCGGTCCGGACAATTAAGGGGATTATAACCACGTCTAAGACAACTAGATAAGCCTTGAACGCAAATAATTAGTAAGTGCCAAATAGTTAAGTATAAAGAAGAAAAACAAAGCACAAAAAGTCAAAGGAGCTGGGAGTCACAGCGATGGGTAACCTTCCCGGGAAATGATTGCGAGGTCAGTCTTAACTCAAATTTCGAACCAGAAAATGTGACGCTGCGGTCCTTAGGACTATTGCAAACAAAGTGGAAAAGAGAAAATCACTAAAAGGAGTTGTTAAGCAGGTCAAATAATTAGGTCAAAGATCCGAAAGAAATACCGAATAACTTGTAAATCTGATTGAACCGGCGATGGGAGATTTGGTCAATTCACCCCTAAAACTGACTCCTAACCTAACTGTCTAATAAAATCAGAGAAAAAAATCTTTGGGAATCAAGAATTAAATAAAAGAACTAATGGAAAAATAAATGCAAAAGAAAAATAAAATTGAAAAAGTTTATTTACATCATGCTTACCTCATTGGATGACATCATCATGATCTCAAAACTCATTTTAATTTTCCTACCTAAATTGACCAAGTCAAAAGTATTTTTAAAGGCTTAAAAATATATAAAATTGAAAAGAATTAAACCATTCTTCTTCCCTCACCTAAGTTAGCCGCCCCACTTCTCTCTCTCACTTCACCATTGAAAAACCACCATTGAAGCTTGAGTTCAAGCTTTCTTCCAACTACTTAACCGTACTTTGACCCCAAACTAGTCCATAAAAACTTATTAGTTTAACTTGAGAAAGCTTTAGAGGAAGGAAAGAAAAGAAGAAAAGGAAGGAATTGAAGAGTTGAACTTCAAAGTTTAAGGTCAGTGGTTTAAATTGAAATTTTATGTTTAATACTTGTGTTTTTAGTGTAAGTAACTTAGAAATTAACTTAAAATCAAAAGAAAATAATTGTTAGGAGACCAAAAGAGAATTTCGGCCAGCCTTAGTTAGGGTTTGAAATGAGTGATTTTGAGGTGTTTGAATGGTTGTTTAGGTTGAGTTGTGTATGTGAAGTATGGGTATATGTTTTGAATGCATTGGATTTAAACTCTATGTAATTAGGGTTTTGAGCATTTTGAAAAATTAGAGAAAAAGTTGAGAATTGGTCAATTGATGTAAATGACCTTATTTGAGTTGAGAAATAGTCAATTGTGACCATTTGTGGTGTGTGAAAATTGCTAGAACCAAGTTTCAATTCGGATTGGTTAAGGTCAATATGCAGATAGCTAGACCTAAGTCCCTTTCAGGGACCAAAACTAAAAATTTACCAACCTAATTGGTGTGAGGCCAATTGGGAATGAAACTAGACACAAAATGGACCATTTTTCTTTTAGGAATCATGCCCAAAAAATGACCATAACTTAGTGAAAAATTAGGCCAAATTCAGATTAGGGCATACTACCTTGTATAAAAATGGCCAAATGAATGGTAGTTACATAAATGACCATAACTTGGTCTAGGAAGGTCCAAATGACCTAAATTTTATACCGATAGAAAGCTGAGACATAGCCCTATAACTTTCATGAAGAAAATAAATCCAAAATTTGACCATAACCTGTCCAAAAAGTCACCTGCATTTAGTGTACAAAAATTGCCAATATCTAAAAAATGCCCAGAATTCTGGGTAACACCAAATCTGACCAGCCCCATTCAAATAGCCATAACTTGGGATACAAAACTCCAAATGGAGTGATTCAAAAAGGGAATTAAAGCTAAGACAATAAGGAACAACTTTGATGAAGGACACTTAGCCAAATTCCCACAGTAACTAGACTAATGGAACAGTAGAAAATAGGGGACCAAAACTAAAAAATTGTAATTTCTCTTAGGAGACTTGGAAATTGAATTGGCAATCAATGCCAATAAAATTGACACCCAAAATGTGGTATATGGGTACAATTAGAACTAATAAATCTATTAAGTATAGAAAAGTCAATGTTTTGACATGAATAGTGCCACCAAACACAAAAATGTGAAAGACCCGAAATTTATAAATCGTAATAGGAAGAATAAGTTTATAAAGAAATTGTTGGAATTTAAGTATTAGAAATGGATACTGAAGCACTTTAAATTTATGTGTTTCAGTTGGAAAGGGATCTTCGAAGGAGAAATGAAAGTTTGAGTAAATTGAGTCGACAAAAGAGGTTTGTGCACAATAAACATTAATTTATCATTTTCTAATTGAATACTTATTTAGCTATGCATTGTGAATTAGCTGTATTAATTATGGGTTTCGAGAAATGCTGTGTTGCCATTTTATGAATGAAAATTTGAATTGGAAATTGATTTGTGTTTTGCGTGAAATGTTTGAATAACTTGATTTAAATTGTTTTTTATTCACACTTGGCATGACAATATCACTATGTTCCTCCTCCATTTATGGGGTGAGTATGACTATATTCCTCCCTCTCTGACTTCCCAGTCTGAGGTGAGTTTGGATGAGTACTCATTAGCTAGCTAGCCACCTCCCTCATTGATTTCGATTAGTGGGGTGAGTATGCCTTGTCGTGATGTACACATGGCATGTTTGAAAATTTTGTGTCATGGCCTAAGTTGTGTTAGTGATTGGCAACACTGTGTTTATTAAATTGTTTGATCAAATTTGTGTTATATTAAGCTTTGAAAATTGTGAAATATTCAAATTGTGATTTGTGATAAATGTGATTTGAAATTTGAAATGTGATTGTGAAATATTTGAACTGTGAATTAATGATAAATATTTTATATTTTGTATTTTATATTTTATTGTACACCACTGAGTATTTTTATACTCAGCGATAGCTTTCTTTGCTGTCACAGATAGAAACAAGGAAAAAGCAGTAGAGTGAGCTGTTGATTGTTGGGACTACACTGAGGCTTTTGTACGGGTATTTAGTTATGCCCTTGTAATTAGTTGATGTAAATAATGTTATAGTCATATGTATTTCTTTTGTAATTGAGCAGTTGAAAAATATTATCTTTTGGCTTATTATGGCTGTGAACTATATTATGAATAAAATCAAATATTTTCAATGCAATGAGAATGGATTTACTTAAATGTTTTGCAATTGTCATAAATTATGGAGATTGGTTGGATTTGTGATGATTAGAGTTTTGGTGGTTGCAATTGGGTTGAAATGAATTATTTGGAAGTGTTTTTCACAGGTTTTGAAGAACTGTTTTTCCCAAATATAAACGGTACTCTGCCAAAAATTTTCCAAAATTTGCGTAAAAATAAAAATGGACAAAAATTTTAACTAGTCTTTAAACTTTAAGTAAATATTTTTAATACCTGCTATAAAAGCTCACCACTTTCAAAAAGTAAGAAAATTGTTTTAAAATCTCTTGTAGTGTATTTAATGGGTTATCGGTAGATGGAGTCGGTAATTCATTAGGTATACTACGATATCATGTTACATCTTACTGAGGGGTAGGGTGTGACATAACTCGTGTGATTTTTACCTTGGTTAATCTAGTTGATTAATTTGTAAAATATTCTTGGCTTAGTAAAAATTAAGTAAAATGAATTTAATTAATACAAGGACAAAGTAAATGACCTCCAGCAATATTTTTATAATTTTTAAAGTGTTGTAAATAATTATTTGGACTGTAACTGTGCTAGGAACCTAACCTAAAGTTTAGACAATTGGACCTAGATTAAGTTTCTTATCGGCCCTAGATGAGCATTGTGAATGTTGTTGTGGGCTTAAGGCTCTAGATGTTATGTTTGGTAGAGTTTTCTTGTAGAGGATTAGGTCTAGTTGTGAGGAGAATTTGCCAAAATTTTGGCATGACCTTAGAATTAATTATTACTTTTATAGTTTAAATTAATTAGTTATTTTAGTTAGTTGGTTAATAAAGGTTAATGTGATTGTATAGGAGATTTGAGCCAGTTTTCTTCTTCCTTTTAGCTAGACTAACTGTAGTCGAGTCGACCAGTCTGTGATTGCTCTCTGAGGAGAATTTAGACCTGTGTATGTGTTATTATATATGGTATGTGATGGATATAGATTAGACGAGTAGTCATGACTTGAGCTAGTCTCACTAAATCATAGTCCTTATAGATATGGTAAAGTCAGAGTGAGGCATGGCTTTAAGAGGTATCTCATTAGCCCTTGTACTTGGATTTTAAGTGAAAGTCCATCTTAAGAGACATCTCACTGGTGAGATTTGGATTGGGAGAGCTGTAGAGGGGATCAACTCTCAAATTTATGTATTGATGTGATACACTGGATACTTAAGTAGCTCTAAATTATCTTTGTGTGGGATGTTATATGTGTTGGATGAGCATTTCTTGGTAGAATTACATTAGTTTTAGGTAGTTATAGAAATTTCATTTATAATCAACATCTAAACTCATTGAGTCAAATGCTCAATCTTATTCAATAATTTTTTCCTAGGTTACATGAGGTGTAACTTTCTTCGGAGTCTAATATTGCACTTTTTCTTGCTGGGTACAATATTGTCAATTAGAAATTATTTATTTATTAGTTTATTTAATTATTTATTTTATTCTTAGAACTCTGCTATGACATTATTTTATAAATATATTGTATTAACTACTAAAAATTAATGATATTAAATGGTTTATACATGTTGGGTATCAAGGTTGAGCTGGGCTCCCCTAGTTGTGGATTTCTAACAGTTATTGGGTTGAGTTAGCCCAAATTGATTTATAATGTTTTATTTTATTTTGTTTTGTATGTTAGGCCTTGAAATTGGGCTTAGTTATGGGTTTGGGAATAGTGAGGCTTGCTATGGGCCTCAGGAGCTTTATGCCGACCCAAGTCTTAGTGTAGATTTGGCCCATGGAATCGAGCAGTGATGAAGTTGGTATCAAAGCTTAGGCTCTATGTTTATGGGAATTATTGTTTTAGGCCTTTAACATGTAGAGTATAAGTTCCTTGTTCGTCTTCTTCTGTAACTCTTTGCTTTTAGCTCCAACGTGATCCCTCAGGTACCATGCTTTGGTATTTTTCCATTATCTAAAGTTTCATGGAGTACAAAGACAAGAGAATTGAGTTAGCCAACACAATAAGGTTTGCACTGGTAATATGTACTCTAAGGAAAAATGTGATTGGTTAGAGTGGGGCCATATGGCGTGCCTAGTTAGTGCAAGGCACAAGTACCTAGAAGTAGATTATGTCTGTATAGCTACCCTGAGTGAGGTCATAGTACCACAGTGACTGTTTTCAGTGGATTGTCCTATCAAGGCAAGTTTATCGTACTGGTGGAGTGTTGTATTAGAACACGATTTTCCATAGGGGTTATATAAAGGTGCAAGGGGTTGGAGATGATAGTTTGTTGGGACATATAATAATAACTATGCAATGTTCTCATTATTTATGCTGTGAGGTGCAAATTACATTATCAATATGGGATTATTGTATAGATCTGTGTGTATCCCCAATGTGTTTCCTTAGGGTGTTTATTGAAGTTTTTTTTTTTTTTTTTTTTTTTGGAACAGTTGTACAAGATTAGAGTTCTATTTCTATAGAGAAGTTAGAAAACCTTAGTTAAGGTTTATAGCCCTTAGGATAGAGTATTAAATATCATAGTTTAGTGAAAACCAAAGTGAGTGACTTAATTATCCTATTGTGAACATAGAGTTATAGCAAGAGTTTCCACGGGATTAGAGGTTTAGTATAGTTACATTTCACTGTTGGCATCTTCTAAGTGAGACTATTTGGTCTTTGCTATAAGGCCTCAAGCACTATTGGGATTACAGTGGATGTTTTGCCTAGAGATTAGTGAAGATAATATCTTCTTGTGCAGTAGCAAGGTACATAGTATGACTCTATTCCTTAAAAGAGATTGGAGGTTATAAATAATGTTCATAGCCTGTGAAATGTCATTTTAGAAGAGTTTGTAGTATGATAAAAGAGCAACTAACCTTACATAGTTGTGGCAATGTAATAGATGTAATACCTATCTTATAGTCAATTGTGCTGCAAAGTATGTAATATCTTTTTAAGAGACTCAAAATGTTACTACTAGTGTTGGAGACCCATGGAATAGCATCCCAGATGGGACTGTAGTGTGATGAAGAGTTGTTAGGTTAGGTATACAAGAAATCAATACATATGTAGTTCTTTTAAGCTTAGTTATAGGAATTGTGCATCTAATACCTTATTTTCTGACTGATTAAGTAGAATGGAAGATGAAACTCCTATAAATCCCTTCCTCAAGGTAGTTAAAGGTATGAATTTCAGGATCATGATAGATAGTGGTTAAAGGATATAAAATGTAGTGTGTAGGGCAGTTAATGTTCAGTGATTGGAAAGTGAAAAGCTCAGGTGCTAGTGGGTTACTAATTAGAATGGTCAGAGGACTAATTCTAAGTAACGCAAAGGTGTAAACAAATGGCAAGAAAGTAAAAGATATAAGGTTCCATTATAACTGTAAATTAATAAGGAGAATATAGTTAAGGGATACAAAATTCAGAGTGTTAGTGTGGACAAGGTAAACTAAAAAGGAAGACTAAAGAGCCTAGAACATTACCACATTAGTGAGGATAGTTGTCAACATCTAGAACCCAGAAGTGCAGGATTCAAAATAGGTTGTGATTGGGGTAGTGTTAAGGGCTAGAATGTGAAGCTTAGAGTTACAAGATTGGAGCATACTCTGCTTGCTTTCTATTCCTAAGGTAAAGTAGGTTGTAGTGGGATAAGATCCCTTTAGCTTGTTGATAGTATGAGGAAAATTATGCGAGGAATGCAACAAAAGTGAGTAGCTGCTAGAAAGTGTACAATGGTGTCCTATACTCTCTTGTTTGATTGGGAAGTGGGATTAGTGTATGGTAAGTTGCTTAGAGGTCAATGTTTCGCTAGTTTTGCAACCCTGCAAGTGCACGGATCGCTAACAAGTAATAAAGTGATGAGTAGAGTGAATTTAATTAGCAAGTACCAATCTAAATAGTAATTTTGACTATCTAGGCTATCGAATACTTAGGGAATAAAGTTTGTTAACCTTAAACACTAGAATGGTAAACTTAAAACGAAATAATTTATTTGAAACAATTCTGGAATTAAGATTTCACACTTAAATCTTACTAGGGATGTTATCTTGTTTATTTACTGAATTGAGGATCATTTTCCTTGATGGAAATCAGTCCTAAGTTATCCTAAATCCTCTCTCAAGGAACCTAGGGTGTATTCTAATTAACTCAAACCCACTTTCATGGTGATCAAATTAATTAAAATCCTTTAAGATTTTTGACCAATTTTGAAGTTCGACAAAGGTATCAACCTATGTCTAGGTCAGAATTCCTAGGTTCAAGATCTTGATTTTCTAATATTAATCTTCACCTTTCAGTCTTTCAATTAACATCTACAATCATGGCTAAGTGGGTACCAGCACATAGCATGCATTAAGATCACAAGAAATTAAATCAAGGAACGAATCTAAAATCTAATAAATAAAACTTAGTGTTCATCCATAATAATAATTACAAGCATTACTCTCCTAAATCCAGAATAAGAAAACTACTCACTCATGGTGAGTTCAGCAAACATCATGATAAAAGGTAAAAACAGTAAAAAGAAAATCATGTAGAAGAAATAAAACAATAAAAATCTGTCTAGGGAGATGAAATGAAGGAACCGAAGAGTGTTTGCAGCTTTGATCTTGTAGAGCTTCAGCTGGAAAACTCCTTCTGGTACTGATGTTTCTCTCCTCTAGACGGCTGGAGAGAGTGCAGAGTGTGGATTTCTCTCCTTAAAAACTCCTCGAAAGTGCTGTCAAAAGATAAAAGAGAGAGAGCCCCTTTTTCTGATGTTTTCTCTTCTATTTATAATGGTTGCTTTAGGGTTAGGTCATTTTGAGTCCAAAAGGCTTTAGGAGTCTCATTTGAATCAGAAAACAAGAGCAGGAATTCGAGTTAGAAAACTAGCTACTGCATAGTACACGACCTGTGTGTCACTACACGGCCCAGAGCCATGTAACTTGCTGGAGTGAAACTGCGGAGTCTTGCATTGGCACAGAGAGTTACACGGGTCTGTGCCAACTACTCGGGCCTAGTTACACGGGTCATGTACTATTGTTCCCACAAGGTTCTTCAAGCTTGAGCCCGGCAAAGACTTACACGGGTCCCTGCAGATTATATGGGTCTAATTACACGACCCGTGTACTTTTGTTTCTCCATTGGCTATCTGGCTTTCTTCTGGCAGAAAGTTACACGAGTCTGGGGCTTGGCTTACACAACCCGTGTACTTTGTATCAGCAGCAATACTCAATCTCTTGACCTCTCCAAGCTTCTTTTTGCACTCCTATATTGTGGTGCTTTACCCAAACACATGAAACAATGCAGAAAACATGGAATTAAGGGCTTGACAATAGAAATTACAAAAACTAATGAAATCAACTAATATGCATGAAAATACTTGCCTAAATGCTATGAGATAGTATACAAACATGCTTAAAAACATCTATACAATTCAAGTGTATCAGTCAATATAATGGTTTAAATAAGCTTGATGAGAAAAAAGAATGTTGAATAATGGCACTTAGGTTTAGGGTTAGATGGTAGAGATTGTGAGATGATAGTTTAGAGACTATTATAAGGAATTAGACAGATATTTTCAAAGTGACCAACAGAGTCATTTATGTAGAAGCATCAATGATAGGATAATAGCAATGGACAAAATAAGAAGAGATAGGTATAAGTGATAGGTGCAAGACACTGGGAAGTACAAAAATGAAAGTAATAGTTGTAGCTAAGATTAGAGTTGGTTCTACAAGAATTTATGAGTGAGAGGTATCTTCCAAAATACAGTAGGACGTAGGAGCACAACAAAAACAATGATAGGAATGAAGTATAAATAGAGATAAGTAGAGATTATAAATTATAAGATGATTTGTCAATCGAGACAGTGGTATAATTTGCACAGCTAATATCTTATAGAAAGAGCACAATAATTGCAAAGAGATGATGAAATTTAAAGGGGAAGATCAAAAGATATGGGTAAATTTAAGACTTGATTTTGGAAAGCTGTGGACAGTAGAAATTGCTATATCACAAAGACAGAACATGTGAAGTATCTTATCTAGAATTATACTACAATGCACATTTCCCACTGCCATGTAATTCCGATGGAGCTTATAGGTTTAAGAGTCCTTATCTAACCATGTTAAGCAACTCCTAAAAGGGTAATAGGGGATTATAATGTTCTGATGGACAAGTTAGGAAACGAGGTATAGGAAAACTTTTCCATGGTGAATTGTAGGTGTTACATAATATGAATAATAGGTGAGTACCATAGTGTTATACAATATGAAAGACGTGCTGGTAATGTTAGTAGTGTGCCCTAAAGCATATCATGTAATTGTACCTTGTAAATATTTATATTTTTTTAATGGCATATATCTTTCTTTTAAATTTAAATGGTTTAAATTTAATTGAAAATATCCTTTAACAACTTGTTAGATATTCTATTCTTAAGGTGTTAAGAATATGAGTGACATAATATTCTAGTACAAGTGTTATAAATTTTGGTTCACAATTTAGGATACCTCATTGGATATGATTTATTCGGATAGATTGTCACTCTTATTTATGTCAATGGATTAGTACGAGAAACTAAAGGGATCAAATGGTGATTCTTATGCTATATGACAAAAATGGTGGACACTTATGAGATAAGTAGGCTGAACCAGTGACATTAATATGACATGTACATAGAGTTTACTCTTGTCAATACATTATCATATAGATCATAATAGTACATATAATCCCTTGACATGAGATAACACAGTTATCTTATATATAGGTGGTTTGAGTTTGATACTGCTTCATGCTTATACAAGGTATCAATATATGGGCATGTGTTGGCTCTAACTAGTTATATATGGAGATAGGTGTTAGTCAAGAAGGGATCTGTTACCCTAAGTAAATAAGGATAAAATCCTATATCCATTTAAATTGTTCTTAATAAGCCAAGTTCCTGGCTAAGATAGATAGACTTAGTCAAAAAAGAGTTTCTGACAAGAAAGTATCATTAATCAAGAATTAGAATTAAAATGAGGACATATAATTCAAAGCAATAAGAGTTTGACATAAACCATGTCTCTAGCTAGAATCGGAATTTTATAATGGAGAGATTTTAGTACATGGTATGTATGATCAAGGTTCATGAATTAAGGTATAATTCATAACTAATTAGGTAGTCATAGTACATTATGCTAAATATCAACCATGATTTATGAGAACTAAAAATAAAAAGAGAATTTCATTTTAAGTATGGAATAATTCTAATAATATTAAAGAGTTAATATTATTCTCACTGCCAATTAGTAATGAACCTAGTAAGTCACACACAAAAGAGCAATATGATCAGAGCAAAATTAATTTGATTAAATAGTTTAATTAATTAATCAAATTAATTTATTTAGTTTGTAATTAGATTGTAAAGTCCCTAGCATGACTTGAAACTAAATTTATTTATAAAAGTAATCAAGTTAATATTCAAATTCTTTAAATATAAACCTGATTAATTAAGTATAAGGAAAAAAATAATTTTAACTGATTTGGGAAGTTAATTTTGGTTAATTTGACTTAGTTTAACTTGGTCAAAGGAGAGAGAAAGTGTATGTTGATTAGTATTTTTCTTTTATACTAATTAATTGAAATCTTAATTTCTTAATTATCTAAATTTGACAAGTGGTCAAATTAGAATTAGAAAACTCATTTTAAAATTAAATCAAATTTGAACACTTGTAAGCTTATTTATAATTAAGGAAATTAAAATTATTAAAAGGAGATAAAGATGAAAAAAAAGAATGATCATCTTCTTCTTCTTAGCTTGGCCGTCCACTCTCTCTCTCCTCCATAACCAATCTTTCTTCCTTTCTTGCTTAATTCAAGAGGTTAAGTGTTATAACTCTTGAATTAAAGGTTGAGAAAGTGTTTCTCTATACTTATATACAAGAAAACCTAGAAAAACCTAAAGCTCTTATTCTTCCATACTTGGTCGAATCATAAGGAAGAACAAGAAGGAGTTTTTGGTTCTTTCAAGGAGCTTTGATCACTTTACTTGTGTGGACAAGCTAAGGAACTAATAATTGGTGGTCTCCACTCCCCGGATTTGGTGTTGAATTTGATTCTGCGCCGAAGGGGTAAATTTCCCTAAACTTTACCTTGTTAAATTTAGGGTTTTTGTTTCCTAATGGTAATTGGCCATGTTATTAATTGAAACATAATTTGTTATGACCACATTATGTGCTTTATAATAGCATAAATGGTTTATGTGATGCATAAAACCCTAGGATAGGAAAATTTTAAATTTGCTAACTTTGCACCTTTAGGTGCATTAATCTTTCAATTAGTATCAGAGCCACCCTAATTTACCATTAGGAACTTTAATACAAGTTATATGATGTTTGGAACTATTGAAAATTTCATAAGATGCAAGTTGGAACAAAAAAAATTCAAGAAAATTTACCAAATCTAGTTTGATACCATTCGGCCATGTCGAGAACATGGGTATTCAAATGTTATTTTATGGCTTTTCTTACAAAATGTGCATTGGTACCATTCGGTCTATGTTATGAACATGTGTAATCAAATGTTGCTTTATGGTGTTTCTTGTTTTTCTTGATGGTTAAAATGTTTAATCAAGGTCTCAATATAAATATAGCATGTTTATGAATAAGATTTATGAGACATTAATTTAATTATGAATATTGGATATTTAAAATTAAATTTTATATTCAAGAGTTGAATGTATGGAATTGCATGAAGGATGGTCATGGACGTAAGAGACCAATGTGATTGATTTCTTATTTATTTTTATGGGATTGTAATAATTATTTTATTATTTTCAAAGGGATGTGTCATGAAGTTGTTATGATTAGTCCTAGGTTGTAAATTTATTTGTTTGAGCTTGCTTGCTCAATTCTTTTGTATTTCTTACCATGGTATGCTTAGGATACATTATGTAATTAGCTTTGGTGGAGATTATAAGAAGAAAAGGTGCTTAAATCATTAATGGAGATTAGTGGGAGCACAATACTTCAAGAGTTGAAGATTGTTAAGCAAAGCTTCAAATAGATGAATGATAACTTATGATGCCCTTGAATTTAATCCTTGTGGCTAGGATTGGATTCCCATAAAATAGTCCATGATCATGCCTTTTACATTATTGTTGATGAATGTATGTATGAGATATGTATGTTCGTGTATGTATATGAGATATGCATGCAAAATGGTTAATATGCAAAGTGAGACTGAATAGTAATTAAGTCGGCCAAAAAATCTTTCAATCAAATGATTAAGTTAGTAATGGTATAATTTTAGAAATTCCATCATGGCTCTCCACTAAGGCAATTATTTAAGAAATTTTAAACATTTACATTGTTGGCTAGGGTTACATAGGAATGATGTACTTGGTTTAAGAGATTTTCTTGAAATAATTATTAAGCATGAGATGTTGTAAGTATGTAAATACTTTGGTGATCAACAATTGATGTACCTGAGGTCATTAAGGTTCAAATTTGAATGCTTATTAACTTAGTGAGCTTAGCTTAACTAATGCAAGATAAACCAAGAATGGATGTACCCGAGGTTTTGAGAATTAAGATCCAAATAATTAATTGAACCTCACATGAGATGTGATGAGTAAAGAGTTATTCATTTATGAATTGTTATGTATCTAAGAATAGATGTACTTGAAGATGATTAACAATTTATAAGAAATTAATCACCTACTAGAAATCCATTTCAACTAAGATTTTTGTTTCCTACTTTGGAAGTGTAGGATTCGATAAATTAGTGGGAGGACTAATTTGATTAAAAGACCATAATCATTTTGGTAAGTTACATGGTAAAATATACTAATTTGAATCTTATTATTTTTGATAGTTTAATATGATAAAATGACCACACAACCATCCAACGTTTTAGCTAGCATACTTGATAACAATAAGCTAACTAGGCCTAATTTCTTGGATTGGTTAAGAAATCTAAAGATTGCCTTGAATTTGGAGTGTATAGGATACGTTCTAGATTTTAAAGTTTCTGATCCTTTACCAGAAGGGGCCACACAAGAGGAACATGACACTTTAGCTAGATGGAAGGAATATGACATGTGAGCCATGTGTTATATGTTGGCTTCTATGACTAATGAGTTATAGAAATAACATGAAAAGATGCAATCTACATCTGAAATCCTAGATCACCTACAAGAGTTGTATGGTGAGCACAGTAGAAATGCTAGATATGAGATTTCTAAGTAACTGTTCAGGATGAGGATGATTGAAGGATGGATGTGGGAGCCCATGTACAGAAGATGATCAGGCTCATAGAGCCTTAAGGCTCTTGATTTTGCAATGGACTTCACATTGCAGACAAATTTGATCCTATAATCCCTTCCAGAGTCATTTGGATCTTTTATTACAAATTTCCATATGACAAAATAGGAATGCACATTGTCTGGTTTGTTAAATTTGCTAGTTATTACACAGAAGAATATACCTAGCAATAAGGGAAAAGAAATTGCTCTGCTTGCTTCTTCTTCTTCTAGAAAGTCCAAGAAGAAGAAAGCAACAAGAAGAAGAAAACTTCTATCCCTTGTCCTTCTGAAAGGATTGCTAAGAACCAATCCTAGAAAAAGAAGGAAACTGAAGCTGCTCTTAATAATGGAAAATGTTTCCATTGTCAGAAGGATGGGCACTGGAAAAGAAACTACCCTAAGTATTTGGCATCTTCGAAGGACAACAAGGATAAGCCTTCAGAAGAATGTCCATATCTTGTTATTTAGATTCTGATAATACTTATAGTTTATCTATAACTTGGATTTTAGATACTGATGCTAGTTCTCTCATATGTTTTGAGATGCAGGAACTAGCAAGTAGTGAGTTTTTAAATGCACAGGATGTTAGACTCCGAATTGGCAATGGAAAAACTGTTGTAGGATTAGCCATAAGCTCTAAATCATTATATCTAAAAGAACATGTTTTGTTTTTGGATCATATTTTGTATGTACCTAATGCTTTCAAAAACATCATTTCTGTATCTAGTTTGACTAGTAATGGATATGAATTTCAATTCATAGATGATGTTTGCAATATTTATTTTAGAAATAAAATTGTTGGCATTGGTTATTTATAAAATGGCCTTTATTATTTGAATAATGAAAACAAAACAAATCCAAGTAATCAAATTGAGTTCAATACCATCATTGAAACCAAATCAAGTCCAAAACAACTATAGCACTTAACATTAGGTCATATTGCAGAGATAGGATTATAAAATTAGAGAAAATGGAGATTTTATCTTCATTGGGCTCTGAATCTACTCCAAGTTATGAATCTTATCTTTAAGGCAAAATGACTAGATCTCCTTTTATTGGACAAGGGTTAAGAACTAAAGAAGTTTTAGAGCTAGTACATAGTGATGTATGTGGTTTATTTAAAGAAATGGCAAGAGGTGGTTTTTACAACTTCATTACCTTTATAGATGATAAATCAAGGTATGGATATTTGTATTTGATGAAATACAAACATGAATCTTTTGAAAAGTTCAAAGAATTCAAATCATAAGTAGAAAAGCAAACAAGAAAAAGTATTAAAACTCTATGATCAGATCAAGAAGGTGAATACTTAAGTACTGAATTCAATGTGTTCTTGAAGGAACATGGCATTATTTCTCAATTAGCTCCTCCTAGACTGCCACAATTAAATGGTGTATCTAAAAGAAGAAATCATACTCTATTAGATATGGTACGAAGTATGATCAGCTATACTGACCTTTCAATCTCTTTATAGGGATTTGCATTAGAAATAACTTTGTACTTAATCGTGTCCCCTCCAAATTAGTCTCTTCCACCACATATGAGATATGGTATGAAAAACAACAAGTCTTAAACATGTTAAGATTTGGGGTTGTCCAACTTATATTAAAAAGTGGAAGGCTAATAAGTTGGAAATAAAATCAGAAAAAGGGGCGGTTTATTAGATATGCGAAAGATAGTTTTGGATATTATTTCTGTCTTCCTACATCATAAAGAGTTGTGATAAGTACAGATGATATTTTTCTTGAAAAAGAGTTCATTTAAAAAGGTGGCAAAAGAAGGAAAATAAAACTAGAGTTAGAGAATTCTGACCAACAAATAGACAAAATGGATATTGATCCATCCAATGAGCCAAGACCTATTGATGATGTCTCCACATTAATTCTTCAAAGATCAACTAGAATATCTCATCCTTTGGATAAATATGGTTTTCTTCGTGAGAATGAACAAGAGTTATTTGGTCATGAAGAAGTTGATCATGGTGATAATCCTATGACTTATGAAGAAGCTATATCAGATATAGACTCTTCAAAATGGATTGAAGCCATGAAATTTAAAATGAATTCCATGTATAAGAATCAGGTTTGAGATCTTGTAGACCACCTGAAGGTATTGCACCAATAGGGAATAAATGGGTTTTCAAGCGAAAAATTGATTCTGATGGAAAGGTAGAGACCTATAATGCAAGGCTAATAGTGAAAGGGTTTCGCAAAAGATAGGGGATTGATTATGAAGAAACATTCTTGCCTATAACCATGCTAAAATCCATTAGGATTTTATTGGCAATAGCAGCATACTATGATTATGAGATTTAGCAAATGGATGTCAAAACTACTTTCCTTAATGGATATATAGAGAAAAATATTTTCATGGAACAACCTAGGGGTTTTGAATCTAAGGATGGTTCTAAAGTATGCAAGCTTAAAAGATCCATTTATGGTCTAAAACAAGCTTAGAGGAGTTGGAATATCCATTTTGGTGAAGCCATTAAATCTTTTGGTTTTATAAAAAATGAGTATGAGCCATGTGTGTGCAAGAAGCTTAGTGGGAGTGCACTCACTTTTCTTGTTTTGTATGGGGATGACATATTATTAACGGGTAATGATATCGGTATGCTAACAATCGCGAAAATCTGGTTATCTAACACTTTCTTAATGAAAGACTTAGGGGAAGCAACCTATATTCTGGGAATTCATTTCTATAGCGATAGATCAAAAAGAATGATAGGTTTTTCTCAAAGTCTATACTTAGAAAAGGTGTTAAAGAGGTTTAACATGTTTAATTCCAAGAGAATATTGTTACCTATAAGGCACAATATCCATCTTTCGAAAGAAATATCTCCAAAGATACCTGAGGAAAGAGAGAAGATGGCAAAAATTCTATATGCTTCAGCAATTGGAAGTGTAGCACCCCTCACCCGTCTATAGTGTAGCCGAGCAAGGTATGCCACATTCGGTGTCGGAGTACCCTATCTTGTCCATTGTAATTTTAAACTTATTAGAAAACATGTGGAATTTTTTTATCACAATTTATTCCTGTGGAAATCTGGACATAATCTCTTTTGTTTTATTAGCATCTAGCGGGTTCCACTAGTTACTTGCTAAAAACTATTTCATATCTGTCTCATATTTCCATATTCTTATGTATCATCATACATTCCTATAATCATATCATATCATTTCAAGAAATAAAATTCATTTCATACATATGAAAATTATAGACAAAAATTCTCAAACTTATTTACAATCCCAAAATATAAATTACATTTATTTACAATATTCAGAATTAATATACATTTCATTATACATGAACCAAAATGAAAAACCCTAATTACATTGGGCCCTACCAAAATAAATACTACTGAGGTGAGCTCTAAACTGTAGCAGATTTAGACAACTTTAATCAGATTACTACTGTGGCGGCTGCTGCTATGGCGGCTGTTGTGTCTGGTCTCCAGTACCTACGCGATAGAAAAACCAACGTGCTAAGTAAATTGTTTAGTGGTGTATAATATTAAAGCAGAATAACTAAATGATTTAAAATGCCAATAATATGTGAAATTTCATAATTCTAGGTCAATTGTATTTTTCAATTGCACTTTGGGAATAATTTAATTATCAATATCTTATCTGTGCATTTATTTCTTTCTCTGTCTTTTAAAGTCATATCAATGCCCAAGTAACCTATAATAGATTATAAGGCTAGATACACGAGAGTGTCTATCCTGTATACAACTATCATGTCAGGCACTAGATCATTGAGCAGGCATATAATATCCTGTATACAACTGTCTATTAGGCCCAAGGCCAGTGGGCAGGCATATAGTATCCTATATACAACTGTCTGTCAGGCATAAGGCCAGCAGGCAGGCATAAAGCCAGAAATACAATTATGCACAATGGCATCTGTCATGTTAGGCACAAGGCCAGCGGGCAGGCTGTTAAAGCCAGAAATACAATTAGGCACAATGGCCAACAGGCAGGTATAAAGCTAAAAATCATATCAAACATATATTGTCAGTCCATGATTTTCCATGTAGGCAGTACTGCTATCTGTAATTCCTAATTGGTATACCAATCGATCCAACTATATACATAAGTCTAGGTATACTTTGGGCAAATTAGTACTATTAGGCACTTATAGTTTTATTATTTCATGCTATGTACTATTAAGGGTTCATAACATATTGTTATTTCACTTCATGTACTATCTATGCTTTATACTATTTTCATGTCATTATAATGGGAACATAGGTCCCAAGTACATATTCATATAACTTATGTATTTATCACTCTCATTATTTTATGTCATGTACTATACATATTCATAGTATTGTTATTTCACATATGATGGAAACATAGGTTCCAAGTGTGTTTTCATATGATTTATGTGTTTAACAAACCATTTAGGTAATTTACATTTTATGTATCAACTGATTTCATGTCATCTTATAATGGGAAAGTAGGTCCCACATACCTATTTCATGTAATTTAGCATGTAGTGACTTATTAGGGATAAGTCCTTACTAAAAGCAATATAATTCAAGAACCTTTCTTTAGGTTCAGTTTTACTGTTTTGATTTTACATATCAAATTGAGCAATTTGTGGTTACTATTTAGCCCCTCTTCCTTCATAGAAGTTGTTCTTCTATGTCTTGACTTTATTTTCGTTTTTGAATCATGTGATTTGGATTTGTATAACTCAAGTTATGGTCAAATAACCATAACTGATTTAGTTGCAAATTCTGGTTCCTTTTGCTAGGCAATTTTGGTATCATATTTTGTCAAATTATTTGGATAGGTTGTAGCAACATTTAGGCCTAGTGTTCTTCATAGGATTTGTTTCCCTATCTCTTATGGTCACTCAAAATTTTTAGTTGCACTTTTTCAAGTCATGTAGACTTACTTAGAGCCACATTATTGGCCTGGACTCAAATGTCCTATACTAACATGATTTCCATTTAGCTCAGTAGTTTGACCCAAAATTTAAGCTTCTTACATTCATAATTTGAGGTAGGTGTCTAAAATAAAGTTAAAGCCTTATTTCTTAGGTTTCCATAACTATATGGTACATCTCAATTGAAGTTTTCTAGTGGAAGATATCTTAAAAGACTATGCTGGAGTCAATGGTTACTTATGCACATTTCCAGAATTTATGCACTAACTTGGCCTAGCTAATTGACCTATTTCTCTTAATTTCTGGATTTTGGTCAAAATAGCAATATTGTAGGTCTATGTCTTATTGAAAAATTGGCACTAATTTCATGTTATTTGGAGTTCTATGGACCAAGTTATGCCTCTTTGCCAAAACTAGTCAAGTTGCCTAGACAAAGGTAATTCTAGGTTGTTTTGGTTCTAGACAGTTTTGGTATCCCAACCTATGCAAGCAATTTGACTTGGTTAATGGCATTTCTGGGCTTTGTTTCTTCACAAAAGTTATAGCCCTCTGTCTAAGCTTTCCAATAGTATAAATTTCAGATCATTTGGACCTGTCTAGAGTGAGATATGACCAAATGAATGTGCATTGTTCATTTGGTCAATTTTCTGGATTCACAATTTGATAATCCAGATTAGGGCAAAGTTTATATCACTTTTTAGGTAGAATTTAGACATAGTTTCTACATAAAAATTGGTGCATTATAGGTCTAGTTTTACCTCTAGTTGGCCTCATACCAATTGGGATCACACAATTTCACTTATGGCTCAAAACATTCACTGCCTTCAACAAATACTCAACCTGCAAGAAAATTGTATACTTCCAATTTCATTCCTCCAACTCCCAAAATTACAAATTTGCATTCATGGTACTTATAATATCATCAATTCATCTCAATTCAATCAAATTTCCAATAACATTATTCAAGTCTCAATGGAATAATTCAAAACCCTAATTCAAGCTGTCAAAGTCAACAATTCACATTCAATCAAATTTCTATCACATGTAAATTCAATTACCTATCCATCAACATCACTAATCTCAATTTACATGTTTTAATTAAGCACACTCCCATGCTTTTCAAGGATGCCAAAGTGAATCAATTACACAAGTCTCATCAAATAAATTCAAATTGCCAATTTCAATAATTACACAAAGTCTCCATAATTGTCATCAAACCCTAATTCAAGTTTCCCCCAATTTATGCATATCACATACATATCACTTCCATTACATTTAGATGCATCAACTAACATCAATAACCATCATTCTAGTTAATAATTCATCAAACTCTTAAGGAAATTAAGGTTGCTGAATTGAACTTCCATATGTATTTCAACCCTAATTCAAATTATCAATCTCCACATACACATGAAATCAATTTGCTAGAACATCTAATTACCATAATTAACATCACTACCCATCATTTACAAATAAAAATAAATCAAACTCCTTTAGTTTCCATGGCTGTTGAATTCAAGACTCCCAAATACTCATCAATTTTCATTGATTTTCTTAACATATCAACTCATCCTAAGCTCAAAACAAGAATTAAGGAAGAAAAGTGGGAAGATTGAGCACTAACCTCTTTGTTTACTTTCTTGAGCTTGTTAAAACCTTGAAACTTCTCCTTCCTTTTGATGCCTATAGTCTTCCCATTGTGTGAGGACAAATTCTTGTGAAGTGGCCTTGTGATTTCATGTGGAAAATGGTGGGATTTCAAGCTTTGCATGAAACGTCCATGGAGGATTTTGGGAGAAACCATTCAGCCATTTGAGAGGAAAATTGAAGAAGATGAAATGAAGTGGTGCGATTTGTCTTCATATGCCCATTTATACCCCCACAAAACTTTGATTAATTATTATAATATTCAAAGTTTCAATATTCCAAATAATCCCCCCATATTTCCTTTAATTACTTTACATGTATAATTTCATATTTTCATGAAATTTTTAAAATTTAGTACTACTCATTTTTAATGGACATTTAGGTCAAAAGTCAATTTTAGGTACCAAATGACCAAAATGCCCCTCTTCGATTTATAGTCCAACTTTTTCGGTAATACCGATTTAATTCCTAATCCGACGGTTCCTTTAATTTTCGCTTTCATCTGTACCGATTCACTAAATTTTCTTTGACATTTTTAATGTCATCTGTATCTTAGTAGACTTTTAATTAGGTCCTTAAAATTATTTCTTAGGGTTTCCCCACGGTCTGGGGTCGTCAACTGTCTATGCAGTGACTTCCCAGTGCGATCACCTATCGCTATAGTTCTGGCTCGTTTAACCTAGTTGCATTTCCTTTCTTTTATTTTCTCTTAATTTTTCTTGTATTTTCTTACCATGTATTCCATTATTTTATGTCTCCTCACTATCATTTAAGTGTAGTTCCAGACATCCTGACTTTTCGGACAAACATTAGTCGTCGGAACAGTAGAACGTACAGATTACCTATGATGAGGGCGTTATAGAAAGCCTTATGTATGCTATGTTGCATACAAGGCTAGATATCACTTATGCTGTTAGTTTTACTAGCAAGTTTCAATCCAATCCAGGTTTGAAACACTAGATTACAGTAAAAAAATATCCTTAAGAACTTGAGAAGAACTAAAGATTTACTCTTAACATATGGAGAAGGTGATTTGCAACTAGATGGATTTACAGATTCTGACTTTCAATTAGATGTGGATGATAGAAAGTCTATCTCAGGTTTTTTGTTTATATGTAATGGAGGTGCAGTTAGCTAGAAAATTTCTAAGCAGACAACAAATGTAGATTCCACTATAAAGGTCGAGAATATTGCTACATCTAATGCTGCAAAAGAAGTTATTTATATTAAGAAGTTCTTTACAGAACTTGGAGTGGTTCCTTCGATTATGTCACCAATTCCCCCATATTATGATAATAATGGTGTTGTTATTCAAGCAAAGGAATTACGGTCTCACCAGAAATCCAAACACATAGAAAGGCGCTACCATATTATCAGAGAAATAGTTAGAAGAGGTAATATAGCCATGCAGAAGATAGTTTCAGTTGATAATCCAGCTGATCCATTCACTAAAGCCATGACACAAAACTAGTTAGATCAACATCTTGAGATGATGGTTATAAGATTTTGTAATGATTGGCTCTAGTGCAGGTGGGAGATTGTTAGTAGTATGCCCTAGAGTATATCATATAATTGTACCTTCTAAATATTTTTGTTAATGGTATATATCTTTCTTTTAAATTTAAATGGTTTAAATTTAATTGAAAATATCCTTTAACAACTTGTTTAATGCTCCATTCTTAAGGTGTTGAGAATATGAGTGACGAGATATTCTAGTACAAATATTACAAATTTTGATTCACAATCTAGGATACCTCACTGGACATGATTTATCCGGATAGATTGTCACTCTTGTTTGTGTCCATGGATTAGTATGAGATATTAATGGGATGGAATGATAAGTCTTATGCCATATGACAAATATGGCGGGCACTTATGAGATAAGTAGGCTGAACCAGTGATACTAATATGACATGTAAATGGTGTTTACTCTTGTCGATATATTGTCATATAGATCATAATAGTGCATATAATCCCTTGACCTAAGATGACACACTTATCTTGTATATAGATGGTTTGAGGTTGATACTGCTTTCATGCTTGTACAAGGTATGAGTGTATGGGTATGTGTTAGCTCCAACTTGTTTTATATGGAGATAGGTGTTAGCCAAGATGGGATCCGTTACCATAAGTAAATAGGGATAAAATCCTATGTCCATTTAAATTATTCTTGTTAAGTCAAGTTCTTGACCAAGACAGATAGACGTAGTAAGAAAAGAGTTTATGACTGGGAAGTCTCATTAATCAAGAATTAAAATTAAAATGATGACATATGATTCAAAGCAATAAGAGTTTGACATAAACCATGACTCTAGCTAGAATCGAGATTTTATAATAAAGAGATTTTAGTGCATTGTATATATGATCAAGGCTCATGAATTAAGGTATAATTCATAAGTAATTGGGTAGTCATGGTACATTATACTATATGTCAACCATGACTTATGAGAACTAAAAATGAAAAGAGAATTTCATTTTAAGTATAGAATAGTTCTAATAATATTAAAGAGTTAATATTATTCTCATTGCCAATTAGTAGTGAAGCTTGTAAGTCACACATAAAAATGCAATATGATCAAAATAAAATTAATTTGATTAAATTAATTAAATGGTTTAATTAATTAATCAAATTAATATATTTAGTTTGCAATTAAATTGCAAAGTCCCTAGCATGACTTAAAACTAAATTTATTTATGGAAGTAATCAAGTTAATATTTAAAGTATTTAAATATAACTTGATTAATTAAGCATAAGGAAAGAAATTAATTTTGATTAATTTGGGAAATTAATTTTGGTTAGTTCGACTTAGTTTGACTTGGTCAAAGGAGAGAGAAAGTGTATGTTAATTAGTATTTTTCTTTTATACTAATTAATTGAAATTTTAATTTCTTAGTTATCTAAGTTTGAAAAGTGGTGAAATTAGAGTTAGAAAACTATTTTGAAATTAAATCAAATTTGGACACTTTTAAGCTTATTTATAATTATGGAAATTAAAATTAGTAAAAGGAGATAAAGATGAAAAAGAAGAATGATCATCTTCTTCTTCTTAGCTTAGCTGTACACTCTCTCTCTCCTCTATAACCAATCTTTCTTCCTTTCTTGCTTAATTCAAGAGTTTAAGTGTTATAACTCTTGAATTAAAGGTTGAAAAAGTGTTTCTCCATACTTCCATACAAGAAAACCTAGAAAAACCTAAAGCTCTTATTCTTCCATACTTGGCCAAATCATAAGGAAGAACAAGAAAGAGTTTTTGGTTCTTTCAAAGAGCTTTGATAGCTTTGATCGCTTTGCTTGTGTGGACAAGCTAGAGGACCAATAATTAGTGGTTTCCACTCCGCGGATTTGGTGTTGAATTTGATTCTGCACCTAAGGGCTAAATTTCCCTAAACTTTACCTTGTTAAATTTGGAGTTTTTGTTTCCTAATGGCAATTAGGCATATTAGCAATTGAAGCATAATTTGTTATGATAAAATTATGTATTTTACAATAGCATAAATAGTTTATGTGATGCATGAAACCCTAGGATATGAAAATTTTAAAATTGCTAACTTTGCACCTTTAAGTGCATTAATATTTCAGGTAAAAGCCAACTATAGAGTTGAAATTTCAAAAGTAGTGGAGCTAGCAATCAAGTAAGGATTA
Organism: Hevea brasiliensis; assembly: GCF_030052815.1. NCBI lineage: Eukaryota > Viridiplantae > Streptophyta > Magnoliopsida > Malpighiales > Euphorbiaceae > Hevea > Hevea brasiliensis. The sequence continues at coordinate 99,479,889 of NC_079493.1, forward strand.
AGAAATTAAAAAAAAGGGTGAAAGTTAATGATGATGGGATGGATGTTTTCAAGGGAAGAGACATAAGGGTAAGAAAGAAACAAGATTGAGGGCAAACAAGATCGATAGAAGCATTGCTAGTACTATGATCTCAAAACTCGAGGTAGAGGTTAAAGATGAAGTACAATAGCTAGAGAAGATATCAACAATAGCAGAAACAGGATGGAAAGAGCAAATAAGACTTGAAAGGCAAGAGAAAGGCACAGAATAATTGGTTACAAAAATGAGAGCAAGAGGGAATGAGCATGTGAGGGACACACTAAGGGATGTTTAGGACAAGTATGGTGATGCGGCAAGGAAAAAAAGTCACATCGATAAGCAATAAAGATTGAAAAGATAGAGAAATAAGGAATGAAGTCACTAGATCACACATCAGCGCACAATGAAAGAGAAGTAGGCACTAAAGTTGATTAGAGTTATGAGATATCATGTCAGAAAGTAATGAAAGCATAAGGGGTGTCAAAGAATACAGGAAAAAGTAAGTCAGTGATCAGAGATATGAGCTTTACTATATAGGGATAGTGATAGGAATACTACAATAGAGTCAGAAAAAATGAGAACGTCTTTTTTTTTTTTTTTTTTTTTTTTTTTTTTTTTAAAGTTTGTTTATGGTTTAAGGGATAAGTATTCGCAATTGTCCAATCACATTTTTTTTTGTATCCTCTGTTTGCTTAAAATTCAGGGACAAATTTTCTTAAGGGGTAAAGATTGTAATAACCTGAATTATTTTAAAAACATAAATTTTTATAAATTTTAATAATATTTTAATATTGTTTAATTTAAAATTTTGTCTGTATATCATTTTAAATATTTATTTGAGTCATAATGTTCTCCTAATTAAACTATTATTATTGTTAGTGGTAGTAGTAGTAGTAGTAAATTAGAAAAAGGGCTTGATTGAAAGGTTTTGGACTTAATTGAAAAGGTTTTAAAAAGTATAAGAACCTAAATGAAATTAAAAGTAAAAAAAAAAAACCTTAAAATTTTTGAAACCCAACTGAACCCCCCTGATTCTCTCTCCCCTCCCCCCACTTCCCCTTTATTTTTTTTCTCCTTCGAATGGCCATCTCAAGCGTTGGCCGCACACCAATAAGCTTCCCCCACCTCTAGATGACACCTAGGCAGGCGGTGGTATAACACTCCTCACTCGTCTACAGTGTAGCCGAGCAAGGTGTGCTATAGTCAGTGCCAGAGCACCCTGTTTTATCTTACTTTATGCCTTTAAAAATTTTGTTCTCGTTATATTTTAATATAAATTATTTTTTTATGGAGAAACCAGCGGAGTTTCCCCTGTTTTTATTACCATTTGGCGTATTTCACTATTCGCCTGCTTGAAATTTTAATAATATTTTCACAATAAAATCTCATCATTTCATGCATCATTTATATATTTCAATTTCGTATTCAAATCCATATAATTTCATTCATATCCATTTCCATACATTCCCATTCATGCTTAACTCATATGTGAAAATTTTCAATCTTCATTAATTTACATGATATACAATTTAATCACATATGAACTAACCGATTTATTAATTGACAACACATAAATATTAATTACAATTTTCTAGTTTACATTTTAACATAAGAAATATTTATACTATACAAAATACATAAAATGACTAATGAGAGCCCTATCTACATGCATTGCTGAGGAGGTGATAACCTTGAACACTCTACAGATCAGAACTCCAAAATCCCTGTTTAATATTTGTTGGGCTTTACCTTCAGTACCTGCGTGAGGAAACAAATCCTTCACGTTAAGCATTACTGCTTAGTGGTGCAATAATATAACAAGAAAATAATATATACAAATAAAGAAAGAATCAAGCATTCTAAATATTCAAGTATCAATTTGATTTAAAATGATATTTCTAGTATTAACTATCTTATATGCTAATTCGTTCCTCTTTGGAAGTACTGAGTTTATAGCCTTACATTAATAATATTCAATATATATTTTATTATAAGAGTATTGTATTTGAGGTCTCTCTACGATACTGTAAATTGTATTTTTGTTATGTTTCTATTACTAATTTTTTTTCTCATTTCATTCAATACTTTCTAATGTTTTTAATTAGTAATGTTCTTAAATAATTTCAATAATTTACACTACCCAGGTAACCTATGACAGGCTGACTAAACTGAATAACGAGTCGTTGGCACTGGATACCGCGGTGCCTTAGGCCGTCATACCATGGGACACGGAACATCAACCACGTATGTAGTCAGTATGGCTAAAAAGCCATGATAACATATAATCAGGCATAAAAACCATGAGTGCGGGCATAAAGCCATGAGTACGGGCATAAAGCCTTACGCAGTATTGTTAAAATAATACCCTATTGGCATGCCAATCTATCCAATCTAACACACGTGTCTAGGTAATATATGGGCACATAGTACCATTAAGAGTTCATAAGTATTATTATTTCATTATATGTTCCAATTATAATTTATAATGTTTTAATTTTTATTACTAGCAGAAGTATAAATTTCCTAAAATACAATTTTACATAAATTATGCATTCATCATAATTTATATATTCATTATATTATTTATATTGATCACAATTCATAACAATTATTCTCATGTACAATTGTACTCAAAGCATTTTCTCTTCTCCAATAATGAGAACTAATGTCTCATTCATACACTTATTTATTCATTATACTATTTATATAATTATCATTATCATTCATATTTCAAGTAATCCATGACCATTTCATGGATTTTAAATTTAGCTTAAATTTTCTTTATATCCTAGAGCCATTCAAATTCAAAAATTAAAATGTGTTAATTCCAATTGCACTAAGATCCCGCATTTTGGGTTCTAAGTTTGTTGGCATTGATTGCCAATTGCAATTCAAAGCCTCCTAAAAGTATTTTAAAAAATTCAGTCTTTATGTCCTAGGTTTACTGTTCCATTGGTCTATGCTAAAGTGAGAATTTGGCTAAACTTTCTCTATGAAAGTTGTTCCTTTATGTATCTAATTTAATTCTCTTTTTGAATCACTCAATTTGGACTTTTTTTAGCCCGAGTTATGATCAAATAACCATAACTGGTTCTTTTCCTAATTTCGTCTCTTTAATTAGGCAGATTTTGGCATTACCTTTTACCAATTTAATTGGACATGTTGTAGTTGCTTTTAGGCTTAGTGTTCTTCATATAATTTGTTGCCCTATGTCTTATGGTCATTTATAAATTTTAATTACAATTTTCCAAGTTTTATAGAATTAATTATACTAATTTAAATGGCCTAGACTCCAGTACCTTGTGCCTTCAGGGTCCAAGTTCAGGTTAGTAGTTTTGACCTCCATTTTAGGGTTCTTATGTTCATAATTTGAGGACAATGTCTAAAACAAAGTTGGAACCCTATTTCTTAGGGTTTCAGATCTGTATGGATCAACCTAATTAGAGTTTCCTAGTGGAAGATATGCTATAAAAACTATTCTGGGGTCAATTGTGATTTAGTCAAACTCCAAGTTTTGATGTTTTAAATTCTTCTAACCATTTGACCTAGTTCCTTTGGGTTCTGGGTTTTGGTCAAAAGACCAACATTGTAGATCTATGTCTTATAAAACTTTTTCCATTAGTTTCACTGCATTTGAATTTTTATAGACCAAGTTATGACAATTTTTCCAAAACTGGTCGGGTAGGCTTATGTCCAGGAAATTCTGGGCAGAATTTCCTGGACGTAAGCCTACCCGACTAGTTTTGGAAAAATTGATTCTGGTCTGTTTGGTAATCTAATTTGGGTCAGTAATTTCATTTGGTTATAGGCATTTCTGGGCTTGGTGTTCTGAAATAAAGTTGTAGTCCTATGTCTAAGCTTTCCAATGATATAAAATTCAGATCATTTGGACCTGTCTAGAGGGTACTGTTCATTTGGTCATTTTTCTAGGTTCAGAATTTGGTAAGCTAAATTGGACCAGAAAATTGGTCAACTTATGGATAGAATTTGGGCATGGTTTCTTCATGAAAAATGGAGTATTTTGGGTCTAGTTTCACCTCCAATTAGCCTCATACCAATTGGAGTCACACAACTTCAGCTATGACTCAAAGAGTACAAGGGACTCATAGGTCTGAATTTCCTACAAAGAACATGAACTCCCAATATTCATTCCTCCTTACTCCCAAACTATAATTTGTCATTCATAGCACTTTAATTAAGCAACAATCAGTCTCAATTTGATCAATTCCAAACTATTCCACAAAAACCCTAATAGTTAGATCAAACCCTAACTCAAAGTCCAATTTTCAATCATATCCAAGCAATTCCACTTCTATTGTATGTAATATATCAATTATCCTCACTAATCAAGTTTAGATGAACCAAAATTATCCAACTCCTGAACCTCCTTAGGTTGCCAAAAACTTAAAGTTCCCATATATTCAAGGTTTTCTTCAAATTTCATAAAATTTACACTTAGATTATCATGCTTCTACAAATTAAGGAAGAAGAGAAGATTGGTTAATGCACTAACCTCTTGTAGCCAATTCCAAGAACTCCAATTCTTCAATTTTTCTACTTCTTTTTGTTTTCAATCTCTTCTTCAAGGTCTATTGACAAATTTTTGTGTTTGGGGTGTAGGAAAATATGGTATGAATTGAAGGGAAATTAAGCTTAAACATTCAAAAAATGGTCGAAGCTTTGGGAAAAAGAGGTTTGGCCATATGAAGAGGGAAGAAGACAATCTGAAACCATATGAAGAGGGAAGAAGACAATCTGAAATTTTCTTTGATTTTTATCTATTTTTAAGTGTTTTATGAGTGTTTGTTGAATGGTGATTGGTTGGGGCTTTTTAATTGCATCATGCATATGTCATAAATCCTATTTACTTTCATTTTTGTTTTTCTTTTCCTTTCTTCTTTTATTACTCATTTTTAATAAATTTTTCTTCAATATTTATTTACATTTTATGTTATATACCTCACTTACTTAAATGGACAAGTCGGTCAAAAATCGTCTCTGAAGGCAAAATGACCAAAATGCCCTTCGTTTAGCTTAACAGACTAAAATTGTCTGTACCGATTGAATAAATTCTCTGAGCATTTTCTCGGTGCTCTAAGGCCATCAAAACCTTAATGACTCTTCTTTGGAGTTTCAAAAATTATTTCATGAATTTTGCCCCAGGTTTAGGGTTTCTAGCTGTGAAGACAGCAAGTTCCCATCAAGGTCACCCATCGCTGGGGCACCGACTCATTGAACTTTGTTGTATTTCATTGCTTAAATTTTTCTAAATTTTCCTTACCATTATTTGGGTTATTTATGACCCCTCACTATAGTTTACATATAGTTCTAGACATTCTAGCTGTCCGGTCAGACATTAATCACCGGAACAGTCAAATGTACAGACTAGCTAAAGTGAGGGTGTTACAGGTGGCTAGTAGCGACGAGGTGCTATAGAACATAGTGAGAAGAAAGGAAAAAAGAGCTAGAAAGAAAAGAGCGAGAGAGAGGGTGGCAATTACGGCCCGACCAATGCCTGGCCACCCCACTGGTCCAAATCGACTCCTCATATGCCAAGGAAGCTTTCTCTACTCGAAGCACCGGAATCCATGGAGTTTTTGGTGAGAAAAGAAGGGAGAGAAAATAGTGGTAGCAGGCTTTTCGGCTATTTTACTAGCAATCTAGCCATCGAATCGATGATCTAAGACCACTATTAAACTCAGCATGATGAAACCTTCGAGATGGGACCAACCCTGCTCCGTTCAGACATTATTTTGAAAAGATGATCATCAGATGGTCTAGATCGCTCAGTGAGATTTTCAAGCCTTTTCGATTCCCATAAATTAAAAATAATTATATGATAATCATTAATAATTTATGGGCTTTGTTTTGGTATGATCAGATCGGTGATAACTCATCAGCACTCAGGATCAAGTTTTCAATCTAGTCAGAATACTTGATGGGCTGTCACAGAAGGTGGCCATGTTTCAATCATTTCTGGCATTTACATATGCTCCGAATGCATTCCAGGTAGCATAATTTGCAAAGGTAATCCTAAACTCAAGTCATATAGTTTTAACCTTAATTAAGCTAGCTGATTAATCTGTAAAATATTCCTGGCTTAGTACAAATTAAATAAAATGAATTTAATTAATACAAGGACGATGTAAAGGACCTTTAAGAATATTTTTATAATTTTAAAGCACTGAAAATAATTATTTGGAAGTTAGAGACTCTAGCTAGAGTTTGGACAATTGAACCTAGATTAGGTTTCTTGTAGGCCCTGGGTGGACATTGTAATTATTATTATGGGCCTAAGGCCTTATAGGTTATGCTTGGTTGAGTTTTCTTATAGGGGTTAGGTCTAGTTATAGGGGAGGCTCTGCTGAAATTTTTGCGAGACTTTAGGGCTAATTCTTTCTTCTATAGTTTAAATTAATTATTTAGTTTTGTCAGTTGGTTAATAAAGGTCAATGTGTTTATATAGGAGATCAAAGCTGTCTTTTTTCTTCCTTTCAGTTGGACCAACTGCAGTTGAGTCGACCAGTCTATGAGTTAGATATTGATTGTTTTTTGTAATTTCAATATTATTTATATTCTTGGCTTGCTCATGCATTATATATGTATATATATACATATTTAGTTAAATAAATTTCAGAATATTCTTACTGCTGCATATTTAATTATTGTTAATTATATGTAATTGCCACCCTAAGGGTATGGTATATGATGGATATGGATTGCATGGGTAGTTTCAGTTTGAGCTAATCTTACTGGAATCCAAAACCCTGGATATGATAAAGTCGAGGTGAGGCACGGCTTTGAAAGGTATCTCATTAGCCTCTACACTTGGGATTTAAGTGAAAGTCCAGCTTGAGAGGTATCTCACTGGCAAGATTTGGAATGAGAGAGCTCCTAAATTTATGTATTGATGTGATGAAGGAACGGAAGCATGAAAAACACAAGTTTATACCATTAAATTCAAAAATTTTCACCTAGGGTCACATGCATCATGCAAGATTTATTTTTATCTATTTGATTTCAATGATAAACAACATATTAAAACTCTTTTAATATGTTTTTGGATCTGTATTTGCCATTTAAGATTTTAAAATTAATCAGATTAATTTTAGAACCCTAGATTAAATCAAGAACAATTACACTAACCTCTTGATGCACTGCAGTGTGTCTACGCCTTTGAGATTCATCTTCAGGACACCAGATGTTGTCCCTCTAGCTTGTCTGTGACACCCCTTACTCGTCTACAGTATATCCGAGTAAGCTATGTCACACGGTGTACCGGAACACTCTATTTTATCTTTATTAAGTTTCATCATAATTTTGAAAATAACTTGTGAAAAATAATCTATTTAAGTCATTTGTTGAAATTTTAATTTATTTGAGGTTCTGAAAATTTTATAGAAAATCCGGCAGAGTACCGGCTAAAATTAAAGAAAACAGTTCTTCGAAACCTGTGAAAAACACTTCCAATAATCATATTCAAACAATCCCAACTCCATTTTATCAACAAAGTCTCAATATGATTTTCAACAACCTTTTCATTACTCAAACATTCATTCCTCATGATACTCATATACAAGCAATAAATAAATACTCAAATTTACATTCATTACCACAATTTTCATTATTTACATGAACATCAAAATACATTACATAAGTTTAATTACATATGAGAAAATAAAAATTAGTTAAAAAATACCAAAATGAAACCTAGTGTCCTACCAATGCACTGTGGATGGTGAGGTGACACGGACATTATGCAGAGCTGCAGGATAGTCACACCCAGTCTGCGGTTTACTGGGCTCTCGATCAGTATCTCCAGAACCTACGCGTGGCAAAAGCAACGCGCTAAGCAATAATGCTTAGTGGTGCAAATAATAAAATAAAAAGAAATAACATAAATAAATATGCATTGAATGTATATGTCTTATTTGTTTTGTATTTGTATATCCATTTATTTCGTTAACTTTGTCCACTTTCATTCATTTGGTTGCCCAAGTAACCTATACTGGACGACTGGACTGGATAAATGGGTAAACTGGCACTGGGTATCTAGTACCTCGGGCCGTCACACCATCGGTCACATGTGCATCTCCCGGTGTGCAACAGAACAGCTAATAAGCTGTAATGACAATAGGCACAAGGCCAAATATCAACACAAAGTCAGAATGGCTAAAAGCCATGAAATCACAGAATGGCATAATGCCATGTGCAGTACTACTAACTGAACCCTATTGGCATGCCAAACTATCCAAACCAATCTTGTTAGGTATACTAGGGCATTTGATACTTTTGAATTCTTCAATTTTTGAATTTCAAGTTTTGGTGTCACTATTCACTTTATTAGTCAACAAAAATGTTGACTTTTGCATAGAAAATAGGTGCATTAGTTTCAACACTCCCAATGTACCACATTTTGCATTCAAAACTTGTTGGAATTAATTACCAATACCATTTCAAAGCTTAGAACTAAGGGAGCAGAATTCTCAGTTTTTGTACCCCAACTTTACTATTCCATTAGTGATTGTTACATTGGAAATTTGAGGAAATGGTAAACATGAAAGTTGTTCCTTATTTTGTCTAGTTAAATTTCTTTTTTGGAATCACTCCATTTGGAGTTTTGTAGCTCTAGATATGGTCCAAAAACCACAACTGGCCGGATTGCAAAACTGCAGAATTGACCATATCTACAGTGCAGTGAACAGTGATTTCCACTGCCTTGTTGGATAGGTTTTGGTCATAATTTGGGGTAGGGTTCTTCATGAAAGTTGTTTTCTATATCTTATCTTGTTGCTGTAAAAATTTCAGGTCAATTGGGCCATTCTACAGTGAGTTATGGCCAAATAAGCGATTCGCTCATTTGGTCATTCTGCAGAATCTGATTTCAGGGTATCCGGATTGGGGCCAATTTTTGATCCACTTGCTTTGGTCTTTTGGGCATGGTTTCTTCAGAAAAATTGTGCCATTTTATGTCTCGTTTCATGTCCAATTGGCGAAACACCAATTGAACCTACACATCCAAAGTTATGGCTGTCCAAGTGGGCTGGAATCACAGCCTCACCTGCTGCTCTCACTAGGCAGCATACCATTTCAGTTTGTAACACTCTAGTTCACTTCAAGTTATGGTCAACTTACCTCAAATGGTCACTAATTGACCATTAGAATGTGCACTCATCATTTCATAAGCCAAGTCCAAATTTCACTCCCAAACCCTAGCTCAAATTCAAGGTTCACATAAGTTACCTTAGTTAACTAACTAATTCATTATCCTTAAATTTATATACTTTAAACATGATCTCTAGTTCACTCCAAGTCCATCAAAAACACTCAATCTTGTTCCTTCCTTAGGGCAGTCGAATTCTAGGATATACATACACATAGATTTTATCCACTTAATTTACAAATTCTTACTTATTTTAGGTTTCTAACATAGAAAAAGAGAGATGTATGCATAATAGGCACTAACCTCTTATAGGGCAGAATTTTCCCAAGCTTGACTTCACTTTCTTTCCTTTTCTAGGCTGCCTAGAGCTTCCTTAGAGTGTGTGGATAAGTTTTAGTGAAGGTGACTTAGGGTTTTGGGGTGAGGTTTGAGAGATTTTCAAGCTTGAATGAAGAAGAAAAATGGACTTCCTTGGCTATGGTGCGGCTGGAATTTGGGGAAGAAGATGGCTGTTTGCTTTTTAATTTCTTTGGTCTTTTTTTGTCTCTTTTATTAGTTAATTAAATGGTTGTTTAATTGTGATTGGTGGGAACTTTTAAATGACCTCATAATGATGTCATTATTTGCATTATATTGATTTTTCTTTTCTTTTCTTTTCTACTAACTTTAAATTAGTTTTTCATCAACATTAATTCATATTTTATGTCATAATAATTATTTACTCAACTGGACAAGTCAGCCAAAAATCACCTCTGAAGGCAAAATGACCAAAATGCCCTCCGTTTGGCTTAACGGGTCAAAATTGTCTGTACCGATTGAAAATTTTTTCTAAATATTTTCTTGGCATTCTAATGCCATAGGGACCTCAATGACCCTTCTCTGGAGTCCCAAAAATTATTTTATGAATTTTTCCCCGGGTCTAGGGCTCCTAGTTGCGAGAACCGCAACTTCCTTCTGGGTTACCCATCGCTTGGGCACCGGCTCATTTGACTTAGTTGTATTTTATTCCTAAAATTTTTTACTAAATTTTTTCTTATTAATATTTGAGTTAATTATGGTCCCTCACTTTAATTTAAATTTTTTTCCGAACGTTCTAACTGTCCGGACCGATACCGGTCACCGGAAGTTGCTACCGGGAGGGTGTTACAACTCTTCCCCTCTAATTTAAATTTCGTCCTCGAAATTTTACTTGATGCAAACAGTTGAGGGAACTGTTGCCTCATCGTCTCTTCACTTTCCCAAGTTGCCTCCTCGGTGTTGTGGTGCCTCCAAAGCACTTTTACCAGTGGAATCTGCTTATTTCTCAACTCTTTCACTTCTCGAGCCAGGATCCGTAGAGGTTCTTCTTCATATGTCAAATCCGGCTATATTTCAATTTCTTCCCTGGAGATGACATGTGAAGGATCTGAGCGGTATCTTCTGAGCATGGACACGTGGAACACATTGTGGATCTTGTCCAGCTCTGGTGGTAAAGCTAGACTATAGGCCACTGGACCCACACGTTCAATGACTTCATATGGGTCAATGAACCTAGGGCTTAACTTACCTTTTCTTCCAAACCTCAATACCTTCTTCCACGGTGACACCTTGAGGAACACTTTGTCGCCAACCACATATTCTATTTCTTTTCTCTTCAGGTCGGCATAAGATTTACATGCATCTAAGGCAACCTTGATTAGCTTTGATTAGTTTTACTTTCTCCTCGATCTGTTTCACAGTGCAGGCCTACCAGTTTGTCTTCGCCCAATTCAGTCCAGCACACTGGAGTTCTACATTTTCTCCCATACAGTGCTTCATACGGGGCCATTTGGATACTAGCTTGGTAGCTATTGTTGTATGCAAATTCTGCTAGTGGGAGATATCTATCCCAACTTCCCTCAAACTCAATGACACAACTCCTCAGCATATCCTCAAGTCAAGAACCTGGATTACTCTTTCGGATTGCCCATCCGTCTTAGGATGGAATGCTGTGCTGAAGTGGAGTTGTGTACCCAAGGACTCATGCAACTTCTTCCAAAATCTCGATGTAAACCTTGGGTCTCGATCAGATATGATGGAAAGTGGAATTCCATGCAGTCTAACTATCTCACTGATATACAATTCTGCTAACTTCTCCAGTGAGTAGTCAGTCCTAACTGGAAGAAAGTGTGATGACTTTGTCAATCTATCCACTATCACCCATACTGCATCATGTTTCTTCTGGGTGAGAGGTAGACCACTTACAAAATCCATGGTGACCCGATCCCATTTCCATTCAGGTATGCGTATAGGCTGTAGCAAACCTGATGGAACTTGATGTTCTGCCTTGACTTGCTGACATGTCAAGCATTTAGTCACATAGTCAGCTATGTCTTTCTTCATACCAGGCCACCAATACTGGAGCTTTAGATCATGATACATCTTTGTACTTCCTGGGTGCATAGCATATACACTGGTGTGTGCCTCTTTTAGAATATTGGCCTTCAATTCCCCATCATCTGGTACACACAGTCTTCCTTTGTAGTACAGACACCCATCTGCTTTCACCTCATAGTCAGTTGCTTTTCCCTCTGAGATTTTGCTCATAATAGCCATTAACTTTTCATCTGCCTTTTGCCCATCTAAAATCTGCATATGAGTTTGGCCTCACTTGCAACTCAGCCAAAATAGCTCCATCTCGAACCAAAGATAGACGGGCATTCAATGATCTCAAAGTTGTCATGGATTTTCTGCTCAAAGCATCAGCAACTACATTTGCTTTCCCAGGATGGTAGTCAATTACACAATCATAGTCCTTCAGGAACTCAATCCATCGCCTCTGTCTAAGGTTGAGCTCCTTCTGAGTTGGCAAATATTTTAGACTTTTGTGGTCTGTATAAATGTAGCACTTTTCACCATATAAGTAGTGCCTCCATATCTTCAGTGCAAAGATAATTGCTGCAAGCTCTAGATCATGGGTAGGGTAATTCTATTCATGTGGCCTTAGCTGCCTGGAACCATAAGCGACCACCTTCCCCTCTTGCATCAATACACACCCTAACCCATTATAAGAGGCATCACTGTAGACCACAAAGTCCTTTCACGACCTTGGTGTGCTGCTGGTGCCTCTGTCAACATAGCCTTCAACTTCTCAAAACTAGTCTGACACTTGTCATTCCAGTCAAATTTGACATTCTTGTGTAACAACTTGGTCATTGGAGCAGCTATTAAGGAGAATCCTTTCACAAATCTTCTGTAATACCCAGCTAGCCCCAAGAAGCTTCTGACCTCAGTTGTATTCCTGGTAGGCTTCCATTCCATCACTGCTTCTATTTTCTTGGGATCCACTCTAATCCCATCAGCTGACACTATGTGTCCAAGGAATGCAATCTCATTCAACCAAAAGTCACACTTGGACAACTTAGCATACAGCTTCTTTTCTCTCAGGGTTTGCAGAACAATCCTCAAATACTCATCATGTTCTTCCCTGGTCTTGGAATACACCAAAATATCATCAATAAAGACCACTACGAACCGATCTAGGTGTGGATGGAAGATACGGTTCATAAGGTCCATGAATGCCGCTGGTGCATTTGTTAGGCCAAAGGGCATCACTAGGAACTCATAATGCCCATATCGGGTCCTGAATGTAGTCTTTGGCACATCTGCATCCTTCACCCTCAACTGATGATACCCTGATCTGAGATCAATCTTAGAAAATACTCCTGCTCCCTTCAACTGATCAAACAGATCATCAATTCTAGGCAACGGATATTTGTTCTTCACAGTCACTTTATTCAACTGCCGGTAATCAATGCATAGCCTCAAAGTCCCATCCTTTTTCTTTACAAACAGCACTGGAGCTCCCCATGGTGACACACTGGGGCGTATGAACCCCTTATCAAGCAACTCTTGCAACTGAGTTTTCAACTCCCTCAATTCTGTGGGTGCCATCCTATAAGGAGCAATGGAAATGGGTGCTGTACCCGGCAGTGTCTCAATAGCAAATTCAACTTCCCTTTCTGGTGGCAAACCAGGCAACTCTTCAGGAAATACCTCTGGGAAGTCTCTTACTGTGGGTATATCACTCAGGTTTGGCTTAGCCTGCCTAGTATCCACCACATGTGCTAGGTAGGCTTCACAGCCTTTTCTCATCATTCTTCTTGCAACTGTGGCTGAGATAACATTGGACAGGAAATCTGTCCTTTCACCCACAACAATGATCTCATTACCCTCAAAAGTTTTCAAAGAAATTCTCTTCAATTTGCAATCAACTATTGCCTGATGACGTGACAACCAGTCCATTCCCAAAATCACGTCAAACTCATGGAAGGGCAACTCAATCAGGTCTGCCAAAAATTCATACCCCTGAATCCTTAACGGGCAACCCTTGTATAGTTTTGTTCACCACTACACTGTGGCCCAATGGATTAGTGATCAGAATGTCTTGGTCACTCTCCCCTACTAGTATCCCCCTTTCTACGGGTAAGTTGATGCAGATATATGAATGAGTGGATCCTGGATCCACCAATGCATGCACAGATGTATTGTAGAGGGAGAACGCACTCGATGACGTCCGGGCATCTTGCTCCTCCCGAGCTCTAATGGCATAGGCTCGCGGGTGGTCTGTCGAGCCTCTCTGGCTCGGATCTGAGCCTCTGTGATGGCCCACGTGTCGATTTCCCATTTCCTACCCCTTTGTGGTGCAGAGCAGTGCATGCTGCTTGTGTTGGAGCAGCTGTAGTAGTTCTGCGTGGATAGTTCCTCAGCTGATGCTTTGTCGACCCACACCTTAAGCAGGCACCAGTCACTCTCCAACACTCTCCCTTATGCCATTTCAAACAATGTGGACACGCAGAAGATGCTGGGGCTGGTCCCCTGAATCCCATCCCTGGAGAGCTGCCCACTGATGGTGTGGACTGACCTCTCCTAGGGGTAAGCGTGGCACAGGCCCCGAGACTGACCCTGACCTTGTGGCTGACCTGAACTCTGTGCAGGTGAACCCTTGAACTTCTTCCCTGGTGCAGGAAATGAACTAGACTGACCCGGGCCCCTCTTCTGCTGTCTTTCCCTTCTAGTCTGCTCACTGATTCTTACTTTTTCAACTTTTATTGCAGCTTCCACTAACTTGGTGAAGTCTGTAATTCCCAATGCAGTGATCATGATCTTTATATTGTCATTTAATCCCTCTTCAAATCTCTTACACCTTTTAGCTTCATTAGGGACTATCTCCCTTCCGTAGCGGCTCAATCTAACAAATTCCTTCTCATACTCGGCCACTGACAGCTGCCTCTGCCTCAGATTATTGAACTCTCTTCTTCTCTCTTCTAGGTATACACTACCCACGTATTTCTTCTTGAATTCAGAGAGAAATAAGTGCCAAGTTACTATTTCTGACTGTACTTCACTGGACACAGTATCCCACCATTCATATGCATCATCTTGCAACAGAGATACTGCAGCCTCTAAATTTTGCTCTGGGGTGCAGTGGAGTTATTTTAAAAATTTGCCTGTTCTGTTCAACCAATTTTCGGCTGCCACATAATCATCTTCTCTCTTGCCAAAGAAGTCCACTGTGCCAAACTTTCTCAATTTTTCCAGGTGTGATTTTGGTTGTGGAGGTGGTGGTGGTGGTGGCTTTACCCCAGCCATTTGTCTGAAGAATTCGGCCATTTGCTGAAACATGGCCTGTGGAGGCTGAGCAGGCTCTGCTTGAGCTGGCGGAGTAGGTTCTCCCCTACCCCCAGTCTCAGCTGCTGCAGGTGGAGTATGACTCTCCACTTCCTCCTCGACTGCCCTCTGAGATGTAGGGTCCATATCCTATTCAAAATAAGAAAGACAAACAGATCTGCATTAGTGTCATCTCGACTCTTACGAATGCAATGCATGGTATGGACTCAATCTAGGCCCAGAAACGCCTAAACCGTGCTCTGATACCACTAAATGTGACACCCCTTACTCGTCTACAGTATATCCGAGTAAGCTATGTCACATGGTGTACCGGAACACTCTATTTTATCTTTATTAAGTTTCATCATAATTTTGAAAATAACTTGTGAAAAATAATCTATTTAAGTCATTTGTTGAAATTTTAATTTATTTGAGGTTCCGAAAATTTTATAGAAAATCCGGTAGAGTACCGGCTAAAATTGAAGAAAACAGTTCTTCGGAACCTGTGAAAAACACTTCCAATAATCATATTCAAACAATCCCAACTCTATTTTATCAACAAAGTCCCAATATGATTTTCAACAACCTTTTCATTACTCAAACATTCATTCCTCATGATACTCATATACAAGCAATAAATAAATACTCAAATTTACATTCATTACCATAATTTTCATTATTTACATGAACATCAAAATACATTACATAAGTTCAATTACATATGAGAAAATAAAAATTAGTTACAAAACACCAAAATGAAACCTAGTGTCCTACCAATGCACTGTGGATGGTGAGGTGACACGGACACTATGCAGAGCTGCAGGATAGTCTCACCCAGTCTGCGGTCTACTGGGCTCTCGATCAGTATCTCCAGAACCTACGCATGGCAAAAGCAACGCGCTAAGCAATAATGCTTAGTGGTGAAATAATAAAATAGAAAGAAATAACAGAAATAAATATGCATTGAATGTATATGTCTTATTTGTTTTGTATTTGTATATCCATTTATTTCATTAACTTTGTCCACTTTCATTCATTTGGTTGCCCAAGTAACCTATACTGGACGACTGGACTGGATAAACGGGTAAACTGGCACTGGGTATCTAGTACCTCGGGCCGTCACACCATCGATCACATGTGCATCTCCCGGTGTGCAACAGAACAGCTAATAAGCTGTAATGACAATAGGCACAAGGCCAAATATCAACACAAAGTCAGAATGGCTAAAAGCCATGAAATCACAGAATGGCATAATGCCATGTGCAGTACTGCTAACTGAACCTTATTGGCATGCCAAACTTGTAACACCCTCCCGATAACCACTCCATACATCCTACTGTTCCGGTGACCGGTGTCGGCCCGGACAGCTAGAATGTCCGAAAAAATATTTAAACTAAAGTCAGGAACCATAATTAACTCAAATATTAATAAGAAAAATTTAGTAAAAATTTTAGGAATAAAATACAACCAAGTTAAACGAGCCGGTGCCCAAGCGATGGGTAACCAAAGGGAAGTTGCGGTTCTCGCAACGAGGAGCCCTAGACCCGGGAGAAAAATTATAAAATAATTTTTGGGACTCCAGAGAAGAGTTATTGAGGTTCCCATGGCATTAGAATGCCAAGAAAATACCTAGAAAATTTTTTCAATCGGTACAGACAATTTTGACCCGTTAAGCCAAACGGAGGGCATTTTGGTCATTTCGCCTTCAGAGGTGATTTTTGGCCGACTTGTCCAATTGAGTAAATAATTAATATGACATAAAATATGAAGAAATATTGCTAGAAATTAAATTGGAAATGAGTAGTAGAGGAAAGAAAAGAAAAATGAAATAAAATGCCAAATATGACCTATTATGATGTCATTTAAAAAGCCTTCTCCAATCATAATAAAACAACCAATTAATTAAGTAATAAAAGGGAGAAATAAAGACTAAAGGAATAAAAACGTGAGCAGCTCCTTCTTCCCCAAAACCAGTCGCACCATAGCCAAGGGAGAACCCCATTTCTTCTCTTCATTCAAGCTTAAGAAACTCTCAAGCTTTACCTCAAAACCCTAAGTCACTTTCATTAAAATTCATCCTAGCACCTTGCATGACCTTTTGGCAGCCAAGAAGGAGAAAGAAAGTGAGGTTTAAGGGCTTGGAAAATTCTGCCACTTGAGGTTAGTGCACTTATATCCATTAAACTCTTTATTTCCATGATTTTGGACTTGAACTTAGTAAGACTTGTAGTTTAAATGAACAAAAAAAAACCTGTGTATGTGTTAGTAGTATGCCCTAGAGCATATCATTTAGTATGTATCTTGTACATAATTTTATTAATAAAAGGCATTTCCACTTTTCCGTTTACATAATATATTTATGTGTAATAGAAAAGGTCCATTGATATTTTGTTAGAAACATTATTCTTAAGTTGTTAAGAATATGAGTCACAATATTTCTAGCACAAAGTATCATAAATAGGTTCACAATCGAGGATACTTCATAATAAGGACATGACTTATCCAGAAAGATTGTATTCATGTTTGTTCCCAAGTTATTTATATGAGATATAAATAAGATGGAATGGTGAGTCTCATGCCATATAACAAACATGATAGGCACTTATACATGATAAGTAGGCCGAACCAGTGACACTTATGACAAGCACATGGAGTTTACTCTTGTCAATGTTTTGTCATAAATCATATCAGTGCATATAATCTTTAGACCTGAGATAGCACAGTTATCTTGTATATAGGTAGTTTAAGTTTGATACTGCTTTCATACTTGTACTATGTATGGGTATATGGGCATGTGTTGGCTCCTGCTAGTTATATATGGAGGTAGGTGTTGATCAAGATGGAATCTGTTCCTCTAAGTAAATAGAGATAAAATCCTATGTTCATTTAATTGTTCTTGATGTTTCAAGTTCTGGCCAGACAGATAGATTTATTCGTAAAAGAGTTTACGATGAGAAAAATCTTTTAATCAAGAACTGGAATTAAAAGAGAACATAATATTCATAGCAAATGGAGTTTGACATAAACCATGACTCCAAATTTGAGTTGGGATTTTGTAATGAGAGATTCTAGTGCATGGTAACATATGATTATAGGTTCATTTAAGGTAAATCTTATTACTAATTGGGTGGCCATGGCATGCTATGCTAGGTGTTAACCATGGTCTATGAGGTTCATAAAATGATTTAGAGAAATCATTTATGGTAAGAAAGAGTTCTGATGATATTAAGAGTTGATATCATGTCTCATTGCCAATTAGTGATGAGCCTAGTAAGTCACACACATACACAAGTTATCACCTATTTAAATATGATTTAATTAATTAATTAAAGAGTTTAATTGATTAATTAAATAGATTTGGTTTGCAATTAAATTGCAAAGTCCCTAGCATGACTTGAAACCAAATCTAGATTATTGGATGTATAGTATAAATTAAATTTATATTTAAAGTGTTTAAATATGAATTTAATTGATGAGAAATTAATTAATAGAGATTAATTAATTAATTTATATTTGATATAAATTAATTAGAAGAAAAAAAATAATTATTTTGGGTTAAGAACTCAAAATTAAGACACAGGGGCATTTTGGTCATTTTGCAGTGTGACACGTGGCATCATGAGATGGTGACACATGGCATAACACATAAGCTTGCCAAATATTTTTAATCATGTAAGATGATTAAAATCAAGATTAAATATAGGTTTGACACTTGGCACAATGTGATTGGGTCACTTAAACCTAGAGCTAATCAAAAGGTGACATGTGGCTAGGGTTTAATGTGTTAACCTAGCTATTTAAGTGGGGTTATGAAAAGAAAACACAACCAGCAGCCTCTCCTCTCATATGTCACGCCACTTTGAGCCTCTCCAGCTATTTCTCTTCATCTCTCATCAATTCAAAGAGATTAGCCATCAATCTCTTGAATTAAGAACACTAGAAATTGTTTCTAGTGTCCTGTTTGCATCTCTAATCTCTTAAAAGGCAGAACTTGAATTTCTAATTAATAGAAAAGGCTTTAGAAGCTGTTCAAGGGCTGCCATAGGTGTTCTTGGTGTGGACAAGCTAGAGGGACAACATCTGGTGTCCTAAAGACGATCTCAAAGGCAGACACGCCAAAGACATCAAGAGGTTAGTGTAATCGTTCTTGATTTAATCTAGGGTTCTAAAATTAATCTGATTAATTTTAAAATCTTAAATGGCAAATACAGATCCAAAAACATATTAAAAGAGTTTTAATATGTTGTTTATCATTGAAATCAAATAGATAAAAATAAATCTTGCATGGTGCATGTGACCCTAGGTGAAAATTTTTGAATTCAATGGTATAATATTGTGTTTTTCACGCTTCCGTTCCTTCAGTATGAACACTTGAATTTCGGCTGCCCTAGTAAAAGAATATGTAAGAATGTTTTTGATGAGCTTGAAGTGAATTAGAAACCATATTTGAAGTTATAAACATATGAGTAATGCCTTAGTAGCTAGCTAAGGTAAATGGCATAAATTATGAATTTGAATTAGGGTTTTGGGGAGTGAAAAATTGATTTGGCTTAGGAAATTGTTAGAGCACATTTTAATGGTCAATTAGTGACCATTTTAGGTATGTTGACCATAATTAGAACTGAAAAATAGTATGGTAAAGTGAAGGTGAAATCTGCCCTAGGACAGCAGCATAGGGACTGAAAATTCAGTCCATTTGCACTGCCATAACTTGGGCTGTGTTAGTCCAATTGATGTTTGGCCAATTGGACATGAAACTAGGCTTATAATGGCACATTTTTGCTGAAGAAACCATGCCCAAAAGACCAAAGCAAGAGGACCAAAACTTGGCTCCAATCCGGATACCCTGAAACTGCCTCTGCAGAATTGACCAAATGAATAGTAACTGTTCATTTGGCCATAAATCACTGTAGATTTGGTCAATTGACCTGAAAGTTTTACAGCAACAAGTTAAGACATAGACAAACAACTTTCATGAAGGAACCTACCCCAAATTATGGCCAGAACCTAACCCAAATGGCTATGGCAGTCACTGTTCATGCTACTGTAGATATGGTATTTTCTGCAGAATGCAAATCCGGCCAGCCTGGCTTTTTGGGTCATATCTGGAGCTACAAAACTCCAAATGGAGTGATTCAAAAAAGGAAATTCAACTAGACAAAATAAGGAACAACTTTTATGTTTTACATTTCTTCAAATTCCCACAGTAACAGTGTCCAATGGAACAGTGAAGTTGACTCACCAAAACTAAAAATTCTGCTTGTGTTGAGTTACACTTTGAAATGGTATTAACACTTAATGCCAACAAGTTTTAAACACCAAATGTGGTATGTTGGGAGTGCCAAAGTCAATGTACACATTCTATACACATTCATTTTCTTGCTATTTTCTTCTATTATATTATTGCACCACTAAGCATTATTGCTTAGCGCGTTGCTTTTGCCACGCGTAGGTACTGGAGATCCCGATCGTGAGCCCAGTAGACCGCAGACTGGGTGAGTTCATCCTGTAGATCTGCACAGAGTCCGTGTCACCTCACTACCTGCAGTGCATTGGTAGGGCACTTTTTGATATTTTGTAGCAGATTTTTACTTTCTCATATGTATTTGAACTCATGTAATATATTTTGATGTTCATGTAAATAATGAAAGTTATGACTATGAATGCAAAAACTTGAGCATGTATTTATCGCTTGTATATGAGAAATGGATGTTTGAGAAATGAAAAGATTATTGAGAATTGAAATTGAGAAATATTGTTGAAATTTTGGATATTGGAGTTTGAGATGATGAAATACAAATATTGGAAGTGTTTTTAACAGGTTTCGAAGAACTGTTTTCTCCATTTTTAGCCGGTACTCCGCCGGATTTTCTTTAAAATCTTCGGAACCTCAAATGAATAATGCTTTTGATAAATGGTTAAAATAAATCATATTTCATAAATTAACTTCAAAAGCATGATATAAATGAATTGAGGAATATTAGAGTGTGCCAGTACACTGTGTGGCATTACTTACTCGGGTATACTGTACACGGGTAAGGGGTGTCACAAAACTATCCAAACCAATCTTGTTAGGTATACTAGGGCATTTGATACTTTTGAATTCTTCAATTTTTGAATTTCAAGTTTTGGTGTCACTATTCACTTTATTAGTCAACAAAAATGTTGACTTTTGCATAGAAAATAGGTGCATTGGTTTCAACACTCCCAATGTACCACATTTTGCATTCAAAACTTGTTGGAATTAATTACCAATACCATCTCTAAGCTTAGAACTAAGGGAGCAGAATTCTCAGTTTTTATACCCCAAATTTACTGTTCCATTAGTGACTGTTACAGTGAAAATTTGAGGAAATGGTAAACACAAAAGTTGTTCCTTATTTTGTCTAGTTAAATTTCTTTTTTTGAATCACTCCATTTGGAGTTTTTTAGCTATATTTATGGTCCAAAAACCACAGCTGGCCGGATTGCAAAACTGCAGAATTGACCATATCTATAGTGCAGTGAACAGTGAATGCCACTGCCTTGTTGGATAGGTTTTGGTCATAATTTGGGATAGGGTTCTTCATGAAAGTTGTTTTTCTATATCTTATCTTGTTGCTGTAAAACTTTCAGGTCAATTGGGCCATTCTACAGTGAGTTATGGCTAAATGAACAGTTATTGTTCATTTGGTCATTCTGCAGAATCTGATTTCAGGGTATCCGGATTAGGGCCAATTTTTGGTCCACTTGCTTTGGTCTTTTGGGCATGGTTTCTTCAGAAAAATTGTGCCATTTTATGTCTAGTTTTATGTCCAATTGGCCAAACACCAATTGAACCTACACAGCCAAAGTTATGGCTGTCCAAGTGGGCTGGAATCACAGCCTCACCTGCTGCCCTCACTAGGCAGCATACCATTTCAGTTTGTAACACTCTAGGTCACTTCAAATTATGGTCAACTTACCTCAAATGGTCACTAATTGACAATTAGAATGTGCACTCATCATTTCATAAGCCAAGTCCAAATTTCACTCCCAAACCCTAGCTCAAATTCAAGGTTCACACAAGTTACCTTAGTTAACTAACTAATTCATTATCCTTATATTTATATACTTTAAACATGATCTCTAGTTCACTCCAAGTCCATCAAAAACACTCAATCTTGTTCCTTCCTTAGGGCTGCCGAATTCTAGGATATACATACACATAGATTTTATCCACTTAATTTACAAATTCTTACTTATTTTAGGTTTCTAACATGGAAAAAGAGAGATGTATGCATAATAGGCACTAACCTCTTATAGGGCAGAATTTTCCCAAGCTTGACTTCACTTTCTTTCCTTTTCTAGGCCGCCTAGAGCTTCCTTAGAGTGTGTGGATAAGTTTTAGTGAAGGTGACTTAGGGTTTTGGGGTGAGGTTTGAGAGATTTTCAAGCTTGAATGAAGAAGAAAAATGAAGGATTTCCTTGGCTATGGTGCGGCTGGAATTTGGGGAAGAAGATGGCTGTTTGCTTTTTAATTTCTTTGGTCTTTTTTTTTGTCTCTTTTATTAGTTAATTAAATGGTTGTTTAATTGTGATTGGTGGGAACTTTTAAATGACCTCATAATGATGTCATTATTTGCATTATATTGATTTTTCTTTTCTTTTCTTTTCTACTAACTTTAAATTAGTTTTTCATCAACATTAATTCATATTTTATGTCATAATAATTATTTACTCAACTGGACAAGTCGGCCAAAAATCACCTTTGAAGGCGAAATGACCAAAATGCCCTCCGTTTGGCTTAACGGGTCAAAATTGTCTGTACCGATTGAAAAAATTTTCTAAATATTTTCTTGGCATTCTAATGCCATAGGGACCTCAATGACCCTTCTCTGGAGTCCCAAAAATTATTTTATGAATTTTCCCCTGGTCTAGGGCTCCTAGTTGCGAGAACCGTAACTTCCTTCTGGGTTACCCATCGCTTGGGCACCGGCTCATTTGACTTAGTTGTATTTTATTTCCAAAATTTTTTACTAAATTTTTTCTTATTAATATTTGAGTTAATTATGGTCCCTCACTTTAATTTAAATATTTTTCCGAACGTCTAACTGTCCGGACCGACACCGGTCACCGGAACAGTAGAATGTACGGAGTTGCTACCGGGAGGGTGTTACATTGTCCACACCAAGAACACCTATGGCAGCCCTTGAACAGCTTCTAAAGCCTTTTCTATTAATTAGAAATTCAAGTTCTGCCTTTTAAGAGATTAGAGATGCAAACAGGACACTAGAAACAATTTCTAGTGTTCTTAATTCAAGAGATTGATGGCTAATCTCTTTGAATTGATGAGAGATGAAGAAGAATAGAGGGAGGGCTGCAAAATGGAGTGACAAAGGAGTGTGGCTGCTGGTTGTATTTTGTTTTCTCATAACAACACTTAAATAGCTAGGTTAACACATTAAACCCTTGCCACATGTCACCCTTTGATTAGCTCTAGGTTTAAGTGACCCAATCACATTGTGCCAAGTGTCAAACCTATATTTAATCTTGATTTTAATCATCTTACATGATTAAAAAAAATTTGGCAAGCTTATGTGTTATGCCATGTGTCATCATCTCATGGTGCCACGTGTCACTCTGCAAAATGACCAAAATGCCCCTGTGTCTTAATTTTGAGTTCTCAACCCAAAATAATTATTTTTCTTCTTCTAATTAATTTATATCAAATATAAATTAATTAATTAATCTCTATTGATTAATTTCTCATTAATTAAATTCATATTTAAACACTTTAAATATAAATTTAATTTATACTACACATCCAATAATCTAGATTTGGTTTCAAGTCATGCTAGGGACTTTGCAAACTAATTGCAAACCAAACCTATTTAATTAATCAATTAAACTCTTTAATTAATTAATTAAATCATATTTAAATAGGTGATAACTTGTGTATGTGTGTGACTTACTAGGCTCATCACTAATTGGCAATGAGACATGATATCAACTCTTAATATCATCAGAACTCTTTCTTACCATAAATGATTTCTCTAAATCATTTTATGAACCTCATAGACCATGGTTAACACCTAGCATAGCATGCCATGGCCACCCAATTAGTAATAAGGTTTACCTTAAATGAACCTATAATCATATGTTACCATGCACTAGAATCTCTCTGCTACAAAATCCCAACTCAAGCTGGAGTCATGGTTTATGTCAAACTCCATTTGCTATGAATATTATGTTCTCTTTTAATTCCAGTTCTTGATTAAAAGATTTTCTCATCGTAAACTCTTTTCTGAATAAATCTATCTGTCCTGGCCAGGAACTTGAAACATCAAGAACAATTAAATGAACATAGGATTTTATCTCTATTTACTTAGAGGAACAGATTCCATCTTGATCAACACCTACCTCCATATATAACTAGTAGGAGCCAACACATGCCCATATACCCATACACAGTACAAGTATGAAAGCAGTATCAAACTCAAACTACCTATATACAAGATAACTGTGCTATCTCAGGTCTAAAGATTATATGCACTGATATGATTTATAACAAAACATTGACAAGAGTAAACTCCATGTGCTTGTCATAAGTGTCACTGGTTCGGCCTACTTATCACTTATGAGTGCCTATCATGTTTGTTATATGGCATGAGACTTACCATTCCATCTTATTTATATCTCATATAAATAACTTGGGAACAAACATGAATACAACCTTTCTGGATAAGTCATGTCCTTATTATGAAGTATCCTCGATTGTGAACCTATTTATGATACTTTATGCTAGAAATATTGTCACTCATATTCTTAACAACTTAAGAATAATATTTCTAACAAAATATCAATGGACCTTTTCTATTACACATAAATATATTATGTAGACAGAAAAGTGGAAATGCCTTTTTAATTAATAAAAATATGTACATGATACATACTAGATGATATGCTCTAGGGCATACTACTAACAATCTCCCACTAGCACTAGAGCCATTCATTACAATATCTTAGACCCATCTTCTCAAGATGTCAGTCTAACTGAGTCTGTGACATAGGCTTAGTGAATGGATCAGCTGGATTTTCAGCTGATGCTATTTTCTGCATGGCTACATCACCTCGCCCAACTATTTCTCTGATAATGTGGTAGGGCCTTTCTATGTGTTTGGATTTCTGGTGAGACCTTGCTTCCTTAACTTGTATGACTGCTCCATTATTGTCACAGTGTAGTGGAACTGCTGACTCAATGGAAGGAACTACTGTAAGTTCTGGAACTTCTTTATCCAAACGACTTCCTTGCAAAGATCTCGATGCAAAGAATATACTCAGCCTCTGTAGTGGAATCTGCAGTCGTGCTCTATTTGGAACTCTTCCAACTGACTGCACCTCCATTACAAATGAACACATATCCAGAGGTAGACTTTCTATCATTGATATCTGATTGGAAATTAGAATCAGTATAACCATCCAATTGCAAGTCTCCACCTCCATAAATCAAGAATAAATCCTTAGTTCTTCTCAAGTACTTAAGAATATTCTTGACAGCTATCCAGTGTTCCAAACCTGGATTGGATTGATACCTGCTAGTCAAACTAATAGCATATGCGATATCCGGCCTAGTACATAACATTGCATACATTAAACTTCTAATAGCCGAAGCATATGGAATCCTGGCCATCTTATCTCTTTCTTCAGGTGTCTTTGGAGACATCTCTTTAGAAAGATGGATACCATGTCTCACTGGTAACAATCCTCTCTTGCAATCAAGCATGTTAAACCTCTTTAACACCTTTTCCAAGTATAGACTTTGGGATAAACCATTTATTCTTTTCGCTCTATCTCTATAGATGCGAATCCCAAGAATATAGGTTGCCTCCCCTAAGTCTTTCATGGAGAATGTATTTGACAACCATACCTTTATAGTCGTCAACATACCTATGTCATTACCCATCAACAGTATGTCATCCACATATAAGACAAGGAAAGTGATAGCACTGTCACTAACCTTCTTATATACACATGGCTCATCCTCATTTTTGATAAAACCAAAGGATTTAATGGCTTTATCAAAAAGGATGTTCCAACTCCTCGAAGCTTGTTTCAACCCATAAATGGATCGCTTTAGCTTGCATACCTTGGAACCATCTTGGGATTCAAATCCCTTAGGTTGTTCCATGAAAATGTTTTCTTCAATGTATCCATTGAGAAAAGCTGTTTTGACATCCATCTGCCAAATCTCATAACCATAGTATGCAGCTATTGCTAATAAAATCCTAATTGATTTAAGCATGGCAACAGGCGAGAAAGTCTCCTCATAGTCGATTCCTTGCCTTTGGCGAAACCCTTTCGCTACTAGCCTTGCCTTATAGGTCTCTACCTTTCTATCAGAACCAATTTTCTTCTTGAAAACCCATTTGTTCCCAATAGGTATAATACCTTCAGGTGGGTCAACAAGATCCCAAACTTCATTCTTATACATGGAATCAATCTCGGATTTCATAGCTTCAATCCATTTTGAAGAGTCTATATCTGATATAGCTTCTTCATAGTTAAGTGGATCATCTCCATGATCTACTTCTTCATGAGTAGACAACTCTTGTTCTTCTTCATGAAGAAAACCATATCTCATTAGTGGGTGAGATACCCTGGTTGTTCTACGAGGAACAGCTGTAGATGTTTCATCAACGGGTATTGGTTGACTAGATGGATCTATATCCATCTGATCTGTTGGTTGGTCAGAATTCTCCAATTCTAACTCTATTTGCCTTCCTTTGCCTCCTTCTTGAACAAACTGTTGTTCAAGAAATGCGGCATCTCTACTTATCACAACCTTTTGTGAAGTAGGCAAATAAAAATAAAATCCAAAACTATCTTTTGGACATCCAACAAATTGACCTTTTTCTGATCTGTTCTCCAATTTATCAGTGTTCAGCTTTTTGATATAAGCTGGACAACCCCAAATCTTAACATGCTTAAGACTTGATTTTCTTCCATGCCATATCTCATAAGGTGTGGAAGAAACTGATTTTGATGGAATCCTATTCAGAATATACAAAGCTGATTCTAATGCAAATCCCCAAAAGAAGATTGGCATATCAGTATAGCTCATCATACTACGTACCATATCCAATAGGGTACGATTTCTCCTTTCAGATACACCATTCAGCTGTGGCGTTCTTGGAGGAGTCAGCTGAGAAACAATGCCATGCTCTCTTAAGTATTCATCAAATTCAGTACTCAAATATTCACCTCCACGATCTGATCGAAGAGCTTTAATATTCTTTCTTGTTTGATTTTCTACTTCAGATTTAAATTCTTTGAACTTTTCAAAAGATTCATGTTTGTATTTCATCAAATACAAATACCCAAACCTTGATTTATCATCAGTAAAGGTAATAAAATAATGAAAACCCCTTCTAGCCATTTCTTTAAATGGACCATATGCATCACTATGTATTAGCTCCAAAATATTTTCAGCTCTTAGCCCTTGTCCAACAAAGGGTGATCTAGTCATTTTACCCTGAAGGCAAGATTCACAAGTTGGAGTAGGCTCAGAGCCCAATGAGGATAGAATCCCCATTTTCTCTAATTTTGCAATCCTATCTTCTGTAACATGACATAACCTTAAGTGCCAAATATATTTTGAACTTGAGTTGGTTTTCATCATGGCATTGTATTCATTTAGATTGCTATACTCTGGCTAGTGGAAACACTTTCTTACTGGCAATGGAAACACTTTCTTTTGTTGGCAGTGGAAACACTTTCCTTTGCCTTTGTCAGCTTTGGTTTTCCTTTTCTGTTTAGCTATTTTCTTAGAAGGACCAGGAATCTGAGGTTTCTTTTTCCTATTGCCCTTCTTCTTGTTGGACTTTCCAGCAGAAGAAGATGCAACCAAAACTACCTCTTTTCCTTTATTGCCTGGCATATTCTTTTGGGCAATATCTAGCATGTTGAGTAAACCAGCTAAGGTGCATTGCTGTTGAGTCATATGGAAATTTGTCACAAAATTCCCAAAAGACTCAGGAAGGGACTGAAGGATCAAATCCGTTTGTAGTTGGAAATCCATGTTGAAGTCAAGATGTTCCAACTGCTCAATTAGTCGAATCATCTTGTGGACATGATCCCCAACATTCTGTCCCTCAGACATCCTCATACGGAATAACTGTCTAGATATCTCATACCTAGCATTCCTGTTGTGCTCACCATACAACTCTTGTAGGTGAAGGAGGATCTCACTCGCACTCTGCATGTTCTCATGTTGCTTCTGTAACTCATTACTCATGGAAGCAAGCATGTAACACTTAGCTCTCATATCATGCTCCTTCCACTTATCCAAAGTATCATGTTCCTCTTGTGTGGCCTCTGGAGGTAAGGGACTAGGAACATTTGAATCTAGAACATATCCTATATGTTCAAGGTTCAGGATAAGTTTCAAATTTCTTAGCCAATCAGACAGGTTAGGTCCTGTCAACCTATTGTGATCAAGTATGCTTGCAAGGATATTGGATGGTGGTGGTTGTTTTGTGCTCATTAATATCAGAAAATTAACTGCAAAAAATAATCAGATTAATTAGTAAATATATCATGTAATTAACCAAAATGATTATGGTCTTTTAATCAAATTGGTCCTCCTACTAACTTAGCGAATCCTACACTTCCAAAGTAGGAAACGGAAATCCTAGTTGGATAGATTTCTAGTGGGTGATTGAATTCTTATAATTCTATTGATCATCCTCAAGTACATCCATTATTGGAATTACAATAAACTATAAGTGAGCAACTCCTTGCCCATCACATCTCATGTGAGGTTCAATCCTTTACCTAGCCCCTAATGCTCAAAATCTCAGGTACATCCATTATTGACTTATCTTGCATTAGTTAAGTTGATCCCATTGAGCCAGTAATTATGTAAATAATTTTAATGTCCTCAGGTACATCCAATATTGGCCACTAAACCATTTACATATTTACAACATCTCATGCTTAACAATTATTCTTAAGAAAATCTCTTAAATTAATTGCATCTCATGCAACTATTTAAAATTTCTTAAAATAATTGCCCCAATGGAGGGCCTATGTTATAATTACTTTAATTATAACATTTCCAACTTAATCATTTGTTTGGAAGATTTTATAGTCATTCTAATTACTATTAAGGTCTCACTTTGCACATTATCCATTTAGCATTCATATATCATATAATTGCATACATTCCCATACATCTCATGCATTCATGGATAAGCAGTAAATATGGTATGATCATGGACTTTCTAAGGGATTCAATTCTGAGCCACCAAGAATTGAATCAGGGCATTCCTAGGTGCATTTCATTCATTCATTTTACAAGAGTTGCTGAAAGAGTACATAATCAACACTTGATCTTGAATTCCTCCCACTGGTCCCACCAATGCTCTTGACCTCCTTGAACTTCTTGCAATCCAATATTACATAGTAATCCTTGGCATACCAAGGTGAATTTACAAGAACTTAAATAAATGAAATTACAACCCAAAAATTATTACAAACTTAATAATACATGCCCAAAATAAATTAAAATAAATTAATTAATTTACAAACCCAAAGAAACATAAAAGAAATAAATCCAATCACATTGGTTTTTTATAGTCCATGATCATCCATCATGCATATCACTATTTAACAATTAAATAAAACATACATACTTAAATTAAATTGAATATCTCATATTCAACTTAAAAATCCAGATTTGAATATGATTCAAATAAATTTAAAATTCAGATTTGAATCTCATTCAAACAAATTTAAAAATTCAGATTTGAATCACATTCAAACAACTTCAAAAATTTAGATTTGAATCACATTCAAACATTTTTTAAAAAATTAGATTTGAATCACATTCAAACATTTTTTAAAAAATCAGATCTGAATTTTATTCAATCAATTTTAAAAAATCAGATTTAAATATGATTCAAACAACTTTAAAAATTCAGATTTGAATCACATTCAAACAACTTTTAAAATTCAGATTTGAATCACATTCAAACAATTTTTAAAATTCTGATTTGAATCATAATTTAATTGTGTGATTAAAATTACTAATTAAACACTTTAATTAGTCAAAGAATAGGCCTTAGATCATACAACAATTGCAGAATTAAAAGCCAAACCTTAAACCACCCATGGTAGCCAAACCATACGCACCATTGATGGTGTATATTTTTAAATATGCTGCCACCTTGCTTTGCAACCAGCAATGATCTTTTGATCTCATGATCAAACACACAATTAAATCATATAATCAACAATCTAAATGGCAAATATAGTGGCTCTGATACCAATTGAAGGAACGGAAGCGTAAAAAACACAAGTTTATACCATTGAATTCAAAAAATTTCACCTAGGGTCACATGCATCATGCAAGATTTATTTTTATCTATTTGATTTCAATGATAAACAACATATTAAAACTCTTTTAATATGTTTTTGGATCTGTATTTGCCATTTAAGATTTTAAAATTAATCAGATTAATTTTAAAACCCTAGATTAAATCAAGAACGATTACACTAACCTCTTGATGCCTTCGCAATGTTCTGCGCTTTGAGATTCGTCTTCAGGACACCAGATGTTGTCCCTCTAGCTTATCCACACCAAGAACACCTATGGCAGCCCTTGAACAGCTTCTAAAGCCTTTTCTATTAATTAGAAATTTAAGTTCTGCCTTTTAAGAGATTAGAGATGTAAACAGGACACTAGAAACAATTTCTAGTGTTCTTAATTCAAGAGATTGATGGCTAATCTCTTTGAATTGATGAGAGATGAAGAAGAATAGAGGGAGGGCTGCAAAATGGCATGACAAAGGAGTGTGGCTGCTGGTTGTATTTTGTTTTCTCATAACAACACTTAAATAGCTAGGTTAACACATTAAACCCTTACCACATATCACCCTTTGATTAGCTCTAGGTTTAAGTGACCCAATCACATTGTGCCAAGTGTCAAACCTATATTTAATCTTGATTTTAATCATCTTACATGATTAAAAAACATTTGGCAAGCTTATGTGTTATGCCACGTGTCACCATCTCATGGTGCCACGTGTCACACTGCAAAATGACCAAAATGCCCCTGTGTCTTAATTTTGAGTTCTCAACCCAAAATAATTATTTTTCTTCTTCTAATTAATTTATATCAAATATAAATTAATTAATTAATCTCTATTGATTAATTTCTCATTAATTAAATTCATATTTAAACACTTTAAATATAAATTTAATTTACACTACACATCCAATAATCTAGATTTGGTTTCAAGTCATGCTAGGGACTTTGCAAACTAATTGTAAATCAATCCTATTTAATTAATCAATTAAACTCTTTAATTAATTAATTAAATCATATTTAAATAGGTGATAACTTGTGTATGTGTGTGACTTACTAGGCTCATCACTTAATTCCAGTTTTTGATTAAAAAGATTTTCTCATCAGAAACTCTTTTCTGAATAAATCTATCTGTCCTGGCTAGGAACTTGAAACATCAAGAACAATTAAATGAACATAGGATTTTATCTCTATTTACTTAGAGGAACAGATTCCATCTTGATCAACACCTACCTCCATATATAACTAGTAGGAGCCAACACATGCCCATATACCCATACACAGTACAAGTATGAAAGCAGTATCAAACTCAAACTACCTATATACAAGATAACTGTGCTATCTCAGGTCTAAAGATTATATGCACTGATATGATTTATAACAAAACATTGACAAGAGTAAACTCCATGTGCTTGTCATAAGTGTCACTGGTTCGGCCTACTTATCATTTATAAGTGCCTATCATGTTTGTTATATGGCATGAGACTTACCATTCCATCTTATTTATATCTCATATAAATAACTTGGGAACAAACATGAATACAACCTTTCTGGATAAGTCATGTCCTTATTATGAAGTATCCTCGATTGTGAACCTATTTATGATACTTTATGCTAGAAATATTGTCACTCATATTCTTAACAACTTAAGAATAATATTTCTAACAAAATATCAATGGACCTTTTCTATTACACATAAATATATTATGTAAACGGAAAAGTGGAAATGCCTTTTTAATTAATAAAAATATGTATAAGATACATATTAGATGATATGCTCTAGGGCATACTACTAACATGTGATGCACTGGTTGCGTGAGCAGCTCCAAATTATCTTCCCGTGTGAATATTAGCTGAATTATTTATTATATGTGTTGGGTGTACATTTCATGGTAGAATTACATTAGTTTTAGGTAGTTATAGAAATTACATCTGTAATTAACATCTAAACTCGCTAAGTTGAATGCTCATTCCTATTCAATAATTTTTCCCTAGATTACAGGAGGAGTAATTTCTTTTAAATCTAACTTGCACTTTTTCCCACAGGTTACAGTAATGTTAATTAGAAATTATTTATTTATTTATTAGTTTATTTTATTATTTATTTTATTCTTAAAACTCCACTGTGACACTATTTTATAAATATATTGTATTAATTACAAAAAATTAATGGTATTAAATGGTTTATGCTTGTTAGGTATCAGAGTTGAGTTGGGTTGCTCTAGTTGTTGATTTTTTTAATGGTTATTGGGTTAAGCTAGCCCAAATTGATTTATAATATTTTATTTTATTTGTTCTGCATGTTAGGCCTTGAAATTGGACTTGGTTATGGATTTGAAAATAGTGAGGCTTACTAAAGGCCTTGGGGGCTTTTTGCCAGCCTAGGGATGAGCACTATTCAGTTTGAACCAAAATAACCAAATCAAACGAATTCAATTCAGTAATTTGGCATATGATAAATTAGTTCGATTCGGTTTCAATTTTTTAGATTTTCGGTTAATTCAGTTTTGTTCAGTTTTGGAGAAAATAATTTCCGTAAAACCAAATTGAACCGATAAATTAATATTTAATATTTTAATTTCATATTTCCATGCTAGCTTAGTGGTTAAGTGATATTCTTTTACAATTGATGGTTCTGAGTTCAAGCCCCACCTCTCACCTTTTTTCCTTTTTCCACTTTTATTGAAGAATAAATCCTAACTATTCATCTATATAGACTTCATCTCAACCGTCCATTCCTATAATATATATTCTAAAAAATCCTACTTCTCTTCACTTCTTATCCTACTATCGCCGCCTAAGTCCCCTCTCTCGCATTCTTTTTATTTCATCTCTTCTTCTCCTTTATCTTGTTCTTCATTTTTCCTCCTTCATCTCATTTCTTCATATCGTTCCAAGTCCAACCCAGTCGATTCTTCATTTCTATCAAGCTTTGCATGTTCATTTCTTTTCTTCTTTTTGTTATCAATTCAAATAAAAGAAATTTATGTATATCACATGCTCATCAGATAAGTGGCGGCCCAAACTTTAAGGGATTGGGCTCAAGGACATGGATGCTCACAATTGATTGTCAACAACTGGCACTGGAATATCTCCTATATTTTCTAATTCATTTGCTACAATTTTGTAATATTGTAATTTATAGTTAAAATGTAAATTTTGTTTTTTAACTTTTGTTAATGAAATTTTTTGTTGTTAAGATCAATATTGTGTTTACGGAATTTGTAATTTTTTTCTCGTGATTTTTTGATCTGCTATGATTTGAGCATAGAAGAAAGAAGTGAACTTTCAAAAACTGATTATTTGAACCAAACCAAACTTATTTATTTCAGTTTAATTTGGTTCAATTGGTTACATATTTTAGTTTGGTTCTATTTTTAGTTTTATAAAAAATTTGGTTTTTGGTTTATTCAATTCGGTTTGATTTTGAGCCGAACTGACCAAACATTTTGCCTTAAGTCTAGGTCCTAGTGTTAATATGACGATATACCACCAAAAACTCTTTTCTAACAAAGTCAAATTGTCCTAACTAGGAACTTTCTTTATGAAAAACAATTTAGATAGCATAGAACTTTATTCCTATTTACTTAGGGTAACGAATTCCCTTTTGACTGAATACATGTTTCCATATATAACTAGTCAGAGCCAACACATAACCGTATACTCATTCTTAATATAACTATGTAAATGGTATCAAAAGTCAAACCACCTATATATGAGACAACCATGTTATTTCAAGTCAAGGGACCGCATGCACTAGTATGATCTAGATGAAAATGTATTGACAAAATAATTGCAAGTTTATGCTAGCTATGCATCACTAGTTCAGCTTAGTTATCTTATGAGTGCCCACTGTATTTGTCTTGACATTCTAATGTCAAATGGCATAAGACTTACCATTCCACTTTAATTAGCATCTTAGACTAATTTGTGGAAATAAATAGATGTTGCAGCCTAACTAGATAGAACATGTCCAACATACTACCTGGACTATGAACTAGTACTTATAGCACTTGCACCGGACAGTTTCATCACCCATTTTCTTAACTCTTTGAGAATGGAACTTTTAACAAGAAGCTAATGGGTTATTTGATTGACCTTAAACATTTTAAGTTAAAAGAAACATAAAAACCATTTGTTAGGAATTATATTTATAATATACGTAACATTTAGGTATTGCTCTACGACATACTACTAACAATCTCTCAATTGGACTAGAGCCAATAATTACAATATGTAGCCCTCATTTTCTGAAGATGACTATCTAACCATTGTCAATCTATGGCTTAAGTGAAAAGGATCAGCCGAGTTACCAACCAGTGATATCCTCTATGCAACTTCTAACTAGTTTTCTAATTAAATGATTTACTAATTCCTAGCATTTGGATTTCAAATGAGACCTAGTTCCTTTGCCTGATCTAAGGCACTATTGTTGTCATAGTTGAGAGAAACCAATGACACAATCAAAGGAACTATTTTAAGTTCTAATAGGAACTTCTGAATCTAAACAACCTATTTGCAACATCACATGTAGCAAAATACTTAGCTTCTATAATAGAATTCATAGTTGTTACCTTTATGGAACTTTTCCATTCAATTGTTTAATTACCATAAATAGACACAAAACCTTAAATAGAGACATGTAACTTTTAGATAGCTTTGTGTGACTATCACCCTAGCTCACTTTAGATAGACTTTCTATCTTTACCATTTAGCTATAAGTCCTAATCTGTAAACTCTATTAGTTGCAAAATACTTTCTCCTTTCTACAAGATTAATATCCTAAATGCTTCCTAAGTATTTTAGAATAATCTTATCATGTACTCAGTGTTTCAAACTTGAGTGTGATTAGCATTTACTAATCATTAATAGCAAATGCAATTCTTGCCTTGTGCACAACTTAGTATACTGAACTTCTCTCTTTATGAGTCTTGAAAGACCTTCTTTAAGAAAGTTAGATATTTTGCCTCATAGGCAATAATCCTTTCTTTGGAGTCAAGCATGTAGAACCCTTTTAACATCCTTTCCAAACATAAGCTTATGAGGAATCCTATTTATTTATTTATTTATTTATTTATTTATTTTTTGCTCTATCTCTATAGATGCAAAACTAAGAACATAGATTTCCTTTCCTAAGTCATTTATGGAGAAAGATCTATGTAACTAAAAATTACAATCACTGGTATGCTAATTGTCATTTTCATTAATGAAATGCCATCCATATGTAAGCTTAGGAAAGTAGTTGCCCCCACTAACCTTCTTGCACATATAGGGATCCTTGAAGTTTTGTTTAAAACCATGAATTGATCTCTTAAGCTTATACACTTTGAAGCCTTTTAAAGATTGCATCTTCCTTTATGTTTCCATTAAGGAAGTTAGTCTTAACATCTACTAGCCAAAACTTATAATCATAGTGTACATGTGTTGCCATTAAAATCTAAATGAATTCAAGAATAGTCATAGGTAAGGAGGTTTCATCATAGTTAACCCCTTTCTGATTAGTGAAACTCTTTTTACAATTAACCTTATTTTATTAGTCTTTGCCTCTTCATCAGAATCTATCTATCTCTTGAAAAACCTTTTCAACTTTTGCTAGGTACCATAACTACAAGAAGGTTTACAAGAACATGAATATAGTTCTTAACGATTGACTCTATTTTGGATCTTATGGCTTTTAACATTAATGAGAAATCTATATCCAATATAATTTCTTCATTAAAAGTATGATTATCTCTATGACCACTTTTTACATGAATGAATAGCTTTTGTACATTCTTATGTAGAATTCTATATATTTCCAAAGGATAAGACATATAATTAACTTCAAGGTATTGTTTTAGAAACATCATTAATAGGTATAAGCTAATTACTATGAGGATTTACATCCATTTACTTTGTTGTTTAATGAATCTTCATCTAATTTCATCTTCCTTTCTCTGTCACTTTCTTATAGAAACTCTTTGCTTAAGAATAATGACCCCACTTATAACAACTCCTTTTTTAGCAAGAAGATAGAAATAATACCCTAAAATTCTTTTAGGATACCCAACAAATTTATCCTTTATCAAATTTCACTTCTAAAAATTCAAATCTTAACAAACTTAAGATTTAGTGTTTAACCACAGCATGTCTAATATGATGTGGTGAAAACTAATATAGATCATAATATGCTTTGAATATTTGAAGTTATTATCAGTGCTAATCCCTATAATAAGGTTAGCTTTTTCTTATAGTTCATCATATTCTGTAATATGTCCAATATAGCATGATTTCTCCTTTAGATATTCCATTCAACTACGGTATTCTAATAGGATTAAATTGAGATACAATGTCTTATTCCTTTAGGAACTCATCAAATTTAATACTTTAGTATTCTTAGTCTTGATCAAATCAAGAACTTTAATACCTTTTTCCATATTTTTCTTTGCTTCAAGTTTGAACTCTTTAAACTTTTCAAAGATTTCAAATTTGTATTTCTCAAATGTAAACATCATTCAAGTATTGAGAAAAACCTTTTGTAACCATTTCCATATGACCGCATACATCTTTATGTATTGGTTCTAATATTCCTTCAACTCTTTCGATTTTCTCATCTTGCCTTGAGAATAAGACTCACTAGTCAATCCATGAGGACCTAGTCCCCATCTTGCCAACTCAGTGATCCTATCCTCTACAATTTGACTTAGTCATAAAAGCCAAATTCATTTTATATTAGATTTGATTTCAATAATTATATTAATCTCAATTTAATTTCTTGAATTTACTTTGTTAATATTATCAACATAATAAAAACAATTATTCAAGTAACCCATGCCAACATTTCATTCAAACATAAAATGTAAACATTATCTATGAATCTATATTTATGTCCATTATAAGTCAAACTTGACACAAAAATGATGTCTTAAAACATTAGGTATATACAAACATTATCCAAAACAAAATACAAATATATAAAGATAAAATACTATGGACTTGATAGCAACTTTTGCTCATCACCAATTTGTAATCTATCTTCATATCTTTGCTAAGCTTTACTGTTTGCTTATTCCTATATGTCATAACATTTATGAGAATTGACTCCAATAAGACAATGATGAACTATGAGTACTTTAAAATATTAGAAACAAAATGTAGATATACCTTCACATGGCTTATCATTCTTACTCTTCTTATACTCCAAGTACTCTGGGCAATTCTTTTTCTAGTGCCTGCTTTTTGATAATGGAAACAATTTTCTCTACCTATAGCTTTAACCTTTTTTTTCCTTAAATTGGATCTCGGACACTCTTCTTAAAAGTTTTGGAATTAAAGCATTCTTTTTCTTGTTGTTTTCCTTCTTAGTCCTACTAAAAGTATAAGTAATTATGTAACACCCCTATATTCATAACCTGGTATATTTCATTATTCCGGTGACCAGTGTCGGTCCGGATAATTAAGGGGATTAAAACTATATTTAAGTCATCTAGAAAAGCCCTGAATGAAAATAAATAGTGATTACCAAAAGGTCAAGTATAAATAAGAAAAACAAAGCATAAAAGGTTAAATGAGCCGGAGGTCACAGCGATGGGTGAGCTTACCCGGAAGTGACTGCGAGGGCAACTGTAACTCTAATTTTGAACAGGACATTGTGACACCACAGTCCTAAGAAGTATTGAGAAGCTAGTGGAAAAGAGAAAATCACATAAAAGAGTTGATAAGTAGGTCAAATAATTAAGTTAGGGCTCTGGAAGAAATATCGAATTATTTACAAACCGGATCAGACCGATGAGGGGCAAATTGGTCAATTCACCCCTAGAGGTGACTCATGACCTAACTGTCCTATAAAATCAGAGAAATGAAAATTTTGAAATGTAGATTTAAATTAAAGAACCATGGAAAAATAAAGGAAAAAGAAAAAGAAAAGAAAATTGACTTATGACATCATGTGTGTGACATCATGCATTACATCAAATTGATTTTTAATTTATTTGTATTCTTTGACTAAGTTAATTATGAGATAAATATACAAAAATTAAAAGAAAATAATTCATTGTCTTCTCTCACCCAAGTCGGCCGAAGCTCCTCTCTCCCTCACCTACATGAAATTCCTCCATTGATAAGTTATTCAAGCTTGAATAACTTGAAATTCTCCCATAATTCATAACCCTAAACCATAGCAAATTTTTAAATTACCCTAGAAAAGAAGATTGAAGAAGAAAAGGAAGGAAGAAAGTGAAGGATTTGAAGGATTGAAATTCAAAGAAAGAGGTTAGTGTTCTAACTTTCCATTTTCCAGTTAAATGCATGCTAGGGTACTTGAATAACTTGGAAATTTTGAAAAATTGAAACAAATCAAACATGTTAGACTAATTGGGAATTTTGGCCAACACTAGGTGGATTAGGTTTTGAGTGATTTTGATGAATTTAAAGGGGTAATTAAGTTGAATTAAGTGTGTAGAAGATGATTGTGCATTTTGATTTAACCAATTAAGCCATATGCAAAAATTAGGGTTCTTGGTGCCATTGAAATTGGGGGAAATTTTGAAGGAAATGATCAATTGATGCAATTGAACCTAGTTAAGGTTAGAAATGGTCAATTGGGACCAATTGGGATGTGTTGGAGTAATGAGAATTACAAGGCAATTCTCATTAGTGAGGGTTCACTTTTGGGCAGTTTGACCTAGGTCCCTTTCAGGGACCAAAACTATAATTCTGCCATCCCAATTGGTATGAGGCCAATTGGATATGAAAATAGACACATAATGACACAATTTTTATGCAGAAACCGTACCCAAAAAATGACATTAAAATAGTAAACAATTAGGTCAAATCTGGGAAATGCACACTGCTACTGTGCAAAATTGATCATATGAATAGTACTTGTTCAAATGGCTATAACTTGGTGTAGGAAGCTCCAAATGACCTAAATTTTATACCGATGGAAAGCTGAGACATAGAGCTACAACTTTTATGAAGAACAAAAATCCAAATTCTGATCATAACCAATCCAAAACTGCCAGAACCAAGAAAGCGCCCAGAATTCTGGGTTTGAACTAATCTGGCCAGCCTTAGGAAAATAGCCATATCTTGGGCTACAAAACTCCAAATGGAGTGATTCAAAAAGAGAATATAAGCTAAGACAATAAGAAACAATTTTGATGAGGAACACTTAGCAATATTCCCACAGTAACCAGACCAATGGAATAGTGCAAAACAGGAGACCAAAACTGAAAAATTGAAATTTCTCTTAGGAGACTTAGAAATTGAAATGGAAACTAAGGCCAACAAATTAGATACCTAAAATGTGGTATGTGGGTGTAATTGGAATTCACATACCTATTAAGCATGAGAAAGTCAACATTTTGACTTGAATAGTGCCATGAATAGTAACCCCGAATTGCAAAATTCAAAGAATACCATTTTAAGCACATTTAAGGGTACCATTAAATAAGTATGCAATAAATTGTTGGATTTATTATGAGATGTGATACTGAAACACTGCAAACTGTATGTTTTAGTTGAAAAAGATACTGAGAAGGATAAGGACAAGTGAGTCAAGGCCTAGAGGCGACTTAGTCCAAGTTTGTGCACAATAAACCTTAATTTATCGTTTTCTTATTGAAAACTTGATGTGTTATGCATTGCGAATTTATTATGTTAATTTTGAGTTTCAAGAACTATTGTGTTGCCCCTTTGTGAATGGAAATTTGACTTTGGAATTTGATTAGGTTTTGCATGAAATATTGAATAACTTGTTTTAAATTAGTTTTGGATTCACACTTAGCATGACAGTACCATTATATTCCTCCTCCATTTATGGGGTTGAGATCGACTATATTCCTCCCTTTTTGGCTTGCCAGTAGAGTTTGAGATCGGATGAGTACTCATATAGCTAGTTAGCCACCTCCCTCATTGATTTCGATTAGTAAGGTTATAGATTGCTTTATCGTGGTATACAACACGGCATTGATCGGAAATTTTATGTCATGACCTAAGTTATGTATAGATTAGCAATACTGTGTTTATTAAATTATTTGATAAAATTGTATTATAAATGTGAATTGAAAATTGTGAAATGTGATTGTAAAATTTTTGAATTATGATTTAGCAATAAATTTTTTATGTTCAGCATTTTAAATTTTTATTGTGCACCACTGAGTAAATTATACTTAGCGATAGCTTATTTTGCTGTCGCAGATAAGGGAAAGGAAAAAGCAGCAGAGCGAGCTACTGAGTAGACGAGGACTAAACTGAAATTTTTATACGAGTATTTATTGATACCTTTGTAGTTTATTTTGATGTAGATATAGAATTGTTCATATGTATTGATGTAAATTAAGTAGTTGTACGATAAATTTATAATAATATTATTTTTAGATTTTGTGTATGTAAATAAACTTTAATGGAATGTTTATGATTTCATGGATTTATTTTGACAATATTTTGAACTGTGAATTTTGATTTGAATTGTGGTTGACTATGTTGAATTAAGTTGTGTTGATATATTGGAGGTTGGGGTGTGATTGAAAATCAATTGGAAGTGCTTTTTATAGTTCTTTAAAATTTGGGTTTTTTTTCCAATTACAGACGGCACTCTGCCGAAATTTTTATAAAATTTGCAAAAAAATAAAAGTTATCAAAATTTTTACCTAGTTTTTAAAATGAAATTAAAATTTTTTAATACCTATCAAAAGTGCTC
Organism: Hevea brasiliensis; assembly: GCF_030052815.1. Classification (NCBI taxonomy): domain Eukaryota; kingdom Viridiplantae; phylum Streptophyta; class Magnoliopsida; order Malpighiales; family Euphorbiaceae; genus Hevea; species Hevea brasiliensis. Next base: position 99,520,707 of record NC_079493.1, read on the forward strand.
ACCACCTTTAAAAGAAAGCAAAATTGTTTTAAAATCCCTTATAGTATATTTAATGGATTATCGATAGGCGAAGTTTGGTAATTCATTAAGTATACTACAGGATTATGTTATGTCTTATGGAGGGGTAAGGTGTGACATATTTTAGTGGTATCAGAGCATGATTTTGAAATGAGTTTTCACTATGCATGTGAATATTTCTTTTGATAAGTACAACTGCTCCAGTGTCCTAAATTGATACATACGACATATTTACATCATGAATGTGAACTAACAGAGGTCAACCTCCTTGTGTTTGTTATCAGGGAGTAGAAAATTATTGGAATAGGAATGGAAGAAGAAGATCATTCCGTGGAACAGTCTGTAGAGGCTGAGGCACAAGGGGAAGCCATAGCACTTCAGAATGTGAGTGGGTCAGCCACTCCAGCTCCTCAAGTACCGTAGTTTCCTGCTCAGTTTACATAGCAGATGGCTGCCTTGTTCCAACAAATGGCTGGGAACTTGCCAACACCAGCCCAAACTCAAACCCCAGCAGCACAACCACAGCCCCTAGCCCGGCAATATGAGAAATTGATGAAGTTTGGGGCTATAGAATTCAAGAGAACAGTGGATCCACTAGAAGCAAAACAGTGGTTAGAAAGAATGGAATGAGTGTTCAGGAAACTATAGTATACAGAAGAATTGAAATTTGACTACTCTATTTCTCTACTGCAAGGGGATGCCTATGAATGGTGGAAGACCATTCCCCACAGTCTAGTTGAGCCTTTAGTCCTTAACTAGTCAGACTTCTTGAGAGAATTCAGGCAGAAATGGGTTCCTGATGCTTATGTGGATATGAAGTTACAAGAATTTCTGAGTTTGAAACAAGGGGACATAACAATAGTAGAATATGGGAGAGACTTTTCTCGACTGAGCCATTATACCGGAAGCCTGACTGCCACCCCCAGAGATAGGTGTAAGCAGTTTGAGGCCGAGTTAAGGCCTAATATGAGAATGCAAGTTGTGGGCTTCCGACATCAGAATTTCTCTGCGTTGATCTCATAGGCCCCGGAACTGGAAATGGATAGAACTAGAAGGGGCCGCTAAGAAGGGTACACAAGAGAAAGAAAAGACTGAAAAGGCTACTGGTCAAGCAACTGAAAGTGGTTCAGGGAAGAGGGAGAATTTTAGGGGATCTAGCTCCCATAAATCTGGCAGAGGTAAATTTTCTTGCCAGAGACCACCCCGATCCGATCAGCACACCCAACAGACATTCAGAGGGGCATTATTGGTCCGTTAATGTGAGACCTATGGCAGAACACATGGTGGGGTATGCTTCAGAGCCACAAGGGCATGTTTTAACTGTGGAGGGACCAGACATTTTGCTAAAGATTATATCAGTCTATGCCGTTCTGGACCATCTGCCACATCAGAGGGATCAGCCCAAGCCTTTACACCTAGGGGTTCACAGCCAGCTAGCAAAGGCAGAGGCAGAGGTAGGGGTAGTACCCTAGGGAGCCAAAGCACAATGAATCTGAAAGAACAGAAGCGTGAAAAACACAAGTTTATACCATTGAATTCAAAATTTTTCACCTAGGGTCACATGCATCATACAAGATTTATTTTTATCTATTTGATTTTAATGATAAACAACATATTAAAACTCTTTTAATATGTTTTTGGATATGTATTTGCCATTTAAGATTTTAAAATTAATCAGATTAATTTTAGAACCCTAGATTAAATCAAGAACGATTACACTAACCTCTTGATGCACTGCAGCATGTCTGCGCCTTTGAGATTTGTCTTCAGGACACCAGATGTTGTCCCTCAAGCTTGTCCACACCAAGAACACCTATGGCAGCCCTTGAAAAGCTTCTAAAGCTTTTTCTATTAATTAGAAATTCAAGTTCTGCCTTTTAAGAGATTAGAGATGTAAACAGGACACTAGAAACAATTTCTAGTGTTCTTAATTCAAGAGATTGATGGCTAATCTCTTTGAATTGATGAGAGATGAAGAAGAATAGAGGGAGGGCTGCAAAATGGCGTGACAAAGGAGAGGAGTGGCTGCTGGTTTTTTTTCTTTTTCATAACAACACTTATATAGCTAGGTTAACACATTAAACCCTTGCCATATGTCACCCTTTGATTAGCTCTAGGTTTAAGTGACCCAATCACATTGTGCCAAGTGTCAAACCTATATTTAATCTTGATTTTAATCATCTTACATGATTAAAAAACATTTGGCAAGCTTATGTGTAATCCCATGTGTCACCATCTCATGGTGCCACGTGTCACACTGTGAAATGACCAAAATGCCCATGTGTCTTAATTTTGAGTTCTTAACCCAAAATAATTATTTTTAATCTTCTAATTTATATCAAATATAAATTAATTAATTAATCTCTATAAATTAATTTCTCATTAATTAAATTCATATTTAAACACTTTAAATATAAATTTAACTTATACTATACATCCAATAATCTAGATTTGGTTTCAAGTCATGCTAGAGACTTTGCAATTTAATTGCAAACCAAACCTATTTAATTAATCAATTAAACTCTTTAATTAATTAATTAAATCATATTTAAATAGGTGATAACTTGTGTATGTGTGTGACTTACTAGGCTCATCACTAATTGGCAATGAGAAATGATATCAACTCTTAATATCATCAGAACTCTTTCTTACCATAAATGATTTCTCTAAATCATTTTATGAACCTCATAGACCATGGTTAACACCTAGCATAGCATGCCATGGCCACCCAATTAGTAATAAGGTTTACCTTAAATGAACCTATAATCATATGTTATCATGCACTAGAATCTCTTTGTTACAAAATCCCAACTCAAGCTGGAGTTATGGTGTATGTCAAACTCCATTTGCTATGAATATTATGTTCTCTTTTAATTCCAGTTCTTGATTAAAAAGATTTTCTCATTAAAAACTCTTTTTTGAATAAATCTATCTATCCTGGCCAGGAACTTAAAACATCAAGAACAATTAAATGAACATAGGATTTTATCTCTATTTACTTAGAGGAATAGATTCCATCTTGATCAACACCTACCTCCATATATAACTAGTAGGAGCCAACAGATGCCCATATACCCATACATAGTACAAGTATGAAAGCAGTATCAAACTCAAACTACCTATATACAAGATAACTGTGCTATCTCAGGTCTAAAGATTATATGCACTGATATTATTTATGACAAAACATTGATAAGAGTAAACTCCATGTGCTTATCATAAGTGTCACTGGTTTGGCCTACTTATCATTTATAAGTGCCTATCATGTTTGTTATATGGCATGAGACTCACCATTCCATCTTATTTATATCTCATATAAATAACTTGGGAACAAATATGAATACAATCTTTCTGGATAAGTCATGTCCTTATTATGAAGTATCCTCGATTGTGAACCTATTTATGATACTTTGTGCTAGAAATATTGTCACTCATATTCTTAACAACTTAAGAATAATATTTCTAACAAAATATCAATGGACCTTTTCTATTACACATAAATATATTATGTAAATAGAAAAGTGGAAATGCCTTTTATTAATAAAAATATGTACAAGATACATACTAAATGATATGCTCTAGGGCATACTACTAACAATCTCCCACTAGCACTAGAGCCATTCATTACAATATCTTAGACCTATCTTCTCAAGATATCGGTCTAACTAAGTTTAAGACATAGGCTTAGTGAATGGATCAGCTGGATTTTCAGCTGATGCTATTTTCTGCATGGCTACATCGCCTCGCCCAACTATTTCTCTGATAATGTGGTAGCGCCTTTCTAGGTGTTTGGATTTCTGGTGAGACCTTGGTTCCTTAGCTCAGTATGATTTGCTCCATTGTTGTCACAAAGATAGTGGAACCGCTGACTCAATGGAAGGAATTCTTGTAAGTTACATCACGAACTTCTTTATCCAAACGACTTCCTTTGCAAAGATCTCGATGCAAAGAATATACTCGACCTCTGTAGTGGAATCTGCGATCGTGCTCTGTTGGAACTCTTCCAATCGCACCTCCATTACAAATGAACACATATCCAGAGGTAGACTTTCTATCATCGATATCTGATTGGAAATCAGAATCAGTATAACCATCCAATTGCAAGTCTCCACCTCTATAAATCAAGAATAAATCCTTAGTTCTTCTCAAGTACTTAAGGATATTCTTGACAGCTATCCAGTGTTCCAAACTTGGATTGGATTGATACCTGCTAGCCAAACTAACAGCATATGCGATATCCGGCCTAGTACACAACATTGCATACATTAAACTTCCAATAGCCAAAGCATATGGAATCCTGGCCATCTTATCTCTTTCTTCAAGTTTTTTTGGAGACATCTCTTTAGAAAGGTGGATACAATGTCTCACTGGTAACAATCCTCTCTTGGAATCAAGCATGTTAAACCTCTTTAACACCTTTTCCGAGTATAGACTTTGGGATAAACCAATTATTCTTTTCGCTCTATCTCTATATATGCGAATCCCAAGAATATAGGTTGCCTCCCCTAAGTCTTTCATGGAGAATGTATTTGACAACCATACCTTTATAGTTGTCAACATACCTGTGTCATTACCCATCAACAGTATGTCATCCACATATAAGACAAGGAAAGTGATAGCACTGTCACTAACCTTCTTATATACACATGGCTCATCCTCATTTTTTGATAAAACCAAAGGATTTAATGCCTTCATCAAAATGGATGTTCCAACTCCTCGAAGCTTGTTTCAACCCATAAATGGATCGCTTTAGCTTGCATACCTTGGAACCATCTTGGGATTCAATACTCCTAGGTTGTTCCATGAAAATGTTTTCTTCAATATATCCATTGAGAAAAGCTGTTTTGACATCCATCTGCCAAATCTCATAATCATAGTATGCAGCTATTGCTAATAAAATACTAATTGATTTAAGCATGGCAACAGGCAAGTAAGTCTCCTCATAGTCGACTCCTTGCCTTTGGCGAAACCCTTTCGCTACTAGCCTTGCCTTATAGGTCTCTACCTTTCCATCAGAACCAATTTTCTTCTTGAAAACCCATTTTTTCCCTATAGGTACAATACCTTCAGGTGGGTCAACAAGATCCCAAACTTGATTCTTATACATGGAATCAATCTCGGATTTCATAGCATCAATCCTTTTTGAAGAGTCTATATCTGATATAGCTTCTTCACAGGTAAGTGGATCATCTCCATGATCTACTTCTTCATGAATAGACAACTCTCGTTCTTCTTCATAAAGAAAACCATATCTCACTGGTGGGTGAGATACCCTGGTTATTCTACGAGGAACAGCTGTAGATGTTTCATCAACCCGTATAGGTTGACTAGATGGATCTATATTCATCTGATCTGTTGGTTAGTCAGAATTCTCCAATTCTAACTCTATTTTCCTTCCTTTGCCTCCTTCTTGAATAAACTGTTGTTCAAGAAATGTGGCATCTCTACTTATCACAACCTTTTGTGAAGTAGGCAAATAAAAATAATATCCAAAACTATCTTTTGGATATCTAACAAATCGACCTTTTTCTGATCTGGTCTCCAATTTATCAGTGTTCAGCTTTTTGATATAAGCTGGACAACCCCAAATCTTAACATGCTTAAGACTTGGTTTTCTTCCATGCCATATCTCATAAGGTGTGGAAAAAACTGATTTTGATGGAATCCTATTCAGAATATACAAAGCTGATTCTAATGCAAATCCCCAAAAAAGATTGGCATATCAGTATAGCTTATCATACTACGTACCATATCCAATAGGGTATGATTTCTCCTTTCAGATACACCATTCAGCTGTGGCGTTCCTGGAGGAGTCAGCTGAGAAACAATGCCATGCTCTCTCAAGTATTCATCAAATTCAGTACTCAAATATTCACCTTCACGATCTAATCGAAGAGCTTTAATACTCTTTCATGTTTGATTTTCTACTTCAGATTTAAATTCTTTAAACTTTTCAAAGGATTCATGTTTGTATTTCATCAAATACAAATACCCAAATCTTGATTTATCATCAGTAAAGGTAATAAAATAATGAAAGCCCCCTCTAGCCATTTCTTTAATGGACCACATACATCACTATATATTAGTTCCAAAATATATTCAGCTTTTAGCCCTTGTCCAAAAAAGGGTAATCTAGTCATTTTGCCCTGAAGGCAAGATTCACAAGTTGGAGTAGGCTCAGAGCCCAATGAGGATAGAATCCCCATTTTCTCCAGTTTTGCAATCCTATCTTCTGCAACATGACATAACCTTAAGTGCCAAATATATTTTGAACTTGAGTTGGTTTTCATCATGGCATTGCACTCTTTTACATCACTTGCATTCAATTTGTGTTTGTCATTATTATCAAAATAATAAAGACCATCATTCATATAACCCGAACCAACATATTTATTTCCAAAATAAATATTGCAAACATCATCTGTGAACTGAAATTCATAGCCATTTCTAGTCAAACTAGATATAGAAATGATGTTATTAAAAGCATCAGGTACATATAAAATATTATCCAAACACAAAACATGTCCAAACATGTAAAAAGATTTAGATCCTATGGCTAAAGCTTCAACAGTTGAGCCATTGCCAATCCGGACTCTAATATCTTGAGAACGCAAGCTGCTACTATTTACTAGTTCCTGCATATCATTAGAAATGTGAGAACTGGCACCAGTATCTAAAACCCAAGCTGTAGATGAACTATGAGTATCATCAGAATCTAAATAACAAGATATGGACATACCTTCCGAAGGTGTACCCTTCTTGTCCTTCAGAGAAGCAAAATACTCTGGGAAGTTCCTTTTCCAGTGCCCATCCTTTTGGTAGTGGGAGCACTTTCCTTTGCCTCCATTAGCTTTAGTCTTCCTTTTCTGTTTAGCTATTTTCTTGGAAGGACCAGAAATCTGAGGTTTCTTTTTCTTATTGCCCTTCTTCTTGTTGGACTTTCCAGCAGAAGAAGATGTAATCAAAGCTACCTCTTTTCCTTTATTGCCCAGCATATTCTTTTGGGCAATAACCAGCATGTTGAGTAAAACAGCTAAGGTGCATTCCTGTTGAGTCATATGGAAATTTGTCACAAAATTCCCAAAAGACTCAGGAAGGGACTGAAGGATCAAATCCGTCTGTAGTTGGAAATCCATGTTGAAGTCAAGATGTTCCAACTGCTCAATCAGCCGAATCATCTTGTGGAAATGATCCCCAACATTCTGTCCCTCAGACATCCTTATACGGAATAGCTGTCTAGATATCTCATACCTAACATTCCTGTTGTGCTCACTATACAACTCTTGTAGGTGAAGGAGGATCTCACTCGCACTCAACATGTTCTCAAGCTGCTTTTGTAACTCATTACTCATGAAAGCAAGCATGTAACACTTAGCTCTCATATCATGCTCCTTCCACTTATCCAAAGTTTCATGTTCCTATCGTGTGGCCTCTGGAGGTAAGGGACCAGGAACATTTGAATCTAGAACATAACCTATATGTTCAAGGTTCAGGATAAGTTTCAAACTTCTTAGCCAATCAGACAGATTAGGTCCTGTCAACCTATTACGATCAAGTATGCTTGCAAGGATATTGGATGGTGGTGGTTGTTCTGTGCTCATTTTTATCAAAAAATTAATTGCAGAAAATAACCAAATTAATTAGTAAATGTATCATGTAATTAACCAAAATGATTATGGTTTTTTAATCAAATTGGTCCTCACACTAACTTAGCGAATCCTACACTTCCAAAGTAGAAAACGGAAATCCTAGTTGGATGGATTTCTAGTGGGTGATTGAATTCTTATAATTCTATTGATCATCCTCAGGTACATCCATTATTGGAATTACAATAAACTATAAGTGAGCAACTCCTTGCCCATCACATCTCATGTGAGGTTCAATCCTTTACCTAGCCCCTAATGCTCAAAATCTTAGGTACATCCATTATTGACTTATCTTGCATTAGTTAAGTTGATCCCATTGAGCCAGTAATTATGCAAATAATTTTAATGTCCTCAGGTACATCCAATATTGGCCACCAAACTATTTACATATTTACATCTCATGCTTAACAATTATTCTTAAGAAAATATCTTAAATTAATTGCATCTTATGCAACTATTTAAAATTTCTTAAAATAATTGCCCCAATGGAGGGCCAATGTTATAATTACTTTAATTATAGCATTTCTAACTTAATCATTTATTTGGAAGATTTTATGGTCATTCTAATTACTATTAAGGTCTCACTTTGCTCATTATCCAATTAGCATGCATATATCATATAATAGCATACATTCCCATACATCTCATGCATTCATGGATAAGCAATAAATATGGTATGATCATGGACTTTCTAAGGGATTCAATTCTGAGCCACCAAGAATTGAATCAGGGCATTCCTAGATGCATTTCATTCATTCATTTTACAAGAGTTGCTGAAGGAGTACATAATCAACACTTGATCTTGAATTCCTCCCACTGGTCCCACCAATGCTCTTGACCTCCTTGAACTTCTTGCAATCCAATATTACATAGTAATCCTTGGCATACCAAGGCGAATTTACAAAAACTTAAATAAATGAAATTACAACCCAAAAATTATTACAAACTTAATAATACATGCCCAAAATAAATTAAAATAAATTAATTAATTTACAATCCCAAAGAAGCATAAAAGAAATAAATCCAATCACATTGGTCTTTTATAGTCCATGATCATCCATCATGCATATCACTATTTAACAATTAAATAAAACATACATACTTAAATTAAATTGAATATCTCATATTCAACTTAAAAATCCAGATTTGAATATCATTCAAATAAATTTAAAAATTCAGATTTGAATCTCATTCAAACAAATTTAAAAAATTCAAGTTTGAATCACATTCAAACAACTTTAAAAATTCATATTTGAATCACATTTAAACATTTTTTAAAAAATCATATTTGAATCACATTCAAACATTTTTTAAAAAATCAGATCTAAATTTTATTCAATCAATTTTAAAAAATCAGATTTAAATATGATTCAAACAACTTTAAAAATTCAGATTTGAATCACATTCAAACAACTTTTAAAATTCAGATTTGAATCACATTCAAATAATTTTTAAAATTCTGATTTGAATCATAATTTAATTATGTGATAAAAATTCTAATTAAACAATTTAATTAGACATAAAATGGATCTTAGATCATACAACAATTGCACATTCACCATCCATTTACCTTTGTACACCATTGTGGTGTATCAACCATGCAAACCATGGTGTTCATCATTTGTGCCGCCACTTTGGCTTTGCAACTAGCAATGAACTTTTGATCTAATGATCAATCACACAATTAAATCATATAAACATCAATCTAAATGGCAAATATAGTGGCTCTGATACCAATTGAAAGAACGGAAGTGTGAAAAACATAAGTTTATACCATTGAATTCAAATTTTTTCACCAAGGGTCACATGCATCATACAAGATTTATTTTTATCTATTTGATTTCAATGATAAACAACATATTAAAACTCTTTTAATATGTTTTTGGAGCTATATTTTCCATTTAAGATTTTAAAATTAATCAGATTAATTTTAGAACCCTAGATTAAATCAAGAACGATTACACTAACCTCTTGATGCAATCGCAATGTCCGCCTTTGAGATTTGTCTTCAGGACACCAGATGTTGTCCCTCTAGCTTGTCCACACCAAGAACACCTATGGCAGCCCTTGAAAAGCTTCTAAAGCTTTTTCTATTAATTAGAAATTCAAGTTCTGCCTTTCAAGAGATTAGAGATGTAAACAGGACACTAGAAAAATTTCTAGTGTTCTTAATTCAAGAGATTGATGGCTAATCTCTTTGAATTGATGAGAGATGAAGAAGAATAGATGGAGAACCTCAAAATAGCATGACAAAGGAGAGGAGTGGCTGCTGGTTGCTTTTCTTTTTCATAACAACACTTATATAGCTAGGTTAACACATTAAACCCTTGCCACATGTCACCCTTTGATTAGCTCTAGGTTTAAGTGACCCAATCACATTGTGCCAAGTGTCAAACCTATATTTAATCTTGATTTTAATCATCTTATATGATTAAAAAACATTTGACAAGCTTATGTGTAATCCCATGTGTCACACTGTGAAATGACCAAAATGCCCCTGTGTCTTAATTTTGAGTTCTTAACCCAAAATAATTATTTTTATTCTTCTAATTTATATCAAATATAAATTAATTAATTAATCTCTATAAATTAATTTCTCATTAATTAAATTCATATTTAAACACTTTAAATATAAATTTAACTTATACTATACATCCAATAATCTAGATTTGGTTTCAAGTCATGCTAGGGACTTTACAATTTAATTGCAAACCAAACCTATTTAATTAATCAATTAAACTCTTTAATTAATTAATTAAATCATATTTAAATATGTGATAACTTGTGTATGTGTGTGACTTACTAGGCTCATCACTAATTGGTAATGAGACATGATATCAACTCTTAATATCATCAGAACTCTTTCTTACCATAAATGATTTCTCTAAATCATTTTATGAACCTCATAGACCATGGTTAACACCTAGCATAGCATGCCATGGCCACCCAATTAGTAATAAGGTTTACCTTAAATGAACCTATAATCATATGTTACCATGCACTAGAATCTCTCTGTTACAAAATCCCAACTCAAGCTGGAGTCATGGTTTATGTCAAACTCCATTTGCTATGAATATTATGTTTTAATTCCAATTCTTGATTAAAAAGATTTTCTCATCAGAAACTCTTTTCTGAATAAATCTATCTATCCTGGCCAGGAACTTGAAACATCAAGAACAATTAAATGAACATAGGATTTTATCTCTATTTATTTAGAGGAACAGATTCCATATTGATCAACACCTACCTCCATATATAACTAGTAGGAGCCAACAGATGCCCATATACCCATACATAGTACAAGTATGAAAGCAGTATCAAACTCAAACTACCTATATACAAGATAACTGTGCTATCTCAAGTCTAAAGATTATATGCACTGATATGATTTATGACAAAACATTGACAAGAGTAAACTCCGTGTGCTTGTCATAAGTGTCATTGGTTCGGCCTACTTATCTTTTATAAGTGCCTATCATGTTTGTTATATGGCATGAGACTCACCATTCCATCTTATTTATATCTCATATAAATAACTTGGGAACAAATATGAATACAATCTTTCTAGATAAGTCATGTCCTTATTATGAAGTATCCTCGATTGTGAACCTATTTATGATACTTTGTGCTAGAAATATTGTCACTCATATTCTTAACAACTTAAGAATAATATTTCTAACAAAATATCAATGGACCTTTTCTATTACACATAATATATTATGTAAACAGAAAAGTGGAAATGCCTTTTATTAATAAAAATATGTACAAGATACATACTAAATGATATGCTCTAGGGCATACTACTAACAGAATCAGCTAGAACAATGCAGTGCTTCAGCCAGAGTCTACACAATGAGACAGCAAGAAGAGGCTGAGATATCTGACATTGTGGCTGGTACCTTCTCATCCTTTAATCAAGATGTATTTGTGTTGTTTGATCCGGGTTCTACCCACTCTTATGTTAGTGCTAGCATCATTGATTGTCTTGTTGTTCCATGTGTAAAAATGGATTTTGAGGTGCTGGTAACAAGTCCACTAGGACAAGAGGTCAAGGTCAATAGAATGTATAGAGATTGTCCTTTAGTAATCCAAGGATATACTTTTCTGTCCGATTTGATTGAAATGCCCTTTAAAGATTATGATATCATCTTGGGCATGGATTGGTTAGCCAGGCATCACGCTATGATTGACTGTAGAGTGAAGACAGTCACTTTTGGCCTCCCTCAGTATGGTGATGTGGTAATATATGGGGAGAGGCAGCTATTGCCATTAAACATCATTTCGGCTGCACTAGCTAGAAAAATGATTAGAAACGGATGTGAAGCATACTTGGCCCATGCGATAGACGCCCAAGTGGGTAATCCAACATTGAGGAACATCCCCACAGTATGTGACTTTCCGGATGTGTTTCCTAAAGAGTTGCTAGGATTACCTCCGGAAAGAGAGGTGCAGTTTGAGATTGATGTTATGCTTAGTGTGGACCCAATCTCTATAACACCTTATAGAATGGCACCTGCTGAATTGAAAGAGTTGAAGGTGTGGTTGCAAGAGTTGCTGGACAAGGGTTTCATACGCCCTAGTGTGTCACCTTGGGGAGCGCTAGTGTTGTTTGTTAAGAAGAAAGATGGCACTCTCTGCTTGTGTATTGATTATCGACAGTTGAATAAGGTGACAATAAAGAATAAATATTCATTGCCCCGCATTGATGACCTATTTGATCAGTTGAAGGGTGCAGCTGTGTTCTCCAAAATTGATTTGGGATCGGGCTACTATCAGCTGAAGGTGCAAGAGTAGAGTATCCCAAAAACTGCTTTTAGAACTCGATAAGGCCATTATGAGTTCCTAGTCATGCCATTCGGGTTAACTAATGCTCCAGCTGCATTTGTGGACCTGATAAATACTATCTTCAGGCCATACCTAGATTAGTTTGTGGTGGTATTCATTGATGACATATTGGTCTATTCGAAGAGTGCAGAGGAGCATGATAGACATCTGCAGATTATACTACAGACTTTAAGGGAGAAATAGCTATATGTCAAATTATCGAAATGTGAATTTTGGCTGAAAGAAATTTCTTTCTTGAGGCACATAGTATCGGTAGAGGGTATTAAGGTAGATCCCAGCAAGATAGAAGTTATCCTTAATTGGAAACCACCCAGGAATATCACAAAAATTCACAGTTTTCTGGGTTTAGCTGGATACTACCGTCGGTTTGTGAAAGGATTTTCTATGTTAGCTTCTCCACTAACCATGCTGCTTCGAAAAGATGTGAAATTTCAGTGAACAGATAAATGCCAGCAGAGTTTTGATGTCTTGAAGAGATGTTTGATAGAAGCTCTAGTCCTTACTTTACCCACATCGGATAAAGAATACACTATTTATAGTGATGCCTCACACAATGGGTTAGGCTGTGTACTGATGCAAGATCGAAATGTCATTGCATATGCATCACGCCAGCTTAAACCACATGAGAGAAACTACCCAACACATGACTTGGAGCTTACTGCTATTGTATTTGCTCTTAAGATCTAGAGACACTATTTATATGGGGAGAAGTGTTACATCTACACAGATCATAAGAGTTTGAAGTATTTGGGTACCTAGAAAGAATTGAATTTGAGACAAAGGAGATGGTTAGAGCTGATAAAGGACTACGATTGTCTAATAGACTACCAGCCAGGGAAAGCAAATGTGGTGGCTAATGTCTTAAGTTATAAGACTATGGCAAGTCTAAGAGTTTCTCCTTTTTCCATGGTACATGAGTTGAAAGCACTACAGACTAGTTTGGAGGTTGATGATGGGGGACAGACGATAGTTACATGGCATGTACAGCCAGTGTTGATTGATCAGATTAGAATGGCTGCTCAGAATGATGAGAAGTATCAGAAATTGATAAAGGAAGTTCAGGATGGCAAGAAACATGAATTCTCTGTGAGAGATGATGGCGTACTGCTACATCAGGACAGGATGTGCATTCCTAATGATGTTGACTTGAGACAAATCATTATGAAGGAAGCACATGAGTCTCCTTTTGCTATACACCCTGGTGGCATTAAAATGTACAGAGAGCTAAAGGAACACTATTGGTGGATGGGTATGAAAAGGGATGTAGCTGATTTTGTCTCCAAATGCCTAACTTGTCAACAAGTGAAGGCAGAACATCAAGCCCCAGCTAGTTTACTACATCCATTGCCAGTACCTGAGTGGAAATGGGAAAGAATAACTATGGATTTTGTGATGGGACTTCCGAGGACACAGATGAGCCGTGATGCAGTATGGGTCATAGTGGACAGATTGACCAAGTCTGCTCATTTTCTGCTAGTTTGGATGGACTACAGTCTAGAGAGATTGGCTAAATTATAGATTGATGAGATAGTGAGACTGCATGGAGTGCCAGTATCGATTGTGTCAGACAGAGATCCTAGGTTCACTTCTAGATTATGGGGTAGTCTTCAGAGAGCCCTAAAAACTAGATTGAACTTCAGTATGGCATTCCACCCACAGACAGATGGCCAGTCTGAGAGGGCAATTCAAATACTAGAGGATATGCTTCGGGCTTATGTAATTGAGTTTAAAGGTAGTTGGGATACACACTTGCCACTGATTCAGTTTGCTTACAATAATAGCTACCAATCAAGCATTGGGATGCCTCCTTATAAAGCTTTGTATGGCAAAAAGTGCAGAACTCCCCTGTGTTGGGATGAAGTGGGTGAAAGAAAAATGATTGGGCTAGAGATTGTTCAACAGACAGAGGAAAAGATCAGACTGTTTAGAGATCGACTCAAGGCTGCATCAGACCGTAGAAGTCCTATATTGATCTGAAGAGGATGGATATTGAATATGCAGTGGGTGATAAGGTATTCCTCAAGGTTTCCCCTTAAAAGAGAATTATGAGATTTGTCAGAAAGGAGAAATTGATTCCTCGTTTCATTGAACCATATGAGGTTCTAGAAAGAGTGGGTCCTCTGGCATACCGATTGGCACTACCTCCAAAGTTAGAGAAAATACATAATGTCTTCCATGTGTCCATGTTAAGGAGTTATAGATCAGACCCATCTCATGTACTACCAGTAGAATAGATTGAGATTAATCCAGACCTCACATATGAGGAAGAACCTACTGAAATTCTGGCATACGAGGTGAAGCAGCTAAGAAACAAACAGATACCATTGGTAAAAGTGCTGTGGAACCATCATTCAGGCCAGGAAGCTACTTGGGAGCGTGAGGAGGATATGAGGAGGCAGCACCCATAACTACTTAGAGACTGATACCAGGTAAAATTTCGAGACGAAATTTATTTTAAGGGGGGGAGAATTGTAACACCCCTTTATGCATAGCCTAGTATATTTCACTGTTCCAGTAACCGGTATCGATCCGGATAATTAAGGGGATTAGAATTATATTCAAGTCACCTAGAAAAGCCCTGAATGAAAATAAATAGTGATTACCAAAAGGTCAAGTATAAATAAGAAAAAAAAAGCATAAAAAGGTTAAATGAGCTTGAGGTCACAGCGATGGGTGACCTTACCGGGAAGTGACTGTGAGGGCAACTGTAACTCTAATTTTGAACAGGATATTGTGACACTGCAGTCCTAAGAAGTATTGCGAAGCTAGTAGAAAAGAGAAAATCAAAGAAAAGTGGTGATAAGAAGGTTAAATAATTAGATCAGGGCTCCGGAAGAAATATCAAATTATTTGCAAGCCGGATCAGACCGACGAGGGGCAAATTGGTCAATTCACCCCTAGAGGTGACTCATGACCTAATTGTTTAATAAAATCAGAGAAATGAAAATTTTGAAATGTAGATTTAAATTAAAGAACCATGGAAAAATAAGGGAAAAAGAAAAAGAAAATAAATTTGACTTATGACATCATGTGTGTGACATCATGCATGACATCAAATTGATCTTTAATTTATTTGTATTCTTTGACTAAGTCAATTATGAGATAAATATATAAAAATTAAAAGAAAACAATTCATTTTCTTCTCTCACCCAAGCCGGCCAAAGCTCCTCGCTCCCTCACCTCCATGAAATTCCTCCATTGATAAGTTATTCAAGCTTGAATAACTTGAAATTCACCCATAATTCATAACCCTAAACCCTAGCAAACTTTTAAATTACCCTAGAAAATAAGATTGAAGAAGAAAAGGAAGGAAGAAAGTGAAGGATTTAAAGTGTTGAAATTCAAAGAAAAAGGTTAGTGTTCTAACTTTCCATTTTCTAATTAAATGCATGCTAGGGCACTTAAATAACTAGGAAATTGTGAAAAATTGAAACAAATCAAACATTATTAGACTAATTGGGAATTTCGGCCAACACTAGGTGGATTAGGGTTTGAGTGATTTTGATGAATTTAAAAGGGTAATTAAGCTGAATTAAGTGTGTAGAAGATGATTATGCATTTTGATTTAACCAATTAAGCCATATGCAAAAATTAGGATTCTTGGTGCCATTGAAATTAGGGGAAATTTTGAAGAAAAAGATCAATTGATGCAGTTGAACCTAATTGATGTTAGAAATGGTCAATTGGGACCAATTTGGATGTGTTGGAGTGATGAGAATTGCAAGGCAATTCGGATTAGTGAGGGTTCACTTTTGGGCAGTTTGACCTAGGTCCCTTTCAGGGACTAAAACTATAATTCTGCCACCCCAATTGATATGAGGCCAATTGGATATGAAAATAGACACATAATGACACAATTTTTATGCAGAAACCATGCCCAGAAAATGACATTAAGATAGCAAACAATTAGGTCAAATCTGGGAAATGCACACTGCCACTGTACAAAACTGACTATATGAACAGTACTTATTCAAATAGCCATAACTTGGTGTAGGAAGGTCCAAATGACCTAAATTTTATACCGATGGAAATTTGAGACATAGCACTACAACTTTTATGAAGAACACAAACCCAAATTCTGATCATAACCCATCCAAAAAGTGAGCTGCAGTTACCACACCAAAACTGCCAGAACCAATAAAGTGCCCAGAATTCTGGGTTTGAGCTAATTCGGCCAGCCTTAGGAAAATAGCTATATCTTGGGCTAAAAAACTCCAAATGGAGTGATTTAAAAAGAGAATTAAAGCTAAGACAATAAGAAACAATTTTGGTGAAGAACACTTAGCCAAATTCCCACAGTAACCAGACCAATGGAACAGTGCAAATAGGGGACCAAAACTGAAAAATTAAAATTTCTCTTAGAAGACTTAGAAATTGAAATGGCAACTAAGGCCAATAAATTAATACCCAAAATATGGTATGTGGGTGTAATTGGAATTCACATACCTATTAAGCATGAGAAAGTTAATATTTTGACTTGAATAGTCCCATGAATAGTAACCCCGAAATGCAAAATTCAAAGAATACCATTTTAAGCACATTTAAGGGTACCATTAAATAAGTATGCAATAAATTATTGGATTTATTATGAGATGTGATACTGAAACACTGTAAACTGTGTGTTTCAGTTGAAAAAGACACTGAGAATGATAAGGACAAGTAAGTCAAGGCCTAGAGGTGACTCAGTCCATGTTTGTGCACAATAAACCTTAATTTATCATTTTCTTATTGAAAACTTGATGTGTTATGCATTGTGAATTTATTATGTTAATTTTGAGCTTCAAGAACTATTGTGTTGCCCCTTTGTGAATTAAAATTTGACTTTGGAATTTGATTGGGCTTTGCATGAAATATTGAATAACATATTTTAAATTAGTTTTGGATTCACACTTAGCATGACAGTACCATTATATTTCTCCTCCGTTTATGGGGTTGAGATCGACTATATTCCTCCCTCTCTGGCTTGCCAATTGAGGTTGAGATCGGATGAGTGCTCATATAGCTAGCTAGCTACCTCCCTCATTGATTTCGATTAGTGACGTCGTAGATTGCTTTGTCATGGTGTACAATACAGCATTGATCGAAAATTTTGTGTCATGACCTAAGTTGTGTATGGATTGACAACACTGTGTTTATTAAATTATTTGACAAAATTGTATTATAAATGTGAATTGAAAATTATGAAATGTGATTGTAAAATGTTTGAATTATGATTTAGCAATAAATGTTTTATGTTCAGAATTTTAAATTTTTATTGTGCACCACTGAGTAAATTATACTCAGCGATAGCTTATGTTACTGTCGTAGATAAGGGAAAGGAAAAAGCAATAGAGCGAGCTGCTGAGTAGATGAGGACTGTACTGAAATTTTTATATGGGTATTTATTGATACCCTTGTAGTTTATTTTGATTTAGATATAGAATTATTCATATGTATTAATGTAAATTGAGCAGTTGTACAACAAATTTGTAATAATATTATTTTTGGATTTTGTGTATGTAAATAAACTTTAATGGAATGTTT
Source organism: Hevea brasiliensis (assembly GCF_030052815.1). Taxonomy (NCBI): domain Eukaryota; kingdom Viridiplantae; phylum Streptophyta; class Magnoliopsida; order Malpighiales; family Euphorbiaceae; genus Hevea; species Hevea brasiliensis. The sequence continues at coordinate 99,538,739 of NC_079493.1, forward strand.
ATGATTTTATGGATTTATTTTGACAATATTTTGAAATGTGAATTTTGATTTGAATTGTGGTTGGCTATGTTGAATTGAGTTGTGTTGATATATTGGATGTTGGGCTGTGATTAAAATCAATTGAAAGTGCTTTTTATAGGCCTTTAAAATTTGGGTTTTTTCTAACTACAGACGGCACTCTGCTGAAATTTTTACAAAATTTACAGAAAAATAAAAGTTATCAAAATTTTTACCTAGTTTTTAAAATGAAATTAAAAGTTTTTAATACTTGTCAAAAGTGCGCACCACCTTCAAAAGAAAACAAAATTGTTTTAAAATCTCTTGTAGTGTATTTAATGGGTTATTAGTGGGCGAAGTTTGATAATTCATTAAGTATACTACGGGATCATGTTATGTCTTACAGAGGAGTAAGGTGTGATAAACTAAGACTGCTTCTTTTCCCTTATTGCTAGGCATAGCCATTTGAGCTGTGACAAGCAATTTTAACAACTCTGCAAATGTACACAGCAGCTTATTCATGTGAAAATCCACAATAGACTTAAAGAAAGATTTAGGAAAGGATTACTGGATCAAATCCAACTGTAGGTTAAAATCTTTGAAGAAATCATGAATTAGCTCAATCAGATTGTCAAGGTTGTTTCACATATTCAATCCCTCTAACATCTTTATCATGAACAACTGCTTTAACATCTTATGTCTTGTAGTCTTATTACGTTCACCATATAACCTTTGTAGACAAACTAAGATTTTTGAAGCTATTAGTGTGTTCTCATATAACCTTTGCAACTCATTGCTCATTGTGGCAAATATGTAACACCTTCCTTGCAAGTCATTATCATGCAACTTTCTTAAAGTGTCATGTTCCTCCTTTAATGTGCCTTCAAGTAAAGGATCAGAAGGTTTCATGTCCAAAGCATATCATATATATTTAGAATTTAAAACTATCTTTAAATTTCTATGCTAATCCTGGAAATTAGGTCTAGTGATCTTATTAACATCAAGCATGCCAGCAAGAACAATGGTAGGTAATGGTGTCATTGTCATTTTATTAGAACTTACTACAAAGAATAACAAGATTCTAATTAGTTTGTTGAGTTATATAACTTACCAAAATGATCATGGTCTTTTGATCAAATTGGTCCTCTCACTAACTTGGCGAATCCTACACTTCCAAAGCAGGAAATAGAAATCCTAGTTAGGGTAGATTTTTAGTGGGTGATTGAATTCTTGCAAACCATTACAAGTCCTCAAGTACATCTAATCTTGGACTCATAACAATTCATAAGTGAGCAACTCTTTGCCCATCACATCTTACGTGAGACTCAATCAATATTTTGGCTCCTAATGCTCTGTAACACCCCAAATTTCTTAAGCTCTGAATAGTGCTATTTTTAGTCAGTGAATAGTACTATTCAAAGCCAGTTTGAGAACTAAAAATAAGATGAAAAATAATTGGAAATAAGCAGAATAAAAATCAAGTAACCATTGGGTTATGGAAAATATCTGTATTAATGAAAAAGATGGACTATAACTCGATGAATGGCATTTTGGTCAATTCACTCCTAGAGTTGACTTTTGACCAAAATGTCAATTAAATTAAGTGAAATTAAAGTAATAAATATGAAGAAATTTTGATGAAAATTTAACTAGAAATATGTAATAAAATGAAGAAAAGAAAGAAAATGAAAATTTAATTATAATTATGACATAAGCATGACCTAGGGATGACCTAATTAAAATGGTGGATAAATATAAAAGCATAAGACAAAAAAAATAATAATAAAAGAAAGAGCCGTCTACAGTGTAGCCGAGCAAAGTATATCACCCCCGGTGTCAGAGCATTTTACTTATCTTATTACATTTCCCCGATCTTAATTTATTTATTTAAAAGCTTCCATGTGAAATTTATATCATGAATTGAAATTTTCATTATTTTGAAGTTGCGAAAATTTTATAGAAAATTTGACAGAGTGTCAGCTAAAAATTGCGAAAACAGTTCTTCAGAACTTGTTAAAAAAACTTCCAATATAGATATCATATCCACAACTCCAATAAAAATCAACACAATCTCAACATATATCAATAGTTCATCTCAAACTCATAATTTCATATATAAATAAATTCATGCTTAGTTTTTATAAATAAAATATGGAAATCTCATTCATTACATAATTTACAATTAATTACAGGAGTTTACAATCTACATGACCAAATAAAAGTCTAAGTACAAAATATCTCATGAAACCTAGCAATCCTACCCAAAACACTGCAGATGTGGTGACACTATGCACTATACAGATCTGGACGCTCACCCAGTATGGGGTCTGCTGGGCTTTCTATCTGTCTTACCAGTACCTACGCGTGGCAAAAAGCAACGCGTTAAGCAATAGAGCTTAATGGTGCCAATATAAAATGAAAATAAACTAAAATAAATAAATATGCAAAAATTTTATTGTTATTTCATGCAGACTGGATTTTTGGTAATTATTCATAATATTATTAATTTTAGTACTTTTTATGTTCATTAATTTGTTATCAATTATCAATACTTGTTTTGGTTGCCCAAGTAACCTGTACTAGTTTACTGGATTGGATGAACGGGTAAACTAGCACTGGGTACCAAGTACCTCGGGCCATCACACCTCAGTCACAAAGTGTCTACCAGGTGTGCAACAGAACGGCTAATAAGCTATAATACTCAACGGGCATAAAGCCAAGTGTGTCAAACATAGCAAAATGGCCATAGGCCATAATATCACAAAATGGCACAAAATACCATAAATCACGAAATGGCATACAGCCATATGCAGTACTGCTATCGGAACTCTATTGACATGCCAACCTATCCAAACCAACGATAATAGGCATACTAGGGCATATCACAAAGTTAATTATTTAATTCTTTGCATTTAAGGTTTGATTACTATTCACCTTATTATTCATGCATAAATGTTGACTTTTTCATACATTATAGATATGTTAGTTCTAATTACACCAAAATCCCATATTTTGGATTTTTCACTTGTTGGCATTAATTGCCAATCTAAATTCAAAGTTCATTGAAAGTTATTTCAAATTTTTAGATTTCATGGCCAATGTTTACTGTTCTATGGACCAATCTACAGTGGGAATTAGGCTAAACTTCCTTCATTAAAGTTGTTCCTTATTGCATCTAGTTTAATTTTCTTTTTGAATCACTCTATTTGGAGCTTTGCAGCTCAAGTTATGGCATTTTTACCATAATTGGCCGAATTGATCCATTCCCAGATTTTCTGGGCAAAATGGATTCTGGCAATTTTGGTGTCCTAAATTTGACTAGCAATTTGAATTAGTTATGGTCAGAATTTGGGTTTAAAAGTTTTTCTAAATTGTCTAAGCTTTCCATGGGTTTAAAAATCAAGTCATTTGGACCTCTCTACACAAAGTTATGGCTAATTGAACAAATACTGTTCATTTGATCATTTTCCAGGTCCAGAATTTTGGTTACCCAGATTTAGGCAATTTTTAGGTCAACTTAAGTTAGTTTTCTAGGCAAGATACCTTCATAAAAAATGTGGCATTATGTCCCTAGTTTCACCTCCAATTAGTCTTGCACCAATTGAAGCTACACAAGTTAAGTTAGGGCTACCCAAACACACTGGATTCAAGTCCAGAAATTCTGGCACAAGGGAGCAGCATACCAATTCCATTTTCAATGCCACAATTGCTTCCAATTTAAGGTCAAACCTTATCAAATGGTCACTATTTGGCCATTAGAACACCAATTTACCATCAATTCATCAAAACCCTAATTTTGGGGTCACAACCCTAACTTCAAATCCTTAATTCATGCATAATATCATGCAATTCATGTAATCTTCCATTTTAACTCAAGCATACACATCATTTGGCATTAGTAGACATATTAATATCCATCAAAATCATCTTACCCTAAATTCTTTCATGGCTGTTGAAAATTGGGGTAAGTCTAACATGCTCAATTTGTTTCAATTTCTACAATTTCCCACTTAATTCATGCTCCTAACATAAAATCTAAAGAGGAAGAGAGAGAAATTAGCACTAACCTCTATGTGAGCTTACCCCAAGCTTGCAAAACTTCTTGGTTTCTCCTTCTTTTTTCTGTCTAGGGATTTTTCAAGGTGCAAGGATCAAATTGAGTGAAGGAAGCTATGGATTTTGTGGAGAGAATTCAAGGAATTAGCAAGGTTAAAGATGAAAGAGCTATAGAGGAGAGAGAGGACAAATTCGGCCAAGGATGAAGATGGAAGAAGAAAGCAGATTTTTTTAAAAAAAAATTTGACTTCTTTTTCACCTTTTTAATGAATTTAAGTGTGCTTGTTGAGTTTTGATTGGCTAACACATTTTTATTGCATCATGCTTGCATATGCATGATGTCATAATTAGGCATTTACTTTCATTTTCTTTTTCTTTATTTTCTACTCATTTTTAATTAAATTTTCATCAATATTTATTCATATTTTTTGTCATATAATTCACTTAATTAAAAGGACAAGTTGGTAAAAAATCATCTAGGAAGGTGAAATGACCAAAATACCCTTCGTTTAGCTTATGGAGCTAAAATTGCCAGTACCGATTGATTTAATTCTTCTTGTGTTTTCTTAGAAATCTATTGTCATCTAAGCCTCAATAACTCTTCATTGGAGTCCCAAAAATTATTTCACAGGGTTTTCCCTCGAGTTTAGGCTTGCTAACTGTCTTCACAGTTGCTTCCCGTTAGGGTTACCCATCGCTGTAGCTACGGCTCATTTAACCTTAGTGCATTTCATTGCTTAAATTTTTCCTTAATTTTTCTTGTCATTATTTAGTTTATTTATGACTCCTCACTCTAGTTCAAATCTAGTTCCAGACATTCTTGCTGTTCGGACAAACATTGGTCACTGGAACAGTAAAATGTACGGATTATCTAAAGTGAGGGTATTACAAAAAGTTATCCCAAAGAGGTGGGAAGGCTAGGTATTTATAAGGACTACATTATATAGGAAGCAAATCCAAGTCAAACTAGGAAAGGATTTGCTTCCTATATAGTGTAGCTTGATTTTCTTTCTCTTTCTTCTTTTAATTTTGGCTAGTCTTAGTATTTTCTACCATATTTTATTTTATTTTATTTTTTACTTCTTAATTTAAATTATTCACTTCCTATTTGGTTTTTAATCATGCCTAAAGTCTATAATCAAGTATAGGTTTACTCTTCCCTCTTTCATCATGGCCAAATGAAACTTATGCCAAGCCATAATGTGCTTAGAATTTGGCTAACTCAAGTCCAAGGCCTTCTTATCCTTATTGAGGGCATGAGGACCCTAGAGCTTGGTCCAATCGAGTGGTAGATACCTCCAAGCTTATCTTATGTCCCATTGAGCCCACTAAGGCTATCAATATGGATTTTTACCTTTTTACTCCCTCAAAATCTCAATTTTATGTATTATAATCCCTTTTTTTTTTTTATTAATGTTCATAAAGCCTCATAATCTTTTAGATTATCATCGAGCCCTCACTGTCTCAAATATGCATGTTGTCATGACCCAATGTTATGGGCCAAACCGGTACTAAAATTTATGTGCTGCCTCCAAAACCCATAGAATACTTCATTGTTTCCAAACCCATAATTAAACCCAAACTGAAAGCCCAACATGAAAAATGAAATATTATATAATATTAATAATTTGGAAAGTCCAACTCAATCCAGTACATAGCATAGCAATTTGAGCAGCCTAGCTTAAACCTAATATCCAACATAATTAATCCATTTATCAATATCAATCAATACATTTTTATTATTTTTACAGCAAAGTTCCAAGAATAAAATAAATAATTAAATAAATAAACTGAAATATTACTAATTACACAGTTTAATACCAAGTGGAAAATGCAAGTTAGACTCTCAAACAAAAATGCTCCTTGTGCAACTTGGGAAAAAATATTGAATAAGAATGAGCATTAAACTCAGAGGGTTTAGATATTGATTACAGTCATAATTTCTATAACCATTTACTACTAATGCAATCATCACATGGGAGACTAAATTGGGGCTACGTTCACCCATAATACATATTGGGAGTTGACCCTACACCTTGAATCTTTGAAATCCAACGGGATCTCTTATTCCATTCTATAGGAGTCAACAATAATATAATACACATGCCTATCCATGCAGGTGGTGAGAATCAGCGATAATATCATGCACGTACTTACGCTGCCTATCTATATTCATATCCATGGGAGTCAATGAATTTCTCACATCGTACTTACCTCGAGATTTTCACACACACGCATGCACACACACACACACATATATAAGCTCCTATTTATCCTTAAGGTGGCATAACACATATATAAGAATGCAACAAATAGATAATGCTCTTAGTATGAATGTGTGTGCATGCCAAAAAATATAAATAATATTGAAATTATAAAAATAATTAATACCCAACTCACACAACTGATGACCTGATTATAATTGGTCTGGCTAGAAGGAAGAAAATGAGTCATCCCCGATCACCTATACAGACAAATTGACATCTATCAAGTGACTTATTGAAAATAAAGTAAAATAATTAACCAAGAAGTGATAACAATAATCTTAGGGTTTGCTAGAATTTTGGTAAAGTTTCCTTTGTAACTAGACCTTACCCCCTATAAAAGAACACAAATATATATATATATATATATATATATATATATATATATATATATATATATATATATATATTCATATGTCCTTAAGCCCACAACACATATTCACACGCTCATTTAGGGCCTAAATGAGCTCAATGCTATGTCCAATTGCTCAATTGAAAACTTAAGCCTCTAACTCCTCCACAGTCCAATAGTTATTTTTAGTGCTCTAAAAATGACAAAAATATTATTGGAGCTTCTTTACATTGTTCTTATATTAATTAAATCCATTTTACTTAATTTCAATAAGTCATGAATATTTTATTCATTAATTAGCAAGCTTAACACATAGATAAAAAGACTAAGTTGGAGTTTGGGCTTACCAACACTAATTCTATCACTTAGAACATGTCCAATGCATTTAAAAATGCTAGAAATGACTATAAACATGACCACCTTCTGATAAAGTTCACTGAGCTTCCAGAACACAATGGAAACTCGATCCTAGACGCCGGTGAGCTGTCGTCGATCAGAGTATACTTTTGGAATGCCCAAGAGTTGCTAGTTATAGGTTCAAAGATGGTTCATTAAAATTCTTCTCCAACCGTTCGATATCCACTAATTTAGTTTAAGCCATCCATTGAGCATCTCTTCCATTCAATCTCTGATCGAGGTGTGGTTGGTGTAAAGTTAAAGCTTGTGGAACATAAATGAAGATTACCAAGCCTAATTATCCATTTTAATCACTGGCTGATCGAAAAATGCTTAAAAGTTTTGAAAAAACTTATTATCTCTCTCACAAGTGCCAAAAGTGGCTACCATATAGAGCACCATTAGTCCTATTTGAAAGTTCTTCACCAAAAGTTCATAGCGTCTAGAATCACTCCGACTGGATATCAAGATCATTGGTTATCAAGCTTAGAACTTTTATGCCTATTTTCTCTCTCGTTGCTCTATACCACTGGAAACCACTAGTACCAGCCATTTGGGAATTAAGCCTTAACTATGGAAACATGGAAAATGGAAGAAACATAGGGCATGCCTAAAGACTTGACTATAGCAAAGGAATTAAAGAATATCAAACCCAAATGGAGAAAGCCTAAGTAGAGCACACTAATGGGGCATTTATGGTGCTATTTAAATGTTCCTAAATGTGACAAGTCCAAAATTTTGAAGCCTAAGACATAAAAGTGGTGTGTAGGAGTGATAAGGCTTGTGTGTTGCTTGAAAAGGTCAAACACCAACCTGTGCAAGGAATTGTAGGCTGCCAAGAAAGTAACAAGGGTTGAAAAGTCAAAATCCAACTCCCACTTGGACAAGGATGGCATGTGGGAAGAGAGAGGGTGAGGAAAAATCCTAAAACTACATGGTTTGACTTGTCAAACTCCACTCCAAAGAGGGAATACGTTTAGCCTTGAATTAAAAAAGGGAAGATGACTTTTTCAAGCTAATATATTGTTATTTTGTTTCTTTAAACTTCCATATTTGTATTAGAACAAATTCCTAATTAGTTTTAGTTATTTCCTACTTAGTTCAGGTAATATTTTCTTATCTAGTTTACTTTTTTTTTCTTCTTAAAGAGTAACTGTAACGCCCTCTCTTTAGATAGTTTTGTACATTCTACTATTCTGGCGGCTAACATCTATTTGGATAGCTGGAATGTCTAAAACCACCCTTAAATTAAAGTAAGGAGTCATAATTTAATTTAATAAAGATCAAGTAAGGTTGAAGGAAAATAAAAGAAATGGATTAGAAATCAGTTAAATGCGCACAACTCCCGGCGATGAGTAACTCCACTGGGAAGTGGCCAAAATTAGTACTATGAGTCTATTTACTACTTCAATTCATGTAGAACCTCATAAAACTATTAATTAAAACTTAATTAAGATATAATTATGAGTTAATAAGTCAAGGAAATGAAAAGAAGTAAAAGTATTCACATAAATAGCAAACTAAGTGGGTGTGCACTTGCTTCTTTTTATACCTAGGAAGTTGGCCACTAAGAGTTAGAGGACTAAAATGAATTAATCAATAAGTTAAGGGGTAAATAAAAGATTGGAGGACTAATTTGAATAGATTAAAAAGTTTAGGGGAAAATTTGAAAATAAAAGAAAAATATCTTTGGACCAAGGGGTAAAGATTGATGGACCATTGGGTAAAAACTAAAAAGCTTCTACATAAAAATCTCCCCAACCAGTTGGCAACCCATTTCATCCTTCTCCTCTTCATTTGTTCTTTCTTTTAATAGCCATTTTCTCTCAAATTTGAAAGAGAGAAACCAGACCAAAACCCTAGATCAAACCATTTTTGGAAGGCATAAGCAAGGAAGCAAGAAGAACCAGTGATTCAAGCTTAAAGGAGTCTACTTTCCTTGAGGGATTTGGTGGAGGCTTGAAAGGAAAGGGATAGAAACTGATTTTTCCTTAAGGTTAGTTCTATAACTTTTAATTTTGATCAAGTTTGAGTAAGGATAACACTAGAGATAAGGGAGAAATATAAGATAGTGAGAAAGATAGTTGGTAGGGGTGATGTGAAGGCATTGGAAGCATGATTTAGGGCCTTTAGAAGATTGGAATTTAAAATTTTAACTAGGGTTACATGCAACATACTAAATGAATTATGCACCTAGCCAACTTTTAATGCCTATAGGCATACCAAAACACATTTTAGTATGCACTAGAGGCTCATTTGCCATTGAGGATTGAGGTTTAGCATTTAATCTCATTAAAGCCTAATTAAATGAGGGATTGTGGAAGACTAACCTCCAAGGTGCAAAATCAAACTTCTTAATCCCTTTGGTAGTCTCTAAGAGCTCCAAATACAGCTCCTCTAGCTTGTCCACCACAAGCTTCACCAAGACACCTTTGGCAGCCCCTAAATCCTCTTCTTTGATTGCTTTGCCAACTAACTATTATAGGGGTTTTGCTTTTGGTGAAGACAGAAGGATGTATAAGACTAGAAACTCTTTCTAGTTATTTTGATTCAAGAGGGAGAAAGCTTTCTCTTCTTGCATCAATGGAGACAAAATTGAAAAGGGAGAGAGAGACTTGGTTGCTGTCCACTTGGAGAAGAAGAAAGGAAAAAATTAAATCAATTAATTATATTTCTCTTCTTATCTTTATTTATTCGCATAAGACAAAATAAATTTAATGTATGCCACATGTCACCATAAGATTTAATCTTGCTTTTCTTTAACTTAATCCTATCAAGCCAAGTGTCAAGCTTTAATTAAATCATCAAAAAGTGATCTTCCATCATGGGAAGACAAGTAACACACTTACATAGGTGCCACATGTCACCATGTAAAATTACCATTTTGCCCTTACATGCAATTTTGAGTTTTTAACCCAAAATTGTAATTTCTCTCTTTAATTAATTTATATCAAATATAAATTAATTAATTAATTAATTAATCTTCATTAATTAATTTCACCATTAAATTTATATTTAAACTCTTTAAACATAAGTCTAATTTATATTATACATCCTATATCTAAGATTTGGTTTCAAGTCATGCTAGAAACTATTGCAAATCAAACCTATTTAATTAATTAATTAAATTCTTTAATTAATCAATTAAATCATAATTCACTTGGTGATTAACTTGTGTAGGTGTGTAACTTACTAGGCTCATTACTAATTGGCAATGAAAAAAGATATTAACTCTTAATATCATTAGAACTCTTTCTTACCGTAAATAATTTTTCTAAATCATTTTAGACATTTCATAGACCATGGTTGATGCCGAGCATAGTATGCCATGGCCTCCCAATTAGTAATAAGGAATACCTTAAACATGAACCTTTAATCATATTTTACCATGCACTAGAATCTCTCCGTTATAAAATCCCAATTCTAGCTGGAGTCATGGTTAATGTCAAACTCCAATTGCTATGAATGTTATGTTCTCTTTTAATTCCAATTCTTGATTTATCAGACTTTCTTGTCAGAAACTCTTTTCTGGGTAAGTCTATCTATCCTGGCTAGGAACTTGAATTATCAAGAATAATTAAATGAACATAGGATTTCATCCTTATTAACTTAGGATAACGGATCCCATCTTGATCAATACCTATCTCCATATATAACCAGTAGGAGCCAACACATGCCCATATACCCATACATAGTATGAGTATGAAAGCAGTATCAAACCTAAACCACCTACATACAAGATAACTATGTTATCTTAGGTTGAGGGATTATATGCAGTGTCACACCTTACCCCTCTGTAAGGCATAACATGATTCCGTAGAATACCTAATGAACTACCGAACTTCACCTACCGATAACTCATTAAGTACCCTACAAGGGATTTTAAAACATTTTTTTTTACTTTTATAAGTGGTGAGCATTTTCAAATAGATATTAAAATCATTTATTCGAAGTTTTAAGACTAGTAAAAATTTTTGTTCTATTTTATTTTTTCACAAATTTTATAAAAATTTCGGCAGAGTGCCGTCTATATTTTGAGAAAATAGTTCTTCAAATACCTGTAAAAAGCACTTCTAAAGATTTATCTCAACAACTTCATCAATTCAACAACCATCCCAACCAATTTCAACCTCATTTCTCAATTTTCAAAATCCAACAATCATCAAAATACTATTAATTAATTTCATTCAAATCAAAACAAAATATTTCCATTCATATTTCATTAAAGATAAAACAATTTATATACATCATTACAAAAATTTACACTAAGAAAAATCCAAACCAAAATTTATTACAAGCTTTATACAACTGCTCATAGCCAATTTTACATTCATCAAAATAAATTTTTATAATCAGGATATAAAATATACCCGATAACTTCAGAGTAGGTTGCTCCATAATCCTCAGCAGCTCACTCTGCTGCTCCTCTAGTCTCTATATCTGAGACAGCAATAACAGCCATCGCTGAGTACTAGGAATCAGTAGTGCACAACATAACAAAAATAATCTTTATGCAGAATTTAAATCATACTTATTCAAAAATTTAACTGAACATGCGATATAAATACAAAACATGATTTACAAGATTTTAGTTCAAATAATTTTATTTCAAAAGTCTCAAAATAATTTACATAAAAATGCGCAGTCATATCATGCCATTCGAAACAAATATGATCTCAATAGCCAGAGGCTAAGGAGAAGTCACATCATAAGGCTAGCTAGCTCAAATATATGGAAACCCATTCCTTTTCTTCTACTACTGGCACAAACCTCAACACTTCAGCCAGAGAAGGAATCAAAATTCAAAACTGATTTCCCCCACTAGTCATGCTAGTGAGGTGTTCAAATATGTGGTCATGACACTATAGTTTCAAAACTTATCTTAACAATTTACTAAACATTTATTACCATTTCAAACATACACAAATAAAATTTCAACAATTCAAAACAAAAGCATAATACACATTTCATGCACTTTATAAATGAATTTTAAAGCATATTGATGTTGTGCACAAACCTTGTACGAGTCGCCTCTAGGCCTTGACTCGATCCCTAGGGTTCTTTCCCAGTAATCTTTTTCACTGAAACACACAGTTTCACAGTGTTTCAATATCATAACTTATCAAAAATCCAAAAATAAATTCAAATTCACTTATACCTAGCTTTAATATGCTAAACTTGATATTTTTTAAAATTTGTGTTTCGGGGTTACTATTCATGACACTATTTAAGTCAATTTGTTGACTTTCTAAGGCTTAATAGGTATGGGAATTCCAACTATACTCACATATCACATTTTGGTTACCAATTTTATTGGTTTTGGTTGTTTTCTCAAAACTTAAGTCTTTTAAGCAAATTTGCAATTTTTTTTCAGTTTTGGTGTCTTATGTTTCACTGTTTTATTGGTCATGTTACTGTTAGAATTGGGCTAAGTTTTCTTCATAGAAATTGTTTCTTATTATGAATCACTCCATTTGGAGTTTTGTAGCTCAAGTTATAGCCATTTGAATCATGGCTGCCAGATTGGACTTACCCAGATTTCTGGGCACCAAAACTGGTTCTGGCAGTTTTAGGTCACCAACTTTGGGTGGCTAAATGACTTGGTTAAGGGCATAATTTGGGTTTGTATTCTTCATGAAAGTTTTAGGTCTATATCTCAGCTTTCTACTAATAAAATTTCAGGTAATTTAGAACTGTCTAGCCCAAGTTATGGCCAAATGAACAAACACTGTTCATTTGGTCATTTTTGTATAGGGCAGAACACTCACATCCGAATTTGGCCAATTTGTTCACTATGCTATGGTCACTTTTTGGGCATGATTCCTAAATGAAAAATGTGTCATTTTGTGTCTAGTTTCATTCCCAATTGGCCTCACACCAATTGGGCTTGTAAATTTCAGTTTTGGTCCCTGAAACGGACCTTGGTCTTGCTGCCTGCATAATGGCCCTAAGCAATCCGAATTTCCATTCAATTCCAACACTTCCAACATACCTCAATTGGTCACAAATAACCATTCTTCAGCTCAAACAAGGTCAAACATATCATTTGACTATTTCTCCAAATTTTTGTCTTCCAAACCCTAGGTCCAAACCCTAACTTTCATACAATTCAACTTATATGCATTCCAAACACCAATCCATAGTTTATATTCAATATTCAACCTAAACAACCATTTAAATACATCAAATTCACTCATTTCTAACCTTAACCTACTGCTGTCCAAATTCCCACTTCCTCCCCCCATCAATTATTTTCTTTTTATTTAAGTTAAAATCTAAGTTAATTAGACTAAACATAAACACTAGGCTACAAATTCCAAGTTTAAATGACTAACCTCAATCTTTGATGTCCAATCCTTCAATTCTCTTCCTTTTTCTTTTTCTTTTCTTCTTCAATATTCTTTTCTACTTGAGTTAGCAAGGTTCAATGGAGATTTTGGGGACAAAGTGAGGTTTTGAAAGCTTTGATCAAGCTTCCATGGGAGTTGTTTCAATGGTGAGAATGGGAGAGAGTGGGGCGACTTGGAGTGAAGAAGAAGAAGATGTAAATTATTTCTTTTTTCTTTCTTTTATGTAATTTTTAAAGCTTTTAGTAAGACAAAATTATCCTAAAATTTAAATTTTCAATTATTAGGTTTATTGCATCATGCATGATGTCATGCATGATGTAATAAACCTTTTCACTTTTTCTTTTTTTTTCTTTTTTTTTTTCATCAGTTTTTTAATTTAATTCCTGATTTTGAAATTTTCTTTTCTCTGATTTTATTTGATAGTCAGGTCAGGAGTGAGCTCTTGGGGTCAATTGACTAAATTGCCCCTCGCTAGTTCAACCCGATTTACAAATAATTCAATATTTCTTCCGGATCCCTAACCTAATTATTTGATTGACTTAACAATTCTTTTTCATCATTTTCTCTTTTTCATTGTGTTCGCAATAGTCCTAAGGATGGCAGCGTCACATTTTACGGTTCGAAATTTGAGTTTAAATCGACCTCGTAGTCCTTCTCGAGAAGGTCACCCATCGCTGTGACTCTCGGCTCATTTAACTTCTTATGTTCTGTTTTTCTTACTTATACTTAACTAATTGACAATTACTAATTATTTGTGTTTAGGGCTTATCTAGTTGTCTTAAGTGTGGTTCTAATCCCCTTAATTGTCCGAACCGACACCGATCACCGGAATAGTAAAATATACCAGACTATGCAAATAGGGGTGTTATATGCAGTAATAAGATTTTTATGATAATGCATTGATAAGAGTAAACTCCACGTGCTTGTCATAAGCGTCACTGGTTCAGCCTACTTGTCAAATAAGTGCCTATTATGTTTGTTATGTGGCATGAGACTCACCACTTCAACTCATTAGCATCTCATACTAATACTTTGGGAACTAACATGAATAATAATTTTTCTGGATAAGTCATGTCCTGTGTGAAGTATCCTTGATTGTGAACTAATTTATGATACTTTGTGCTAGAAAAACTATCAATCATATTCTTAACAACTGAAGAATAGAATTTCTAACAAAACAGCAATGGACCTTTTCCATTACACATAGACAAATTATGTAAATAGAAAAGAACAATTGCCTTTTATTAATAAAATTATATATAAGATACAAGCAAAATGATATGCTCTAAGGCATATTATTAACAATCTTCCACTTGCACTAGCGCCATTCATCACAGTATCTAAGATCCATCTTCTTAAGATGTCGATCTAACTGATTTTGTGACATAGCCTTTATGAATGGATCAGCTCGATTTTTGGCTGATGCTATTTTTTGCATGGCTACGCTGCTGCGCCCAACTATCTCTCTGATAGTGTGATAGCACTTTTCTATGTGTTTGGATTTTTTGTGAGACCAGGATTCCTTAGCCTAAATGACCACTTCATTGTTGTCACAGTAGAGAGGAACTGCTGACTCAATGGAAGGAACTACTCCAAGTTTAGTCATGAACTTCTTTATCCAAACAGCCTCTTTTGTAGCATCTGATGCAGAAATATACTCAGTCTCTGCAGTAGAGTCGGCAGTTGTACTAACTAACTGCACCTCCATTACAAATGAACACAAAATCATATATAAACTTTCTATCATCAATATCTAATTGAAAATCAGAATCTGTATAACCATCCAATTGTAGGTCGCCACCTCCATAAATCAAGAATAAATCCTTAGTTCTTCTCAAGTACTTAAGGATATTCTTGATAGCTATCCAGTGTTCCAAACTTGGATAGGATTGAAACCTGCTAGTCAAACTAACAGCATATGCAATATCTGGCCTAGTATACAACATTACATACATTAAACTTCCAACAGCCGAAGCATATGGAATCCTAGCCACTTTCTCTCTTTCTTCAAGTGTCTTAGGAGACATGTCCTTAGAAAGATGGATACCATGCCTTACTAGTAATAATCCTCTCTTGGAATCAAGCATGTTAAACCATTTTAACAGCTTTTCTAAGTATAGACTTTGGGATAAACCAATTATTCTTTTTGCTCTATCTCTATAGATGCGAATTCCAAAAATATAGGTTGCTTCCCCTAAGTCTTTCATGGAGAATGTATTTGACAACCATACTTTTATAATTGTTAGCATACCTTTATCATTGCCTATTAATAATATGTCATCTACATATAAGACAAGGAAAGTGACGGCGCTCCCATTAACCTTCTTATAAACACATGGCTCATCCTCATTTTTTATAAAACCAAATGATTTAATAGCTTCATCAAAACGAATGTTTCAACTTCTCGAAGCTTATTTTAACCCATAAATGGATCGTTTTACTTTGGATACTTTGGAATGATCTTAGGATTCAAAACCCCTAGGTTGTTCCATGAAAATGTTTTCCTCAATGTTTCCATTGAAAAAAGCTGTTTTGACATTCATCTATCAAATTTCATAATCATGATATACAGCTATTGCTAATAAAATCCTAATAGACTTAAGCATGGCAATAGGCGAGAAAGTCTCCTCATAGTCGATTCCTTGCCTTTGGCGAAACCCTTTCGCAACTAGCCTTACTTTATAGGTCTCTACCTTTCCATCAGAACTAATTTTCTTCTTGAAAACCCATTTATTACCTATAGGTACAATACCTTTAGGTGGGTCTATAAGATCCCAAACTTGGTTCTTATACATAGAATCCGTTTTGGATTTCATAGTTTCAATCCATTTCGAAGAGTTTATATCTGATATAACTTCTTCATTAGTTAAAGGATTATCTCCATGATCTGTTTCTTCATGAGCAAGCAACTCTTGTTCATCTTCATGAAGAAAACCATATCTCTTTGGTGGGTGAGATATTCTGGTTGACCTGCGAGGAATTATTGTAGATGTGTCATTAATAGGCTTAGGCTGACTGGATGGATCCATATCCATTTGATCTTTTGGTTAGTCATAATTCTCTAATTTCAACTCTATTTGCCCTCCTTTGCTACCTTCTTGAATAAATTGTTGTTCAAGAAATATGGCATCTCTGCTTATCACAACCTTTTGTGATGTTGGCAAATAGAATAATATCCAAAACTTTCTTTTGGATAACCAAGAAATAGACTTTTTCTGATTTGATTTCCAATTTATCAGTTTTCAGCTTTTTAATGTAAGCTGGACAACCCCAAATCTTAACATGCTTAAGACTTGGTTTTTTTTCCATGCCATATCTCATAAGGTGTGGAAGAGATTGATTTTGATGGAATCTTATTCAGCATATGCAAAGCTAATTATAATGCAAATCCCCAAAAGGAGATTGGCATGCCTGGATAGCTCATCATTCTACATACCATATCTAATAGGGTACGGTTTCTCCTTTTAGATACACCATTCAATTGTAGCGTTCCTGGAGGAGTTAACTGGAAAATAATGCCATGTTCCTTTAAGTATTCATCAAATTCAGTACTTAAGTATTCACCTCCACGATCTGATCGAAGAGTTTTAATACTTTTTTCTATTTGATTTTCTACTTCAGATTTAAATTCTTTGACCTTTTCAAAGGATTCATGTTTGTATTTCATCAAATACAAATACCCATACCTTGATTTATCATCAGTAAAGGTAATAAAGTAATGAAAATCGCCTCTAGCCATTTCTTTAAATGGACCACATACATCACTATGTATTAGTTTCAAAATATTTTTAGCTCTTAACCCTTGTCCAACAAAAGGTAATCTAGTTATTTTTCCTTGAAGGCAAAATTCACAAGTTGGAGTAGGTTCAGAACCCAATAAAGATAAAATCCTCATTTTCTCCAGTTTTGTAATCTTGTGTTCTGCAATGTGACCTAATCTTAAGTGCTAAAGATGTTTGGACTAGAGTTAATTTTCATTATGGCATTAAATTCATTTAGATTGCTTGCATTGGATTTGTGTTTACTATTATTATCCAAATAATAAAGACTATCATGCATATAAGCTGAGCTAGCAAATTTATTTCTAAAATAAATATTGCAAACATCATTTGTAAACTAAAATTCATAACCATTTCTAGTCAAACTAGATACAAAAATGATGTTCTTATATGCATCATATACATACAAAACATTATCTAAATACAAAACATGTCCACACATATATAAAGATTTAGACCCTATGGCTAATGCTTCAACAATTGAGCCATACTAATCCAGAGTCTAACATCCCATGCCCGTAAGCTGCTACTGCTTGCTAGTTCCTGAATATTAAAAGAAATGTGAGAACTTGCATCAGTATCTAAAACCCAAGCTGTAGATGAACTAAGAGCATCATCAGAATCTAAATAACAAGATATAGACATACCTTCTAAACGTTTATCTTTCTTATCCTTCAAAGACGCTAGATACTCTGGGCAGTTCCTTTTCTAGTGCCCATCCTTCTGGTAGTGGAAACACTTTTCCTTGCCTTACCCAGCTTCAGTTTTGCCCTTCTGTTTGGCTATTTTCTTAGAAGGTCCAGGAACTTGAGGTTTCTTTTTCTTGTTGCCCTTCTTCTTCTTGGACTTTCCAACTGAAGAGGAAGATGCAAGTAAAGCTACCTCTTTTCCATTATTGCCTAGCATATTTTTCTGAGCAATAACTAGCATTTTAAGTAAGCCAGCCAGAGTGCATTCTTCTTTAGTCATATGAAAATTTGTAACAAAATTCTCAAAAGACTCTGGTAGGGACTGAAGGATCAAATACATTTACAGTTGGAAATCCAAGTAAAAATCAAGATGTTCTAGCTACTCTATAAGCCGAATCATCTTGTGGACATGATCTACATTCTGTTCCTTTGACATCCTCATTTGGAATAACTATCTAGATATCTCATACCTAGCATTCCTACTATATTCACCATACAACTCTTGTAGGTAAAGAAGGATCTCATTTGCACTTTGCATATTTTTATGCTGCTTCTTTAACTCATTAGTCATAGAACCCAGCATATAACACCTGGTTCTCATATCATTCTACTTCCACTTGTCCAAAGTTTCTAATTCCTCTAGAGTGGCCCCTGGAGGTAAGGGACCAGGAATTTTTGAATCTAGAATATATCTTATACGTTTTAGGTTCAGGACTAGCTTTAGATTTCTGAGCCAATCAGAAAGATTAGGTCCTGTCAACCTATTATGATCAAGTATGCCCGCAAGGATATTGGATGGTGGTAGTTGTTGTGTACTCACTATTATCAGAATATTAGCTGCAGAAAATAACAAGATCAATTAGTAAATATATCAAGTAATTAACCAAAATGATTATGGTCTTTTAATCAAATTGGTCCTCCCACTAACTTGGTGAATCCTACACTTTCAAAGTAGGAAATAGAAATCCTAGTTTGATGGATTTCTAGTGGGTGATTGAATTCTCATAGTTTTATTGATCATCTTGAATTCTCATAGTTTTGTTGATCATCCTCAGGTACATCCATTATTGGAATCACAACAAACTATAAGTGAGTAACTCTTTGCCCATCACATCTCATGTGAGGCTCAATCATTTTTTTGGCCCCTAATGCTCAAAACCTCATGCACATCCATTATTGGTTTTTCTTACATTAGTTAAGTTGATCCCATTGAGCTAGTAAACATGCAAATTAGCTTTAATAACCTCAGGCGCATCCATTATTGGCCACCAAGCATTCACATACTTACAACATCTTATGCTTAATAATGAATTTTAAGGAAATCTCTTAAAACAAATGCATTATTCCCATGTTTCCATAGCTAATAATACATATGTTTAAAGTTCCTTAAAGTAATTGCCTCAATGGAGGGCCATGATATAATTACCATAATTATGCCATTACCAACTTAATCATTCAATTGGAAGATTTTGTGGTTAGCTTAATTACTATTATGGTCTCACTTTGCACATTATCCAATTTGACATGCATATATCACATATTTACATACAACCATACACATTTCATGCATACATGGATAATCATATAAAATGGCATGATCGGGGACACTTTCAAAGGGATTCAATTCAGAGCCACCAAGAATTGAATTAGGGCATTTCTAGGTGTATTTCATTCATTTATATTATAAGAGTTGCTGAAGGAGTACAAAATCAATATCTTGATCTTGATCTTGATCTCCTCCCACTAGTCCCACCAATGCTCTTGATGCAATCCAATTACATTGTAACCCTTGGCATTCCAAGGTGAATTTACAAGAATTTAGACTTTAAAGTCCTTAAGTAAATGAAAATACATCCTAAGTTAACATAACATTTATGATACATGCCACTAATATAAAATTAATTATTATTACATCCTAAAGAAAAATAAAAAAAAAATAAATTCAATCACATTGGTCTTTTATTGTCCATGATCATCCATCATGCATATTGACATTTAACAATTAAATAAAAATGTACATGTAAAATTAAATTGAACATCATATACTCAATTAGGGCTAAATTTGAATCTTATTCAAATTAATTTTTTTAAATTTAGGAATTTTTCCCATATTAATTTTCATGAAAACTATTTTCAAAATTTATTTATATGATTGGAAATCTTAATTAAGCCATTTAATTAGGTCTAAGCTTAATTTTGGGTCCCAAATTATACAACAATTGCATAAAAGGCCCAAAAAAAGCCAAAACACGCCCTTATTGAGGAAAAACAGGCCCTTACATAAAAACACGACCCATGTTCTAGTAACACGACCTGATACGCCAATCACACAGCATGAGGCACAAAATAACATGGGTCGTGTCATGCGACACCCCTTGGGGGCGTGAAAGCATGGGGTGTGTAGTGCGACATGCCCGCACCATGCCAGCAAGCCCAGAAAAATAACCCGTGGCCTAGGACATGCCCAGGCCGTGTTTCTTGCGGCAATGAGATTTTTTTTAAGGTTTTTCAATCCGAACCAATTTCAATTGCACCCAAACCTTATCCAATCGCACAATTGAGTCCCAAAATCAATCCTAATGGCAAATATAGTGACTCTGATACCAATTGAAGGCATGGAAAGCTTGATTTAGGGCCTTTAGAAGATTGGAATTTAAAATTTCAACTAGGGTTACATGTAACATACCAAATGAATTATGTACCTAGCCAACTTCTAATGCCCATAGGCATACCAAAACACATTTTAGCATGCATTAGAGGTTCATTTGCCATTGAGGATTGAGGTTTAGCATTTAATCTCATTAAACCCTAATTAAATGAGGGATTATGGAAGACTAACCTCTAAGGCGCAGAATCAAACTTCCTAATCCCTTTGGTAGTCTCAAAGAGCTCCAAATGCAGCTCTTCTAGCTTGTCCACCACAAGCTTCACTAAGACACCTTTGGTAGCCCCTAAATCCTCTTCTTTGATTACTTTGCCAACCAACAATTGTAGGGGTTTTGCTTTTGGTGAAGATAGAAGGATGTATAAGACTAGAAACTCTTTCTAGTTATTTTGATTCAAGAGAGAGAAAGCTTTCTCTTCTTGTATCAATGGAGAAAAATTTGAAAAGGGAGAGAGAGACTTGGTTGCCATCCACTTGGAGAAGAAGAAGGGAAAAAATTAAATCAATTAATTCTATTTCTCTTCTTATCTTTATTTATTAGCATAAGACAAAATAAATTTAATGTATGCCACATGTCATCATAAGATTTAATCTTGCTTTTCTTTGACTTAATCCTATCAAACCAAATGTCAAGCTTTAATTAAATCACCAAACAGTGATCTTCCAACATGGGAAGACAAGTGGCACACTTACATAGGTGCCACATGTCATCATATAAAATTAATATTTTGCTCTTACATGCAATTTTGAGTTTTCAACCCAAATTTGTAATTCTCTCTTTAATTAATTTATATTAAATATAAATTATTTAATTAATTAATCTCCATTAATTAATTTCACTATTAAATTTATATTTAAACTCTTTAAATATAAATCTAATTTATATTATACATCTTATATTTAAGATTTGGTTTCAAGTCATGCTAGGGACTTTATAATTTTATTGCAAACCAAATCTATTTAATTAATTAATTAAATCATAATTTACTTGGTTATTAACTTGTGTAGGTGTGTAACTTACTAGGCTCATTACTAATTGGCAATGAAAAATGATATTAACTCTTAATATCATTAGAACTCTTTCTTACCATAAATTATTTCTCTTAATCATTTTAGGCATTTTATAGACCATGGTTGACACCTAGCATAGCATGCCATGGCCACCCAATTAGTAATAAGAAATACCTTAAACATAAACCTTTAATCATATTTTACCATGCACTAAAAATCTCTCCATTATAAAATCTCAATTCCAGGTGGAGTCATAGTTAATGTCAAACTCCAATTGCTATGAATGTTATGTTCTCTTTTAATTTTAGTTCTTGATTAGTAAGACTTTCTTGTCATAAACTCCTTTCTGACTAAGTCTATCTATCCTGACCAGGAACTTGAATCATCAAGAACAATTAAATGAACATAGGGTTTCATCCTTATTTACTTAGGGTAACGGATCCCATCTTGATCAACACCTATCTCCATATATAAGTAATAGGAGCTAACACATGCCCGTATACCCATACATAGTACGAGTATGAAAGTAATATCAAACTCAAACCACCTACATACAAGACAACTGTGTTATCTAAGGTCGAGGGATTATATTCATTAATACGTTTTTCATGACAATGCATTGATAAGAGTAAACTCCACGTGCTTGTCATAAGCGTCACTGGTTCGGCCTACTTATCATATAAGTGCCTATCATGTTTGTTATGTGGCATGAGACTCACCACTCCAACTTATTAGCATCTCATACTAATACTTTGGGAACCAACATGAATAACAATCTTTCTGGATAAGTCATGTCCTGTGTGAAGTATCCTTGATTGTGAATCAATTTATGATACTTTGTGCTAGAAAAACTGTTACTCATATTCTTAACAACTTAAGAATAGAATTTCTAACAAAATACCAATAGACCTTTTCCATTACACATAGACAAATTATGTAAACATAAAAGAATAATTGCCTTTTATTAATAAAATTATGCACAAGATACAAGAAAAATGATATGCTCGAGGGTATATTACTAACATGATGGAACCCTAGTTATGCCAGTAGGGTTGCAGGATTAGTCAATTTTAAAAATTCATAACTTAAGCTAGAAAAGTTAGATTTTTGTGATCTTTATGTCTATGAAAACCTTAATGAATGCTCTAAAACTTTGTAGTTTTGTGCTAGACCTAATTCTCCTACTAAGATGGTGGTTAAGAGTAAAACTTTTTATTGCTCAAATATGGAAAACTAACCTGATGGTTTCCAGAAGCAGGACACCTGACTTTGAAAATTCATAACTTGTGCTCCAGAACTTGAAATAGTGTGATTCTTAAATCATTGGAAAGCTAAATGAATACCCTAAAACTTTGTAGTTATGACCAAAAATTGATTTTGTTCGCTACATGATGAAATTCTTACATTTCCTGTTATTGCTTTGACTGTGACTGGAGTCTGGAACAGTTTGCACATTTTCATTCATAACTTGAGTTGTAAACCTAATTTTGATATGATTCAAATTAGAGATTGAATGGACATATGAAAGTTCTATTCTGGAAAAGATTCCATGAAACCTTATTGCTATAATTTTTGGTGGAATTTTTATTTTGCTATTTTGTTTACCTAAATTGACTATAAATTTAGGACAGCAATGATTCATAGGCCTATAATTTGCATTCTATGATTCTAAATGACATGTAATTTATGCCAAATAAAATTTAAGACATAAGGCTAAAACTTTCATGAAGGAATAATGCCAAAAATTGTGTGTAAGTGGCTTTAAAATATGCTATAATATAGGGCACAGAATTTGGAATTTGGTAGGAGTACATTCTAGACTATCCAAAGTAAAATGGGTATAATATACCCTAGGAAACTCAAAATGAGGTGATTCTTATTTTCTTGCAAAGATAAGATCTAAGGGAACAACTTTTATGCAGAACAAATTGGCAAAATCGGATTGCAACCTATTCATATCTGGACTAAAAAATATGTCCAAAACCTGCCCTGTAACTGGTGAAGTCAAAATTTTGCTTAAGGACAGTTGTTGATTAATTGATCATAACTTTTGATCTTTGAATCCAAATTAAGTGATTCAAAAACTATATTAAAGTTAAGACATAGATTTAAAAATCTCATGAATAAAGTCAAATTTAATTCTCACAATTACTAGGTCAAAATGCTTGAGCAAAATACTGCATAAAGTCTGATTTTTGTTGGAATTTGACAATGGTCATCATATGTATAAATTTTGTATAAATGTATAAAATTTAAATGCATGTGATATGAAAATATGGTAATGGCAAAAGCTTATGTGCATACAAGTATTGTTGATTACATCATGTGAAAATAAAAATGATAATTACCTTATTAAGCCCAGGTAAACCTGGACAATGAATTATAGTTTTGGCTAGATTGGCATACCAATAGGGGACATCATTAGTAGTACTACATTAATTATTTTACTGAACGGGTGAACGACTATTAGAGGCACCAAGTGCCCATTGTTGAACCTATCAGAAGCACCGAGTGTTCAGTACCGGGAGTCTATGTTGATAGTTACATAGAGACATCGAGTACCCATTATTAAATCAGTCAGAGACACCGAGTATTTAGTACCGGGAGTCTCATATCCAATCCATACAATTTTGTCATACGTTACTATAGGCACATAACAAATCTTAAAATGTGATTCAATTAAGTATAATGAGAATTATGTTAAACCTTGAAACTTTAAAGATTTCATATTATTGTTGTATCATTTAATCGATTTAGTATGTTTGCATTTGGAAATGATCATAGATTTGATATTTTGGATTTTTTTTATTCTTGAATATTATTTATAAAATCTCTTACAGTATGTATGCAAGTTTTATTTTTATTTTTTTTAAATTAAGAGTGCACCACTAAGCTGTAAAGCTTAGCGCGTAGGTTTTTCCTCGCGTAGATACAGAAGGTAAGGAATAGATAGTCAGACAGGAGAGGAAAGAGTGGATCTGTAGGAAGGTCCAAAGTCACCTCATACTTGGACTTTATGGTAGATGCACTACCAATACTAGATGCATTTTGTCACTCATTTTTTTGTATGCCCTTTTGTTATGTACCAAAAACACTTTATGTGAATTTATTTTGGATGACTATAAATTTAAGTACAAACATATTTTGTTACATTTACAGGTTAAAAAACTTATATATTTAACTAAAGGATGCCTAAATATATGTTATGCCATTATTTGCATATGATGAAGGAATGAAGTTGAATACAATATGATAAGAATTGATTGTCAACATTGTTGTAATTGGAAATTATAAATATTGTTATTAACAAGTGGATGTTAAATTTTTAGGGAAAACTCTTGTAGTTTTTCCATTTGAAATTTATGATTAAAATTCAAAACTAAACAATAATAAAGAAAATTATTCTAATACAAGTTTAGGTGCTCCGTGCACAGAATGTGGCATTGCTTTGCTCAGTTTCACTATAGATCGGGTATGGGTTATTACATTTAGTGGTATCAGAGCTTTGGTTTAGGCGTTCCTAGACCTAGATAGATAGAAAGACATGACATGTATGTAATCATGCATTGCATCTATAGGGAATTGAGGTAACACTAATGCATATCTACTCTTTTGTCTATTTTAGGTTAAGGAATAGAGTCAGATTCACAGAAGGCTATTAATGAAGAGGTAAAAAGTCATGCCCCTGGTACTAGTGGTGACAGAGGCATAAGAGATCCAGGTTCTACACATTCATACATTTACACCACTATACCAGAAGAAAGAAGTTTACAAAAAAGCACAATTGAGCAAGATATTCTATTTACAAACCCTTTAGGCCATTGTGTGACAGTGAATAGGGTCTATAAGGATTGTCCTTTGAGAATTCAACAATATTAGTTTCTAGGTGATTTGATAGCATTACCTTTTCATGATTTTGATGTGATTTAATGGATGGATTGGTTGTTAAAACACCAAGTTATTGTGGATTATTGCCTAACAAGAATCACATTAAAAACTTATAATAATGAAGAGATGACAGTTATGGGTGAGAGAACGGATTATCTGTCTAATGTCATATCAGCCATTATAGCAAGGAAATTTATAAGGAAGGGTTGTGAAGCTTACTTAGCTAGTGTGGTTGATACTATGAAGGTAGGGCCTAGTATTTATGACATACCCACATTGTGTGATTTCCCGAATGTATTTCCTGAGGAATTACCTGGTTTGCCATTAGAGAGAGGGGTGGAGTTCACCATTGATGTGATGCTTGGTACAGCACCAATATCTATTGCTCCTTATAGGATGGCACCTACTGAGTTGAAGGAGTTGAAAAAACAGTTTTAAGAGTTGCTTGATAAAGGCTTTATATGCCCTGGTGTGTCACCCTAGGGAGCACTAGTGTTATTTGTGAAGAAGAAAGACGGGACACTCAGATTATGCATTGATTACAGATAATTAAATAAGGTGACTGTGAAGAATAAATATCCCTTGCCCAGGATAGATGATTTGTTTGACCAACTAAAAGGAGCTAGCATTTTTTCCAAGATTGATCTTAGATCTGGGTATTACCAATTGAGACTAAAGGAGTCTGATGTGCCTAAGATAGCTTTCAGAACCCGCTATGGGCATTATGAGTTCCTGGTGATGCCATTTGGACTAACTAATGCACCAGCGGCTTTCATGGACCTTATGAATCGCATTTTTCGTTCTTACTTGGATTGATTTGTAGTGATCTTCATTAATGACATTTTGGTGTATTCTAATAACAGGGAGGAACATGATGAACATCTAAGGATTGTACTGCAGACATTGAGGGAGAAAAAGCTATATGCCAAGTTGTCCAAGTGTGAGTTTTGGTTGAATGAGATCTCTTTCCTTGGGCATATAATGTCAGCTGATGGGATTAGGATTGATCCCAAAAAGATAGAAGCCATCGTGGAGTGGAAACCGCTTAAGAATGCAACAGAAGTTAGAAACTTCTTAGGGTTGGGAGGCTACTGCACGAGATTTGTGAAGGGGTTCTCACTCATTGTAACTCAATTGACCATATTATTGCATAAGAATGTCAAGTTTGAATAGAATTGTCAAGCAAGTTTTGAGAAGTTGAAGGCAATGCTTACAGAAGCATCCATTCTTACACAGCCAGTATCAAGGAATGACTTTGTGATTTATAGTGATGCCTCGCACAATTGACTGGGATGTGTGCTAATGTAAGAAGGAAAAGTGGTTGCTTGTGCTTCCAGGCAACTTAAGCCGCATGAAAAGAATTACCCAACTCACGATTTGGAACTTACAGCAATTGTGATTTCATTAAAGATATAGAAGCATTATTTACATGAGGAGAAGTGTTATATCTATACAGATCACAAAAGTCTTAAATACTTGCCAACTCAGAAGGAACTCAATTTGAGGCAAAGAAGATGGATCGAATTCTTGAAAGATTATGATTGCATAATTGATTACCACACTGGGAAGGTGAATGTAGTAGTTGATGCTTTAAGCAGGAAATCTCTGGCAGCTTTGAGAGCCGTGAATGCTCGCCTGACTCTAGCACTAGATGGAGCTATTGTAGTTGAGCTGAAAGTAAAACCAAGTTTATTGCAGCAAATTAAAGAAGCTCAGAAGCTGGATGGGAAATTGGTAACTATTATTGCATAAACCCAAGAAGGGAATGAGAGTGAGTATGAGATCAAAGGAAATGGTCACTTATATTATAAAGGGAAGATATATGTTCCAAATGACAAAGAACTTAAGAGAAACATTCTTAAAGAGGCACATAGCAGCTTTTATGCCATGCATCTAGGAAGTATCAAGATGTACAGAGACTTGAATACTCATTATTGGTGGCATGGTACAAAGAAAGATATTGTCAATTATGCGACAAAATGCCTGACATGTCAACAAATCAAGATTGAATATCAAGTTTCATCAGATTTATTGCAACCAATCACAATACCTGAGTGAAAATGGGATCGCATCATAATGGACTTTATTATTGGTCTGCCTCTTACACAGAAGAAGTATGATGCAGTATGGGTGGTATTTGACATGTTAACTAAGTCTGCTCACTTTTTACCTGTCAGAATCGACTACTCATTGGAGAAATTATTAAAACTACACATAAATGAGATAGTTCAGTTACATGGAGTACCTGCATCCATCATTTCTGATAAAGACTCGAGGTTCACATCGAGGTTTTCAAAGAAGTTACATGAAGCCTTACGTACCAAGTTGAATTTTAGCATAGCTTTCCACTCGCAAATGGATGGTCAGTTAGAAAGAGTGACCTAGGTACTTGAGGATATGCTTAGAAGTTGTATTATTGATTTTGGAGGGAGCTAGGATAGGTACCTCCCATTGATGAAATTTGCATACAATAATAGTTACCTATCAAGCATAAAAATGGCACCATATGAGGCTTTGTATGGAAGAAAATATAGAATGCCTCTGTGTTGGACTGAGCCTAGTGAAGATAAGTTAATAGGATCAAACTTGGTGAGATAAACTGAGGAGAAAGTAAAGATCATCAAGGATATTTTGAAAGCCGCCTCGAATAGATAGAAGTCTTATGCATATTTGAAGAGGAAATATATTAAATACGAGGTTAATGATAAAGTCTTCTTGAAAGTGTCACCATGGAGAAGGTGCTTAGATTTGGAAAGAAGGGTAAGCTGAGCCCTAGTTTTATCAGTCCATACGAGATCATCGAACGTGTGGGTCCAATAGCCTATAGGCTAGCATTACCACCAGAACTGGACAAGATTCATAATGTATTTCATGTCTCGATGCTAAGGAGATATAGATCAGATCTCTCACATGTCTTATCGATGGAGACCATTGATGTACAACCTAATTTGACATATGAAGAGGAACTAGTAAAGATCATAGCTCGAGAAATCAAGAAACTGAAGAATAAAAGAATTCCATTAGTGAAAGTGTTGTGGAGAAACCACAAAACGGAGGAAGTGACATGGGAGAGCAAAGAAATTATGAGACAACAACATCCACAGTTATTTGAATCAAGTAAATTTCAAGGATGAAATTTATATTAAGAGGGGAAGAATTATAATACCCTCACTTTAGATAGTTTCATACATTCTACTGTTCTAGTGACTAATGCCTGCTTGGATGGCTGGAATGTCTGGAACCACCCTTAAATTAAAGTAAGTAGTTATAATTTAATTTAATAAAGATCAAGTAAGGTTGAAGGAAAATAAAAGAAATGGATTAGAAATTAGTTAAATGTGCACAAGTCCCGGCGATAAGTAACTCCCTTGGGAAGTGGCTAAAAATTGGCATTACGGGTCTATTTACTACTTCAATTTGTGTAGGACCATGTAAACTGTTAATTAAGACTTAATTAAGGTATAACTATGAATTAAAAAGTCAAGGAAATGAAAAGAAGTAAAAGTATTCACATAAATGGTAAACTAAGTGGGTCTGCACTTGCTTCCTTTTATACCTAGGAAGTTAGCCGCTAAGAGTTAGAAGACTAAAATGAATTAATCAATAAGTTAAAGAGTAAATAAAAGATTGGAGGACTAATTTGAATATATTAAAAAGTTAAGGGAAAAATTTAGGAATAATTGAAAAACATCTTTATGGATCAAGGGTAAAGAATGATGGACCATTGGGTAAAAACTAAGAAGCTTCTACATAAAAATCTCCCCAACTAGACGGTAACCCATTTCATCCTTCTCCTCTTCATTTGTTCTTTCTTTTAACAGCCATTTTTTCTGAAATTTGAAGGAGAGAAACCAGACCAAAACCCTAGATTAGACCATTTTTGGAAGGCATAAGCAAGGAAGCAAGAAGAATTAGTGATTCAAGCTTAAAGGAATCTACTTTCCTTGAGGGATTTGGTGGAGTCTTGAAAGGAAAGGGATAGTAGCTGGTTTTCCCTTAAGGTTAGTGCTATAACCTTTAATTTTGATCAAGTTTGAGTAAGGATAACACTAGGGATAAGGGAAAAATATAAGATAGTGAGAAATATAATTGGTAGGGGTGATGGAACCCTAGTTCTGCCAGTAGGATTGTAAGATCAATTAATATTTAAAAATTCATAACTTAAGCTAAGAGAGCTAAATTTCTGTGCTCTTTATGTCTATGAAAACCATGATGAATGCTCTAAAACTTTGTAGTTTTGTGCTAGACCCAATTCCCCTGCTAAGATGGTGGTTGAGGGCAAAACTTTTTGTTGCTCAAATCTAGAAAATTGGCCTAATGGTTTCTAGAAGCAGGACACCCGACTTTGAAAATTCATAACTTGTGCTGAAAAACTTGAAATAGTGTGATTCTTAAACCATTGGAAAGCTAAATGAATACCCTAAAACTTTGCAGTTATGACTGAAAATTGATTTTATTAGATGTATAGTGAAATTCTTGTATTTCCTGTTACTGCTCTAACTATGACTAGAGACTGAAATAGTTTACACATTTTCATTCATAACCTGAGTTGTAGCCCTGATTTTGATATGATTCAAATTAAAGATTGAAATAGACATATGGAAGTTCAATTCTGGAAAAGATGCCATGAAACCTTATTACTAAAATTTTTGGTGGAATTTTAACTTTGCTACCCTGTTTACCTGAATTGACTAAAAATTTAGGATAGTAATGATTCATATGCCTATAATTTGTATTCTATAATCCCAAATGACATGAAATTTATGGCAAATGAATGTTAAGACATAAGGCTAAAACTTTCATGAAGGAATGTTGTCCAAAAATTGTGTGTAAGTGACTTTAAAATTTGCTAGAATATAGGGCACAGAATCTGGAACTTGGTAGGAGTGCATTCTAGATTGTGCAGAGTAAAATAGGTATAACTTATCCTAGGAAACTCCAAATGAGGTGATTCATGTTTTGTTGGAAATTTAAGATCTAAGGGAACAACTTTCATAGAGAACGAATTGGCAAAATTAGATTGCAACCTGTTCAAATTTAGACTCAAAATTTTGTCCAAAACCTGCCCTGTAACTAGTGAAGTTGAAATTTTTCCTAAGGACAACTGTTGATTAATTAGTCATAACTTTTGATCTTTGAATCCAAATTAAGTGATTCAAAAACTATATTAAAGTTAAGACATAGATTTAAAAATCTCATGAAGAAAGTCGAATTTAATTCCTGCAATTACTAGATTAAAATGCTTGAGCAAAGTAATGCATAAAGTCTTATTTTTGTTGGAATTTGACAATGGTCATCATATGGATAAATTTTGCATAAATATATGAAATTTAAATGCATGCGATATGAAAATATAGTAATGGAAAAAGTTTATGTGCATACAAGTATTATTGATTACATCATGTGAAAATAAAAATGATAATTACCTTATTAAGCCCGTGTAAATCTAGACAATGAATTATAGTTTTGGATAGATTGACATGCTAATAAGGGACATCATTAGTAGTATTGCATTAATTATGTTACTGGACTAATAAATGACTATTAGAGGCACCGAGTGCCTATTGTTGAACAATCAGAGACTCCGAGTGTTCAATATCGGGAGTCTATGTTGACAGTTATATAGAGGCACCGAGTGCCCATTGTTAAACCGGTCAGAGACACTGAGTGTTCAGTACCGGGAGTCCCATATCCAATCCATACAGTTCTGACATAGGTTACTGTGAGCACATAACAAGTCTTAAAATGTGATTCAATTAAGAGAATGTGCACAAATATAATGAGAATTATGTTAAATATTGAAACTTTAAAGATTTCATATTATCATTGTATCATTTAATCTATTTAGTATGTTTGCATTTGGAAATGGTCATAAATTTGATATTTTGTATTTTCTTTATTTTTGAATATTATTTATAAAATCTCTTACAGTATATTTGCAAGTTTTACTTTTATTTTTTTTTTTAAATTAAGAGTGCACCGCTAAGCTGTAAAGCTTAGCGCAAAGGTACAGAAGGTAAAAAGTAGATAGTCAGACAGAAGAGGAGAGAGTGGATTTACAGAAAAGTCCGAAGTCACCTCATACTTGGACTTTGTGGTAGATGCACTACCAACACTAGATGTATTTTGTCACTCATTTTTTTGTATGCTTTTTTGTCATGTACCAAAAACACCTTATGTAAATTTATTTTGGATGACTGTAAATTTAAGTATAAACATATTTTGTTACATTTACAGGTTTATAAATTTATATATTTAACTAAAGAATGTCTGAACATATGTTTTGTTATTATTTGCATCTGATGAAGGAATGAAGTTGAGTATAATATGATGAGAATTGATTGTCAATATTGTCGCAATTGGAAATTATAAATATTGTTATTAACAGGTAGACGTTAAATGTTTAGGGAAAACTCTTGCAGTTTTTCCATTTGAAATTTATTATTAAAATTAAAAAGTAAACAATAAGAAAGAAAATTGTTCTAATACAACTTTAGGTGCTCCGTATAAAGAATGTGGCATTTCTTTGCTCGATTTCACTGTAGATCTGGTAGGGGATGTTACAATAAATGAAACTTTGCACGTAAATAAGTTTCATACGTAATATGTTTCTTATGAAGTTAATGAGAGTTTAGCAAATTGCTGCCAAATTTATTTCTTATCAATATATTATTATTGTGGCAAATTCCTTAGACTTATCACTCACAAGTATGGCATCTAACCTAGTTATTGGTCTTCTTTTGTGGTTAAATCTTCTTATCAAAAGAATATCAATTACCACCCTTGCTTTGGAGTTCTTATGGCATTTTCACAAGTTATCAAGTTCTTCTTTGCAAGAATATCACTCTTATTTCTACCTTTCTTTTACTTTTGTTGCAACTTTAAAACCATAAAATTTCAAAAAGATTGGCATGAGCCAGAGCACAGACATGTTGTTAAGGCATGCACCAATCTGCCTAACTTTAAATTATTCCTATTTTTTTTAATTTGTTTATTCTTTAAATATCACCAAAGTCTTTGGCGCGTTTAATTTCTTACGTTAAACTTTGTTTGATTTTCATTTTAATCATGTTTTAGTTTGTCAATTCCTAACCTAAAGTTCTGGTGTTACTCATATACAATTTCCCTTTGTGTTTAGGCTACCAAAACAGTCCATATTCTTTTATGTTTCTTTAGGCACATTAGTTTGGTATCAGAGCTTAGGGATTTTTGGTAGCACTTTGCGAAGAGTGAAACACATAAGGGAGTGTTCTATAAAAAAAAAATTCATAATAAGTCATGGAGAGATGGTATCGCAACTTCACCACATCAGTCAAGCTTTGGAGAGAATGAATAGGCTTTACAACTTGAACTAAGGTGACAAAGTGTGTGCAAAAGAATACTTGATGGAGTTCATAGAGTGTTATGATTTTCAAAAGCCTTGAGAATTAACAATTGTGAGATTCCTTATAGGATTGAGGCATGATATTGGAAGGATAGTTGAATTGCAACCATTTGAGTCTTTAGATGAATCAACTCAACTTGCATATAAGGTAAAGTGGCAATGTGTGCATGGTGCATACATATTCAATTCAACTTCTACATCATCAAAGTTCCATCAAAAGAAGGAGGAAAGTTTGCAACCTTCACAAGAGGTCAAGCACAAATTACTCTAGATGAAAGGAGAGCAAGAGAGGCCTATGGAAGAAAGTGTTGTGTATGTTAATGAAAAGGAGTTACTTGCCTTGATTCATAAAGCACATGTTGGAGGGAAGCAATAAAAGGATTTAATGCCTCTTTCTCTAGCCATTGCCAATGAACTTGCACTCTCTTTTTCAAATTATAGGTCCTTCATGGAAGAAGAGGTGTGTGAAATGGTGCCTATGAGTGTCAATCGTCATTTCGTAGGAAGTATTTGGTAATGCGATAAGAAGGAACCTATTCTCAAAGCAAATGTGTTTGATTCTTTTGTTTGTCCATTGATATAAAAGGATCATGATGTGTCTGATCAGGGAAAGAATGGATACTCATTGATGAAATAAGTTCTAAGAAGGGGAGAACTTCAATATTCATATGCCATTATTGTCCTTTGCAAAAAAATCATATTTGAGTACAAATCCTTTTTCAAGAAGGGGATATGATGTGCCTCAAGGGGGAAAAAACTTTTTATCAAATTTAGAATCTTAAAACATGTTCATCAAAAAAATGGAAAGTGGAATCAACATGGGGAACACCCAAACTATGGTTGTATGGGCTTTATTAGAGCAAAGAATTATACCTATTTGGGGTCAAGAAGAACAAAACCAAATAGAGCAAGCCCAGTGAAGCATACTAATAGGGCATGTATGGGTTAGTGTGGGCCTAAATGTGACAAGTCCAAAACCATGAAGCCCAATACACAAAAGTGGCATCTAGGAGTGATGAGGCTTGTGTACTGTTTGAAATGGACAAACACCAAGTTGTGCAAGGAATTGTGGGCTGCCAATAAAGTAACAAGGTTTGAAAAATCAAAATCCAACTTCTACTTGGACAAGGATGGCATGCGCAAAAAAAGAAGGAAAGGAAAATCCTAAAACTACATGGTTTGACTTATCAAACTCCACTGCAAATAGAATTCTTTCAGCCTTGAATTGAGAGAGGAAGAAGACTTTTTCAAGCTTGTTTATTCCTATTTTGCTTCCTTAAAATTCCATATTTGTATCAGAACAAATTCCTAATTAGTTTTAGCTATTAGTTTAGGTCATATTTTCCAAGCCAACTTATTTTTTTTCCTAAATAGTTATTGCAACTATGCATATAAATAGGTTTCATATGTAAAGTACTTCTTATGAAGTTAATAAGAGTTTAGCAAATAGCAGCCAAATTTATTTTTCATCAATCTATTATGCCTTGTGGCAAAATCTTTAGACATATCACTCACAAGTGTGGCATCTAACCTGTTGTTGGTCTTCTTTGGTGGCAAATTCTTCTTGTCAAAAGAACTTCAATCACCATCCTTGCTTTGGAGTATTGTGGTATTTTCACAACTTATCAATTTTTTTTTTTTTGTAAGTTTATCATTCTTATTTCTACCTTTCTTTTACTTTTATTGCAACTTTAAAACTATAAAATACCAAAAAGATTGGAGTGGGTTGTAACACAACCATACTAGAAGGGCATGCACCAATCTACCTAACTTCGAATTGTTCTTGTTTCACTTAATTTATTTGTTCTTTCAATATCACCGAAGTCTTTTACTTACGTGATTCTTACACCTTAAGCTTTTTTCAGCTTTCGTTAATTTTGTTTTAGTTAGTCAATTCCAAACTTAAAATTTTAGTGTTACTCATGTTAAGATTTTTCTTTTGTGTTCAAGCTACCAAAATTATCCATATTCTTCTTTGTTTCTTTAGGCACATCACATAATATTAATAATATATTTTAAATAATTATATACATAATAAGGTAATATTATTTCTAAATTTAAGTACATCTAAATTCAACAACCAAATTAAAATTTAAAATAATTCCATAAAAATATATTTAAATAATAAAATATAATAAATTTCAAGGCATCACAAATTTTCCCAAGGGTATCAAAAATATAAATATGCACATGTAGCATTATTTTGAAGGATTTTATTTGTCTAAATTTTGTTCACTATAATAAAAATATAAATATGTAAGATATATAAAATAGATAAATTTCAATATATACATATATATTTTACATTCACGAGACGTCATTTATTTCCTGCTTTAAATGTTTGAAAGAAAAAAGCGAAAGTATTGCTTTCTTTTTCTTTTACTGTGAATGCATCTTGCATTTAAAAAAGGGGAAAAAAGTAGTCTTGTTGGTATTGCTTTTTGCTTTTTGCTTTTAAAAGGCATTGCATTTTGTATAATTTTCTTTTTCAAAAAAGAAGGAAATGTTTTGTCAATCATAAGTGTTTTTGTTTGTCTCCTCAGTCTTTAAATATGAAAATAACTTTGAAAAAACTTTTTTTTTTCAACATTTAAAATATTGCTTTTCTCAAGAGCACTTTTTCATTCACTTAATCGTAATCTCAAATCAAACTGGCGAGAATCCCTAGGCTCAAAATTAAATCGAACCTTATAATCACTAATACAGTTCTTTGAGCTGTCTGGAATCGACGAGCACTGAACAATTTATGTTAAAACTCAAACGAATTGGACCATGTACCAACAAGTGTGGCATGAAGAACATGTTACTAATTAAATAAAAGCATACGTGTTGAAAAGATAAAATGCCAAGCTCGATCAAGCGGTAAAAAGATATAATGAAATTGAAGAACTTTTTAACGTAATAAAATCATTGGCTCACTAATGAGATGCTACGTCAGCTATGACGTTACGCTACCCATAGGATATTGGTAAAGTTAAAAAATTCTCAATTTAATTGATAATTTTATAATATGTAATAAAATTATAAAAATTCTAAGACACAAGGTTTTTTTTTTTTACAATAATTTAAAAAAATTATCGCTTTTTGAGCTTTGTCGTCATTCTGATTTATTTAAATCTAAGAATGGCAAACTGAACATGCCAAACAGAGGACAGAATGGGCCTTGGTATGGCTAAGCTTATTCCCTTCTTCATCTTCCTCACCTGTCTGTTCGGATATGGGAATTCTGATAGCAAATTGCCCAAGGATGAAGGTACTTATAATTTATTTCTTTTTCTTTTAAATTTTCTTAAAATTATTCTTGTTGTTTATTAACTTCATATTAGTAATTTAAATTTGCTTCAATAATTTTTGAAGTTTGAGAATTATAATTTGTAAGATGGTAAAACTGTGTGCATGCATGCTTTCCTTTTTTTTATTTTTCTATATATTTCACACAATCCATTTTATGGAATCCTTCATTTTCCAGCTGAATTGACTGGTTCATGGTTATCTCAGAAAATTTTCTTTTAATTGATAAATAAAAGAATCACGCTTTAAAATAGATTTTTGTTCTATGAACTTGTTTTGGGTCTGTATTTGGCATGATAAGTCCAAAGAAAACAAGCCAACGAGTTCGATATAACTACTGATTTTTTTTTTCATTTTCTAAAATTCAGAAACTATTTTTGCTTTTTATTGTCAGTTCCCTTAAAAACTATTTTATTAGCAAGTAATAAATATGTACAGCAACATCAAACATTCCAAGGACACAAGTTGATTCTCAAAAGAAAACGTTGTCGTTTCCTTCGCTTTTCTTCTCTTTTCTTACTCTACTTACTACCCCTGCTCCCACTCCCCCTCGCCTGCCACCAGATTTTCCAGTTGTCTTGGTCGGGCTTCCTCCCACACGACCCCGTACCAAACAATTGGATATCGTTCGCATTGCTGGTGACCTTGATCGCCGGCCTGACCACTCCCTTGGATCCTTTCTACTGGATGCTTTTTGCTTTTGTTGTCTTGGCTTTTAGGATAGTGGACGATGGGGATTCAGGTGCTTTTCTGCTGTCTTGATTGATTCGTTTGTGGTAAGTTTGGGATGGTTGTTTCAGAGAGGACTTCTTTGATTGTTTCTCCTTCAAGTGAAGCAGGTGGTGGGGTTATGGCAACATGAGATTTCTTGACTTCTTGGGTTTTGGTGCTGGAGGTTTTGGAGGAGAACTGTGGTGATCTTGGGCTTTCCGTTGATGTGGCTCTCTTTCGGCTCTACAGCTCATTCGCGAGAATATGGCTTTGAGTAAAGAGTACTGTAGTAGATGTGAGAGTTAAGTGACAGAGAAATATTAAAAAAAAAAAAAAACAAAAAAACCTGGATTTGTGGTTTTTATTTTTTAGGTTTTTATTTCAAAACACCTTACCTGATAAGTGAGGGCAATAAAATGGCATCTGTTGTCACTGAACAAGTTGTGTGTTTTCTTTTCCAAATAAAAAACAAAAAACTGAAAACAACGACCATATTCAACATGCGTTCGTACTATATATTCCACCTTTTTCTTTCTGAAAAGTATTTTTAATTAGCAAAATAAAAAGAAATAGATTGAGAATTTAAAATAATTTATGGAATTATATTCAACGTATATGAAATAGAACTGTACATAACATTTTAGGAATTATAGAGTAACTTAATTGTAAATTTCTCTCCCCAAACTTATCTACCACTAAAAAAAGGTTTTAAAAAATTTTAAAAAAAATTTTTTAGTGATGGATATATTGACGAATCAAAATTCAGTCGCTAAGAATATTAATTAGCAACAATATTTTTGATGGTGAGTTGAAATTCGTTGCCAAATGTTAGATTTTAATTAACTATGACTTAGCGACAGTCATAATCGTCAGCTACCAATTTTTGGCGATGGTGATTACAATTCTATCATGTATTTGATATTATTTGATATTTTTATTTTAATGAATAATAAAATTTTGATTAACAATATTAGAGTCATAATTAAAATTTATAAAATCTTATGCAAACTTTGTTGCTGATTGTTTAGCAAGGCAAAGATTATCTAGAATTACAGATTTTGTCGCCTTTTTCTTACGTTGACTCTTGTTCAGTAGCTTTTGGTTCTCCACTGCAGTAGATTGTTCTTCCCTGGTTGTCTCGCATCTGTTTCTTGTGTTTTATTTTCATTTGAGTGTCTTTTTGTTGATCATGTTGAGTGGAAAAAGAGAATCTATATAGCGGATCTTAAATTTTTGGAACAAAAATTTAGTTGAGTTGAGTTGACTCTTTTTGTCGATTATGTTGTTTTGCTTTTCTTTTAGTTTCAAGTATGTTCAAATTTGTTTCTTTGGTACGTAGTGTGGTCTCAATGTGTTAATTTTGTAAGTTTCAGATTTTTTCACTAAACATAATACCTTTTAAGTCAAGTATTATTGGACTGGTCTGCTGACCTAAGTTAGTTTGATGTTCTCATATTAAGTTTTTCCTTGATTAATATTTTGCTTATAAAAAAAAATAATCTTAAATTTAAATTAACAATAATAAGAAGACCATGACGATGACGATGACGATGACGATGACGATGAAAAGGATAAAAATGCATGACTTAAAACTGATAAATTAAATAAGTTGCTTAATTAAAGCAAATTTATATTAATATTGAAGTACTAATTTTGCAGCGGATGCTCTTAGAGCAGTGATCTCTAAATTGAGGTTAATGCCAGCAGCATACAGTTCCCCCTCTAATTGTCCATCGGCTCCAGGTTCTGTCATCTTATGCAACTGCAGTTATCCAGACAACACTTGCCACGTAACCGAGATGTATGTGATGAAGCCCAGAGCAATAAAAATCAATGGTTTCTGTTCATTTTATTTCTTTTCATTTGTGAACATCTATTTTTGTTTGGGTTGCAGAAACACGGATGGCATGGACTCAAGCGGTGGAGTTATTGATAATAATATATCTCGCCTCAAGTACCTGAAAGTTTTGTGAGTCTCATATCACATTCTTATATATTATTTTGTTTTTATAAAATTCATTTATACCCAAAAATAGTTATGTATGAGAATTTATAAAAGTACATATAAATTATAAACTGAGATTTTGAGGTATCATATTGTTGATGGATTTACCTTCATATGTTATATATTTATAATCAGAAATCTTGGAAACAGTCAATTGTCTGGTTACATACCATGGACCTTGGGAGACCTGCCACATCTAGAAACACTGTAAGCCTTGTCAATGAATTAAATTATGGGCATGGTTGTCGATTAATTTTCTTATGTTATATATTAGCATCTGATTTGTAAACTCCACTTGTACTTTTTCTGTAATTTGTCATGGATATATATAATTGGTTAACTGCTAAACTCATAGCACTCTTCCGTTTTCCCACCTTACAGAAATCTGTACAAGAACTTACTCACAGGCTTCATACCTTCATCATTAGGGAACTTGTCATCCCTCAAAACTCTGTAAGTTTCATTTTCAAGTGTTCTATAAATAGAAGCTGAACAATTATTTGTTAATTATTATAATTAAATATTAAATTATTCGTTAATTGTCGAAAATTTGATTGCATCTGCAGTCATATATTCTCTATCGCTCACTGTTTGTTTCCTTTTTCATTTTTATTTTTTCAGTAGACTACATGGGAATGTGCTGTCAGGTCAAATTCCTAGTGCATTGGGCAGCCTCTCTAACCTCGAGATACTGTATATAACCTCATTTAAATATACTTAATTAGTTAATTTCAATAATTTTTATTAATTTCTGTTTGTACACGTTCTTCTATTGGTTTTCAAAAGGAGACTAGAACAGAATCAACTCAGTGGTTCAATTCCAATGGAGATTGGAAACTTGACGAATCTTAAACAACTGTAAGACTAATTACATTTGTCTCGCATCTCTCTCTCTTTATATATATGGTTCTTATTTCTTAAGAATTATTTCCTTCTTGTATTTAGCCATTTGTTTTAATTTTTATCTGGTTAACTTGATTTTTAAGGAGATTGGATGAGAATCAACTGGTTGGTGCACTTCCATCTGAACTTGGAAACTTGGTAGATCTTTCACAACTGTAAGTTGCCAAGACAAATAAGCACAAAATGAAACTTATTGTCAAAAATATATAATAAAGGCACATTATAATTAAGTCTTCCTACTGTTGCAGTGATGTGAGTTCTAATTATCTCACTGGAGAACTAAGCCAAAGTTATGCGAAACTTAAATCTCTCAACTTCTTGTAAGTAAATTTTCATGCCTTGTTCGCCTAAATATATAATGAAAATAAATTGACAAAAGGAAACTTTCTGGCAATGCAGTGCCGTGGCTGGGAATTCGTTGACTGGTCCGATTCCAAAATTTATAGCCAGATGGACAAGTCTCACTAACTTGTATGTGAATAATACTGATTTTACTTTCTTTCTTTATGTCCATTAATTAATTATCTACAAACTTAATTGTTTCATATATCTTTATTTATTAATATATCTTTAATTATTGTAAGGATGTTTAATTTCCATTTATTTATTTAACTATTTTTCATATCAACTATTAAAACTAAAAATAAAATAGGCTGCAGAAATTAAAATAACACTGTGAATTAAAATTAAAAGATAGAAAATTGCTTAAATAATTAATTTGAAATAATTTTTTTTTTTAGTATTTCTTGTAATATATATTCTAGAGTTGTGGTTGACTATTGTTTTTATTTTGCTAATTTAAATAAAAACTAGAGGCAAATATATTTCAAATATTTTACTTTTTTTTTTTATTTTGTTCTTCTCTTGAACTATTTCACACTAAATTTTAGTCATATTTGTTCTGCCAAGGGCAACTTGTTATAGGGTAAGCAATTTAGATTAAACTGAAAAATTGATTGAATCGGCTTAATTTTATTTAATTTTTAGTAATTCGATTTATTTTGATTTTTTATTTTGAGAAATTTAATTTATTTAATTTAATTTATTTTTTAAAAAAATAAAATAAATCAAATTAAATTGATTTTTTTAATTGATTATTAAATCTCAAATTAAAACTAAAAATATAAAGTATAAATGATATTGAATATAAAATAATTCCAAAATAAGTCTTAAAAAATGTTCAACATGAAGTTTACATTCAATCAAATTGAATCAAACAAGTTTGATTAAATTTGATCTGCTAAAAATTTAATTTATTTATTTTTTATATTTTTTTAAATCAAATCAAACCAATTGATACTCTAGTTATAATGGTATGGGACATGTTTTAAGTAACACATTTCTAGAATAATTTCAAGATTTAATGTAGTATATATTAAGGGGAACAAACTGTTAAAAACAAAAAAAATACATAGTCGATTATTCAGATGATTGAATTATAGTGCACTCATCACAGATATCTCATCGGCAATGACTTTGAAGGAGGGCTGCCTCATGAAATTTTTGATATGTCAAATCTTGAATACTTGTAAGTGCAGTTTCTGTATTCTAGTTTTATTTTATATATGATTTTCATAAACAAAGCTTAGTAAAAATATTCTATTAATGTTCTAATTATTTTTGTGATTATTTGTTATAGGTTGGTTAGTGACCTCAGAAATTCAAGTTTCTCTTTCCCACAGCAAGCAAATATGACAAATATATATACTTTGTGAGTGATTTGTTTGACGTCCAATTATTCAACAAAAAATATATAAATAAATAAATAAAAATAAACCATCATATTCGATTCACTCTTTTTGTGGACCTAATTCATCGCATGGCTTATGAGCCACCCAAAGAAGCAATGATATCAAACTGACTCATCTGACTCAACTGATCAGCAGATCTTATTTTTATGCATGGTTTTGGTAGGGTATTAAGGAATTGTTCGATTTCTGGTTATATCCCTGAATATATTGGAAATTGGTTATCACTCGAATACCTGTGAGTTCTTCTTCTCTTCATAAATTTAATAACATTTTTTCTTGACTAAAATCTATTTATCATAAATTTAAAATATAAAAATATAGTATCCACATATTTAGAATTCCACTATATATATATTTATGTTGTATTTTAAATTTATAATAGACCAGATATAGATAATAATTTTTTCCTAACAATGTATATAATAAAATT
The DNA here is from genome assembly GCF_030052815.1 of Hevea brasiliensis. Classification (NCBI taxonomy): domain Eukaryota; kingdom Viridiplantae; phylum Streptophyta; class Magnoliopsida; order Malpighiales; family Euphorbiaceae; genus Hevea; species Hevea brasiliensis. The sequence goes on from NC_079493.1 coordinate 99,580,661, forward strand.
GTCATACCAAATATGACCTAATTTTCATATCAAACATATATATAATAAAATTCATATATTTATATTTTAAATCTACAATAGATCAGGCCTAGGTAAGTTTCCCCTTCCCTTGCATTTGAATTTTATGCTGCTTCCTCTTTATATAGGAACTCATCTCTTATATATAGATGAAATTACAGTAAAAATCTCTCAAGTTAGCCACAATTATTTACTAAAATGTATTTTTTTTTATCTTACAGTGATTTGAGCTTTAACTACTTAACTGGTCAGATTCCAGAATCATTCAAGAATCTAAACTTAAATGAAATGTATGTGAGCAAAATTTAGCATTCTCAATTATTATCTGGCCTCTAATTTCTTTAAGAGAATATGATAGCTTACTGTTGATGGATTTTTCTAGGTTTCTTACGAGAAATTTACTCAATGGAAAAATTCCTCTGTGGATCCCCAACATCGTCCAATCTAAAGGGTATGCTTAATTTCCATGATCAATAAAATTCCTTGCTGATTTTGAAACCTCTTACCGCACGATAGCTAATATATAGCGATATCAATTTTTTCTTTTTTCTTTTTTCATATAAGAAAATTTTTTATTGATTAGAAAGTCTAGGAAAAATTTAGCATAAACTAATCAGGCCAATAAGCCAACCCCAATACACCCAAAACTAGACGTATCATTAGGGGTGCGCAAATTTCGGTCTGAACTGAAAAATCAAACCAAATTAAGTCAATACGATTCATTCGGTTCGGTTTTAAAATTCAATCAGTTTGGTTCGGTTTATAAATTTTAATAATTTTGATTAATCAATTCGATTTGGTTATTTTTATAATAAATCAAAAAAAATCAAACCGAACCGAAATTACTAATATATATATATATATATATATATATATATATATATATATATATATATATATATATCAAGGAAGCCCTAAGATTTTTGAATTTTGATTTCTAAGTTTTTTTATGTTTTTGTTATTGAGATTTAATGTTGAAAGTATGAAATCTTACAAAATTCGATTTGATCGGTTTAAAATCAAACCAAACCAATATTATCGGTTTGGTTCGGTTCGGTTGTCTCTTAGTGATCAGTTTGATTTGGTTTTCAAATTTTTGATTCTCGATTTTTGATTTATCAACTCAGTTCAGTTCGGAACTGAACCGACTATTTGCACACCCCTACGTATCATAATAAGTGAAAAAACTGAGAGAAACAAAACTGATAATCCTAGACCAAAAATCATGATCAAAACAGAAGGGTCCAAGAAAACTAATGCAAACAGACCCGAAACCAGAACAGAACAAAACGAAATACAGCTGCAAAAAACACATAAAAACCTCGCGAGAAACAAGACCAATTGATACACAATAATTCAATCTAGAAAGAATGGAGAGATGATTTGCTAATTAATCTCGATGAACTTTATTCTTTAGAGATGAAAGTTTCTCAAACGTAAACTGAAAAGTTTTCTTTGAAACACTTGATTTCATGCCTTTAATTCGTAAAAACATGTTGAATTATATAGCTAAGTTTGAAAACTAGTAGTTGTTCACTGGTACAGTGACCAACGAATCTTAGAAAACTTAAATATGGTTGTTATTTTATCTTTCAGTGCACTAAGAAAAATGCTCTTAGGAGCCAAAAAAATAACTTGTTATCTTTGAAAGTAACTGATTGTTTTTTATAGTAGCAGATCTACTTTCATCACTAGTGTCCAAAAAATTATATTTTTGAAATAATGCTTAAAAAAAATTTCTACACTACAAGACATCATATCTTACGACCATAATCATTTGTAAACATTTGAAACTCATGGTTTTGAAAATTTTGATAAAAAATAGCAAATTCCCTTTTTTTCTTTTCACAAACAACCTAAGCCTAAGTAACTAACGGATATTACCTAACTTTAAGTACTCCTCATCATACCTTTAAATCATCATCCTTGAATGTTCCTTCAATCCTTGGCTTCATCCTTGATATCCCTTATTGAATGGAGGCGTAATACCATTGTTGAGAAAATCAAGGATCAATTTTATAACATCATTACCCACAACATGTGAACCAAAAAAATAAAATAAAATAGGAATACCATCAAGCTTTCAAAGTGATGTTGCCTGAGATTCTTAGATCAGTGGATGGTTCTAGAATTGCCTGCGAAAATGAGTGAGATGAGTTCGAAAGCCTAAGCGGGGCCACTTTGAGGTTCAAGTCAGTAGATACTAAAATAACAAAGCAAATACTAAAAAATAATAAGAGAATGGAATTGCGTACCTTGACAGTCATCATGAGTCATATTTATAGGATTAGGGATGACACATTTTCCATTACAATTAGGATTTTGCCAGTTCATATCCAATTGATTTCTTTCATATATCACATAAATAACATCTATCACAGTTATATTTTCGACAAAAATATAGTGTATCCTAACAGCATGTGCCCGTCTTCCAAAGTAATTTATTTTATCCGAGCACCTGAATTTACCCGATCATTCTATGTCCCATCCGAACACTATTCATCTTACCTGAACATCTTGTGTTCTCATCCGAACACTATTCATCTTACCTGAACATTTTTTGTTCTATCCATACTCTCTTTACTCAAACATCCTTATCCTTTCCAAACATCCTTATCTTATCCGAACATTCTTGTCTTGTCACACTTGACCCCTCTGTAAGGCATAATATGATTCCGTAGTATACCTAATGAATTATCGAACTTCGCCTACCGATAACTCGTTAAATATACAATAAGGAATTTTGAACAAATTCAATTCATTTTATAGTGTAAAATAATATTAATTAATTATTAAAAAGCTTTTAAATGAAGTTTATGTCATAACTGAAATTTTAATTAATTCGGAATTTTCTAAAATTTTATAAAAATTTCGGCAGAGTGCTGGCTAGAATTTAAGAAAACAGTTCTTCAAAACATGTTAAAAACACTTCCAATACATGTAATGTCCACAACTCCATTTAAACCAACACAATCCACCCTCAACTAGCACAATTTCAATCATTCTCAATATCATTTAATTCAATTCAATTCATATATAAAATTTTCAATTCAAGAAAAAGAGAATAATATACTATTATTACAAATTTATTGTACAACTGCTCATTTGGTTCTATAGATACATATGAACAAACAATTTATATCAAAAAGTAATTTACAAGGGTATAAATATTATATCCATAAAAGATCTCAAAATTTGTTTCAACTGCAACTATAAGTAGCTCACTCTGCTGCTTTATCCTTGTCCTTATCTGCGACAGCAAGAAAAAGCTATTGCTGAGTAATTTACTTGGTGGTGCACAACAATAATTTTTAAAACTCACTAAAAACATAATCATCAATTGGTAAACAAGAATTTAAAAATTTTCACAATCCATAATTCACAAAGCTGATGCCAATATTTTTAATAATAATTTATCAAAATAAATCATAAACAATAGTGTTGCCAATAATTAACATAACTTAGGTCATGACATAAAATTTCAATATTAATGTCGTGTTGTACATCACGACAAAGCAATCTACAGCCTCACTAATCGATATTAATGAGGGAGGTGGCTAGCTAGCTATATGAGTACTCATCCAAACTCAATCTCAACTGGCAAGCCAGAGAGGGAGGAAACATAGTCAAACTCAACTCCATGGATGGAGGAGGAACACAATAAAATTGTCATGCCAAGTGTGGTTTCAAAACCCAATTCAAAACTATATCATTCAAACATTTCATACAAATCGCTAATCATATTTCATTCTAAATTCTCATTTTTAATAAGTAGGCAACACATTATTTCTCAAATAAAATTCTCAAGGCCATAACAATAAAAAATCCATTCACAACACTTATTCAAATAAATTTTCAAATGGAATACAAAGAATTAAAATTTGTTGTGCACAAACCTTCTTTATTTGTTTTGATTTTATCCAATTTCTCTCCTTCCTTAGAAGGCTCTTTTCCAACTGAAACACATAATTAAAGTGTTTCAATACTCTTCCAAAATGTTTCCAATAACTAATCCAATAATTGCATTATGCATACTTAAGTTACTTATGAAGTTTCATAAGGTTTGAGTTCTGGACAGTTTTACTTCCTAGCTTTTGAACTCAATTTTGACCTAGTTCTAGCCATAATCTAATGAGGCGTCCTTCATAAAATTTATCCCTCTATGTCTTAGTTTCATTTCCAATTTGAATCACTTTATTTGGAGTTCTGGTTTTCAAGTTATGGTCAATTTATCATGTGTTGGTCCAATGACTCTTTATAGTTTCGGAACCAGGCAAATTCTGGAACCTCACTTTGACCAGCCAATTGAACTAGTTACAATCTTATTTTGGCCTAATATTCTTCATATAAGTTGTTTCCATATGTGTCCTGGTCACACAGGTTCAAAATCATAATTTTTAAAGTTATGTATGGTGAGTTATAGAAATTTAATTGACTTGGACTCATAAACTCTGTGCTTCAAGATTCCAGGTTCAGGTTAGTGTATTGTATTTCACATTTGAGGTTCTTATCCTCAAAATTTGGGTAAGGTTGCTCATGCAAAGTTATAGCCCTGTTTCTTAGATTTTCAGAACAGTTTGGCTCATCCCAATTGGGGTTTCCTAGTGGGAGATATGACTTAAATACTATTCTGAGGTCAATGGCTAATTAGTTTACTTTTAGGATTTGAATTGCTAAATTGTCCTAGCAAATTGCCCAAGTTTCATTAGGTTCTGGATTTTTGTCAAAACACCAAAATTGTAGTTCTAGGTCTTATAGAAATTTTGGCTTTAGTTTCACTGTATTTGCAGTTTTGTGGACCAAGTTATGGCATTTTTGCCAAAACTGGTCGGATGGTCATTTGTCCAAGATTTCAAGTCAATTTTGGTTCTATTCAGTTTTGTTGACCTAAATTGTTCTAACAAATTGGTGGGGTTAGAGTTAGAATTTGGGCTCATGATCTCCATGAAAAATGTGCTCCTATGTTTAACCTTTAAAATAGTTCAAAAATCAGGTCATTCTGACATTCCTAGAGTGAGTTATGTCCATTTGAGCATGTATTATTTATTTAGTCATTTTTCCAAGTCCAGCAGTAGGTCATCCGGCTTTAAGCCAATTTTAGACGTTTATGGTCAGTTTTTTGGTAAGGTTTCTCCATGAAAATGTGGTATTATGACCCTATTTTTATCTTCAATTGGCGTCACACCAATTGGAGCAACACAACTCTACTTATGGCCATTTAACCTTGTTGGACCCATTGGTCTAGAATTCAGCAATTCAATAACCATCACTTCACTCAATTTCATTCATCAATTCATTTTAAGTCTTCACTCAAAATACACCAAATGACCACAATTAAGCATAATAACACTAATTGGTCAATATTTCATCAAAACCCTAATTTTCACCCAAAACTCTAATCCTCTTTTTCACAATTCATGAAAAATCATGTCATTCAAGTATATTAGTCCCATATACTTATTCATTTAAGCTCAAATACATGTTTAATTGGATTACAGTACATCAAAACCTCACTATACCATGGTTAGCTGAATTTCCCTCTTCCCCAAACAAATAATATTTCTTTCATTTTCCACCTTATTTCCACTTAGTTAACATCATTCTTATGAGTATATATGCCAATTTAAATGGAGAGAGAGACTCACCTCTATCAAGCTCCTTTCAAATCTTCAAATGTTTCACTTTTCCTTGAAATTCTTCCTCTCAATCTTCTTATCAAGGTTAAATTTAAGGGTTTTGGTGAAATAATTACTAAAATTAGGGGTTAATTTTAGGGGTTGAGGTGTTTAGATTACACATCAATGGAGGAATTTGAGAGGAAGAGAGAGAGTTAAGGTGGCCAGCATCTTTAGGGGAAGAAGAAGTGATAAATTATTTTCATTTTAATTAATTTTGTCCCTTTATAACCATATTTATCTCTAAAATTTAATAAATTAAATTTATAATTCTTTTATGATGTCATGCTAATGTCATCATTATGTCATAATTCAATTTAAATTTTGAATTCTTTTCTTTCATTTTCTTTTTACTATACATCTCTTCATTTTTAATTATTTTTCATTATTTTAATTTCCTACATTTTAATGGATATTTATATCGAAAGTCATCTCTGAGAGTGAATTGACCAAAATATCCCTTATCGGGTCTGATTAATTTTTCTAATAGTGCTTGGTTACTCCTGAATTTTGATTCACTTATTTGGACTTATTTTCTATTATTTTCTATGGTTCTCCCATTATTATTAGTTTCGCAATTATCCTTAGGCCTGGGGTGTCATAGGGTCTCATACGAATTTATGATAGCAACTGAGCTCGCAGTCGCTTCCCGGTTTGATCACCTATCGCCGGGACCTTGGCTCATTCAAAAACTTGTTTCGCTGGTTTTTCAACCACTGCAAGTGCACGGATCACTAACAAGTAATAAAGTAATGAGTAGAGTATCATTCCCACGAGGACCGTATTGAGTACCAAACTATAGTGATTTTAATTATCTAGAAGATCGAATTGTAGAGAAATAATGATTATATCTAAATTGAAAGAAATAAAATCTAAATAATTAACTAAAATAAAATACTAATGGTCAAAGGCATTCTAGAGCTAGGGGTTCACACTTCAATCAATTATAGAATCAATTTGATTCATTCAATAAATGAGATATTATTAATTTGATGGAAATTAATACTAAGTTATCTTAAGTCCTCTCTCAAGGCACTCAAGTTATATTTTAATTAACATAAATGCTACTTTCGTGGTGATTAAATTAATTAAAACCCTTTAAGATCTTTGATTAATTTTGGAACTCCACAAAGGTCATTAGCCTATCTCTAGGTCAGATTTCCTAGGTTCAAAATCCTGATTTTCTAATATTAA